>NC_080384.1:11372772-12065272 GCF_014773155.1 Arachis stenosperma
CCCATATCAACTGTTCCATAAAGATATCAAAAAATTTATTTGATTCCATTCCAATGTCTTCTAGTTGGAGAGGAAATATATCTCACTAGTAAATTCACAGCAAATGATATATCGGATATTGTATTATTAGCAGGATACATTAGCGCTCCAATGGCACTAAGATATGGTACTTCAAGACCAAGGATATCTTCATTTTCTTCCTTAGGACGGAATTGATCCTTTTCTACATCCAAAGACCTTACGATCATTGGGGTACCTGATGGATGTGATTTATCCATATAAAATCTTTTCAAGATCTTTTCTGTGTATGTTGTTTGATGAATAAAGATCCCATTTTTTGTATGCTCGATCTGCAGGCCGAGAAAAAATTTAGTCTTTCCAAGATCTTTCATCTCAAAATCTTCTTTTAGAGTTTTTATAATTGTTGGAATCTCTTCAAAAATTTCAATGATATTTAAATCATCAACGTACATAGCAATTATAATACATCCAGATGCAAATTTCTTTATAAAAACACATGGACAGATATCATCATTTTTGAATCCGTTTTTGGCCAGATACTTAGTAAGACGATTATACCACATTCGTCCAAATTGCTTTAGACCATATAAAGATCTTTGCAATTTAACTGAGTATAACCGCTGCGAATATTCATTGGATGGTTTAGATATCTTTAGTCCTTCAGGGACTTTCATATAGATATCACGATCTAACGAGTCGTATAAGAAGGCTGTTACCACATCCATTAAGTACATATGTAATTTATAATATGCGGATAAACTGACCAAATAACGCAATGTTATTGCATCCACTATAGGGGAATATGTTTCTTCATAATCTATATCGAACCTTTGTGAAAAACCTTGTGCCACAAGTCGAGCTTTATAGCGTACAACTTCATTTTTCTCATTTCGTTTTCTCACAAATACCCATCTATATTGAATAGGTTTTACATCTTCTAGTTTACGGACTATATAGGTCCAAACACTTCACTTTTTGCAAGTGAGTCTAACTCAGCCTTCATGACTTCTTCCCATTTTAGCCAATCATTCCTTTGTCGACATTCTTCAACTGTTTTTGGTTCAAGATCCTTATTTTCATGCATGATATTTAATGCCACATTATATACAAATATTTCATTAACAATTATCTTATTTCGGTCTCATTTCTCTCCTGTAAAGACATAATTTATCGAGACCTCATCATTTTCACAATTTTTAGGTACCTAAACATCTTCTGGCGTTAAAACTATATCAGAATTTTGGACAACTACAGGTGTCTTTACTATGTCTTTTTCAACAGGAATAGCATTTACCTCTTTTCTTTTTCGATGATTTTTGTCTTTGGAACCTACAGGATTGCCATGCTTCTGGCGTGAATTCGTTTTAGTGGCTATTAGTCTAACTGGGATATTAATTCGAATTGAGGCATTTTTCGCTGTTATATAAGATTTGGTTATCCTCTTTGTGTCGAAAAATGCATCAGGCGATTCTTTTTCTATTCTTTGCAAATGTATAAGCTTTTGAACTTCTAGTTCACATTGACCTTATCGAGGATCTAAATGCATCAAGGATGATGCATTCCAATTAAGTTCCTTTTCAGGAAGCTTATTCTCTCCCCCTAATGTTAGAAATTTTGATTCATCAAAATGACAATCTGCAAACTGGGCTTTAAATACATCTCCAGTTTATATCTCAAGATACCTCACTATAGAGAGAGAATCATATCCAACATATATCCCCAATTTTCTTTAGAGTCCTATTTTGGTGCAAAAAAGTGGTGCAATGGGAACATATATCGCACACCCAAATATTCTTAAATGGAAAATATTTGGCTGCTAGCCAAAGGCTAATTACATAGGAGAGAACTCATGGTAACTCGTTGGCTTCAAACGAATAAGTGCTGCGACATGTAAAATAGCATTCCCCCAAGACGAAGTTGGGAGATTTGTTCTCATAAGTAAGGGTCTAGCAATTAATTGGAGGCGTTTAATAAGTGATTCTGCTAACCCATTTTGTGTGTGAACACGAGCTACTAGATGTTCAATACTTATTCCATTAGCCATACAATAAGCATCAAAGGCTTGAGAAGTAAATTCACCAGCATTATCAAGACGAATTGCTTTAATTGGATTTTTAGAAAACTGTGCTTTTAATCGAATATTTTGAGCAAGTAATCTCGCAAACACTAGGTTACGAGAAGACAATAAGCACACATGTGACCATCTTGAAGATGCGTCTATTAAGACCATAAAATATCTAAAAGATCCACATGGTGGATGAATAGGTCCCCATATATCGTCCTGAATCCTTTCTAGGAATTCAGGGGACTCAAATCCAATATTTACTAGTGATGGCCTTAAAATTAACTTTCCCTGAGAACATGCAACACAACAAAATTCACTAAATTTAAGAATCTTCTGATTCTTTAGTGAATGTCCTGGGAGTTTTCAATAATTCTTCATATCATGGTTATTCCCAGATGACCCAATCGATCATGCCAAGTTATGAATTCATTTGGGCTAGTAAACTTCTGGTTTACAATGGCATGTGATTCTATTGCACTAATTTTAGTATAATACAACCCAGATGGAAGTGAGGGTAACTTTTCTAATATAACCTTTTTATTTGAATCTTGAGTTGTGATACATAAGAACTCATGAGTTCCCTCATTCATTGTTTCAATATGATATCCATTTTGCCGAATATCTTTAAAACGCAATAAGTTCCTTAGGGACTTAGTAGATAATAGTGCATTGTTTATTATGAATTTTGTTCCTCTGAAAAACAAAATTATAGCTCTTTCGGAGCCTTCTTTCACATTGCCTGAACCAATAATAGTATTAACATATTCTTCTTTTGGCACAAGATGAGTAAAATATATATTACTTTTGAGAATAGTGTGCGAACTTGCACGATCTGCAAGGCAAACATCTTCACTATATGTCCTTGCCATTTTCTTCAAAGACAAATAATAGTAATAATAAAATGAGTAGTAGTACATGCACAGTTAATTGAATTCTTGATTGGAATTATTTTTCTAAGAAATACTATACATAATGTCATATACTAAAATTTTATTATTATTCCTACTACTACTACTACTACTACTACTATTATTATTATTTATTATTATTATTATTATTATTATTATTATTATTAAAACTTGACACATTTAGTGATTTCAAAATTCTTAAACATAAATATTAATATTTCATTATTGATATACATGAATACTTAACAAATTTACATATTAAACTATTCCATCATTGATCAAATAACTAATATTTCCTTTAAGATCCTCAAAGAAATAAGATATATCATAATGAGTGGTGGAATTTTCAGTATCATTTGAAACAAAATTTGTTTCCTTTCCTTTATCATCTTTTTTCAAAGATGCTTGATAAAGATCAATTAAATGCCTTGGGGTACGACAGGTACGCGACCAATGGTCCTTTTCACCACAACGAAAACATTTATCCTTTGTTGATTTATTTTGCCCAATATTTTTTTTTTATCCCACTTCTGGTGTGATCCTTTCTTTTGAACATAATCCTTCTTCCTTCCATAATTTTTCTTGTTACTAAAACCTTGCCATTTACCTCTTCTGGGGTAATGATTTGCCGCATTTGCTTTAGAAAATGGGGCGGCACTAGCTAGGCGCACTTCATGATTTCTTAAAAGCAATTCATTGTTGCATTCAGCAACAAGAAGGTAAGAAATTAACTTAAAATATTTTTTAAATCCTTTGTCTCGATACTGCTGCTGCAGGAGCACATTCGAAGCATGGAAGGTCGAGAAAATTTTCTCTAACATGTCATTATCAGTTTTCTTTTTCCCACATAATTTCATCCGTGAGGTGATTCGAAACATTGCTGAATCATATTCATTTATAGATTTAAAATCCTGTAGAAGCAAGTGCGTCCATTCATATCAGGCTTGAGGAAGTATCACCGTCTTTTGATGATTATACCTTTCTTCAAGGTCTTTCCACAGATCTACAGGATCTTTTAATGTGAGATATTCGTTTTTCAATCCTTCGTCAAGATGATGATGAAGGAAAATCATGGCTTTGGCTTTATCCTTTTGGGATACATTATTTTCAACCTTAATGCTATCTCCAAGATCTATTAAATCAAGATGGATTTCAGCATCTAGTATCCATGATAAATAGTTGCTTCCAGATATATCAAGAGCATTAAATTCAAGATGAGAGAGCTTTGATATAATGAAAATTTATTACTTGAGTTTTTCAAAAATTTGATCAGAGTCTCGTGCTGATAACGTATTGTAAAATGAATAAGAAAGATGAACTAAATATAAAACAAAGATGTGTAAATAGAAGACTCTAGTATTAATATAATTAACTCAATAAAATTATTTATATATTTATATGCAGTAACGAAGAGAGAAAGAGAGAGAGAGAAACTAGTAGTGTATAAAGAGAGAGAAGAGAGTTTTATTGTTTCTGTGTGTATTCCTTTTGCATCAGATCATGCATACTTATAGGCATACAAAACTTACGTTTCAAACTTCATTAAGTTTGCTTCTTCCTAAGAATTTTTTTCTTTCAACATAGGGAAAATGTGCCCATAAATGAGCATCTATCATCTTTATCCATTCTCGTCAAACAATCCCAACATTTTTTTCCCTTTTATCCACTCAACTATGTTTTTATCATCCATTATCACCTTCATATCTTCTTCCTTAACATACATCTCTTCAAGCATAAATTGTAAAGCTTTTTGTATTTCATCTAGCAAAGCATCCTCATTTGTAATTTTTTAAGAGATTTCTCCCGTAAAATACTATACACTTCTTTCCCTTTAGTTAGATAACCCTCCCCCCTTCTACTATTTTCAGTTCCGTATATCATGCAAAGCCACCACACACATATTTTATTTTCATTTCCTTGTATTGCTTCAAGTCTTTCAAATTTTTTCTTTCTTCTAATAGTATACCATTAACTAACTTGGGTCTTAACTTGTACCCAAGTATTCTCCCAACTATTCATTTTACTCTAAAAAATCCTAATATTTCTACATCTTTTGATGCCGGGATGTCGCTTGGGTCACCAATCTTAGTGAGGTTAACAACCACACTATAGTGAAAATAGCCAAAAATCTACCTTGGTTGGGTAAGCCAAGGATACACCTCTTACTCTCAAAGAGTCTAGAGAAAAATAAGCACATTACTTATTTAAATATATAACTCAATCAATTAAAATCATAAGAAAAAGGGGGTACATATGCATATTTATACTAGTAGGGAACGCGGAACCTTCATGACTCAGGTGATGTAGGACTAACTCATAACACAATATAATAATATATACTAAACTGGACTACTTTAGCTAATGACACAAAAATATGTTCCTGCATCATTCTCCCTGGGTTGAAAAGGGCTCCTGTATTATCCTCCTTGCATTGAAAAAAGGCTCATCTTGTATTGGCGAAAGATTCTATTAGTGAATGCATGTGAAAAGACACAGTTCAACTTGATTCTTTTGACCATCTACATGTTGTAATGGAGTTAAAACGATCTTCTTGCCATATTTGATAAAAGAGTATGTATTTTTGAAACCATCATGAATAGATCGACGATCATATTGCCAAGGGCGTCCTAACAGTAAGTGACACGCGTCCATCGGGATGACATCACACCACACTTTATCTTTGTATTTACTTCTGATAGAAAATTGGACTAAACATCGCTTTGTGACCTTAACTTCATTCTCCTTTTTTAACCAATGCAACTTGTAAGGATGAGGATGTAACTCGGTTGGAAACTTCAGTTTGTTTACCATATAATTTGAGATAACATTCTCACAACTTCCGCTGTCTATGATGACCTTGCAAATCTCTTCTTCAATAGTGCATCTTGTATGAAAGATGTTGTGGCATCGCCAACTCTCGTCTTCTATTGCTCTTGCAGTATTCAAGCTTTGACAAACTACTAAAGCCTCTCCACAATCGGCTGGAACTTCTTTAATAGCATAGTCAACCTCACCTTCCTCCTCTTGCTCCTGAATTGGTTCTTCATTAACCTCTTCCTCGACCAGAGTGATAACCCTTCTGTTTGCACAATCAACAGCAATATGCCCAAAACCTTGACATTTGAAGCATTTCTTACCTGATGATTCACTCTCTTTGTTGTTTTTATAAGATCCTGTCTTCATTTCTTGTTGAACATCAAGGATGAATTCTTTGTCCTTCGGCAACTGAGTGTTATTTCTTTGTGTTCTTTATTTTTCAATCTTTAATGACATCATCCAATGTCCAATATGGTTGTAGCTGAACAACATCAGAAATTTCTGTGTTTAGTCCTCCAAGATAACGAGCAATTGTTTGTTCTTCAGGATCTTGAATATCACACTTCAAAAGCAACTCTTCGAAGTCTATTGTATATTCTTCTACAGATAATGACTTTTGCCTCAAATTATGAAATTTGATAAAGGTGTCTTGTCTGTAATATTCAGGAAGGAACTTGCGCTTGAGTTCACGATGCATTTTATCCTATGTCTTGATCTTTCTTCTTCCTTCTTTTTCTCACTGACGCTTGAGATTTTCCCACCATACTGATGCATGTTTCTTCAACTTGATTACTACAAGCTTCATATGCTTATCATCTGAAATGTCTTTTAACTCGAACACTCTTTCTACTGTGCAAATTCAGTCGATGAAATCATCAGGTTGGAGTCTCCGTTCAAACTCAGAAATATCAATTTTGATTCTTAAGTTTTTAGCTTTCGTGTTGTTGTGTTGTGCTCTTCGTGTGGACAAATCTTTAGACAAAGAAGAATAATGAAATGGATTTTCATTATCATCTTCGCTAGAAGAACTATCATCACTCTGCTTGCCATGATTATTTTGAGTAGCTTCATATTTTGTAAGTTGCTCTTGCAACTCCTTAGCTTGACAGCACAACTCCTCCATTTCAATCTCTTGAGTAGTTCTACGCTTTGGAGCCATCTCTTACTGCTAGGCAATGAGGTTGATGCTTGGGTGTCGATGTTATGATGATGATGATAATGATTCACAATGATGATGGGAATGCAACAATGATAATGATATGAATGAACGAAGATAACCACCAACAAAAAAAGTACCAAAAGAAGAGAAAAGAATGATATTACCCAAAATTTCGTAGCAGACAATCCGTACTGACGACATCTCATACCAATAATGAGAGGACCACACTAAAGACTGTACCCACGAACCAAATAAAATTTTACTGGAGCAAGTTGAGGACCGACCTTGCTCTGATACCAAACTAACGTTGGGACGTTGCTTGGGTCACCAATCTTGGTGAAGTTAACAACCCCACTATGGTGAAAATAGTCAAGAACCTACCTTAGTTGGCTAAGCCAAGGATGCACCTCTTACTCTCAAAGAGTCTAGAGAAAAATAAGCACACGACTTATTTAAATATATAACTCAATCAATT
Source organism: Arachis stenosperma (assembly GCF_014773155.1). NCBI lineage: Eukaryota > Viridiplantae > Streptophyta > Magnoliopsida > Fabales > Fabaceae > Arachis > Arachis stenosperma. The sequence goes on from NC_080384.1 coordinate 11,380,218, forward strand.
TAACTCATAAGCAAAAGGGGGTATATATGCATATTTATACTAGTAGAAAACACAGAACATGCATGACTCGAGCGATGTGGGACTAACTCATAACACAATATAATAATATAAACTAAATTAGACTACTTTAGCTAACAACACAAAAACATGCTCCTGCATCATCTTTAAATGGGCAAAACAATAACAAAGAAGAATGTGAACTATTTCTTTTTTTGTTATATTATTCATTTCTTAGACCAGATAGATATTTTATATTTTGGGTCATTTTTCATCGGGTTTAAACTCGGGTCTGAATTGAAAAAAAAAATGTTACTTATCAACACCAAAATCAATATACTTATATACAACATATATTCAATCAATAGATCAAAATAATATCATTAGACACAAAAAAAATTAAACCGTTTATCACCACAACAAATCTAGTAAGAAAAAAGGCAAGCAAAGCGCTTTCTAGGAACAAATCTAGAACTACGCAAGCTTCAGGAACAACAACCTAGCAGAGGTGGCGACAATAAAAAGTAGAGTAAAGACGCGAAGAAGCTATACAAAACAGACAACGGTGAGGCAATGGAATGGTAAAGTAGAAAAATCATATGACTGAGCTTCGCAAGGACTATTGGTGGTGGTGACTAAACTGAGTCGTGAGCAGCACGGAGAGGTTTGCACTTCGCATGTAAATCAGAAGAGAGCATTGCTAGAAGAAGTCTTTGAGCAGTGCAACGCAAAGAAGAAGAAATCGAGCAGAGTAACATTGTGCATGGAGATAGAAGAAGATTGAGTGGGCTGGTGATAGTGAGTGTCTCTGTAAGGATTGAGGACGAAGGAGATAGGAATTGAGACTAAGAAAAGGCTGAAAGTGAATGGCGTACCCTAATTGAGATTTAAGAGGACAGTAAATACAGTGTGCAAGATATTTTTTGTTTAGGCACTCCCTCGCTGAACCAGGTTGGTGACTTGAGCTCTGATTCGAATATAGTTGAGTAGTTTTTTTCAAATGACATTTTTTTCAAGTCTAATCCTATCCGGACGACATTAAAATCTAGCCAAAATTCACTAAAAATCTTTAGATTTGGCCGGATCTTTAATAGACTGGGAGTACACTCATTAGGAAAAGCCACTCTTACAATAGTATGCATAACTATTTATACATGCACTATTACTATACGTGTCAGATACAAAATCTTTACGAGAATTGATAAAATAATTATAGTAACAACTAGCAACGGTTAGACACAGACTTAAAACTCTAAGTCCTAATATGGTATTATTTATGTATAATTTTATAATCGTAACATTACTGCAGGATGGAGGAAGTAATATATATATAAGTAAGATTTTTTTAAAGTAAAAAAAATATCTTTTCAAGTACATATTAGGAGCATCTTTTTTTTAATAAAAAAGCTCAGTATATGAAGGTGGAGCAACAAAAACAAACATAAACATCAAGAAAAATAGAACAACAAAATCAAGAAACAGCAAAAACAATTTACAAATAATCCATTGTCATTTTTGGTATTATCATCAACAATCAAAAGAATCAGAACCATATACCACTCTTTATAGCTTAAGAAGGTTCTGTTGATAAGGACTTCAACACCTGTCTCTTTGTTTTTAAAATTTTTTTCATTTTTTTTGTTCAAAATATTTCAAGTTATCGCAAAGAAAAGCAACTACTTCTTACGCTACTCTTTGTTATTAGGCTCTCCTGTCCAACTCTCAAAGTGTTGTCTGATGCTCCTCGAAATAATTTACGCTCTACCAAAGAGTTCCATCCGTGCACACCAAACCTGCAAGGTAAACTCATAATCAAAGAACAAGTGATAAATGAACTCAATATTCTTCTTACACAAAACACAAATATTATCACTGGGACTAATAATTTCTAGCCTACTCAATCTCTCTTTAGTGTTCACCCTACCAACCAAAACAAACCATGCAAATAGTTCAATTCTTGGAGGAACCAACCCTCTCTAAATTGCACTAGTGTAGCTGTAGCTTGTTATGTCCTCTGGAAGAGTTTCTTCCTGCAAAACCTGAATAAAAGAGTTAGTAGAATATACACATTTTTTTTATTAAATTTTTACACCACCCTATCATCTCTACCAATTGTTAGTTTTACTGGCCTTAACGTGTTATGAAGTTGGTTGAGAATTTTCAACTCTCATTGGTAGAGATCTTTCCTCCATTGTAAGTTCTAAATCCACTTTAACCCATCCCAAAATACAGTTCTTTTTTATTTGAAACCGAAAAAAGTCTTGGAAAGCTATCTTTTAAAGAACCACATCATAGCTATATATCCTCCTAGAAGTGAGTTCTCTTTCCATCCCTTAGTTCTATAGTCAAACTACTAATTATCTTATTCCTCACTCATTGTTCATTGATCTGCAGCTGACATATGTCTTTTTATGGATCTCTTTTTGTAGGTAAAATATGAGTAAATAATATCTCATTAAATTTAAGTTATTAACAGAGTACACAATCTTTTTTTATAAAAAAAATATCCCTGATCTTTTAAAAAATGTTACCACTACTTAAATAAAAGTCAATGCATTACTTATACCTAATCTACCTGACTTGTTCAGAGCTTATACTATTTTTCATTTTACGAGAGAAGGCATATACCATTATTTTTATTCTCTTTACTCCATCAAATTCTTCTCTATAATTTAATTAGCTTCTTCATAATTGCTTTCGACATCTTATACAAGTTCAAATAATAAATTGTTAAAGCTATTAAATACAGATGTAATAAAAATTAGATTACTAGCTTTGTTGAGGACTTTCAATTTTGTTGAAGACTTTCGCTTTTTATAGATTAAATATTTCCTCTACTTTATCTTTTACCAGTTTTCAAGTCTTAATTAATTGTGTTTATTTGTGATTATTGTTGTCGGCGGTTGTTATTATATTCTTGAAATCTTGATTATTACTACTTTGTTTTCTCAATATTTTGCACTCCCTTGATGCCCTAATAGAAAACTTAATTAGTCTTCTACACACAAAATTAAAAAAAAAAAGTAGTACCTATTGTAACGAGTGATGTCCCATCAAGGCTCAGGTATGGGGTACACAAACTTTCATCATTCATCAAAGTGTGGTAGTCATTAGTCAACGGTGCAATTCATCATGTTCCATGCCTTTTTAAAAGCTACAGCCTACATGGGCCAAATTGATAACTCACTACTTAATTAAGCTCCCCGGATTTCATGTTTAATTTGCCCATTAAAGTTGCGGCAGATGGGCCTCAACCCTTGACTCCATAGGGTACTGTGAGCATATTCCTCAAACCACCAAGCCCTTAATTCATTGGGCTTTAATGAGAAAAATTTTAGTGTCTAATACATTAATATCTAAATTATCTAAAAGATAACTATTAGGTTGAATTTGTCTAATAATTAATTTATTAGTCTATTTAAATAAATGTTAAAAATTTAAATTTTGTCTCATACATACAAAAATCTATTAACTAGTAATAAATTTTTACATAAAATTTCAATTTACAATAGATTAATTCTTAATTTATCGAATTAAAAAATACCGTAAAAATAAAAAAAAATTATCTAAAACATAAGAGAGTTTAAGGTGAATCGTATCTTTTTACTTTTATATTAAATCGATAAAAAATTAAACATCATAAAAACACACTAATTTGTTGTGAGATGATTTTTTGAGTTTTGAGAACTATGAATAAAATATTCGATAAAACTCTCATGAAGAGATATATCTAAAAAAGTTTTTTAAAATATTTTTGATTTGTCCTAATAATTTATTATCTTATATGTGTTTATTAGATAAAATTTAGGGTTAACTTAGAATCTCATTAAGTGGGGTCGTTTAAGGTTTAACAAACATGAAGTTTTGCATTCAATAGGCAAGTACTGGATAATAAATAGGACAATTTTGAATATCTCACCTTGGATGGACTTTTTCTAGATAGGTCCATCAAATACTTTATCTAACTTCTAATAATGGTTAATGCCAAGAGCTCCTCAAGATAAATTTTGGATTTACCTTCAAGAATGTCTTAAGCAATAATGCACTAAAAATATTTTTTTTTTCTAACCATTTTTATAATACTTTTCTCTTTACAATGGTCTTAACAAGTATCTTTTTAACTAGATTAATATTTTTGTTGTTTTTAACAATGTACTTTATCTGAATCATAGTCTAAATTTTGTTATTAATTAACAAAAAATTTAATTTTGATATACTATTAACTGTTAGTATAAAATAATTTTACACGTGTAAGTTTTATGCCCCATTTAATATAAAAAAAAAATAATTTTACACGTGTATTTAATTATGTAAAATCACATCAATAAAAATAACTATCTTTTATATTGGCTGTCTAAATGACCATCCAAAAAAACGAATATAATTATACGATTGTATAAAATATTTTACAGTGTATCAAAATTAAACTCATTAAAAAAATTATTAAAAGTGGCGGTTATAATGTAGTATATTATCTAATAGTTAATTAAGGAATTATTAAAATAAAAGTTAAGTCACTGACAATAAGTCTCTGCTTTTATTTATTTTGTCCTTACATTCCATCTTTTATATGCATCATGAGTCAACCACCCTTATAAAAAGACCAAAGGGAAACTAAGCTTTTCAACCTTACAAAAACACACAAAGAATCTTTTCACCTTCAGTGTGCTACTTATATTGTTAATTATAGCCAAGATCTGCATCACTTTGGAGAGTACATACAAAAATGTCTAAGGGAAGAGGCAGTGCATCTTTACTTATGGTTATGGCCACCTTGATCCCTCTTACGTGTCTGCTGTTTCTAGTGAAACCTTCAAATGCAGCCACTTACACTGTTGGAGGACCTGGTGGATGGTCCTTCAACACAAATTCTTGGCCCAATGGAAAAACCTTTAGAGCTGGTGACGTGCTAGGTAACTTTAATTAGCTTCCTTTTTATTATGTGTTGCTCATAATTTTTAGTATAGTCTTAGATCAAATATATATTTACTGAGATTATGTTAATGTTGCAGTTTTCAACTATGATTCAAGCACACACAACGTGGTTGCTGTGGATAGAATTGGATACAGCAGTTGCAGGACCCCAGGAGGTGCTAAAGTGTTCAGATCAGGGAAGGACCAAATCAAGATCGCAAGAGGTGCAAATTACTTCATATGTAACGTCCCTGGTCACTGTGAATCTGGCATGAAAATTGCCATCAATGCAGCTTGAATGGGATGGCCACTAGTAGCATGAGTACAAGTGATGTTAATTAATTAATGTATGCTTGTTAGGGTCATCATTGCATGTTGATAATAAATTAAGAGATGCCAAAACCCGATCAGAATTTATTATTTTTATCAGCAATTAGCTAATATAAAAATGTGAATTAGAAGTATGCTATTATATTATACTAAGAAAATTACTTATAATAAAAATTTATATGTAGTTATTTTTATATGAAATTAATAGTTAAAAATTATTATACAATAATTTGATCTTGTCAAATTATTTAATAATTTTTAATTATTAATTTTATATAAAAATAAATGCATATAAATATTAAGTTTTTTTTTATTAATTAATAATTAGTGAAGTTGCCCTGTTAGATTTGTATTTGTGTGGAGTGAGATATGTGTGATGAGAAAAGAAGCAGGGATGGTCCATTGGTGACGGGCTGTTCTTGGACTATATGGTATGAATTTTATGATTTTATCTTATCTGTGCACATTGTGAGCTGTGAAATTATGGAAGTCTGTTGCCAACTTTCTAGTTCTGTGTACCTCTCTCACTTCTATGTTTGTTACTTTTTGGCCTCATCGCAATTATACGTGAGTATCAATTAAGATAGCTACATGATTTTATTTTATTTTATTTATAGTATCCAGATTTCCAGATTCAACATAAAGGTATGAACCATCCAATCTAGACTAATATCTATACTCTAGTATAACAAGAAGCAAAATTACAAAAAAATATATTATATTATATTTTCTCATCTCAACATGCCAATACCTCATTTGTTATGGATTAAAACTTCATTTAAAAATTTGTTGGTGACCAATAAATTAGTGTATAAAAAATTCTATATAGCCATCAGTTTTTTTTTTTATAATTTTAGCTATTATTTGACCATCATAAATACTAAATTATCATTTATGTGTGTAAATTTTAAAAAATATAGATACAAATTATATTAATTTATGTATACAAACTCTTATAAATATAGGTATAAATTATATATTTTTTGTGTACAAACACTTTTAAATATGAGTACAAATTATTGCTATCAAGTGTTTGCACAAAATTATTTGTGCAAACTCTACAAAATATGGATGCAACTTATATTAATTTATGTGTGTAAATTTTAGTAAATATGGGTGCAATTTGTATTAATTCTTGTGTGCAAATACCTGTAAATATGGCTACAGGAGCGGAGCTTAGTTGAGACGATGGCTATAGCTCCCAAATTTTTTATAAAAAAATTAGTAGTAATTTTTAAAAAAATAAAAGAATAGTTCAGTTGGCTCAAGAATTTTACTATGACTCTTCATCTCTTAATTTTTATTGCACAATAGTTTTAGTTTTTAAACATTAAAAACATGTTGAATTTGGACCGAATTGGGTGGATCTATGTTGGCTTTCACAACACATTAAAATTAAAAGATAAAAAATTAGGTATTTTTTATTTATTTAATTTAATATTATTTTATATTTTACTATTTATTTAATTTAATTTTTATATGATAAAAATATTAGAATATTTAATAAGTATTGATATTATTGTATTTGTATAAATTGATAAAAAAAATTCAATAAATATTATAAATTGCTAAAAAATTTACTTCTGATTTAATTATTGAAAATTTTAAGCCACTAAAGACTCAAAAAGTACCATTATAAATTTCGAGTCCATTATAAATTATTTTATATTTTTTATCTTAATATTTATAAATATTATTATTAAATTTTTATATTAAATTTTTGCCCTCCAAAATTTTATTTCAAACTTCGCTAGTAATAGTAGATAACCCTCAATTCTAAGTACCTTAAATGGATTGAATAACTCCCAATCCTAAGTACAATACACACCCACATATTCCTCATATATTTATCAATTTTTTTATAAGAGTTGAGGCTAAAATCTTTGAGATAGGAAAGGGACGTGTGAGTTAAAATTCATTGGCTTTCTGTCTTAATATTTTAATTTAGTAAGTTGGATCATTCACCAGCAGGGTATATAAAATTATCTTATTATCGGGCCCAAAAGACCCAAATTACTACCTTATTTATTGAAGCATGACTAGGAATAATGTGGTGACCAAAAAAAAAAAAAAACGAAAGGGCAAGATTCCTTCACCATTTTTTTAAATTATTTATTTATGAGTTTTATTAACAACAAGTAGAACACTTTTTAAAAATATTAAATTGAAAGAAATTTTATATATTATTTTAAATTTATTTGTTTTTCTTCTCTTAATTAATACTTTTTAACTAAATTATTTGTGCGGAAAATATGAGTCCGAATACAAAGATTTGAGTTCAAATTAGATACAAAGGAATTTGCCAAAAAGAATAATGAACATATGTATTTGATTATAGATTTGTTGCATTTTTTAAGCACTTATTATGACCATTTAGTAACTTTCTTTTTCTGCTAATCTTACAAAGAAAGACTACTAGATTTAGGGTTTTTTTGCAAGGAGTATAATTGAAGTTACTATAACCAATTTAATAATAGATTGAATATTGAATAAATTTTATTTATAATTTATAAGTTTGGGAGTTGAAAACATAACTTACTTCCAGTTAAATTATTCATACATTATTAATTTGACATAAAATCATTAATAAGAATTTGATTTTAATATATTATTAACATAAAATAATTTTAGACGTGTATTTAATTACGTAACGTCAATAAATATATTTAATAACCATTGTATCCAAATTAAATAACCATAAATCATGTCATTTATATTTAATTTATTTAACTTATTTAAAAAAAATATTTTTTAATTTATTTGTCCTAAATTAAATATTGAAAATATGAATACAAATATAAATGATTAAAAAAAACTAGTGGGTCGAATAATTTCCGAGGAAAAAGAACCAACCTATGGACGAGATGTAGCAAGTAGCAACGAATGTGAATGAGAGACCGAGTTTTGATGTTGAAATGGATGGAAACTCATGGGCCAATATGGGCTTAACACGTGTACATGTATTTTTCGTTCTGGATAGACGTGTACATGCTTCTACCATTACATATTTTCATTGATAATTTTTTTATTCACTTTGTCTATTAATGTTTGTGGATAATCAACTTATCAACATTTAACATCAATTGGGCTTGCACTACCTTTCAGTGCAATAATGTATATGGATTAAGAGTCATTGTGATTGTAATTTGTTAATTTGTTTTTATACTGAAGATGGGATTTATAAAAGCTCGTCACATATAATACCAAAAAAAATTCGTCATATAAAACAATTAAAAAAAAAAAGAGGTTCTCTCTCGTGGGGTCATTACATGTTAACATTACCGTCATCACGTTCCGTGACTTCCGTCCAATACTCTTTCGGCTAATTTTTTTTTTATGGCGTTGATTGGAGAGAATGATGGATATATTGGTTGGAAAGTAAGTTCTACGAAAAAAAAAAAAAATCTACAAAAATGTTGGATGGAGAAGTATTTAATTTGTATGTTCTAAAAATTTTTAAATTCTTCGGATTGAAATCAGCTAGTTTGATTTAAACATTAAAAAAATTTTAAAATTTAATTTATACAAATTGTTTTTTTTTAATCTTATTATTTATTTTTTGCGCTAAGTCAGACGGTATAATTGTAGAGTTATTTAATATATTATATTAACAAATTTTGATATTATTAATCTATTAGTATTATTATGATTAATTAAGAATTTTAAAAAATAAATTTAACTAAAATAAATTTCAAAAATAAATTTAAAGAATAAACGATTTTTCAGAATTTAACTTGACCATTTATTCCTCCACCATTTCACCCACCCTTGGGGTTTCAAGGCTCTACGTTGAGCTCTGTCTCCGGTCAATAGACGAGTTTTTTTCTCCGTAAATTGACTAGTTTCTTATGAAAAATGTTATCTACCATATAACATAATATTAGATATTGTAGACGACAAACTAATAGGTCAATATATATTTTATCGGTTCTACTAAAAACATCAACAGAAGTGAAGCCAACTCAAATGAATTAGTTAAAAAATAGATTCGTTAAATATAAAAAAAATTATTATTCTAATTTTTTGAATTTCAAAATTAGTATAAAAAAATTAATTTAAAGAATTTATATTGTGACTAATTTTAATGACTAATTTTAGTGTGCAAATAATATTTTTGAAAATTATAGTATACTATTTTCAAAGATTCTTAAATAGATTAAAAGATATTTTATATTTTGAAATAACTTCTAATTTTACACTTTTGTCAATTTTTTTTATGGTCAAAATAGTTTAGTTCCAAAATTACCCCGCATAATCCCACCATCATCCTCTTCACATTCTTTTTCTGTTTCTCATCCACCTCCTTTATCAACATCAATACCATCATCTCCATTCTCCACCTATTGAGGCTGAACCCATCAGAATCCTTTCTCCTTTTTTTTTTACCGGTTGTGAAAGTCTTTTCTCCTAATCCTTTACCCTCATCAACACCCCCCCCCCCCCCCCCCCCCCAAAAACCCCCAAAAAAAAAAAAACAGTTTCATATAATCCTTTGTAAGCATGATTTTCACTCAAAGAACCTGGCTCAATAACAATATCAACCTTGCATGCATAGTCATAAACTTGAGGTTCAATTGACTAAACAGCTTTTCACTATATCAAGGCAGCACCACCTTTTCTCCATCTCTCAACAGTGTAACGCAATCAAAAGCCTTCCAACCTAATCCATCACGAGCAAACTCCTAAAAAATACATTGAACAATACTTTTTTAACCTTTTATATGAGCATAATAGCAACCATACACTTGATTTGGTTGTTGCAATAACATGTATTGAGCAATGAAAAAATAGTCACTTCTACCTTAGAAATACCTTTGAGATGTTACATCAGATGATCTAATCATTAATTTTCTTTTGAAGCGCTGTACAATTAACACTTTACATAACAAACATCTATCTATGAAACTAAATTGTTCAAAATTTCATCATACAGAAAATTCCCTAGCTTTTCTTTTGGCCAAAACAGAATTCTTTTAAGTTTCATCTACAGGTTCTTTGTTGATTCTGGTGTGGCAATATAAGTTCTGCTAAAGAAATCCTTCAATACTTCTTCCAGACCTAGCATTCTTGTATATAGTGGATGCTTCTTCCATTATTTTGGCCTGGGAGAGCAACCCTGCTCTCTTTCTTTGAGATGGATGAGTGGAGAAATAATCCATAAGTGCCGAGTCACCGTTGACTTCTCCCAGTTTCTGATACACTGTGGGCGCCACCTGTGGATCATATCCGGCGGAATCAAGAGCAGGCCAATGTAATCAGCTTCCATTTCCATCCTGAAAACAGGATTTAGTTATGAAAAATTGAAGGAAGAAAAAGTTTCCACAATATCTACCAAGAGAAACAAGTACAAGCAGCAGGTAGATGATTATTTAAGTATAATCCGATATTTAAAACAACATTGACATGCTGATAGATGGCACACAATAATGTCTCAAGGGTACTACAATTGAGGATGTCTTGAGAAAAGACATGTCAAAATTTGATTACTGTATCACAAGACCAGTTTCAAATGAATTATTAAATCCCATCTCGCTCAGAAATTTTATTCAGAAAAGATATCAACTATCATTCACTTAATTGAAATTATGGTAAAGCATATGGTAAATGAAATGGAGTTCTTATCCACGACAGCATTCTACACTATTTTGACAGTGATGGCAAATATGATGTTAAGTAAAATGCAACAAGTGTAATCAAAGAACCACCCGCTGAAATTGACTTATTAGAAAGACATGGACCAAGTTATACCGTCGATAGAATGGTAGCCTCAAGAAAAAAGAAGCCATTGTGTTGACGATCACAATATCACGGGAGCCAAATTGAAAAAGAATCAAGTGCAGGATAGCAAACCACAAGGTCTTCGTCAAACCTTCAGCGATGTGTCTGGCCACAGCATGCCCAACCTAATTAAGAAGAAAACACAGACAAATCAGCACAGAGATCTTTCAGACGAATTAATAAACCCTAAACCCTAAACTGAAAAAATAAAGCACAATTATACCTCATGTCCAATTATAGTGGCAATCTCAGCGTCACTTTTAAAATGCTCTAACAATCCGTTGTATACAACAATCTTACCACCAGGTAGCAAAATGGCATTGACAACCGAATCATTGACAACAAGCACCTCCCAATTCAATCCATTGAGATGACAGGTAGCTGGCCCTTTCTTTCTACTTTGCTGAACCCAACTGTCATCAAGGATTTCATCTTCCTTGTGCCAACCACTCTCTGCCTTACAATAAGCACTAGCATTAGTCAACGATTTCAAAGTCTCCTCAGTATCCCCTTCAAACCCTGTGACATAACCAACATCACTCCAAACTTGTTCCTTGCTCAACCCTCTCTGCAAGGTATCAATGATTTCTATTGATATCATCCTTATCCTCACACTCCGAGGGTGTATGGCAGGCAAGATCTTTCCCTTGAAACTCGCCTTCTGTTTCTCGAATTCAGCCTCCCCAAGTTGCCTCACCATGGCTTTAGATAACAAAATCCAGTGGCTTCTCTTGGTATATGGAACTGTCTCTAAATTCCCAAAATACATAGTTATGAATATAGCTGACCCAACCAACACAACAATGAATACATGTCTAGCATTCATCATATATAGGTAGTGTAAGATAGTTTTATATGTGCATTCAAATTAAATTTTGAGTGTAAATGAGTTATAGTTCAAATGAGATAATTTGTTCATACTTATTGTGGGTTTAAGTTTTCTTATCTTTAGTAAAAAAAATAAAAAATAAACTCTAAGTAATAAATGTATAAGAAAATTTTATTTTTCTCTTCTTAGATATGCTAAAATGACACTTTCATCTCTTTTATTTGTAAAATATATTTTTTTTTATAATTTTTAAAAAATCTAAAATCTTTAATTTATTTTAAATTTTTTGTATTAACTAATGTTAGCTTTATTCATTTTTTTAAAAAAAGTATTTTTTATAAAAATACCCTATTAGCAAAAATTTTATTTTTTTGTCATTAAATTTTGTTTACTAAAATATTTTTTAATAATTTTTTATTGATTAAATTATATTTTTATCAAAATAATTTAAAAAAATTTAACAATTAAATTATTTTTTTAAGATACTCTTCAATAATTTTTTAATTATTAAATTGTAATTTATCAAAATTTTCGTTAATAATTATTTTTATATTTTATTATTAATTTTTTATATTAATATATATTATTTTAACATTAAATATAAAAAATCTTACTACTGTTAATATATATATATATATATATATATCGAAAAATAATTTTATCATATTTTTTTTAGTTAATGTTAAAATAATATATATTGATATCGGAAAATTAATAGTAAAATATAACTATAATTGTTAACGAAAATATTGGTAAAATTACAATTTAATAATTAAAAAATTATTGAATGATATCTTTGAAAAAATAAATTAATTATTTATTTTTTTAAATATTTTGATAAAAATATAATTTATTAAAGGGTAGGACTGAAAGTGAGTTAAGCTAGTCATGAAGTTTTGGTGAGCCAAATTTGAGCTTAAGAAATAGGCTCCATTATTAATAAGTTGAGCCGTGAATTAAGTTTAATTTTTGTGAGTCGAGTTTGAGTTTAGTCTAATTCAGCTCACTACTTAAAGGGTATATGTTAAGATAATAAATTAAATTTAAAAAAATAAAAAATTTCAGTTTTTAATGGATTTATTTTTAAATAAAAATATTTAAAATATTCTATTAATAGCATGATTTCTGAAAATTGGAATGAACAGCCATTAGACCGGTCCAATTATGAACCGATAACATTAACAATCCGGTTAGACATGTAAAATTGGTGATTAGAAAATCGTTGAAAGAACCGCTAAACCGGTATCCGGTCGGACCGAACCGAGACCCGGCCGGTTTACCCAAAAGCCAAGCTACTACTTCGTTTCTTTCCCCCTTTCTCCCTTTCCTTCTTTCATAATCACAAAAATCACAAAAACTAAACCTACACCACCGCCGCAAGGAGTGGCATATTGCCGCCGTCCGTCCGTCTATCTAGCTTCCGTCGTGCTCCAAGCCTTCAACCCCTGTTCGCTGTCACCGATTGCAGCTGCTTCCTTGAGCTCGGCGTCCGCCGTCTTTGTCTGCTCAGCCGCGCTTCCGCCGCCGTTTCTTCGCCGTTCACGTTCCCCTCTTCGCTCAGCCGCCGTATTCCTTCGCGTTCTTCGCCGTTCACGTTCGCTCGGCGTTCACCGTTCGCGTTCACTCGCCGTTGACCGTTCACCGTTCGAGTTCGCATTCGCGTTCGTCTGGAAGCCACGTTGCTCTGCTTCAAACTCTGTGACCAACCCGCGCGCTCCACCTAGCCGTCGAACTGCTCTCTTTTGTCGCCGCCGTGAGTTCCCTAAACCCGCCACCAATACTCTGCTTCAAACTCTGCAACTTCTGATTTCTATTACAAATTTACAATAAGTAACTATTTGATTTGGTAGTGGTTTGGATTTTTTTCATAGATTATACAATTGTTATGTTCTCTTCTCTATCACATTGATATTAAGCTTTGAGTTCTCTTATTTCGTTTTAATTTTACCGCATTCAACATGTTTGATGAAATGCTTTAACCATATTTCTGGTTGGTTTTATAATTTCTAGCTTTTAGAAACTTGGTAAGTTGATTGCATGTGAAGTTAAGAATAGTTGGATCTTAGTAATTAGGAAATTTTAGCTGCACAAATAGCGTCTTTGCAGAAAACATATTAGCATAATGATTCCACTTGCACTGTGTTCTTCTGGTAAATTTTAACTGTTATTGTGAACTTGTTAATTTGCTAATTGTTCTTGTGTTGTTGTTCTGTTATCTTTAATTTTTTTTTTCATTTTGTTGTGATTTTCTGTTCTTGGTTTAAGCTGTGATTGAAGGTTCTTTGGTTTGGGTATTCTTCACTTTCCTGGAAGCTTAGCTTTTATTCTTTGAGCATACACGTATCAAATTATTGTTTTCAGCAATGGTGATTTTGAGATATTTTTTTTGGTTGCTTTGTTTTAAATGTTCCTATTGGTGTTGTTGTGTTGTTGCTGTGATTTAAATGAAAGATTCTTTCTTCTTTTTTCGAATGCCCAGTCAGTGCTTGGTTGATTAGTTTTGCTCACTGATTGTATTTAATGATAAATTTTAAATTGATAACTCTATTACTGCTTTACTGTCTGTTTCTGTAGTTAAATTTTATTAAAGTTTCTTGAATTTGCACTGCCTATGTTACTGATTCACTGTTCCTTCATTGCTTTTTTTTTGGTTGTTAATCATTGTGATGAGCTTTGTTAAAATTGGGTTGAAAACTGTTGATCTTCTTCCGTTTTCACTGTTCTAACTTCTGTTCTTATTAAAAAATTTGCAATTTGTGATCTTTTGATTTATTATATGCTTCATGTTTTCATTGTTCTGTTCTTATGAAGAAAAAAATTGCAATTACTGATTGTATGATTCATGTTTTGATTGTTCTGTTATATAAAAAAGATTCTGTTTTCATTGTTTTGTTCATTGTTTGGTTGCACTGTCCCTGCTCTCGATCTCCGCCAACTCGCTGCCCCTCCTCCGTGTTGGATTCTTTTTGTTTCAGGCTCTGTTGTGTGTTTGTTGTGCAACACTATCATTTTTTGTTTTACTTTTTGACTCAGCTACATTAAGACAATATTCTCTATTTTTAACTTGTGCATTGTAATTCAATTCAGCTATTTTTAATGGAAGTATAATTATGTTAACTGTCAACAAATTTGCAGCAAGTTTTTGCATATTTTGATGATTAATTACATTTAGTTGGTGATATTTTATATAGGGTTTTAAATTTGAAAGATATTTTAGGATGTTTATTTATAATTTATTTATTATTTTATTATGGAACAGTTTTTTCGGTTAAACTACGGTTAGATCGGTTGGACCAGTGAACCAGTGACTAGAGTGGTTTGATGACTGATCTGGTTTTCATTGGTCTCCACCAAACCCAACCTTCACTCACGGCAACAACTTCACCTGCGGAGCCGGACAGCGTTCATGCTTTAACTACTACCTCTCTCTCGCCGCCTCTGCTGTTGAAAATAACTTAGAATGAGCCATAAATTGCAGGTTATGAATATGTAACTAGGAAAAGGAGTTGCCAATTGCAGGCATGTCCCGTTCCACACACATCCTCCATCACTCCCACCCCTTCTTCACCTCTGCCGCAACCTCTGCCGCCATCACTGCTGCCGCCTCTCCTGCACCCACCACCCTCACCTCCTTCACCGTCACGCCCCCAGTGCACCCCTGGCCCCGCCGCCTCACTCCTAAAACCCTTGCCTCCCTTATTTCCCGCCAACACGACCCAAATCTCTCCCTCCAAATCTTCCACTACGCCCTAACCCACCACCCCAATAGCAACAACAACCACCTCGCCCACCACCCTATTCCCTTCAACGCCATCATTCTCAAGCTCTCTCGTGCCCGCAACTTCCCCCAAATCGATGCCATCCTTCGTGATTCCCGTATCACCGACGAACAACCGCTTATAACGGTTATTCGCGGGTACGGCCTTGCTGGCCGCCCAAAATTGGCACTCAGGACCTTCACAAGGATCGAATCTTTTGGGATTCAACCCTCCACGAAGGCCCTAAACACCACGCTTAATGCCCTGGTTCAGTGCAAGCACTATGATTTAGCACATTTTGTTTTTAAGAATTGTATGGCCAAATTTAGGGTTGTGCCCAATGTGGTTAGTTGCAATATTTTGTTGAAGGCTCTTTGTAAAGGGAACAATGTAGATGCAGCGGTGAGGGTTTTGGATGAGATGCCTGCAATAGGTGTGGTGCCCAATGTGGTGAGTTACACTACTGTTTTAGGTGGGTATGCTTTGAAGGGTGACATGAGGGGTGCAAAGAGGGTTTTTATGGAGATTTTGGGGAAAGGGTGGATACCTGATGCAACTACTTACACTGTCTTGGTGAGTGGGTTTTGTAGGCAAGGGATGTTTGTTGATGCAATTAAGGTGATGGATGAGATGGAGGAGAATGGGCTTGAGCCTAATGAGGTTACTTATAGTGTTATGATTGAGGCGTATTGTAAGGGGAAGAAGTCCGGGGAGGCACTTAATGTGCTCGACGATATGCTTGGGAAGAATCATGTGCCGAGTTCGGCGCTGTGTTGTAGGGTTGTTGATATGTTGTGCGAGGAAGGGAAGGTTGAGAACGCTTGTGAGGTTTGGAGGAAGCTCTTGAGGATGAATTGCAGCCGCGATGATGCTGTCACGGGTACTCTTGTTCATTGGCTGTGTAAGAAGGGGAAGGTGATTGAGGCAAGGAAGGCGCTTGATGAATTTGGGGGTGGTGCGGTTCCAAGTCTATTGACATATAACACATTGATTGCCGGAATGTGCGAGAGAGGGGAGCTCTGTGAGGCTGCTAGGTTGTGGGATGATATGGTGGAGAAGGGTCGCGTACCTAATGCATTTACTTATAATATGTTGATTGAAGGATTTTGTAAGGTTGGTAACGTGAAGGAGGGAATAAGGATTCTAGAGGAGATGTTTGAAAGTGGATGTTTGCCTGACAAATCAACATACACGATATTGATTGATGGGCTTTCTTGTGCAAGAGGGATGGTGGAAGAAATTAATAAGGTTGTTGCATTGGCCGTATCCGCTGGAGTTGATGATGACATGTGGGATATCTTCCTGAAATCTATTGCAAATAATTTAAATTTGAATGCAGCTGAATTTGATAGGATATTGTTAGAGAGTGTCTCATGAGGTGCAATGAAAAACATGTTAAAGAAATTGCTGTTTAACCATGTTAGTGTAAACACATAAAGGTGCACTTTTCCCTCGGATCTTTCAACCGGAAACAGTTTATCCATTGTGAAGGTATGCTTCTACGTTGTATACTATCTAGTTAGTGAACTTGGAAATGTTAACCAATTGACAGGGGACCATTTCTTGGTGTATTTTGTCTAAAATCGGATTTGGTTCCGTCTTAGCAGCAAATTCATCTTGTTCTGCAAATTTATAGAAGGTTGGATATCAAAATATGGTGAAGTTAGTGAGCAAGTAGCCAACATGATTTGGTATTATAGTTTAGGTAGCTGCTTCTCAGTGTTTCTAATTATGGTATGAGCATCTTCTCAGTGTTTCTAATATGAAGTTTGATGTTTAATTTTTGAAGTAGATTCTAAACCCATGAACTGGCTAACTTTCGTTACTATTAAACTTCTCTGATCCAGTTGATAGTAATTTTAGGGATGAAATCATTGAGATAGGCATTGGACTAGCTTCACTCATTCCCAATTTTGATAGAAGGTCTATTATATATTTTGTTTGGGACAAACTGCACAGAATCTGTTCTATGAACTTCAATTCCAAGAAAATATGATAAGGAACCAAGATCCTTTAATGTGAAGATTTTGTGCAATGGATGAATCATTAGAGTCATTTGTGTAGAGTAATTTTCTGTAATAATAATGTCATATACATAACAAGGTATATATAAAATAGAATTGGCTGGATAATGCATCGCTTTATTTTTTTATTTTAATTTTTTTCCTGGATGAAAAATAGAGACATTCATTGACTACATTGCTTGTGAAATAATAACTTGCCTTCTACTTGTTAGAATATGTTGTTTTTACATCCAATGATGCTTGTTTTGGTGGACTGTTAGAGCTGTTAATGAATTTAAATTCTGTTGATTATATGGCAGTTAGTGAGTATTAAATGATGCAAATAAACTAGCTAGTTGTACTGTTATGAGCTGCTGTGGTTTTGTTCTGCATATATATGGCTGCATATAATTAAAAATGCTAATTTTTCATAAGCTGCTTATGAGCTGTTGTGGTTTTGTTGTTGGAAACAAAACTTTTGGTGCTGTTCATGAATTAAAAATGCTAATTTCTCATTGTTCTGTTTATAATCTATAATCTATATTATATTTATAATCTAGATTGATTTTCTTGTTTTATTTTTGTAGAAATTGCACCAACCGGAGAAGATGAGGATGAGTCTAGTGTGGATTCAGATTAAGCATGGTGGTTGACTGGCTGTTTGGTTTTTATTTGTTTTAAAGTGACTGTTGCGGTTTAAAGTGTGTTTATTTTTGTTGTTTTGCTAGACCTTTACTAATTGCCTTTGTTTTATATTTAATTAAGTTGAATTTGTATTGGATTTGGATGTGATATACTCTTGTTGTTCTAGTTTATTGAAGGTTTTAAACTTCATTTTATGATATTTTAAATTCTGTTTATTAGGTATAAAAAAACCGAAAAAACCGACCGAATCAAACTGCTGTTGGTTCGGTTGTCCAGAAAGCAGCCAACCGAATGGTTGGTATCAACGTACAACCGATTAGGTCGGTTCGGTTGGTTTTTGATCTAAAACCGAACCAAACCGAACCGATAACACCCCTACTTATAAGAGGTTTCTTTTTGAGTGTCGAATACTGGGAATTCCTGGAACAAAAGAAAATGATTTTTAATACACTTGGATGGCATGGACAAGGTATTCTTTCAGTTCTTCCACTTGGTGCTAGAATGTGTTAGCTATATTTTGCTGTGAGGTTGCAACTTGCAAGGTTGTTTGGAGAAATTTGTTAGGATCATTTGTAAGTATTGGGATGTCCTTCTAGATCCCTATGTTGAATGAATTTCATTCTTGTAATTTATTTGGGAGATTTTAGGAGATGAAAGGAGCATAGGGTGCTATGAAGCTATGCCTCTTTGCCACAATGAAGGTGCATTTGATTGGTTTTCTATGCTTATTTATAGAATTTTGCACTTGGTTCATAAAAAAAGTTTTCTGATCATATTATTAGAGTGGTTGAGTTGATCATATTATTAGAGTGGTTGAGTTGTTCTTAGCTTTCGGCTAATTTTTATTTTTTGGGACATTTGGGCTTCTGTATTTTAAAAAGTTTTCTCCCTTTTTTAGTTGTAATCCTTCAACTAAAACACTCTTCTTCTTGCTTAATCTATATATTACAATTTCTTTTTTACCATAAAATAAGAAAGAGACAGGAGAAGTATTAGTAATGTGAAACTTTAGTGAAGACATTCTATTGTTTGGTTCTATTTCTATAAATCTATACCATGTGTATAACTGTATTCGCAATTTTGCATGCTTCATTTTTAGTTGTCACAATTCATGTGCAATTGTGCATCATAGAGGATCGTTAATAAAGCTCATATATATACACACCAAATGATGGAGATAGGCGATTTAAATAAGAGAAAATGATTGAAAATGTGAAAATAAGATCAGGTATAATTTGATCATTTTGATCAAATTTAAAATCTTTATAGACAGGACCAATATATATATATAGCATATAAATGTCAAGAATACTTAATTTTTCTTATTGTAGATGTATTAAAACATCACATTACAGTTTGATAAAATCACAACTATTTCATCTTATTTGAGTAGAAATATGGTATGATTTTCTAATCACATCATTGCAATTTTCATCTCTTCTTTTTTTGTCTCTGGACCTCTCTTCTCGGTCAAGGTCTTTGGTAACATTTTTTGCCAAAGCTTAGGTGCACTCTTATATGGGCAGATGGGTTTTTCTTACACATTTCCACGGTCCACTACTTGTTGCGCAAATTGCTTGTGTTCATGTTTCCCATTGCTACCCCATTTTAACTACCAAAAAAAAAAAAAACTTATTCCCATTGCTACATGTGCTTCTCATACACTCTTCCATTGTGAATTATGCTTCCTATTCCATAATTTTTGTAAGAGTAATTACTCAAATCAGTCCTTAAGAGTTTTGAAATTAGACATTTTAGTCGCTTAAATTTTAAAATATATAAAACAATTTTTAATATTTACTTCTGTTAAACAATACAATCTCCCTTCGTTAGTCGCTAACAGTGACGGCTAGGATTGGAAGTGAGTCAAGCTAGCTCATGAGTCAACTCGAACTCGACTCATTAATAGCTTGATAAATTGAACTCGTGAGCTGATGAGCCGAGTTTAAGCTTAAAATTGAGTTCATAAATTAAATTAACTGAGTTTGAGCTTGGATAAGCTCATCTCATTAACTCGTGAGTTAGCTCGATTTTATATATATATATATATATAATCTTAATTATTTAAAATTTTATATTTATTTTCGTATATATTTTGATGTAGGATATAAATAAAAAATTTATAATTTATTGATAGATAGACAATATATAAAATTGATCTTTTTAAATATTTTTAAAATATATGTTATAATTTATTGATATAAAATTATAAATTATGTTCCTATTATTTGAACCAGCTCGTGAGATTTTGGTGAGCCGAGCTTGAATTTAAGAAATAGGCTCGATTGTTAATGAGTCGAATCGTAAGCCAAGCTCAATTTTCATGAGTCGAGTTTAAACTTGGTCTAGCTTGACTCACGTCTAGGGGTGGCAAGTGGGGAAGCCCGCTCCGCCCCGCCTAGTGAAGCGGTCCTAAAATCTCACCCCGCACTGCCTAACTGCCGGCTGGCGGGCTCTCCTATTTTTTTTTTTACTATTAACTATTAAATAATATATATAATTTTACAATTATTTTAATAAATTTATAATTTTTAAAAGTATAAAAAGATTATAATTATTATATTCACAAACATTAAAGTGTTTGTAATTATAAATATCTAATAAACATAATTATAAACTAAGTTTTCATCCAAAACATAATTATAAATATTGTCTCCAAAGTAAAATAAACACAATCTAAAACATAATTATAAATATTGTCTCCAAAACAAAATGAACATAATTCAAAACACTTAATTTTCATCTTCATTCTCTTGTAAATTGGGTGGGAGAAAGTTAGATTTTGATCCAAAAATTGTAAAAATACTCCCTTACCAAAAAAACACTAAACCCGAAGAAGAAGCCCGCCCTGCCCCGCCAAAACTCGCGGTTTAAGCGGTGCGGGTTAGGCGAGCTTTTGCTATTTGACGGTCCCCATTTTCCATCCCAACCCGCCTTTTTTGGCGGGTTATGTGGGCTGACCCTACTCACGTCTAGTCCTAGCTGATGTGGAATGTTAACTCACACACGTGACTGTTAAGTATTTACATATGTATTCTGGACAAATCAGTCCCCATAATGAAGTACAAAACAGTCTCGAAAAATTAAAAAAAGTCTTAAAATAATCCCTGAAAATTTTCAAAATAATCTCTTTAAATATTTTTAATTTTTGTCAAAAATCATCGTCTTATAGTATTTTTGTTAATAAAAATATAAAATATTATTAAAAATATACAATAAATAAAGAATACAAAAATTAATAAAATATATACTGAAATATAATTTTATTTATTAACACTAAAATGTCATCAGAAATTACATTATTTAATTATTAACATATGATATCTACATTGAAGTGTTGTAGAAACCATAGTAATAACAACTAAATTTAAGAGGTTATTGAATTTTGAAGGTCATTATTTATATACCTAACCTCCTAAAATATTGACACTAAATAAACTTAGAAAAATATTTCTATGTGAAAAAAATATTTTTTTTTAGCATAATTGCTAACTGTGATAACACAAACAGTTTTAACTCTAAGCCTACTTTGTGCAACATTACAACAACTAAATTCCAAAACTTTTTAAAGAATATAAACAGAACATTTAGGATTTGTTAAGTTAAGACATTTCTTTTTCAAGTATTGCAAAGTACGAGGAATTTCACATTGAAATTTTGTAAATCATTTATATTGATCTTGTGGTTGATCAACACATACAAATTTGACTTCATATATATGAATTGGTTCACATTGCATGCAAGTTCCAAAATATTGCGTTCATAAGCATTTGTACAAATATTTTTAATTGTTTATGTGAACAATTTATGTTAAATGAAAGTTTTTCCTATCTCTTTAAACAGCAATACTCATTCTCTTCTTTATCATTAAAGAATGATCATAGAATATGACACTTATAAATTACATTAAATTAATATTGTGTATGGTCAAAAATAAATATTGGTTTATTTATTTAAAAAATAAATTTTTTTTTGAAAAAATACTTTTTCAAAATAAAATACATAGAAAAATTTTATATATAAATAATTAAATTTGAGATAAATAGATCGAAAATGTTAGAAATTAAAATTTATTAATTTAGAAATAATTATATCTAAATAAATCGAAAGTACTATTTTTAAATTTTTTTTTCAGGGACTATTTTGATTTTTTTTTAAACTCTTTGAAGACTATTTTGTACTTCAATTTAGGGACTGATTTGTCTAAAATATATACATAGATATTTAACAGCCATGTGTATAAGTTAACGTTTCACATCAATAGTCACCATTAGTGATTAACGGAAAGGGACTGTATTGTTTGACAAAAATAAACGTTAAGAATTATTTTGTATATTTTAAAATTTAAGAAACTAAAATATTTGACTTAAAAACTGATTTGAGTAATTACTCTATTTTTTATTTCAAGATGTAAAAATGGAATTTTAAATCGCAAAAGTCATAAAGAGGATAACAAATTGAAAGAGAGTGAAATTTTAATGACTTTCATATTAAACATATTATAATGGGATCGAGTTATGCTATATAGGAAATCTTTTGTGTTTTGTGTTAAAAATAATTTATAAAAAATGAAAAATATAAAATACAGAACAATTGTCTTGTATACTATAAGGAAGAATTTAAGAAAAAGATGTACATAAAAATTTGTGTAAATATTATTTTTCAAAATGATCCTTTACTTAATGATCGTATCATTTTAAAAATGTTTTTAATCAATCTTAAAATATTTATCCTATACCAAATTATTATTATTATTATTATTATTATTATTATTATTATTATTATTATTATTATTATTATTATTATTATTATGGGTTTATTAATTAATTAATTGATCAATTTAATGCTCAACAATCCAACTTGTAATTGTTCGAACAGCACAGCGGAGAAAAACATTCCACCAAGTATAGTTAATGAGATCCACGCTAGTTTAGACGGGAGTGGTAAACAGTATGTTGGTATACATCTAATGAGAGGTGATGCAGTGCAAGATTCAGATTTAGAGGATGAGAATACAGTGGTGGAGGAAATTGGGTTGGAAGATGAAGGGTAGGGGTGAGCACGGATCGGTTTGGTTCGAATTCATGGTAAAACTAGAACCGAACTAATTAAAATATAATTGGTTTGGTTTGGTTTGAATTTGTATTTTTTTGTACATGTACCCGAACCAAACCAAACTGTTTAAGAACGGATTGGTTCGATTCGGGTAATTGGGTATTCGATGACTTTGAAATTCATAAAAAAAACCAAATTCTTATCTTAAAAATTCAACAAGTGCAATAAACATGTAACATCAATAGAAATAATCCAAACATATTAAACACCAAATACATTAAAAACTAAACTCATTAAAATCCAAAGATATTAATAGTGAATAATCTTTGTCTAATGGAAAAGTCATATATATTTTTTATTTTTTATTTAATTAATATATGATCGGGTTCGCGAGTTGGTTCGGGTTCCGCACCCCCAGAACCAATACCCGAACCAATCACTAACAAAGACCATCGGTTTGGATTGAGTTGAACCTGATTACCCGTTGGTTCCAGAACCAATTTAATTAGTTCGGTTCGGGTTCAGACAGGTAATCGGGTACCCGCTACCTGTGCTCACCCCTAATGAAGGGGCTGTAAAAAATTTGGAAGATTCGGGGGACTCATAGCAGGATGTTGACGGTGAAACTAATCAAGATGAGCACAGAGAAAGTTAGGATAAAGATATGGCTGAAAATAGAGCTGCTTGGGATCTGGCGGTCGAATCAGTAGCTGTTTTATATGACGAGGATGAGGACATTATGGCTATTCTTCAAGCTCAGAATGAAATATTGGCACACAAAAAAGGCAAGCAAAACAGAAAGAGAAAGCAAGAAGGAGCCGCCCCAAAGACCGGAATAAGGTGTGTAATAAAGTTTTTAAATGATCTTAGTTCGTGGAATACAAGGGGTTTAAGGGGTGTTGGAAAGTGAAAAATGGTAAAAATTTAAGTGTAAAAATAATGTGAATATGTTAGAATTGATAGAGATAAAGAAGGAGGTGATTACTAAGTTTAATGTAGTGCAAGTTTAGGGTAATGATGCGGTGGGTTTGGAATTTGTGGGATCGAAAGGTGCTTCTGGAGGTTTATTAATAATGGGGATGATATGATGTTTAGGTCGAGTAATTGTCGCAAAGAGGAAAGATGGTTGTGTTTAGAAGGGGAATTGACAAACAATAATTTTCAGTTGTGCGGTTTGCTTGGTGTATGGTGCGTATACAAGGGAAGAGAAGCTTGTTGCGTGGGAAGAGTTGAGTTTTTTTATCGAGAATATGTCAAATTTCTCTTTGTTACATGGGTGTCTTCAATGAGGTTGTGCAGTTGGAAGAAAGAAAAGGCGCTAATGTGTTAAGAGCAATATGGAACTAGTGGATATAGAGACCGTAAGTTTACGTGGTTCAGGAGTCAATCGTGCAGTCGATTTGATAGAATGATGGTGAGTTTGGTTTTATTGTTATCATTTAGAGCATTTGAGTAAAAAGGAATGACAGAATCTTCAGAAATAAAGAAACGGGTGTTGCAGGAGTAGTCAACAGGTCGATTAGGAGTTACAAAGAGTCGATTGATATTTGATCTTTTGGGTTGTTGATGACTTTAGTCAAAAAAATTAAAAATTAGTTTATTTCATGTGTTTAGTACTTTTTCGTTGATGCTCCACCTTATTGTATTGAGCTTTTTATTTCAAAAAAAAAATCCAACTTGTAATTATTGCTGGTATCTGCAGGTTTAAGAATAACATGAACATAGTTATATATTTGAGTGGTAACATAGATGTTGAATTTGTCGTCTAGTGGAAGTGAAAGGGATCACAGGAGTATGTAGCAGGCTTTGTCGTTGGAGGTTGTCTCCTATGAGTTGAGGTAGCCATGCATTCTCCATTTGTGCAGCACGTTCACGGTAGGTCGAGTGCAGATTGATACATGTGTCATGGAAGTGATTCAAGAGAGGATTCATATAACAGTTGATTCGGAGAGATATGACGTTTTGGTCAAGAAGGTTGGTCATGAAGCGTGTAACATGCAGTGTAAAGGGGTTCTTATTGATAACGAAAGCACCAACTGTGAGATCTTGAGCCATGATATAACAAATCTGAGTACAGTAAAGGGTACATGGCAGAGAAGGCAGCCGGACCCATCTAAGGCGGACGGCCATGATGAAGGGTTGATGATGGTGGTGCGACGGGGAGAGGAAGAGGATAAGGACAGATTAATAATTTCTGATGATATTTTGAATGAATGGGTTAAATGCAATACCGATCACAATTGCGGAAAACTAGGAACGTATCATACCGTTACTGGCATCAATCAAGGAATCCTTAATTTTAGAGGTAATTACGGTGATAGCTATGTGGCTGACTCGGACAGAACGGTTACTTGTAATTACCGTGCTGGGTGTTATGGGCTGGAAGGGGCTGATGGGCTGCAAATGGCTACTAGCAAAGGAAAACAAAAATGGAAGGTTGTCCTAAGGGCTGGGCCAAGGAAAAAAAATAGCGTGACAAGGGACTTTGGACCCGCTTTGGGCCGCACTCCTATGCCTGATGGACATGACCCGGTTTGGGAGGGGGGGTCCGAGACTTCGTCTTCCTCCTGCGCAGCAGCAAGGAGACCTGGTTGGGGCGAGCTCACTTGACGGGGTCGCTGACACCGGCGTCGGAGGCGGCAATGGTAGGGAACGAGGAAGGCGCCTGGGCCATGGTCAAGATGGCTGGGCCCGAACTGAGGGAGACGCTGGAGAGGGGGAAACTGACAGGGCTGGCGTTGTTGGCGAGGAAGCCACCTCACCAGGTTGGGTTGTCGAAGATGACACCAGTAGTGGTGTGGATCCGAGGTTGGTGGAAGGAGGGGTGATTGGAGAGGGGAATGATATTTTGATGGAGGGAGAATGGCAGCCGGCTATGGTCCCGGTGATTGATGCGACAACAGTATTCGAGGACCCAGACGGAAATGACATTGGGCTGGGGGTTAGTCGAGGGAATGCCCTGGCCCACAGTAGAGGTAGTGGGGATGTTGGACGGACTGTGGAACGTGGTGGAAGTCCCGGACCTGGGCAACGTGACTGTGACAAAGAGGGCGAGGTCAGTGACTCTCAATGCCTAGAGGACCAGATGTTGAAAAATAAACTGACCTGAGAGCTGGCAAAGGAATCAGTTGCTGTGTTTTACAATGAGGAAGATGACATAATGGCAATTCTTTAGGCACAGAATGAAGAAATAGCACTGAGGAGGAAATTGGCGAAACAAAAGGCAAAGATGAGGCGTTACAGACCCAAAACTAAAAAACATGTGTGTACTAATAGTTCTAAATGAATTTCAGTTCTTGGAATGTTAGGGGGTTACGGGATGACGGAAAGATGAGAATGGTGAAGGATTTAAAAAACAAACATAATTTGAGTATGGTAGGTTTGTGCATTGTAATTCAATCCAGCTATTTTTAATGGAAGTATAATTATGTTAATTGTCAACAAATTTGCAGCAAGTTTTTGCATATTTTGATGATTAATTACATTTAGTTTGTGATATTTTATATAAGATTTTAAATTTGAAAGATATTTTAGGATGTTTATTTATAATTTATTTATTATTTTATTATGGAACAATTTTTTCGGTTAGATCGGTTGGACTAGTGAACCAGTGACTAGTGCGGTTTGATGACTAGTCTGGTTTTCATTGGTCTCCACCAAACCCAACCTTCACTCACGGCAACAACTTCACCTGCGGAGCCGGACAGCGTTCATGCTTTAACCACTTCGTCTCCCTCGCCACCTCTGCTGTTGAAAATAACTTAGAATGAGCCATAAATTGCAGGTTATGAATATGTAACTAGGAAAAGGAGTTGCCAATTGCAGGCATGTCCCGTTCCACACACATCCTCCATCACTCCAACCCCTTCTTCACCTTTGCCGCAACCTTTGCCGCCATCACTGCTGCCGCCTCTCCTGCACCCACCACCCTCACGTCCTTCACCGTCACGCCCCCAGTGCACCTCTGGCCCCGCCGCCTCACTCCTAAAACCCTTGCCTCCTTTATTTCCCGCCAACACGATCCAAATCTCTCCCTCCAAATCTTCCACTACGCCCTAACCCACCACCCCAATAGCATCAACAACCACCTCGCCCACCACCCTATTCCCTTTAACGCCATCATTCTCAAGCTCTCCCGTGCCCGCCACTTCCCCCAAATCGATGCCATCCTCCGTGATTCCCGTATCACCGACGAACAACCGCTTATAACGGTTATTCGCGGGTATGGCCTTGCTGGCCGTCCAAAATTGGCACTCAGAACCTTCACGAGGATCGAATCTTTTGGGATTCAATCCTCCACGAAGGCCCTGAATGCCACGCTTAATGCCCTGGTTCAGTGCAAGCGCTATGATTTAGCACATTTTGTTTTTAAGAATTGTATGGCCAAATTTTGGGTTGTGCCCAATGTGGTTAGTTGCAATATTTTGCTGAAGGCTCTTTGTAAAGGGAACAATGTAGATGCAGCGGTTAGGATTTTGGATGAGATGCCTGCAATAGGTGTAGTGCCCAATGTGGTGAGTTACACTACTGTTTTAGGTGGGTATGCTTTGAGGGGTGACATGAGGGGTGCAAAGAGGGTTTTTATGGAGATTTTGGGGGAAAGGGTGGATATCTGATGCAACTACTTACATTGTCTTGGTGAGTAGGTTTTGTAGGCAAGGGATGTTTGTTGATGCAATTAAGGTGATGGATAAGATGGAGGAGAATGGGCTTGAGCCTAATGAGATTACTTATAGTGTTATGATTGAGGCGTATTGTAAGGGGAAAAAGTTCGGGGAGGCACTTAATGTGCTCGATGATATGCTTGGGAAGAATCACATGCCGAGTTCATCACTGTGTTGTAGGGTTGTTGATATGTTGTGTGAGGAATGGAATGTTGAGAACGCTTGTGAGGTTTGGAGGAAGCTCTTGAGGATGAATTGCAGCCGCGATGATGCTGTCACGGGTACTCTTGTTCATTGGCTGTGTAAGAAGGGGAAGGTGATTGAGGCAAGGAAGGCGCTTGATGAATTTGGGGGTGGTGCGGTTCCAAGTCTATTGACATATAACACATTGATTGCCGGAATGCGCGAGAGAGGGGAGCTCTGTGAGGCTGCTAGGTTGTGGGATGATATGGTAGAGAAGGGTCGCGTACCTAATTCATTTACTTATAATATGTTGATTAAAGGATTTTGTAAGGTTGGTAACGTGAAGGAGGGAATAAGGATTATAGAGGAGATGTTTGAAAGTAGATGTTTGCCTGACAAATCAACATACACGGTATTGATTGATGGGCTTTCCTGTGCAAGAGGGATGGTGGAAGAAATTAACAAGGTTGTTGCATTGGCTGTATCCGCTGGAGTTGATGATGACATGTGGGATATCTTTCTGGAATATGTTGTAAATAATTTAAATTTGAATGCAGCTGAATTTGATAGGATATTGTTAGAGAGTGTCTCATGAGGTGCAGTGAAAATCATGTTAAAGAAATTGCTGTTTAACCATGTTAGTGTAAACACATCAAGGTGCACTTTTCCCTCGGATCTTTCAACCGGAAATAGTTTATCCATTGTGAAGGTATGCTTCTACGTTGTATACTATCTAGTTAGTAAACTTGGAAATGTTAACCAATTGACAGGGGACCATTTCTTGGTGTATTTTGTCTAAAATCGAATTTGGTTCCGTCATAGCAACAGATTCATCTTGTTCTGCAAATTTATAGAAGGTTGGTTATCAAAATATGGTGAAGTTAGTGAGCAAGTAACCAACATGATTTGGTATTATAGTTAGGTAGCTGCTTTTCAGTGTTTTTAAATATGACATGAGCATCTTCATTAAATTGTTGGCCTTATAAGGGGGTTTCTTTTTGAGTGTCGAATACTGGGAATTCCTGGAACAAAAAAAAAATGATTCTTAATACACTTGGATGGCATGGACAAGGTATTCTTTCAGTTCTTCCACTTGGTGCTAGAATGTGTTAGCTATATTTTGCTGTGAGGTTGCAACTTGCAAGGTTGTTTGGAGAAATTTGTTAGGATCATTTGTAAGTATTGGGATGTCCTTCTAGATCCCTATGTTGAATTTCATTCTCGTAATTTATTTGGGAGATTTTAGGAGATGAAAGGAGTATAGGGTGCTATGAAGCTATGCCTCTTTGCGATAATGAAGGTGCATTTGATTGGTTTTCTATGCTCATTTACAAAATTTTTCACTTGGTTCATAAAAAAAGTTTTCTGATCATATTATTAGAGCGGTTGAGCTGTTCTTAGCTTTCGGCTAATTTTTATTTTTTGGGACATTTTGGCTTCTGTATTTTAAAAAGTTTTCTCCCTTTTTTTGTTGTAATCCTTTAACTAAAACACTCTTCTTCTTGCTTAATCTGTATATTACAATTTCTTTTTTACCATAAAATAAGAAAAAGACAGGAGAAGTATTAGTAATTTGAAACTTTAGTGAAGACATTCTATTGTTTGGTTCTATTTTTATGAATCTATACCATGTGTATAATTAATTCGCAATTCTGCATGCTTCATTTTTACTTGTCACAATTCATGTGCAATTGTGCATTATAGAGGATCGTTAATAATGCTTATATATATATACACACCAAATGATGGAGATAGACGATTTAAATAAGAGAAAATGTGAAAATAAGATCAGGTATAATTTGATCATTTTGATCAAATTTAAAATCTTTATAGACAGGAGCAATATGTGTGTGTGTGTGTGTGTGTGTGTGTGTGTGTGTGTGTGTGTTTCACCTCTTCTTTTCTTTTTGGTCTGGACCTCTCTTCTGTGTCAAGGTCTATTGGTAACATTTTTTGCCAAAGCCTAGGTGCACTCTTATATGGGCAGATAGGTTTCTCTTACACATTTCCACGGTCTGCTACTTGTTGCGCAAACTGCTTGTGTTCATGTTTTCCATTGCTACCCCCGTTTTAACTACCAAAAAAAAAAAACTGTTTCCCATTGCTACATGTGCTTCTCATACACTCTTCCATTGTGAATTATGCTTCCTATTCCATAATTTTTGTAAGAGTAATTACTCAAATCAGTCCCTAAAAGTTTTGAAATCAGACATTTTAGTCGCTTAAATTTTAAAATATACAAAACCGTTTTTAATATTTACTTACGTTAAACAATACAATCTCCCTTTGTTAGTCGCTAACGGTGACGACTAGGATTGGAAGTAAGTCAAGCTAGCTTATGAGCCAGCTTGAACTCGACTCATTAATAGCTTGATAAATTGAACTCGTGAGCTGATGAGTCGAGTTTAACCTTGAAATTGAGTTCGTAAATTAAATGAACTGAGTTTAAGCTTGGATAAGCTCATCTCATTAACTTGTGATTTGGCTCGATTATATATATATATGATCTTAATTATTTGAAATTTTATATTTATTTTCGTATATATTTTGATGTAGGATATAAATAAAAAAATTATAATTTATTGATAGATAGACAATATATAAAATTGATCTTTTTAAATATTTTTAAAATATATGTTATAATTTATTGATATAAAATTATAAATTATGTTCCTATTATTTGAACCAGCTCGTGAGATTTTGGTGAGCCGAGCTTGAGTTTAAGAAATAGGCTCGATTGTTAATGAGTCGAATCGTAAACCAAGCTCAATTTTCATGAGTCGAGTTTAAACTTGGTCTAGCTTGACTCACGTCTAGGGGTGGCAAGTGAGGAAGCCCGCTCCGCCCCGCCTAGTGAAGCGGTCTTAAAATCTCACCCTGCACTGCCTAACTGCTGGTTGGCGGGCTCTCCTATTTTTTTTTTACTATTAACTATTAAATAATATATATAATTTTACAATCATTTTAATAAATTTATAATTTTAAAAAGTATAAAAAGATTATAATTTTTATATTCACAAACATTAAAGTGTTTGTAATTATAAATATCTAATAAACATAATTATAAACTAAGTTTTCATCCAAAATATAATTATAAATATTGTCTCCAAAGTAAAATAAACATAATCCAAAACATAATTATAAATATTGTCTCCAAAACAAAATGAACATAATTCAAAACACTTAATTTTCATCTTCATTTTCTTGTCAGTTGGGTGGGAGAAAGTTAGATTTTGACCCAAAAATTGTAAAAATACTCCCTTACCAAAAAAATACTAAACTCGAAGGAGAAGCCTGCTCTGCCCCGCCAAAACACGCGGTTTAAGCGGTGCGGGTTAGGCGAGCTTTTGTTATTTGGCAGTCCCAATTTTCCATCCCAACCCACCTTTTTTGGCGGGTTATGTGGGCTGACCCTACTCACGTCTAGACCTAGCTGGTGTGAAATATTAACTCGCACACGTGACTGTTAAGTATTTACGTATGTATTATGGACAAATCAGTCCCGTAGTGAAGTACAAAACAGTCTCGAAAAATTAAAAAAAGTCTCAAAATAATCCCTGAAAATTTTCAAAATAATCTCTTTAAATATTTTTAATTTTTATCAAAAATCATCGTCTTATAATATTTTTGTTAATAAAAATATAAAATATTATTAAAAAATATACAATAAATAAAGAATACAAAAATTAATAAAATATATACTAAAATATAATTTTATTTATTAACAATAAAATGTCATCAGAAATTACATTATTTAATCATTAACATATGATATCTATATTGAAGTGTTGTAGAAATCATAATAATAACAACTAAATTTAAGAGGTTATTGAATTATGAAGGTCATTATTTATATACCTAACCTCCTAAGATATTGACCCTAAATAAACTTAGAAAAATATTCCTATGTGAAAAAATATTTTTTTTAACATAATTGCTAACTGTGATAGCACAAACAGTTTTAACTCTAAGCCTATTTTGTGCAACATTACAACAACTAAATTCTAAAACTTTTTAAAGAATATAAAGAGAACACTTAGGGTTTGTTAAGAGATTTCTTTTTCAAGTATTGCAAAGTACGAGGAGTTTCACATTGAAATTTTGTAAATCATTTACATTGATCTTGTCGTTGATCAACACATACAAATTTGACTTCATATATATGAATTGGTTCACATTGCATGCAAGTTCCAAAATATTGCGTTCATAAGCATTTGTACAAATATTTTTAATTGTTTATGTGAACAATTTATGTTAAATGAAAGTTTTCCTATCTCTTTAAACAGCAATACTCATTCTCTTTTTTATTATTAAAGAATGATCATAGAATATGACACTTATAAATTACATTAAATTAATATTGTGCATGGTCAAAAATAAATATTGGTTTATTTATTTCAAAAATAAATTTTTTTGAAAATATACTTTTTCAAAATTAATTTATAATTTATTTTGAAAATACATAGAAAAATTTTATATATAAATAATTAAATTTGAGATAAATAGATCGAAAATGTTAGAAATTAAAATTTATTAATTTAGAAATAATTATATCTAAATAAATCGAAAGTACTATTTTAAAATTTTTTAAAATTTTCAGGGACTGTTTTGATTTTTTTTAAACTCTTTGAAGATTATTTTGTATTTCAATTTAGGGACTGATTTGTCCAAAATACATACATAGATATTTAATGGTTATGTGTGTAAATTAACGTTTTACATCAACAGTCACCATTAATGACTAAAGAAAAGGGACTGTATTATTGTTTGACAAAAATAAACGTTAAGAATTATTTTGTGTATTTTAAAATTTAAGAAACTAAAATATTTGACTTAAAAACTGATTTAAATAATTACTCTATTTTTTATTTCAAGATGTAAAATGGAATTTTAAATCGCAAAAGTCATAAAGAGATAACAAATTGAAAAAGAGTGAAATTTTAATGACTTTCATATTAAACATATTATAATGGGATCGAGTTATGCTATATAGAAAATCTTTTGTGTTTTGTGTTAAAAATAATTGATAAAAAATGAAAAATATAAAATACAGAACAATTGTCTTGTATATTATAAGGAAGAATTTAAGAAAAAGATGTACATAAAAATTTATGTAAATATTATTTTTCAAAATGATCTTATACTTAATGATCGTATCATTTTAAAAATGTTTTTAATCAATCTTAAAATATTTATCCTATACCTAATTATTATTATTATTATTATTATTATTATTATTATTATTATTATGGGTTTATTAATTAATTAATTGATCAATTTAATGCTCAACAATCCAACTTGTAATTGTTCGAACAGCACAGCGGAGGAAAACATTCTACCAAGTATAGTTAATGAGATCCATGCTAGTTTAGAGGGGAGTGGTAAGCAGTATGTTGGCATACGTCTAATGAGAGGTGATGCAGTGCAGGATTCAGATTTAGAGGATGAGAATACAGTGGTGGAGAAAACTGGGTTGGAAGATGAAGGGTAGGGGTGAGTACGGATCGGTTTAGTTCGAATTCATGGTAAAACTAGAACCGAACTAATTAAAATATAATTGGTTCGGTTTGGTTTGGATTTGTGTTTTTTTGTACATGTACCCTAACCAAACCAAACTGTTTAAGAACGGATTGGTTCGGTTCAGGTAATTGGGTACCCGATGACTTTGAAATTCATAAAAAAAACCAAATTTTTATCTTAAAAATTCAACAAGTACAATAAACATGTAACATCAATAAAAATAATCCAAACATATTAAATACCAAATACATTAAAAACTAAACTCATTAAAATCCAAAGATATTGATAGTGAATAATCTTTGTCTAATGAAAAAGTAATTTATATATTTTTTATTTTTTTATTTAATTAATATATGATCGGGTTCGCGAGTTGGTTCGGGTTCCGCACCCCAGAACCGATACCCGAACCAATCACTAACAAAGACCATCGGTTTGGTTTGAGTTGAACCCGATTACCCGTTGGTTCTAGAACCAATTTAATTAGTTTGGTTCGGGTTCGGACAGGTAATCGGGTACCCGCTACCTGTGCTCACCCCTAATGAAGGGGCTGTAAAAAATTTGGAAGATTCGGGGGACTCAGAGCAGAATGTTGACGGTGAAACTAATCAAGATGAGCACAGAGAAAGTTAGGATAAAGATATGGCTGAAAATAGGGCTGCTTGGGATCTGACGGTCGAATCAGGAGCTGTTTTATATGACGAGGATGAGGACATTATAACTATTCTTCAAGCTCAGAATGGAGTATTGGCACAAAAAAAAGGCAAGCAAAACAGAAAGAGAAAGCAAGAAGGAGCCGCCCCAAAAACCGGAATAAGGTGTGTAATAGAATTTTTAAATGATCTTAGTTCGTGGAATACAAGGGGTTTAGGGGGTCTTGAAAAGTGAAAAATGGTAAAAATTTAAGTGTAAAAATAATGTGAATATGTTAGAATTGATAGAGATAAAGAAGGAGGTGATTACTAAGTTTAATGTAATGCAAGTTTGGGGTAATGATGCGGTGGGTTTGAAATTTTTGGGATCGAACGGTGCTTCTGGAGGTTTATTAATACTGGGGATGATATGATGTTTAGGTCGAGTAATTGTTGCAAAGAGGAGAGATGGTTGTGTTTAGACGGAGAATTGACAAAAAATAATTTTCAGTTGTGCGGTTTGCTTGGTGTATGGTGCATATACAAGGGAAGAGAAGCTTGTTGCGGGGGAAGAGTTGAGTTTTTTTATCGAAAATATGTCAAATTCCTCTTTGTTACATGGGTGTCTTCAATGAGGTTGTGCAGTTGGAAGAAAGAAAAAGTGCTCATGTGTAAAGAGCAATATGGAACTGGTGGATATAGAAACCGTAAGTTTACGTGGTTCAGGAGTCAATCGTACAGTCGATTTGATAGAATGATGGTGAGTTTGGTTTTATTGTTATCATTTAGAGCATTTGGGTAAAAAGGAATGACAGAATCTTCAGAAATAGAGAAACGGGTGTTGCAGGAGTAGTCAACAGGTCGATTAGGAGTTACAAAGAGTCGATTGATATTTGATCTTTTGGGTTGGTGATGACTTTAGTAAAAAAAATTAAAAATTAGTTTATTTCATGTGTTTAGTACTTTTTCGTTGATGCTCCACCTTATTGTATTGAGCTTTTTATTTCAAAAAAAAATCCAACTTGTAATTATTGTTGGTATCTGTAGG
Source organism: Arachis stenosperma (assembly GCF_014773155.1). Classification (NCBI taxonomy): domain Eukaryota; kingdom Viridiplantae; phylum Streptophyta; class Magnoliopsida; order Fabales; family Fabaceae; genus Arachis; species Arachis stenosperma. Next base: position 11,415,571 of record NC_080384.1, read on the forward strand.
TTTAAGAATAACATGAACATAGTTATATATTTGAGTGGTAACATAGATGTTGAATTTGTCGTCTAGTGGAAGTGGAAGGGATCACAGGAGTATGTAGCAGGCTTTGTCGTCGGAGGTTGTCTCCTATGAGTTGAGGTAGCCATGCATTCTCCATTTGTGCAGCACGTTCATGGTAGGTCGAGTGCAGATTGATACATGTGTCATGGAAGTGATTCAAGAGAGGATTCATATAACAGTTGATTCGGAGAGATATGGCGTTTTGGTCAAGGAGGTTGGTCATGAAGCGTGTAACATGTAGTGTAAAGGGGTTCTTATTGATAACGAAAGCACCAACTGTGAGATCTTGAGCCATGATATAACAAATTCGAGTACAATAAAGGATACATGGCAGAGAAGGCAGCCGGGCCCATCTAAGGCGGACGGCCATGATGAAGGGTTGATGATGGTGGTGCGACGGGGAGAGGAAGAGGATAAGGGCAGATTAATAATTTCTGATGATATTTTGAATGAATGGGTTAAATGCAATACCGATCACAATTGCGGAAAACTAGGAACGTATTATACCGTTACTGGCATCAATCAAGGAATCCTTAATTTTAGAGGTGATTACGGTTATAGCTATGAGGCTGACTCGGACAGAACGGTTACTTGTAATTACCGTGCTGGGTGTTATGGGCTGGAAGGGGCTGATGGGCTGCAAAGGGCTACTAGCAAAGAAAAACAAAAGAAGAAGGTTGTCCTAAGGGCTGGGCCAAGGAAAAAAAAAAACAGCGTGACGAGGGACTTTGGACCCGCTTTGGGCTGCACTCCTATGCCTGATGGACATGACTCGGTTTGGGAGGGGAGTCCGAGACTTTGTCTTCCTCCTGCACAGCAGCAAGGAGACCTGGTTGGGGCGAGCTCACTTGACGGGGTTGCTGACACCGGCGTCGGAGGCGGCAACGGTAGGGAACGAGGAAGGCGCCTGGGCCATGGTCGGGATGGCTGGGCCCGAACTGAGGGAGACGCTGGAGAGGGGGAACTGACGGGGCTGGCATTGTTGGCGAGGAAGCCGCCTCACCAGGTTGGGTTGTCAAAGATGACACCAGTAGCGGTGTGGATCCGAGGTTGGTGGAAGGAGGGGTGATTGGAATGGGGAATGATATTCTGATGGAGGGCGAGTGGCAGCCGGCTATGGTCCCGGTGATTGATGCGACAGTAGTATTCGAGGACCCAGACGAAAATGACGTTGGGCTGGGGGTTAGTCGAGGGAATGACCTAGCCCACAATGGAGGTAGTGGGGATGTTGGACGGACTGTGGAACGTGGTGGAAGTCCCGGACTTGGGCAGCGTGACTGTGACAAAGAGGGCGAGGTCAGTGACTCTCAATGCCTAGAGGACCAGATGTTGGAAAATAAACTGACCTGGGAGCTGGCAAAGGAATTAGGTGTTGTGTTGTACAATGAGGAAGATGACATAATGGCAATTTTTCAGGCACTGAATGAAGAAATAGCACTGAGGAAGAAATTGGCGAAACAAAAGGCGAAGATGAGGCGTTACAGACCCAAAACTAAAAAACAGGTGTGTACTAATAGTTCTAAATGAATTTCAGTTCTTGGAATGTTAGGGGGTTATGGGGTGACGGAAAGATGAGAATAGTGAAGGATTTAAAAAACAAACCTAATTTGAGTATGGTAGGTTTGTGCATTGTAATTCAATCCAGCTCTTTTTAATGGAAGTATAATTATGTTAATTGTCAACAAATTTGCAGCAATTTTTTGCATATTTTGATGATTAATTACATTTAGTTGGTGATATTTTATATAGGGTTTTAAATTTGAAAGATATTTTAGGATATTTATTTATAATTTATTTATTATTTTATTATGGAACAATTTTTTTGGTTAGATCGGTTGGACCAGTGAACCAGTGACTAGTGCGGTTTGATGACTGATCTGGTTGTCATTGGTCTCCACCAAACCCAACCTTCACCCACGGCAACAACTTCACCTGCGGAGCCGGACAGCGTTCATGCTTTAACTACTACGTCTCTCTCACCACCTCTGCTGTTGAAAATAACTTAGAATGAGCCATAAATTGCAGGTTATGAATATGTAACTAGGAAAATGAGTTGCCAATTGCAGGCATGTCCCGTTCCATACACATCCTCCATCACTCTCACCCCTTCTTCACCTCTGCCGCAACCTCTGCCGCCATCACTGTTGCTGCCTCTCCTACACCCACCACTCTCATGTCCTTCACCGTCACTCCCCCAGTGCACCCTTGGCCCCGCCGCCTCACTCCTAAAACCCTTGCCTCCCTTATTTCCCGCCAACACGATCCAAATCTCTCCCTCCAAATCTTCCACTACGCCCTAACCCACCACCCCAATAGCATCAACAACCACCTCGCCCACTACCCTATTCCCTTCAACTCCATCATTCTCAAGCTCTCCCGTGCCCACCACTTCCCCCAAATCGATGCCATCCTTCGTGATTCCCGTATCACCGACGAACAACCGCTTATAACGGTTATTCACGGGTATGGCCTTGCTGGCCGCCCAAAATTGGCACTAAGGACCTTCACGAAGATCGAATCTTTTGGGATTCAACCCTCCACGAAGGCCCTGAACGCCACGCTTAATGCCCTGGTTCAGTGCAAGCGCTATGATTTAGCACATTTTGTTTTTAAGAATTGTATGGCCAAATTTAGGGTTGTGCTCAATGTGGTTAGTTGCAATATTTTACTGAAGGCTCTTTGTATAGGGAACAATGTAGATGCAGCGGTTAGGGTTTTGGATGAGATGCCTGCAATAGGTGTGGTGCCCAATGTGGTGAGTTGCACTACTGTTTTAGGTGGGTATGCTTTGAGGGAATGACATGAGGGGTGCAAAGAGGGTTTTTATGGAGATTTTGGGAAAAGGGTGGTTACCTAATGCAACTACTTACACTGTCTTGGTGAGTGGGTTTTGTAGGCAAGGGATGTTTGTTGATGCAATTAAGGTGATGGATGAGATGGAGGAGAATGGGCTTGAGCCTAATGAGGTTACTTATAGTGTTATGATTGTGGCGTATTGTAACGGGAAGAAGTCCGGGGAGGCACTTAATGTGCTGGACGATATGCTTGGGAAGAATCATGTGCCGAGTTCGGCACTGTGTTATAGGGTTGTTGATATGTTGTGCAAGGAAGGAAATGTTGAGAACACTTGTGAGGTTTGGAGGAAGCTCTTGAGGATGAATTGCAGCCGCGATGATGCTGTCATGGGTACTCTTGTTCATTGGCTGTGTAAGAAGGGGAAGATGATTGAGGCAAGGAAGGCGTTTGATGAATTTGGGGGTGGTGCGGTTCCAAGTCTATTGACATATAACACATTGATTGTCGGAATCTGCGAGAGAGGGGAGCTCTGTGAGGCTGTTAGGTTGTGGGATGATATGGTGGAGAAGGGTCGCGTACCTAATGCATTTACTTATAATATGTTGATTGAAGGAATTTGTAAGGTTGGTAACGTGAAGGAGGGAATAAGGATTATAGAAGAGATGTTTGAAAGTGGATGTTTGCCTGACAAATCAACATACACGATATTGATTGATGGGCTTTCTTGTGCAAGAGAGATGGTGGAAGAAACTAACAAGGTTGTTGCATTGGCTGTATCCGTTGGAGTTGATGATGACATGTGGGATATCTTCCTAAAATCTGTTGCAAATAATTTAAATTTGAATGCAGTTGAATTTGATAGGATATTGTTAGAGAGTGTCTCATGAGGTGCATTGAAAAGCATGTTAAAGAAATTGCTGTTTAACCATGTTAGTGTAAACACATCAAGGTGCACTTTTTTCTCGGATCTTTCAACCAGAAACAGTTTATCCATTGTGATGGTATGCTTCTACGTTGTATACTATCCAGTTAGTGAACTTGGAAATGTTAACCAATTGACAGTGGACCATTTCTTGGTGTATTTTGTCTAAAATCGGATTTGGTTCCGTCATAGCAGCAGATTCATCTTGTTCTACAAATTTATAGAAGGTTGGTTATCAAAATATGGTGAAGTTAGTGAGCAAGTAGCCAACATGATTTGGTATTATAGTTTAGGTAGCTGCTTCTCAGTGTTTCTAAATATGGCATGAGCATCTTCATTAAATTTTTGGCCTTATAAGGGTTTTCTTTTTGAGTGTGGAATACTGAAAATTCCTGGAACAAAAGAAAATGATTCTTAATACACTTGGATGGCATGGACAAGGTATTCTTTCGGTTCTTCCACTTGGTGCTAGAATGTGTTAGCTATATTTTGCTGTGAGGTTGCAACTTGCAAGGTTGTTTGGAGAAATTTGTTAGGATCATTTGTAAGTATTGGGATGTCCTTCTAGATGCCTATGTTGAATTTCATTCTCGTAATTTATTTGGAAGATTTTAGGAGATGAAAGGAGCATAGGGTGCTATGAAGCTATGCCTCTTTGCCATAATGAAGGTGCATTTGATTGGTTTTCTATGCTTATTTACAAAATTTTGCACTTGGTTCATAAAAAAAGTTTTTTGATCATATTATTAGAGTGGTTGAGCTGTTCTTAGCTTTCGGCTAATTTTTATTTTTTGGGACATTTGGGCTTCTGTATTTTAAAAAGTTTTCTTCTTTTTTTTGTTGTTGTAATCCTTCAACTAAAACACTCTTCTTCTTTCTTAATCTGTATATTACAATTTCTTTTTTACCATAAAATAAGAAAGAGACAGGAGAAGTATTAGTAATGTGAAACTTTAGTGAAGACATTCTATTGTTTGGTTCTATTTCAATGAATCTATACCATGTGTATAACTATATTCACGATTCTGCATGCTTCATTTTTACTTGTCACAATTCATGTGCAATTGTGCATCATAGAGGATCGTTAATAATGCTTATATATATACACACCAAATGATGGAGATAGATAATTTAAATAAGAAAAAATGACTGAAAATGTGAAAATATGATCAGGTATAATTTGATCATTTTGATCAAATTTAAAATCTTTATAGACAGGACCAATATATATATAGCAGATAAATGTCAAGAATGCTTAATTTTTTTTATTGTAGATGTATTAAAATATTACATTACAGTTTGATAAAATGACAGTTATTTCATCTTATTTGAGTAGAAATATGGTATGATTTTCTAATCACATCATTGCAATTTTCACCTCTCCTTTTTTTTTTTTTGGTCTGGACCTCTCTTCTGGGTCAAGGTCTATTGGTAACATTTTTTGTCAAAAGCTAGGTGCACTCTTATATGGGCAGATGGGTTTCTCTTACACATTTCCACGGTCCACTACTTGTTGCGCAACCTGCATGTGTTCATGTTTCCCATTGCTACCCCCGTTTTAACTATCAAAAAAACTGTTTCCCATTGCTACATGTGCTTCTCATACACTCTTCCATTGTGAATTATGCTTCCTATTCCATAATTTTCGTAAGAGTAATTATCCAAATCAGTTCCTAAGGTAGCGTTTGTTTTTGGAGACAGGACACAGAGACATGGACAATACATGTTTAAAATGTGTTTGGAAGGAGAGACATGGACACGAAACACATTGTCTCCGAGACAGTTTTTTATATTTTTGTGTCCACTCTTTTACGAAGGACAATGATGGACACGAAATTTGGAAGGGTGAACACGGACTTTTTTATAAATTTTGTTTTTCTTTTTATCCATAGATATTTTTTATTATTCCATTATTACCCCTTCTTATTTTTTCTATTGCGTTGTTGTCAGAGAGATACTTTCTTCTTCCTACTCTTTCTCTATCTCTGCCTTCTTTTTTTTTCAGGTACTCTCTTTTTTATACAATTTTTTATTGGGTTGGATAATTTCTTCCTTCTTATCATTTTTACTTCAATACCATTTTAATCTTGTATTATATTATTTGACTTGTAATAAAAATAATAACAAAAATAATTAATCTTAAAACTTTTGAAAGATAAATATTATCAAAGGTAAAATTGATCTTTTAAAATGCTAAAAAATAATCTATAAGTTGTAATTGATTTTATATAATTAAAAAAAATCAATTTTTAAATAAAAAAATTAATTTTCTAAATAAAAATAGATTTTTATGTGCAAAAACTATTTTTTCATGTAAAAAAGGATTTTTTTTAAAACTGGTTTTTTTACTTAAAATTAATTTGGCTTATTAACCTAAACAAATTTTTTTATTAATCAAACTCAAATTTATTTTTTTTATTAGTCTTAACTATATGTATTCTTACATATTAATAATAAATTTAAAAATAAAATAAATATATTTATAAATTTTATTTTAATATAAATACTATTATATATTTTTTTATTAAAATTTTTTGTCACTTCAAATATTTTTTTAAGTTCCGTCTGTACTCCTACGTACTCTCATTCTCTATTAAATTAGTCTGTATTTGATGTAAAAAATTTGGAATCACATGGCTATTTTAGTCATTTCATATAATATTTTAGTCTTATCCATGTGTATCCAAACATAACAATGGACATTACATTAGTGTCTTGTACATCGTATTCAAACACAATACACAAAGAATAATTTTTATTGTCTCGGTCCTATTGTCTCCGTCTCAGTGTTATGTTCTGTCCTGTCTCTAAAAATAAACACAACCTAAGAGTTTTGAAATCAGACATTTTAGTCGCTTAAATTTTAAAATACACAAAACAGTTTTTAATATTTACTTCCGTTAAACAATACAATCTCCCTTCTTTAGTCGCTAACGGTGACTGCTAGGATTGGAAGTAAGTCAAGCTATCTCATGAGCCAGCTCGAACTAGACTCATTAATAGTTTGATAAATTGAACTCGTGAGCTAATGAGTCGAGTTTAAGCTTGGAATTGAGTTTATAAATTAAATGAACCGAGCTTGAGCTTGGATAAGCTCAGCTCATTAACTCGTGAGCTGGCTCAATTTATATATATATATATATATATATATATATATATATATATATATATATATATATATATATATATATATATATATGATCTTAATTATTTGAAATTCTATATTTATTTTTGTATATATTTTGATGTAGGATATAAATAAAAAATTTATAATTTATTGATAGATAAACAATATATAAAATTGATCTTTTTAAATATTTTTAAAATATATAAGTTAGAATTTATTGATATAAAATTATAAATTATGTTCCTATTATTTGAACTAGCTCGTGAGCTCAAGCCATCTCGTGAGATTTTAGTGAGCCAAATTTGAGTTTAAGAAATAGGCTCGATTGTTAATGAGTCGAGTCGTAAGCCAAGCTCAATTTTCATGAGTCGAGTTTAAACTTGGTCTAACTTGACTCACGTCTAGGGGTGGCAAGTGGGGAAGCCCGCCCCGCCTAGTGAAACGGTCCTAAAATCTCACCCTGCGCTGCCTAACTGCCGGTTGGCGGGTTCTCCTATTTTTTTACTATTAACTATTAAATAATATATATAATTTTGCAATCATTTTATTAAATTTATAATTTTTAAAAGTATAAAAAGATTATAATTTTTATATTCACAAACATAAAGTGTTTGTAATTATAAATATCTAATAAACATAATTATAAACTAAGTTTTCATCCAAAGTATAATTATAAATATTATCTCTAAAGTAAAATAAACATAATCCAAAACATAATTATAAATATTGTCTCCAAAACAAAATGAACATAATTCAAAACACATAATTTTCATCTTCATTCTCTTGTAAGTTGGGTGGGAAAAAGTTGGATTTTGGCCCAAAAATTGTAAAAATACTCCCTTGGCAAAAAAACACTAAACCCGAAAGGGAAGCCCGCCCCGCCCCGCCAAAGCCCGCGGTTTAAGCGGTGCGGGTTTGGCGGGCTTTTGCTATTTGGCGGTCCCAATTTTCCATCTCGACCGGCCATTTTTGGCGGGTTATGTGGACCGACCCGGCGGGTTTATGCCCGTTTGCCACGCCTACTCACGTCTAGTCCTAGCTGATGTGGAATGTTAACTCGCACACGTGACTGTTAAGTGTTTACGTATGTATTCTAGACAAATCAGTCCCCATAGTGAAGTATAAAACAGTCTCGAAAAATTAAAAAAAGTCTCAAAATAATCCCTGAAAATTTTCAAAATAATCTCTTTGAATATTTTTAATCTTTGTCAAAAGTCATCGTCTTATAATATTTTTGTTAATAAAAATATAAAATATTATTAAAAATATACAATAAATAAAGAATACAAAATTTAATAAATATATACTAAAATATAATTTTATTTATTAACACTAAAATGTCATTAGAAATTACATTATTTAATCATTAACATATGATATCTACATTGAAGTGTTGTAGAAACCATAATAATAACAACTAAATTTAAGAGGTTATTGAATTATAAAGGTCATTATTTATATATTTAACCTCTTAAGATATTGATACTAAATAAACTTAAAAAAATATTCTTATGTGAAAAAAAATATTTTTTTAGCACAATTGCTAACTGTAATAGCACAAACAGTTTTAATTCTAAGTCTATTTTGTGCAACATTACAACAACTAAATTCCAAAACTTTTTAAAGAATATGAACAGAACACTTAGGATTTGTTAAGACATTTCTTCTTCAAGTATTACAAAGTACGAGGAGTTTCACATTGAAATTTTGTAAATCATTTACATTGATCTTGTGATTGATCAACACTTACAAATTTGACTTCATATATATGAATTGGTTCACATTGCATGCAAGTTCCAAAATATTGTATTCCTAAGTATTTGTACAAATATTTTTAATTGTTTATGTGAACAATTTATGCTAAATGAAAGTTCTCCTATCTCTTTAAACAGCAATACTCATTCTCTTCTTTATCATTAAAGAATGATCATAGAATATGACACTTATAAATTATATTAAATTAATATCGTGCATAGTCAAAAATAAATATTGGTTTATTTATTTTAAAAATAATTTTTTTTTGAAAAAAATGCCTTTTCAAAATTAATTTATAATTTATTTTGAAAATACATAGAAAAATTTTATATATAAATAATTAAATTTGAGATAAATAGATCAAAAATGTTAGAAATTAAAATTTATTAATTTAGAAATAATTATATATAAATAATTCGAAAGTATTATTTTAAAATTTTTTAAAATTTTCAGGGACTATTTTGATTTTTTTTTTAAATTTTTTTGAAATTTATTTTGTACTTCAACTTAAGGATTGATTTATCCAAAATACATACATAGATATTTAAAGGCCATGTGTGTAAGTTAACGTTTCACATCAATAGTCACAATTAGTGACTAACGGAAAAGGACTGTATTATTTGACAAAAATAAACGTTAATGATTATTTTATATATTTTAAAATTTAAGAGACTAAAATATTCGACTTAAAAACTGATTTGAGTAATTACTCTATTTTTTATTTCAAGATGTAAAAATGAAATTTTAAATTGCAAAAGTCATAAAGAAGATAACAAATTGAAAGAGAGAGTGAAATTTTAATGACTTTCATATATTAAACATATTATAACACAACTAGAAAATGGATTAATACAGACAGATTTATAGACAAATTTAGTCTTTATTACAGACGGATTTTTGGTTACCGACGAAATTACCGACGGATTTTATCCCTCTATAAAAACCTTGTCGGAAACTATTTACCGACGAATTTTTTTCGTCTGAAAATTACCGACGGATTTTTACCAGTTACCGACGGATTTTCTCTCTGTAAATTCTTCATCCATTTCCCTAAAATGTCGAACTTTTCGACGGAGTTTCTGTCGGTAATTACAGACGGATTTTTCGACGGATTTTTTGTCTGTAACTACAGACAGATTTTTCGACGAATTTTTTATCGGTAATTACAGACAAATTTTTCGACGAATTTTTCGTCTGTAATTACAGACAGATTTTCCGACAGATTTTTTGTCTGTAATTTGAACCTTGAAAAATCATCCTATACTCTGAATACAGACAGAAAATCTGTCTGTAAATCCGTCAGTAAGGTAAAATAGAATTTTTTAAAATTTTTCTATTGCAAAATAAATATTTTAGATTTGTTTTCTAAATTTATTCCATCAAACACACTGTAAATTAAAAAAAAAGAAAGCCAAAAATCACATAAATAAACATAATATTCATTACATGATACCTATAAAATTAGATGTTATTTTTCAAAACTATTATCCAATATCTCACTATCTCAATAAAAAGATACTCCAAATTTTCTTTTAAACTACAACAGAGAAGGGCAGGACTTTCAGCCTAAATTTTAGAACTATTTTCTCATGCTCTCTTTAAAGTTTAAACTCTCCAATCTAATCTGAGTTACATGATTCTTCACTCTATGGTAGACTCTTGTGGGGCTGAAACTTGAAAGTATTTGTTCATCTACTTCTTCTTCTTTGATTTGTTTGCATTGGACTGAGCATATGCAGTTCCCTGGTGTCAAAAAACAGGACATGGATAGATTTCAAAAGCCTAGCAATATTTTATAGGATTAAGAAAAAGTGAAGGAGGATAACAAAACACAACTTTAAAACAGAACTACAAGAGAGAGAGAGAGAGATGCTTGCATGCTCTTGAAGCACATTTAATTTGTTCTACATGAACACTCTCAGCCACTGATTACTGATTTTTTATGTAACTTCTAGAAAATGTTATAAATGAAAAAAAAAAAAGTGGCCATAAATTTTCCTAGGGCATGCATTAAAAATGCTGCAGGAGACATGGAATCCGATATTGTTGTAAACAGCATTCATATACAATTATAGGCATGATGATCAAATGAACATCTAATTTGAACTCAAACCCTCTTCCGTAGATAATCGAGGTTAGTAACTATCGCAACCAACATTTGACCATTTCAAAATTTAAATATATTTTCAGCTCTAGATTCATCAGAAACATGAGAAGGTATAGTATAAGATTTCAGCATAGAAGTTTCAGGAATTAGTATTCTATCAACTGAAAAGAGAAAACATGTGAATACATACATAGTGAAGGAACTTATTGATAAAACATTGTTAATCTCATTTTCAACTCTCCATTGTAAACAATTGATTATCTGTAAAACTTTAAGTCGTCAGCAAAGTATACACATCGAAAGAACACAACTCAGAGTAATTCTAAGAACAACCAAACAACCGAACCAGCTAAAGAATTTAAGCATAAAAAGATCTGATTAACCATTTTATGGGCTTTGGCAACATTCCAGTCCCTTGCTTTAAGAAATTTGGCTATGTTTCAGTTGGATATCCCTGATGCATGTTCTGAAATATTAAGTAAAATATTTTAGGGAAAAAAAAAGGAGGGATTTATTAAAATAACAGTAAAAAAAAGAAAAGGCACTTATTGGTTTAATATCACTAAACTTCAGGATGATGATTCTTGAAGAGTGTTGAACAAACATTGAAAAGAACAATTATTCATTAAAAAGTACATTACTTGAATTCAAATCTTGAATTCTTAATCCCTTCAAATGTATATTATAACCACCAATAAAAACACTCCTTAGCAAATGCGAGGCAACAAAAGTGATCCAGGTCAATTTAACCAACAAAAAAAAAAACTGATGCTTAACAAATCATTTGATTCTCTTAATTTGGAATTTCAAACAAACAAACAAAAAGAAAGGCTTTTTTCTTTCTTCTCCTTTACCAAATCAAGTTGCAGATCATGAATCATAAGTTAAATTGTTTCTTTTTTCCTTAAATCTTTTCTCAATATCCAAGATCAAACATATAAGAATCTAAGCATATTAACTAAAAGAAAAAAAAAGCAAACCTAGAATGTGATCTTCTGCTGCTCATTCACTGGAACGAGACAAAAAAAAAAGAAGAAGGAATCTCTATCAATTAGAGGATGAGAATACAATGGTGGAGGAAACTGGGTTGGAAGATGAAGGGTAGGGGTGAGCACGGATCGGTTTGGTTCGCGTTCATGGTAAAATTAGAACCGAACCAATCAAAATATAATTGGTTCGGTTTGATTTGGATTTGTGTTTTTTTGTACATATACCCGAACCAAACCAAACTGATTAAGAACGGATTGGTTCTGTTCAGGTAATTGGGTACCCGATGACTTTGAAATTCATAAAAAAAATTTCAAATTTTTATCTTAAAAATTCAACAAGTACAATAAACATGTAACATCAATAGAAATAATCCAAACATGTTAAACACCAAATACATTGTTAACCAAATTTTTATTTAATTAATATATGATCGCGTTCGCGAGTTGGTTCGGGTTCCGCACTCTCAAAACCGATACCCGAACCAATCACTAACAAAAACCATCGGTTTGGCTTGGGTTGAACCTGATTACCCATTGGTTCCAGAACCAATTTAATTGGTTCGGTTCGGGTTTGGACAGGTAATCGGGTACCCGCTACCCGTGCTCACCCCTAATGAAAGGGCTATAAAAGATTTGGAAGATTCGGGGGGACTCAGAGCAAGATGTAGACGGTGAAACTAATCAAAATGAGCACAGAGAAAGTTGGGATAAAGATATGGCTGGCGGTCAAATCAGGGGCTGTTTTATATGACGAGGATGAGGACATTATGGCCATTCTTCAAACTCAGAATAAAGTATTGGCACAAAAAAGAAGGCAAGCAAAACAGAAAGAGAAAGCAAGAAGGAGCCGCCCCAAAAACCAGAATAAGGTGTGTAATAAAGTTTTTAAATGATCTTAGTTCGTGAAATATGAGGGGTTTAGGGAGTGTTGGAAAGTGAAAAATGGTAAAAATTTAAGTGTAAAAATAATGTAAATATGTTAGAATTGATAGAGATAAAGAAGGAGGTGATTACTAAGTTTGATGTAGTACAATTTTGGGGTAATGATGCGGTGGGTTTGGAATTTGTGGGATCGGAAGGTGCTTCTGGAGGTTTATTAATAATGGGAGATGATATGATGTTTAGGTCGAGTAATTGTTGCAAAGAGGAGAAATGGTTGTGTTTAAAAGGGGAATTGACAAACAATAATTTTCATTTGTGCGGTTTGCTTGGTGTATGGTGCGTATACAAGGGGAGAGAAGCTTGCTGCGTAGGAAGAGTTGAGTTTTTTTTATCGAGAATATGTCAAATTCCTCTTTGCTACATGGATATCTTCAATGAGGTTGTGTAGTTGGAAAAAAGAAAAGGCGTTAATGTGTTAAGAGCAATATGGAACTGGTGGATATAGAGACCATAAGTTTACGTGGTTCAGGAGTCCATCGTGGAGTTGATTTGATAAAATGTTGGTGAGTTTGGTTTTATTGTTATCATTTAGAATATTTGGGTAAAAAGGAATTACATAATCTTTAGAAATTAAGAAACGGGTGTTGCAGGGTAGTCAACAGATCGATTAAGAGTTACAAAGAGTCGATTGATATTTGATCTTTTGGGTTGTTGATGACTTTGATAAAAAAAAAAAATTAAAAATTAGTTTATTTCATGTATTTAGTACTTTTTCGTTGATACTCCACCTTATTGTATTAAGTTTTTTATTTTAAAAAAAAATCCAACTTGTAATTATTGCTGGTATCTACAGGTTTAAGAATAATATGAACATAGTTATATATTTGAATGGTAACATAAATGTTAAATTTGTCGTCTAGTGGAAGGGATCACAGGTTTTGTCGTCGGAAATGGTCTCCTATGAGTTGAGGTACCCATGCATTCTCTATTTCTCTCGATTTGGAGGAACACAGGAGATACATGCATAGAATAAAAAAAAAATTATATACGTAATTATTGAAGCGATGCCAGGCGGCTAGCGCAGACAAATAAAGAAGCTCCACCATTGTTACTTCAACCTAAGCTACACACCACGCTCTAACATTTCTAACATTACCACGTGTGTACTGGCTATTATTATTATTATTATTATTATTATTATTATTATTATTATGGGTTTATTTATTTATTTATTAACTAATTAATTGATCAATTTGATGCACATATCATTTTTGTGTGAGGAAAACAAATACAAATCACCAGTGCATTAAGTGTTAACTGTTAAGAAATTTTAAAAAAATCAGAATTAGAAATTTTAAAAAAATCAGAATTAATTATAACAATCACCAACTTTTGTACTTATATTGTGTCACCAAAACCGTGCTATATAAACACACGATCACCAGCTACCCTCTCTGTGTTTATAACAGTTTTTTCCTTCTTCTCCTACAATATCCTGCCTGATTCTTCCGTACCATCTGCTGCTAAGCCGGCCCTGGTGATCGGTTCGTTCATCGTCTCCTCCTCTCCTAGCTTTTGCTTCTGCTTTCGCATCGAGCTTAAGGCGCCGGAGCCTGTGACTGCCGGGATTGTGAAACTCACATCGCAGGTGGCACTGTTCTCGTCGAAGGCGTTGCGGATTTCAAGGCCAGGTTTTGGAACACGGAGAAAGAAGGTCTAGGCTCGCTCCCGCAAACCACTTCCTGGTTGAAGTTGCTGATCATGATCTCCATAGCTACTATGCGAGTAAAAAATTCCTCTCAAGGGTCTCTTCCATCTTTTGCTTTTCTAAAACTCTATTCTTTCTCAGTGTGTTTATTTGTGTTGAACTTTGAAATGAATGCAATCTGTAAACTGAAGGTTAAATTAACATACATAAAATTTAATTATATTTAACTTTTTTTTTTAATAATATAGTTTCTTCAGGTTGCTATCACAACTGAATTATTATATAATTCAGTAATAAAATATATTTTTTTAAATTTTTAATAATTATTAAATAATTTTTATTTAATTTTAAATATAATTTAATTTTTTATATATTATTTAATTATTAAATCTATCTTTTATTTTATAAATTAGTTTTTTATTCATCTATCATGCTTATTAACTATTAAAAACAAAAACAACAACTAAATATATCTTTCATTAATCGTGATCTTTGTAAATATTTTGGCAATGAAAATCAATTAAGGTCTTTTTTGTGTTTGATCCGTTACATCTGTAAATTCCAGAAAAATCGTGTTTATTGGTAAGTACAACATAATCGATCAAATATCGCACGTTTTTTTTCAAAATTTCTATTGAATTCACAGGTAAGATGGGTTTTTCTCAAAATTCAATCGATTGAAATTGTTACACAATCGATTGGATTTCACAAAGCAACAAGGGTATTTTCTTATTCAATCGATTGAAATTTGTACGTGATTAAAATTTTTTATATATTCAATAGATTGGTATATATATATATATATTAGTTTAAAAAATTCATATTTTTACGATGAAGTAATGTCATTTTTATTTATTATTTCAACAACCATGTGATACAAATATTATGTCTTGTCAATTATATTTTATATTATATAATTAATTTGTCTATAAAAAAATATTTTGTTTGTATTCTATTTATATGTTTGCATATATTAATGTTATTTCCATTCTTTAGATGTTTGTGACCTAAATTGATATTTTTTAATCCTTATATAATTTTTTTTAATTTCATACGATTTTTTAGAGTAATGTGTTTTGCATTGATTAACTCTTGGAATAAAATTCTCTACAAAATTGGAATTCTATTTCTTGTTTTGGTATAAAAAAAGAATATAGTATCGTTTTTGTCCCCAATGTTTTGGAGTAAGTTCTAAAGTTGTCCTAATCGTTCTATTTAAGTCCCTAAGGTTTCAAAATTGACTCAATGTTATCCTGCGGATCTGTTAACAGATTTGACGGCGGGACAAAATTGAGACGATTTTGAATCGTTAGGGACTTAAATAGGACGAAAACGTTGGGGACAAAAACGATACATAAAAATAAATTTTAATTTAATTTTATCTTTCAATAATATTAATTTTTTGCTTTACATAGTATTCAATTATTTTTTAATTACATCTAAATAAATTATACTTAATCACATTACTTTCATTTTAAATAAATTTATTTTTTATAATTTTAAAGAAATTTGATACATTAGAGACAAAAGATATAATTTATATTTTATTGTATATATATTATTTTTTTTCAAAAGTTTATATACTAGCCATTGTCTTTAAGAGTAAAATTATATAAAAAAATTAATTTATTTAAAATGAAAGTAATATGAATAAGTGTAATTTACTTAGATATGATTAAAAAATAACTGAATACTATGTATAGTAAAAAATTGATATTATTGAAAGATAAAATTAAAATTTATTTCTATGTATCATTTTTGTTCCCAACGTTTTCGTCTTATTTAAGTCCGTAACGTTTCAAAATCGTCTTAATATTATCCCGCCGTCAATGCTGTTAACAGATCTCTAACGACAGGACAACATTGAGTCAGTTTTAAAAACGTTAGGGACTTAAATAGACGATTGAAACGTTAAGGACAACTTTGAAACTTACCCCAAATGTTGGAGACAAAAACGATACTTTACTCTATACAAAAATAACATTGATTTCAATTTTAATAAAATTTCAATTCTCATGTTAAGGCTATATACAAATCAGACTAAAATAGGTTTAATTTCTAATTCCATTTAATTTGTTCCTCTTCGTATTCCATTATGTGTAGCTGTTCAAGCACCCACACTTTAACAAAATAATAAAAAAAAGAAAATTCCTTAAAAAAATTGGAGAAAAACAGGAACAAAAAATAAAAATGGTAGAGTACGAAGTATAAATAATTGAAGAAGAAAAATGCAGCAACCACGAAGAAAATGGAGTATAAAATGCAAACAATTGAAGATAAAAACACAGCAAACACGAAGAGAATTCACACCGGAGTGAAGATGAGCCAGAAAAAAGAGCAAACAAGTACTATTTGAGTGTCTTTCTGTCGTGGCTACTAGCTAACATGATTTTTTATTTCTGTTTTGAAAATTTGTAACTTTTACTATTATTGAATCGTGTCTAATTGAACAGTTTTAATATATTAAAAATTATACTTTAAATAATATCTATATACTTTTAATACATAGAAAAATAAGGAATTGCAAAATAAAAAATTCTATTCACTAACTTTGATTTTAGAATAAAAACAATGCATTATTTCCTAAATGATATAAAATGAAAAAGACTCCCTCACGAACTCATTGATTACTATAATAAAAAAAATTGATTGGATTTCTGTAGATTGCTATTACTGCAACGGTGAAGATCGCATAACAATGAATAAAAATTGGATATTGAGGAGATAGATAAACGATGAAGAAAAAATAGATATTAAGGAGATGGATAAACGATGAACAAAAACCATGAACAAATTGATAATCAAGGAAATTGATAAATGATTACAATTGTAGAATTGGATAATTGAAAATAAATTGACTATAGATTATTCACCAATTATTAATATTAGTATGGAAAAAGATAAGATTATAATATCTAAATCAAAATAAAAACTAAAAAAATTGAAGATAGAATTTTAAAGATAAGATAAATAAATAATAAAATAATAATTTATAAAAAAGTGGCAGAAAAAATTATAACGACTTAATATACATTGCAGTTCTCAATTCAATTAATTGTGTTACCACACCAATCATTGAATACGAAAATATCCTTAATCACATACAAAATTTAATCAATTGTATAAGAAAATACTCTTATTGCTTTACAAAATTTAATTGATTGGTAACAATACCAATTGATTAAATAAGAAAAAATTTATATTCTATAGTGCAGTTCAATCGATTGTGTAATAATTCCAATCAATTCAATTTTGAGAAAATTCATATTGTCATGCGAAATTCAATCGATTGTATTACATATCCAATCAATTGAATTTTGAAGAAACATGCGATATTCAATTTTCTAGCGTTTGAAGACGTAACAGATCAAGGACAAAAAAAACTCAGTTGATTCGCATTGCCAAAATATTTATGAAAGTCACGGTTAATGAAAGATCTATTTTATTGTTGTTTTTGTTTCTAATGGTTAATAAACATTAAAAATAAATAATAAAATAATAATTTATAAAATAAAAATAAATTTAATAATTAAATAATATATAAAAAATTAAATTATAATTAAAATTAATAAAAATAATTTAATAATTATTAAAAAATTTAAAAAATATATTTTATTGCTGAACCATTTAATAATTCAAACCGTTTGGACCATGAATACTTTGCTATAAAAAAACTCTGATGAACCTACCGGTCACGAAGTATCTTAAGACGAACCTCGGAAATAGCATTCCAGCTTTTGACGGTAAAAGAACATCTACACTGCTGGACGGTTACAGTTTGAGTGGCAGGACTTCGTCGTCAAGCTTTCCAATGATGATCGCAAAGGCTCTTCTTCTGCTGCTGCTTCTGGTTTGGCCAGGTTTGTGTGTGCTTAGAAAACTATGTTAACTACATATTTCAGGTCATTTCATCGTTCTAGAGAATGTATGCTACGAAAATGCTAACTGTTTATTTATTTATGTGTGTTTTTTTCTCATATTTATTTTTACGATCCGATTTGCTGTGAGGGTGGAACTTCAAAATCTTTTTCCGGCAGCTGGAAATTCCACAAGAGTTCTTGATGATGCCTTGCTTACGTTGCCATTAATCTGTGGCTTATAAGGGATAAGAGTGAGAAGAGTGAGTTGGAGTCAGGGTAAATATGTAAATATTCAAGGGATAACATAATTTAGTTAGTTAGCATTTCTATTGTAGAGTTAGTATGTATATATATGTGATGCGTGTATTTGATTCTAGTGTGTGTGAAAAAGTAATAACAAATATCTTTCCATTACCCTTTATTTCTACTCTCAATTTTCTCTGTCAAGAAACCAACACTTGCTACATAGCTTCTTGCTGCATCTTTTATGGCTTTGGTGTTGCACTCCGATTTTGTAATTTTTTTGTTCTGTATTTTGATTATTTTTATAACAATAGATATAATATTTCCAATGCTGGGGCAAAAAGGGTGGTGGTATAGAATACTAGAGGGGTTATTATCAAAGCCTTCGCCCCACTCAGATGGGGTTTCGCTTATTGTTGGTTTTGTTTTTTAAATTCCTTTTTAATAGATTACTTATTCTGCATATGTGTCAGCAAAGTCCTACTATAAACCAATTCTTGTTACTGATTTCATTGGGAAACACTTTAATCTTAATTTGTTTAGGCGTCTGTCTGACCAAGATTGTGTTAAGGTATTTTATTCTTAGATTTTATGATACAATTGGACTTTTTTACAAAATTTTTCAGTAGATAGATACACAGAATAATAGTTTGTTTCCTGAATGGCATTTTACATAAATTTGGTTTTGTATAGAGTATTATGACTTGAGTATGTGAAAATATCTGTCAAGAAATTTTTACAAAAAATTTATTGTTCTTTTACCGTGAACTGTCAGATTAAAAAAAGCTTTAAGAGAAATCAAGGTAAAAGTTCACAACAATGAGAATATTAGAAGTTACAAGGTTACTAGAGTTTCAAATGAGCCATTAAGTTAATGTGAGCATTTTTTTATTATGACTCAACTTGTACCATCATATCTATTTACCTTCGTCATTAAATATAATGACTAACTATTAATTTCTACTCTTTCTTGCTTCTTAAGTTTACTCTTGATGACAATGCAATAAAAAAAACCAGTTGTTTAATATTTTCATGAGAAATATGATATCCAATTGAGATATCTGAATCTTTATGCTATCCAAGTTGAGAGTGATGCAAAATTTGTCTATTTACCTATGGAGGTTTATCTCTTAGTTAATATTTTTGTTTACTATCTCTTTTTTTTTTTTCTATATTTTTTTTAACTTCATTGTAGGTTTGTTGGATTGCTTCTCAACAGAGATACACAAAGGGATTAACTAAGACCTAGGTAACTGCACTTTTGAAGGAATTGTCAGCGTCCTCAAGAAAGGAGAAACTACATCAAACAGGTAGCTTTGTATTGTATTGTATTGTATCATTGTCATATAATGGGTGTATACAAATATTTAACAATCTGTTACCTACCTATCAGATTGTTAAACAGCACAACTTTAACAATGACAAATAAAAATTTGGAATTAAAGTAACAGAGGATCTGCCATTGATGGATCCTCGAATCTTGCATCCTCCAATGATATATGCATTCCTACTTGCATTGCATTGAGAATTGAGGTAGTTTTGTAGCTTTTCTTACTCTTTATTAGCTGATATAATTTTTTTCTTACTTGCAGCTGAAATATCATGACCGTGAAAAAGAAAAAATGGTTAACCCACCGATAGGTGCGTGGAATATGATTAATAAGGTTACCACATGAATACGATTAAAGTTTCATTTTAGTGGTGTTTTGTACTTAATATTTATGATTGATTTGTAATTTAACATAGACGCGTGCTACACATTCAAGTTTTTTTGGCAACTAAGTTCAACTGTAGGCTCAAACTCAACAAAAATCACTTTCATTACACGCACACGCGCATTCCTTCTTCCTCTTAGCGATATTCCTACTTCTTCTTCGCACTCCTTCTTCTTCTTCGTCATGTTCCTTCTTCTTCTTTGCGTGTCGTCGTTTTTTTACGTTTTTCTTTTCCTCCTTTCCTTTCTAATAAATTTGCAGCATTAATTTTTCTTTTTTTTATTTTATTCCTTTTAAAAGAGTCAATTATGAGAAAATAAAATAAGAAAAGTAAGAAGACAAAGTAGAAGCAGTAGAATATGAGGAGAAAGAAGAAAAAGAATTTTGAATTATGCATAACTTATTAGAATAAAAATACACAGAAATTTCTTAACAAATATACATAAATTTTTTAGTTTTTACAGTGAAACTTTGCTACAGAAACACAAAAATGTCTTCTTTCTTTTTTTTTAATTTTTTTCTTTCTTTTAGTTGAATAAATGCAGATTCATCATCTTCCTAGTAATTTTACAGCATTATGTGTTTCTTCTTCTTTTTTTTATTTGACTTTTTTGTTTTTATTTTTGTCAAGAGAGTAAAATAAGAAAAAACTTGAGAAGGTTAAATAAGAAGAAAAAGATGAATAAAAAAAAGATGATAATAAAAAAGAAAAAGAAGAAGAAGCAGAAGATGAAGATGAAGAAGATGAAGAAGAAGAGTTTTAAATTATGCAAAACTTATCAGCATAAAAATACGTCGAAATTTATGTTAATACACATAAATTTCTTAGTTTTTACATTGAAACTTTGCTATAAAAACATAAAAATATTTTATTTAATGCTGTATTTTTTTTTTCTTTATTTTCTTTTTTCTTGTAGTTGAATGAATGTAGGTTCATTATTTTTATTCATGTTAAGAGAGTAAAATAAGAAGGAAGAAGATAAATAACAAAAAGAAGAAGATGATGATGATGAAAAAGAAGGAGAAGCAGTTGTAAGACCTGGAGTAATTTATCATGGCCTAACGCAACACTTTAGTACTGCGACATCTCATTAGCAAGTTAATGTGCAGGAATAATCAGATAAATTGTGTGCTTTTTGGTCGAGTTGTAGATAATATTCTCCCTCACCTTGAAGAATGAAGGGTTGATCCCCTCATCGTTGTGCTGAGTTTCAAATTATACAGAATTTATCAGAATAAAAATACAGCGAAAATTTTTAACAAATACACATAAATTTTTTAGTTTTTACACCAAAATTACTTAATGATTGCGACACGCAAACTCGTTCGAAAACAAGCACACAAACAAGACTGAATCATGAACAAAAATACATCCAAATTAATTTTGGATCGGACAACGTCATTAATATGAAAAAAATCCAATGATAACGATAAAGAAGATGACGATGACGATAACGAGGACGATGATGGAGAAGGAGGAGGAGTAAAACGAATGAAAAAAAGATATCAAAAGAAAAAAATGGAAGAGGAAGAGGAGAAGGAAGTAGTGATGGTGGTGGTGACGATGATAACGAAAGAGAAAAAAGAAAAAAAAAAGCAAAAACCAGAAATGTTAGTAAGAAGAAGAAGAAGGAGAAGGAGAAGGCGCATAATCTGAAAAGCGGTTATAACAACTTGGTTAGACTTGATTAAAGATTTTGTTTAAATGTAAAGCTTTATTCTTTAACATAATCGCTTTGTCAACTATTTTAATAAAGTTGACTATTATTTTATTTCACAATATTATTATTTCTTTTATATTTTATGATATCATTTGCTTCTGGGGTAATTTAATTTATGTACCAAAATAATCTTTTGATATTTTATAGAAAATGTATAATAATGGAACAGTGCAGCATTGGACTTGCTATCAATTTTTTGGAAGAGTAAACAGAAATTTGCCATCTCAATTTTGTGCTGAATTGATCAATATGTATATTAAAAAAGAGATGATATGATATACTTTAATACTTACACTATTATTTTGCTCGATTCATGTGCATATTAAACATAACAGCATTATCTATCCATTTTTGTTTTGTTAGATTTTTAAGAGAGCGCCTCTAATTCATATAATTTCATCTCAATCCAATGCAATAAAGGGAGCTCTTGCCAAACTTAATGATAAGTGTAAGAAGATAGGAAAAAACTTTGAGCTATTGATAATAATTTTACCCAACTCAAAGGGGTCTTATAAGTGTTATGAAAATATGAAAAAAAAAATTAAAAATAGCGTCTCAGTGTTATCTATCAAATTATGTTTATCAGATGAATAAGTAGTATCTTATAAGTATTTTTTTTCCTTTTGAGTTGGCTAAAATTATTATCAATAGCTCAAGGTTCTTCCCTATCTTCTTACACTTATTATTATTAAGTTTGGCAAAGAGCTCCCTTTATTGTATTGTGTTGAGATGAAATTATAGGAATTAGAAGCGCTTTTTTGAAAATCCGACAAAATAAAAATTGATAAACAATACTGTTATATTTAAAATACACACGTGAATCAAATAAAATAATAGTATAAGTATTAAAGTATATTATACCATCCTCTTTTTAATACATATATTGATCAATTCAGCATAAAACTAAAACAATAAATCTCTGTTCACTCTTCCAGAAAAATTGATATAAGTTCAATGCTGCACTGTCCCACCATTATACATTTTTTTATAAAATATCAAAAGATTATCTTAGTGCATAAATTAATTTTACCACAGAAATAAATGATATTATAAAATATAAAAGAAATAACAATATTGTAAAATAAAATAATATAAAATAATTTTAAACGTTTATTACTTTTTGAATATTTTTTTATAATTAATAAAGATAATTTTATACGCACACTTAAATTTATTTAAGATAAAAATGTAACCAAACTTGTATTGATTAGAAATTGTAGTTAATGAATTATGGTTAGATTAGTTAGTTAGAAAATAATATAAAATATTCTTTTCTCTCCTTACAAACATTTCTATCAAATACACACAAAACCTTGTATGTTAACCAAAATATTTTTGGAGAATTGGATTTATTTTGTTATATTTTTATTATGCTATTATAATCGGATAATATTTTATTTTATTTTATTTTATTTTACCAAAGATAGGAGACTCGAACACACAACCTCTTAAATGAGTGTAGAAAGACTATGTTATTTAAGCTATAAATCGGACAATATTTTACTTATTTCATTGTATGATTCAATTTATCCTAAATGAATAATTAAATCAATAAATTTATCATCTATAATAAGAAAGGGAAAGAATCTCATATATTCGTCACTCATGATTCATCCATTTTCCTTTTCCTTTCATGAACCACAATCCATTTTTGACTTTTTGTGTGTTCATGAATCATGAAGAGTAGAGTGCATAGATCATGTAATAATTATTATTCCTTATTCACCTTCCTTTTTAATTTGAGACGGCATTTCAATAGAAAAACTCGTGATCAGAATCTACAAATATGGGTAACATGTAAATGATTTCTTTAACATGCACAAAAATATCACCAATAAACAGAATAAAATCCTTAACATTATTTACATAATTAACACATGACTAAATAGTTAATTAGCCTCCCCAAATAAAAATGGAGAATTTTATGAAAAATATATATATAAGAAAATTTAATCCACATCCAGTTATATAGTTTTCCTTGTTTTGAATAAATTAATGCTACATATCACACATGAAAAAAAAATCTAAGAAAATTTAATCTAAATCCAAGTATTTACTTTTTAATAGACATAAACACAGACAGTGAATACACCAATTTTAAAAAATTATCGAACACAAAGACACACATATATAAATAATATATTTATTAATATTAAATCAATAACGATTTTCAAAAACAACTGTATATTGAAGAGAAACAACATTATATGTAGACAAAAATAGGTGAATATTGAAGAGATATGAAGACTAAAATTCTAAAAACGCATGACTTTGCGGGTAGGGAAGTATGTACGAGGTATGACTGGTGAGAGCTGATTATAAAAGTATCTTATTAAGGTTGGTTTTAAAAGATAATTTTTTAAAAAAATATAGCACATATATTTAATAAATTAAACTAATTTTAATTTTATAAATACAAAAAATAATAATTATATTAATAAAATAATTTAAAATTTTAAAAATATTATAATAATAAACATACATATAAAAATAAATTTAGATATTTATTAATAAATTTTTAATTTTGATAAGTATAAATTAAACTAACTTTAAAAAATATCTCCTTAAATGCTTTATAAAGACACTCCTAATTTTAAAAGCTTTAAAAATAAGCACATAATTTTTTTGGAGAATTATATAATGAAAAGAATTTTGTGTGAAGAGAATGAAAAAAGTTATAATTTATTTAAAAATTCTAATAAACATAAATAACACATTCTCTTAGATAAGTATCTAACTAATTATAAAAAAAAATCTTTATATCTCTTCATCATAACATGCACTAATTTTTTTAATGTTAGAAAATTAATTTTTTTTTTAGTTAATATTTATCAATTTTTTTAAAATTATTTTATTTATTTTAAATTTTAGATTCTAAATCATAAAATTTTAACATTATATTCTAAATTCTAAATTATAAATTCTAAATTTTAAATTTAACTAGTTATGACTAATTAAAAATTAATTCTTTTTTTCTTTACCAAATAAAACACTAGACATACAAAACTTTTCTAAAAAATTTTACCAAGTCTAAATTAGACCACTGTAGTCAAAATTTTAGTAAAGGAATCAGCCGAAAAAAACAAAACAAAAAGGAAAAAAAATTTGTGCGCGTGAGGCACACGTGGTGCTGCAATCGCGTGTGTATAAGTGGTTCTGTGTTGTGTTCTTGTTGAGCTCAAAAACACTAACCAGTCACAACTCAAAATCAAATTGCTCCAAAATCACTTTGCACACAGAAACTGTTTGCGAGGGAAAAAAAAATAAAAAAGAAGCATAACCTCCCAACTAACTTTTCCTCTCCAAACGACAAAACCACAAAACACAAACAAGAAAGAAACATGTTTTCCAAACACAATGCTCCAAAACCACAAGATCCAAGGCTCAAGGCCATCACTGAAGCCATCAGAGTCGTTCCTCACTTCCCCAAACAAGGTCTTAATAATTAATAATAATAATTCTCTCTTATGTTTTTTAGAGATCCATGACTAGTTTTTTTGTATGTATTTTCTTTTTCTCAATAATATATTTTTTAAATAATAATAATAATAATAATAATAATAATAATAATAATAATGAAATGAGTGCAGGGATAATGTTTCAGGACATAACGACATTGTTGTTGGATCATAAGGTTTTTAAGGACACAATTGACATTTTTGTTGATCGTTACAAAGACATGGGAATTTCCATTGTTGCCGGTAATATTATTTATTGTTTTGTGACATTCTCTTTTTTGCTCTTCTATAAGACTGTAACCATATATGCCTACAACTAATTACTACCTTTTTATATTACACATTACAACATAGAACCGTATTTTTTTAATCTTATTCTTCTTTTTTTTTTGTCTTATTGTAAGAAAAGTAATTATATTTTATTATTATGTGAATCTTTATTAGTAGCAGAAAGGGTGAAGCAAATGCTTAGGATATTCATATTAGTTGCTGGCTGCATCAATCATGTTCCTGTTCTATTTGAATATTTGAAACTGTTATATCAATATTCTTTATTTTAACTTATTTATTTTTAAACATTGTGCTGTCAATTCCACAATAATATTTTCTTGTTAATGACTCTTTATTTCAATTGAATTTTTCACATAGTCCCTGCTGTTATGTTATGTGATTTTATCTCCTTTCACCATGTAGTATAATGTATCACTTGAGCAATTAGTATTAGTGACAATTTTAGACGAATTCAGACACGGCATTGATCTTAAGCAATAGTTGCATTCCTTGAACTGTGTTTTCTGGATCCATTTCAATGTGGGATTTTCTGTTTAGAAGCATTAAGGTTTTGCTTGAGTTGAGGTAAAACAGAAATACAGTACAAGACATTGGGAAATAGAGAGAGAATCTTGTAAAACAGAAATAAAGTCATTTTTCATCTGTCCTGGAATCTTTGTATGTATGTCCTGTCTTAACTACTAAACAATAAACATAACCTAAAAGGCCATGTTCTTTGCTAATGTTGTTTATCCTCTTCAATCTTATGTGCTAATTTGATTAGATTATTTGATTAATATGCAGGAGTGGAAGCTAGGGGATTCTTTTTTGGTCCCTCAATAGCATTAGCCATTGGTTCAAAGTTTGTTCCTTTGCGCAAACCTCGAAAGCTACCAGGTACATATGTTCTGTCAATATTTGTTGATTAGCTGACTGAAACAGAGAAACCAAAGCATCCATGGGGAAACTAGGTTGAAAATATGTTCTTAAGCGACCATATCGATTTTGAAAACTACCATGCTTGCATTCAATATTTAGAAGCAGGACATAACATTTTGCTTAGTTTTTGCTTTAAGTTACATTGGCCAAATAGATTTTGATCACTTTAGTTCATAAATTGTCATATAATGCTTGTTTTTTTAGCTATTCCGTCCTTCTCCTCTACAAATTTTAGTTGTGTTATTCTGTTTCATTAATGGTGCTACTTAATTAACTCGTGGTTCATATTTAGGTGAAGTAATTTCAGAAAAATATGATCTAGAATATGGAAGTGATTGTTTGAAGATGCATGTTGGTGCTGTGAAACATGGTGAGAAAGCCATTGTTATTGATGATTTGGTGGCTACAGGTGGAACTCTGTCTGCAGCAATTACTCTCCTAGGTAACTTCCACCCTTCTAATATTATGATTTTTTCCACTTTATATATAATATTCTTTTCTCTTTTCTTTAATTAATTAGCGAGTTTAATTGTTATGTAGTTACAATGTAAAAGAGTTTTACATTATAATAATGTTAGAGAAACAAAAAAAAATTAGCCCAAATAATTCAAACTTGCTTTATTTAGCCTTTATAAAAAAAAAGTAAGTTTTATCTGTTTTTGACTAAAGACGTTTACATTATTACTCAATGATATACTTGCAGTTATAAGACTTTAAACATTAAACATAGTAAACATTAAACATTACTCAATGATACATTAGATTTTTGGGGCCTGCTACACATACAAGTAAAAAGGCCGTACAAGTTTTACAAGTTATCAGCCCAAACTTCATTAACACGCGCATTAACTCATTTTGAATGGAGCGTAACTACACGCGCCCCACTCAAACGGTTCTCTTCGTCTTCTTCTTCTTCTTCTCTTCTTCGTCTTCTTCTTCCTCTTCCTCTTCCTCTTCCTCTTCCTCTTCCTCTTCTTCTTCTTCGTTTTTTTTTTCGATTTTCATGGTTTCTGAAATTTTTCTTATTCTTCTTGCTGCACGTTCTTCTTCCTCTTACTCTTCTTCTTCTCCTTTTCTTTCGTTTCTGCACGTTCTTCTTCCTCGTTTTCCTCTTTTTCTTCTTCTTCTTCATTTACGTCTTTTCTCTCTGTTTTCTCGTTTTTTTCGATTATTCATGGTAAAATCGTTTTTGAAGAAGAAGAAGCAGCAGAAGATGAGGAGGAGAAAGAGAAAGAGTTCTGAATTATGCATGATTTACAGGTACTATAATATGAAGTGGTGATCCAGATAGATTGGAACCCATATATGACGGTATGCATAGAGATCTGCATAATACACCCAAACACAGACTATAAATACACCCGATAACAAATTAAATTTACACCCTGCTGCAGATTTTAACCCAACACTACCTGAAAGCCACTTGTTGTCCACAAGACCAAAATTAATTAAACTCTCTCTGGTGTATTCAAAATGTCTGATCTACAGGTACTATAATATGAAGTGGTGATCCAGATAGATTGGAACCCATATATGACGGTCTGCATAGAGATCTGCATAATACACCCAAACACAGACTATAAATACACCCGATAACAAATTAAATTTACACCCCTGCTGCAGATTTTAACCCAACACTACCTGAAAGCCACTTGTTGTCCACAAGACCAAAATTAATTAAACTCTCTCTGGTGTATTCAAAATGTCTGATTTACAGGTACTATAAGATGAAGTGGTGATCCAGATAGATTGGAACCCATATATGACGGTCTGCATAGACATCTGCATAATACACCCAAACACAGACTATAAATACACCCGATAACAAATTAAATTTACACCCCTGCTGCAGATTTTAACCCAACACTACCTGAAAGCCACTTGTTGTCCACAAGACCAAAATTAATTAAACTCTCTCTGGTGTATTCAAAATGTCTGATTTACAGGTACTATAATATGAAGTGGTGATCTAGATAGATTGGAACCCATATATGACGGTCTGCATAGACATCTGCATAATACACCCAAACACAGACTATAAATACACCCGATAACAAATTAAATTTACACCCCTGCTGCAGATTTTAACCCAACACTACCTGAAAGTCACTTGTTGTCCACAAGACCAAAATTAATTAAACTCTCTCTGGTGTATTCAAAATGTCTGATTTACAGGCACTATAATATGAAGTGGTGATCCAGATAGATTGGAACCCAAATATGACGGTCTGCATAGAGATCTGCATAATACACCCAAACACAGACTATAAATACACCCGATAACAAATTAAATTTACACCCCTGCTGCAGATTTTAACCCAACACTACATGAAAACCACTTGTTGTCCACAAGACCAAAGTTTAGCAGAAAATCATTCCAATTCCTATCAAATGAGTCTTTGCTATGAGAGTTTCATTTTCCCTCTCTGCTACATGTAATCAATTGATTCTTAATCTCATTTTCCTTTCTATTTGTGCTCCGAACTCTTGTAGAAAAACCTGCAACCTTGGTATAGTTTCTGTAAAACTTTCGAGCATCTTCAAGGGTGGTAAAGGTCATTCCAACCTTCGGAACAAACTGGTCATCAACAACAGAGAGGTTGCAGAATACACTATGTCAAAAACTATAAATACACCATGTCAAAACGAAGCTGGAGTTACAGAGAGAAAAACTAACGTCAATGACGAAGAACAAACCAATGAGAAAGGAGAGGAAAAGAACGATCGAAAAATCAGGGGAAGACGCGCGAGAAGAAGAACGATGAAATTTGAAAAGAAAGAAAACAAAGAAGGAAACAAATCTTTTAAATTTGGTAGTTATACAAACGCGGGATCTTTGTATGGCGCGTGTAAGTGACGTAGGAGTTGCAGCGTGTTTTAGCGGATTAGGCGTTAATGAACTTGTAATAGTTACAAGCCCTAATCGCTTGTATACTAAGCTTTTCTCTAGATTTTTTAGTCATAAATCTTAATCATAAATATAGACATAATTGATGTTAATAGTTAATATTACATTATTACTAGAACAACATTATTTTTAGAATACTTAAAAATTTTCCATATGGTTTGCACCATAAAAGAATAAATAAATAATAATAAAGAAAAATATGATATAAGGTTGTGTCTTGTGTGAAATTGTTTTCGTAGAACGTGGTGGTGCTGAAGTAGTGGAATGTGCTTGTATCATTGGTCTGTCTCATTTTAAGGTAATGACTAAAAACTTTTGTGCTTTTTATGATTACCAATGAAGAGGGTAAAAGGTCCATGTTCAAGAATATTTGAATTATGGAAATGAGCTTGTTGCTTCAGGATGATTGCAGCGTGAATGGCAAACCACTTTATTTCCTTGTGGAACCGCGTCTTCAATAAGATTTTTGTTTCCGAGGTAAGTAAGACAAGATTATGAAAATCTATAGAATCGTCGCATATTATGACTTTGACTCCATACAGTTACCATTTCGCTAATACTACTAGCATAGAAATTCAACATTTTAGGGTTTAGTCAAGCTAGTAGGTTTGACCCTTTTTTGGGAATATTATCATGAATGTAGGATAAAAAGTTTTTTTACATGTATTTAAGGATTTAGATCTTCTAAATTTTGAAATTCACTTTAAAAAGTAAAATAATGTGATTTCTCATATTTATATTTAAACTATTCAAGAGATCAATTTTACCTTCATTTAAAAAGATCCAAAAACTTAAAATACCGACGTTTCAGTAATTTTAATCGTTAGTTTTAATTAATATATATTATATACTTTTTATAATTGAGATTAACAATTAAAATTATTAAAATATATATTATTAATATATATTACATACATTTTATATACTGTATACTTAGATGAATAAATGACCATTTGTACCCAAGAGAGATGAAAACGCTGACATTTGTATCCATGATAGCCTGAAACTAAAGTTATACCCATGATAGATGCCCTCCGTGTGACAAAAGTGCCCTGATTTGGATTTGAGCTTGGTTCGTGGGAATCCGATCCTACGTGGCACTCCCTCCCTTATCTTCAACCCCTCACTCTCTTACTCACACACACACTCTCTCTCTCTCTCTCTCTCTAAACCCCACTCTTCACTCTTTAAACCCTACTCTGACCCCTTCTTCCTCAATACTCGCTCCCTCACCATCCACTCTGCCCTTCACGCCGACAAAGCCACCCTCTTCTCCCTCCCCACCACCTCTGACCCCATTAAGGACACCCTCCTCACTCTCATGTTTTTCAACCACTCTTCCTTCATCCTCACCTTCTCCACCTCCCCTTCGTCTTCCGCACTCCAAATCTGGGATGGTACTTCTCAACCATCTCTTCATACCGGTCAACCAAGCCAGCCCAGTAACCGTGCAGGTAGTAAGAATTCTCAAGGAAAACAACATCATCATCGTCCCCCTCGTCTTCATCTATCTCTTTCCCAGACTCATTCTCCTCTTCATCAATTATGAAAAAAAAAATTCAAACTTTGAAAAAAATCAGGCACTCCACAAATCAGTAACACAAAAAATCAAAGTGAAGGAGAAAAGGACCCGCGATTGAGGAACGCAGATATGAACGTGTTGGTAATATTTATTTCTCAAATAAACGTTCTAATTTTTAACAGCATCTCTCTCTTTCTCTGAATACAATTATTCAATTAAGCTAAGCAAATGAAGCACCCATCATTGTACAGAAGAGAGAGAACAAAAACAACATAGAGACAGAAGACATGTCTGCTTTTGATACCTACAGCGTCGACTCCGATCACCACCAAAACCACGCCGACGAAGACAACTTCTCCGGATACGGCGGCTACTCCAACTTTTTCGGCGGCAATGCCCCGTCGTTGACCACACTTCTCCGCCTGCTTCACTAGACATCTTCGGGTTCAGCGATCTGGATCCAAGCTACTCCCAGTCTCCCTTCGAACTGGTGCATGTAGCAGAAAATGGTAACGACAACGTCTACCACGACGACAGCGTTTTTGTCTCAGACGAACCAGTGCTTCCAGCGCCTACAGAGATGGGATCAGAGGAAGGTTATGCCCTTCGTGAGTGGCGCCAGTAAAAAGTGAGAAATGATGAAAAATTTTGGGAATTTGAAAGATTTAAAAAACCTTAATAAGGATGAGGTTGTTGATGTTGAGAATGAGAGGAGAAAGAGGCTGTTGAGGAAGAGGCAGAAACGTCGAGAAGGGAGAACGGTGGGTCGATGATGTTGATGGCTGTGGTGGTAGCAAGAAATGAGAGCGGTGGTAGGGACAGAGAGTTTGGAATTGGGGAAGAGAAGATGGGGAATAAAATTATAAATTAAAATTAGATTATATTTAAAGAGTTTGGGGGTTTGGAGTGCCACGTAGAATCGGATTCCCACGAACCAAACTCAATCCAAGTCAGGGTATTTTTGTCACACGGAAGGCATCTATCATGGGTATAACTTTAGTTTCAGGCTATCATAGGTACAAATGTCAGCGTTTTCATCTCTCATGAATACAAATGGTCATTTATTCATACTTAGATTTAAGAAATTTAACATTGTTTAAGAATATATATGGTTAAAAAGATTTCACAAATATCCTTTATTTATTAGATAATTTTTGAAATTCAGTTAAATTGGCCCACTCTTAGGATGTCTTTGTCTTTTTTAATTCTTTGTATTAGGTTATATTATATTAAATTATTAATCAAATCTTTAGTAATAATTGCAGATATTGCAGTATAGTTCAAACCAAATAGAACTACAACATTATAATCTCTCTCTCTCGAAATTAATTGTCTCTTTATTTTTTTGGATCTATTAAAAAATTGATATATGTACATTTTTTATAATTTTTCAATAAAAAATAAATAAAATCCTCTAATTTGATAAAAAAAAAGAATATTACATAAATTATAAAAGAAGACGCTTTGTCATGTAAAATTGTCACTATTTCCAAAGAAGTGGTTGCAGTTTGGTACAGCCTAAGAAAAAAAGAAGTATAGAAGCACATTCTTAGGCTTTCCTTTTTGGTTGTGATCTTCAGTTCTTGATTGGGAGCATAGGGTAATGTTAGGTAGCCAATAACTATTTTGAATAATATGAATAATTATCAATTAAATTAAAATACATTATACTTCTAAATTATCCACCTAAATTTTAATATTAGAATAACCATCCACACACTTAGTAAAATAAACATCTGATATATCTATTGTTCACATTGTTTAGTATTTTCATTGTTTACCTATACTTTTCTGAAGACTAATGGCAATACATGCATGCTGCGCCGAAAACATGGTTGCTCTAAATTTCTTTGTCTTTGACTAATTTCATATTTTACATACAGATATAATCTTTCTGCATTTTCATTTGGTCTTTTGATAGTTAGGCACCTATTGAACTTTCTTAGAGATTTGATTTTGATTGATTTCTTTTCATGCAGATTTCATTTTTCATTATTATTCTTCGGGTGACACACAAAAAACATGATTCATTGGAGAAAACAGATACTTCTCTCAAGTTTTCAGCTGATTATTAATATATTCTGCCCCTTCAGAAAGATATCTTCGTGGAAAATTATGGCGGTTTATAGGGGTAGCTTCATGGAAGTCCATTATATTTTTAAATGTTTTGTTTTATGTAAATCATAAAAAAATGAATATTGGACTATTAATTCATTTGATTAGATTAATTCTATTTATTTATTAATTTATTTATTTTAATTTCATCAATTACAAATTGAATAAATTCAAATATATTGAGGACAAATGTTACAATTAAATCATAATACAAAAATACTATGTGCATCCAGAAAATCAACTACTATATAATTGCATGTGAATATATGTATTATTTAAATTATTTTTAATGTATATTTTATATTTTATTATATATTTTTTATAAATAATTAATTTGATAATTATTTTTTTTTTCACATCCAACATAATTGATTATAATAATATATAGACGCACTTTTTTTCATCCAAAGGCAAAAAGTGGTTGGTGATAGCAGCGATATGACACAGTTTTAAGCAATTTTTTCTTGCAATTGTCTGGCATCCAAATTATGGAGCATCTGCTCATATCTTATACCTAATCAATAATCATCATACTTGTTCAATTTCATTTTATAGTTGGGGGAAAATTCATTGATTTTGTTTTTTATCAAGGGAATATATAATTTTACGATTTTGTCAAAGAATCATCTATTTTTTCTAACAATTAGTCAATAAAGTAATGAATAAGTAAAGATTAAAGAAAAAAATAGAAAAAGGAACATGTTAGCTGATTATTAGCTAAAAAAATTAATTTTCAATCTTTTCTTATAATTTTGCATGAAAGGTTATGCAAAAATCAGAAAATTTTTCATAAAAAATATTTTTCAAAACAAATAAAAATATATAAAAAAATATTATATGTATACTAAAAATCAGACACTAAATTAATTACTATATATATATATATATATATATATATATATATTTATATATATATATATATAAATTAAAATTTTTTTAATAAAATTTGACTAGATTGGTTAAAATTATTTAAGATATATGAAATTATAATTTAAAATTAAACATTAATTAATTTAAAGTAATAAAAATACTAAAGCACATTGATTTTGAAAGTGGAGTGCAAAGCCTTAAATATTGCAATATTTAGCGTGAGATTAATGGTGTCAATCTATTCCTACTAAGTAGTTGATACCAACGATAACACTACAAATAATCTACAGTATATGTACATTTTATGGTTTCAACTTGAATAAATTATTATTTTTATTCATAAAAAAATAAAAAATTAACAAAATTATCCATAAAAGAATTATCCATAAAGAAACTTTTGTTTCTTCAAAGTATCCAATTGTTAATTGTCTCCATCAGCTTCGCCCTCAGGCTGCCACTGCCGCAACAACCTTCCGCCGACCTACACTATCAGTGTCCAATGCACCACTCAAAGCTTGTGGTGGTTACTGGTTAGTTTAGTTTACTCTCAAATTATCCTGAAACTTGCAAGATCCTCTCAATCGAAGTCTCACGGCTTATGCACAAGTTAATGATTGATATTAATATGTTGGTAAAAACTCGTGTATATTTGTCTTCATGTGAAGTTGAAGTTGAAAACTGTTAAATAATTTGATAAGTTTGACTAAATATAAAAATCTTCATAGAGGTTTTCATCTATCAACTTCATTTAATGGCTCTCAACTATGAACTTCACATGAAAACAACTGTTTCAGCTAATATGTTATCTTGTGAGAAGTTACAGCGGGAAATTGATGGTGGCTTCTTCACAATGAACATTTGCAGCTATCCTCCTTACTATTAAACGTGTGAAATTACGAAATTACCCACGTGGTAAACTTCAAAATCAAGTATTTTTATACTTTATAATAGTTATTTGCAATTCACTCCTGGCGTATCGCATATTTGCATAATAGTCCCACATCTAAGTAAAACACCAAATTCTCTAACATTCCCGATATTTCACACTTTAGAGTCCCCAATTTACTAACTAACCTTAACATTTGTAAGGCTAATTTATTGAATAGTGTTCTACCTTTCAGGGTAGCACAGTAAAGACTTGCACATCTTTCATTCCAGGGCTCCTCACTGAGTATTGAAATGTCCATCCATGGCAAGCTCCGGTGTTCCCCCTTTTTGTTAACAGCAACAATGGCTCCCATAAAATCTGGAAACTTTCTTGCTATTCTCCCTATTGCATCTTTCGCAGCAAGTTCCGGATTCATTCCCAACCTCATGCTTTCAACAACTTGATAACTGAAATTGAATATGGTTGTTGTTAATCTTGATATTTGTAAAAGAAAACACACTAAGAGGAAACACATACAAACTAGAAATTAAAGCTGTAACTACACAAGGACGATGACTACTATGACAACAACAAAGCCTTGTGTTACTACGAGGGGTTAGATATATGAATCAAACCCCGGCAAATTGCCCTATAAATCTGTGTGTAAACCATACTATAGAATTACCAATACAGTAGTGTCTATTTTCAGTTCAAGCTGTATGGAAGTGGGGAAAAGGGTTTCCATTTACATTTCCAGATGATGGATTAGGTGTGTTCACCATAATGGTAAATTCTCAAGATTAACAAATTTTAACAAAGTTGTCAAAAACATGTGTAACAATAACTAAGTCTTGCTCTATTAAATGGAGTCAGCTATATCGATCAAACGACACTGCAATACCCTATCATAATCATCATCAGTGTTTAAACCATTTATTTTTAGATCTCTTTTAATAATTTCCTCATTACATGACATACCTTCTCTGAATATATTCATACCATGTAAGATATGATTCTATCACCTTTTCAATAGTTGACACTGCAAGACACTCTCTGATGCAATCTTTCCTAATCCTAGCTAATCTTGTGTGACTACTCGTCCATCTAAGCATCCTAGGCTTCGTAACATTAAGGTTATGTTTATGTAATCACATGGTTAATATCATGGAGATGAAGTTGCTTATCATAACATATGCAATCATGAATGACGACTTGCTTCCACGTAATGTTCACTGTCATAGTGTCATGGAAATCATTCTGGTGGCCAGAAGTACCGTGTTATACCTTAACTTCAATTATACTGTTTCTACGTCCTAGTTTCTAAGCTTCTACCGCAAGGAGTTCGAATTTCAAGATCAGGTACAAACAACTACAAAGTACAGAGGCAAGTGTTTTATCAAAGAAAAGGGTGCTATGAAAGAGTCCAGCAGAGTCAGGCCTAGATATAGTTCTAAATTCCCTCAATACTCTGTTCATTCTCTTCTTACTTTCACTTATTTTAACGGGCTAGGAAAGTGTGCTGTAAAAGAATTCAACAGAGTCTCGCCTTTATAAAGTTTCCAAATACCAACAAACTCTTGTCTCCATAAAGTTTCCATATAACGTAACCTGTTTTATGAGGAAACCAACTTTTTATGAACCAGTAATCTGCCAACAGAATAGTGGATGAATAAGGATTAAGGGGAGATGAGAGAAATTTAAAGGGAAAGAAAAATGTTGGCTCATTGTGGCTGGAAAAAGTTGGTTTCCAATATTTCCCTTAAACAAAATTAGCAATTCAATGACGATTATTGAATATGGTTGTGTATTAAAGGTTGATAAGGAAATGGAGGCAAGAATATATATAAGGAACTTCAACAGAGACTCTCGAAAACACTCAATTTGAGTCTTTATAAAGAAATCTGTTATTTGTACGGACTTTTACTTTATACACAGAGCAAACAAACATTTCTCTACCATTGGATGGGTGTGGGACCAATTTCATGTGAACTTGATGACCCATGACTTCCATTCAATGGTAAAGACGTGAATATCAGCTCAGTCTACGGGGCAAGAAAGTATAGAAAACATTTCTCCTCTATAAATACTAACTTTTTCTGCAGATCAAAATGGTTCTAGAGTACAGAATTGAATAACACATTTTTTATTCTTTTCCAGCTTGTCTCTCTATCATTGCTATGTTCTTTTCTTACGCTTCTCTGAACTAGTATAATCAGAATGGCACTACATTGTTGCATTTCAGAATCAAGCCAATTTGTTACATATCTCTGTGCCTTAAATTTATATTGGAAAAGATCAGACATTGCTCTCTACATGAATAGACCAAATTTCGTCAGGAGCAACACTTCTGATTTTACTGCTGAATGTTTAAAAATAAAATAAAACTAAAGGCAACTCAAATTAGATATTGATCTACACCAGTTAAAAACTATGGAGTTTGGAGCAGTATGGTACCATGGAAGGAAGCGCATCATGATGTCACCATCCCCAGTTGCACAGCATGCACCAACTTCTTCATTAGCATATGCAGACGATCCAACTATCGGACCGTCACCTACCCTGTAAGCAAATAATAAAATAAAAAGAAACTTCAGTATAATAAGAGTCCAGATAACAGATTAAGTTTTGCAAATATGAGAGTTAGTATGCACTTCTTACAACAGAAAACATATAAATAAATCACAAGTGCATCTTACAAAAGGAAGACAAAAATTGGCTAAAAAAGAAAGAAAACCAGTCATTGAAGAAATGAAAAGATATGCCTGCTTAAATTTTTGGCTTTGACAAGCATACCTGCCAGGAATCTTGAACATCGCCCCATTAGTCGATGTGCCAACAGCAATATGTCCCATCTATGCCAAATAAAAAGTTATTTGCATCGGCGATATGAGATATAAAAGTGATAAACTTTTATGTTATTTCTTATGAAAATCTTACTCTATCAATAACGGCCATTGATATAGTATCATGGATCCGATGACCAAGATCAAGAAATCTTAAATCAGTAGTTTGCATCGGATAAGTCTTCAAGCACGTTTCATTGGTATGCTCCAGGTAACTTGTCGGGCGATAAGGACCACAGCTGTTTTCAGGTAAGACATTCTTCCAGAAATTGGGTTGGCAGTTATTAGCTTTCCATTTAGCCCACTTCTCTATAGATTCTGATGAACTCAGGTTTGTGGGTCCTGGAAGACCCATTGATATCGCAAATGACGATGCTTTCTCTCCTACCAGCAATGTGTGCTCAGTATGTTGCATTACTAACCTAGCAGCCTTGATTCCATCCTTTACATATCTCATGGCACCGACAGCTCCTACTTCCATAGTCGCCTATGTATCTCCTTAGAGGAAGATTGGACCAAAAGTCATGCCGATACACAAAAATGTATCACAAGAAAGAGAAAATACTAATAAATTCAATTACTATAGAACATGGTAATTGGTCGTTACCCCATCCATGACCAGAGCATCAATTGTAGTTTCTCCATTCTCGTCTGGACTTCCACCCGGACCAACTTTTTGGAACAAGATATGCAGAAGGCAGGGAAAAAAAATTCCAGAAGAGAAAATCTCAGTATAGAGAACAGCATTGAAATCTATTCTTCCCCTTCCATATATGACAAAATTGAAAAAAAATTTTAATAAATCCCCAACTAAACAAGCTTTATCATCGATATGAAATCCTCCAATGAAATTGAATAGTTATTATATCAAGCAGAAAAACACACAGATTGTGTGCAATGCTAAACAATCTAACAAACTGGTTGTTTGAAGCAATCTAAATGATATTCTACGATGAAGCAAAAAGAGAAGCAAGTTGTTTATAGTGCACTCTATGAAACCTCTTAGGTAAAGTATTATTATAATCAAACACTCAATAAGAGTTGAAAAACATGTTAATCAAAATAAATTCGATACACAATGACTCAAATATGATGAAGAACAATCAGTAGCCCAACCAAGCAATTAACCAAGAGGAAAAAGAAAACGTGTTACTTATTAAAAAAATCCAAGTTATCTTCGAAATAGTTTCAGTTTGCACCTGTTCCATCACATCTCAGTTCCTCACAAGTTGAGCAACCCTCAACCACAGAATCCACAGCTGTTGAACCACCATCAGCAGCCTTCCAAGCAGCTCTAACGGCCTCAACAAATGGCCAAGTACTCACAACCAGCGGGTAGTGCTCCACTTCCACAGTTTCATGTCCCAGCACCTAGTGGAAATAATGCCAGACATCAAAGAAAAAATTAAAATAAATAAGAGGGTTTACTGATAAATGAGAAATCTAGCTAGGAAACTGATCAATGTTGGTGAATTCAAGTATTGAGTTTAGGGTATTTTCACTTTCACTCCAATGAAGAGGACAAAAGCAAGGTAAAGGAAGTTGCAAACAATGAGAGAATAGTTTGTTGTTCTATATACCATAGACAGTAAAAAGAGGAACAACATGAATTTGAAGAGTGGGGTGCTTTTGGATCGCAGCGAATCCTGGAAGAGGGCCCTTGTAGGCATAGCCATGGAGACAACTTCTATGGCTCTTGAGGGGAAGGCTACCAGAACTCTAAATTAAGAAAGCATGTGCATCTCAGTAAGTCAAAAATCATAAAAAGAAGAAAAAAGAAGCGAAGTCATACTTAGGAATGGCAACGGATTCACAATAGTAAAATCATCATTTTGACCTTCCAAAGATTTGTTCCCAAAAAATAGTCCTTCACATATTCATTACCCAATTCTGCTTGACAAATCCACCCAAAGTAAGGACTATTTTGCCAATGAACTAATATTTAGAAGGTCAATATGGCAGTTTATGCAAGATTAAAATCACACATTATAACTATGAACCTTTTGGGGATAAATAATAAATAATAATAACCAATTTGGGCTGGTCGAGTGGTTAGCTTAGCTCACTCGCCTGCTTAAGCGGGCGAATCTCGCCTTGTGCATTGCTCAGCAAACCTTTAATGGAATTCCGATCTGCAAAAGATTAGTAGCAGGCCAAGGATACCGTGGGAAACCAAACAATAATAATAACAACAACAACAACAACAACAACAACAATAACAACAACAATTTCTTCTAACCAATCTTCGGAATTTCAAAATGGAAGTTTACTTCAAGTTAAGGGGATAAATGGCTGAGTGAAACTCATGGAGATTGTTGGTCCAAGTTCTAAGGAGAAAAGCAAGGGGACCAACTCATGTGAGTGTGAGAAGCAAGAAGTGACTAAAGAGTTAATTATAATAGAAATTGAATCAATCACATACACAGTGATTCGGTGAAAGAAACAAAAACCATTCTCTTTTTTTATGAGCAAAGGAAAACAGAGAAGAAAAACAAGATTTGAAAGAGATCACATGGAAGCAGAAAGCAGTACTTACATGGAGGCAGACAGTGGTTGTGGACAGCGGAAGTGGCTGACGGCGGTGGCTGGCTGGGTTTCGGAACGGGAAAGGATCGACAGTGGGGAGAACAAGTGAAAAATGTTTTTTAGAAAAAAAAAATAATTATTTTAATTAATGTAATATTAGTATATTACATATACTTATAATTAAATTTTCAGCATATGAAAATTAAATTCTACCTATTAATCAGCCTTGTAAAGTTATAATAGAAAAATAGCCAACTAACTTGAGCCAAAAGCCTGATATTTCACGAGTCATGATAATAAAAAACATTGAAAAATATTATATATAACATTGTGTATATTTTTGAAGTGTTTTTTATTTGTAATAATAGAAATTATTGATAAGAAGTGAGAAAAAAAAAGATTTATCTTATATATCATAAAAAATATATAAAAGAAATGTATATAAAAATGATATAAATGTTATTTTTTTAAAAAAAAATAAGTAATTTTTTCCCATTAATCGTCTGTGTGTTTTACTATTTTATATAAAACAAACTGAGTGATATTTAAATTTGTTTCTAACAAT
Source organism: Arachis stenosperma (assembly GCF_014773155.1). Classification (NCBI taxonomy): domain Eukaryota; kingdom Viridiplantae; phylum Streptophyta; class Magnoliopsida; order Fabales; family Fabaceae; genus Arachis; species Arachis stenosperma. The sequence continues at coordinate 11,456,337 of NC_080384.1, forward strand.
TGTGTATATAATAAATTAATTTCTAACTACAAAAATTAATAAATTGGTTCTTGATTTTTTAAAATATTAGGCAAATTAATATCGGATAAAAATAAAAAAATAAATGTATCCTCAACATTTATTAAAAAGTGATAAATTAGTTTTTAATTTTTTAAAAAATATAATTCAAAGATTAAATTTTTTATATTTTAAATAATAATAAACTAATTTTTTAATATATTTTATTAAAAATTAATTTATCAGATCTAAAAAGTAATGAATATTTTTAATAGGGACTAATTTGTTTGATATGGAAAATTTTTTTGATTGTTCTTTATTGGATACAAAATTCGTTACCCGCTAATATTAGAAAAAGAAAATTGAATGCGTTGGGCTCCCATAAAAACAAAAGAATTACAAGATAAACCATATTATACTTATTGACAAAAAAAAAAAACAAATACATATTATACCTCAGCACGAAAAAATAAAAAATTAGAAACAACACCATATTATTTATTATTGAATGCATTTAATTCAATCCGACAAGTTCAATAATATAAGTGGAGTTAATCAAGCTCTTATAAAGACTAACTAGACCACATCTCATGCGATGCTATACTCTAATAATAATAAACTGTTAGTATTTGTTTGGGTATCATTATTTTGATAAAAAAGATTTTTTTTATTGAAAAAATATTTTTTTTATTTTTTAGCGTATTTGGCAAATTTCGAGTAATAAAAGTAAAAGTACTAGAAAAATCAGAAAAGCATCTTTTTTAAGAAACTGTAATTTACATCTTTTTTTAAAAGATTTTTTTTCTTAAAAAAATATGTTTTTCATGTAATAAATAAACAAAAAAGTAATTTTATATTATTATATCCAAACATAATTGATAAATAAAAAGATCTTTTTGCATGAGATACTCAAACATAAAATTATTTTTACTTTTTTATAAGATTTTTTTAAAAAAAAATTCAAAAAAAAAAAGATTTTTTTTTAAAAGCTCACCCAAACAAGCCCTTAATTTAGTTTCTAACTAATAAAATAGGCAGCAGGACAAGTCATCATTCAAAAATTTAAAATCATAAATTTGTCCTTCAAAGTTAAAAATAGGATAATAGATTAATTAATTAATCCTTCCAGAGTTTTGATCCATACAAATTTCATACGCAATGAAGGGAGTATATTAAATTTTTTAGTAATGCTAGCTAGTTAAAGAATAATTATAATATAAAAATGTTACATAAAAATTTTTATTTTTTTAATAAGTAAATGGCAAACATCTTTTTATTATTTATCTTTTTTTTATTTATTATTATTTTGTTATCTATTTGGAGTCATTAATATTACTTTTAAAATTAATTTCAATTTTTTAAATCAAATTCCTAACATCTCTCAATTACATTATTATCTATTAAAATGTAATAATTCTTTACAAAAAATATGAAAATTAAATTAAAAATTTTTAACAATTTCTACCATATAACTTATATTTTACATATAGACTATTAAAAATAAAAAATAAAATATAAAATATAAATAAAAATTAAAAAATAAATTTTTAAAAATAATTATTAACTCATCATATTAAAATCAATAAATAAGCATACATATAAATATTAAATAAAAATATTAAAATAATTAAAATTATGACCTATTAGTGCACACATGAAATAATTTAGAAAATACAATAAGACGTATAATTTAAAATTTGATAATATTAATTATAAAAATTTATTAATTACAGATATCATAGGTATGAAATTATGAATATTATGAGTACAAATTATGGATGTTATTATCATGAAATAATAGATGTTATGTGTATGAATTTATGGATGTTATTAATAAATTTATCAATTGAATAAATTAATTTAAAAATTTGATATTTTTTTAAATTCAATTATGATAAAATTTAAAAATATATGTGTTAACTTTATAGTTACTTATGCAATAACTAAAAAATGATGTGTATAGATGTAATATCTAATAAACATGAATTTAAATTTTAGATGTTAGTTGTATGTAATTATGGATATTATGTATATGAACATATGAATGTTATGTGTATGAACTTAGTTAGTACAATATAATTATAAATGCACAAAAAAATACAAAAAAAATTAAATCAGTTTATTATCATACCTCATCAAAGTTCGTGTATTTTTCATATTCTTGAAAATTGGTTGACTGATAACAACCTCGTCGGGTGAGTCCGTCTGTTGTTCAAATTCTTCATCACCACCTTCTACCATAGGTACCGTATTAAGGTCAAATTCAAATGCCATATTATTTGCAATGATATATGTAAATCCCGCTAAAATCGGTAAATAATTAGTCAATAAATTGAATTTTAATCAGGAAAATTAAAAATATAAATCTAATATTAAAATAAGATAGAGCTCGTTAAAACGAGAATTTCGACACCAATTTCAAAAAATTTGGCCCAAAATTGGGACGAACGGGCCGAACCGATCGAACTGGATCCAAATCGGGACCGTGGGCCCAACTTACTCACTTAATAAAGAGAGCTCAGATCCCTCTCTCTCATTTTGCATGCTGAACAGCGCTGAAAGCTCAGCAAAGGGAGGAAGAACATGTGAAGCTTTCTGTAATAGCCTAGACCACCCGCTAGCACGATATTGTCCGCTTTGGCATACAAGGCCTCACGGTTTTACTTTTGACGATAGGGATGCTAGCCAAAACCCCCCACACTCACTCGTCAAAACGCGTCATGCTAGGGAGAGGTATCCACACCCTTATAAGGCATGCTTCGTTCCCCCCCCCCCCCCCCACTCACTCGTCAAAATGCGTCATGGTAGGGAGAGGTATCCACACCCTTATAAGGCATGCTTCGTTCCCCTCCCCAACCGATGTGGGCCTTACAATCCACCCCCTTAAGGGAGCCCAGCGCCCTCGCTGGCACATCGATCCGGGTTCCGACTCTGATACCATCTGTAACAGCCCAGACCACCTGCTAGCACGATATTGTCCGCTTTTGCATACAAGGCCTCACGGTTTTACTTTTGACGATAGGGATGCTAGCCGAAGCCCCCCACACTAACTCGTCAAAACGCGTCATGCTAGGGAGAGGTATCCACACCCTTATAAGGCATGCTTCGTTCCCCTCCCCAACCGATGTGGGCCTTACACTTTCAAAATCTCACCAAAAATTTGATTTCTCAATAACTTTTAATCCGGAATTCCGATTAACGAACCGTTTGCGGCTACGCGTTCGCCGCGACGAGCTCTACGAAACCCATGGAACGATTTGGAAGGTAACTCACTATTTCCTTCTCAGCCAGCTTCCCCCAATTTCGAAAATTCATGAACAATTATGTTAAAAATCGTTCAATTTTGATGTTCTAGGTTCGATTTAGCTTGTAGAGCTTACTGGATTTGAGTTGCTACACGTGTAGGAGTGGTAAGGTTTTTCTAAACTTAAATTTAATTTTAATCAATTAGGTAAAATCTGAAATTGTAATATATGTGTGTATTAGGTATGAATTAAGATCATATATATGCATTGGAAGTGAAAAGTGAGTATTTGGAGGGATATTGGTGATTGAAGCTCGATTGGTGGCTGGTCTTTTTGAGCTTGAAGGGGTTGGGTTCTTGCTTGTGAGGCTGCCTTGAGTGGAATAAAGTGAACGGCGAAGGTATGGTTTAGGTTTCGTGCGTTTAACATTTAAGGTGTTGTGAAAACCTAGACTAGAAGAACCATAGGTTAAGTTGAATTGGTTAGTTGCATTACATGATTAGTCTTGTGAAGTTGTTGGATAAATTTATGGATGAACTTGTATTGAAATTTGTGAGTTGTTGAAATTGTTGAGTATGTATTCTTGTGATTGAGTTAGTGTTGGAAGTTATGATCATGATTTGTTAGTATTAAATATGTGTGCTTGAGATCATTAATGAGGGGTTGATGAAGATGTTGATATGTGTTAATAAAGGGTTGATGTATGTGTTGAAGGGATAATATATGTAAAGTGTAAATATATGTTGATATAGATTGGTGGTTAAGGCTTGTTGAATTGGTTAAAGGTAATTTGGTAGAGGTTGTTAATGAAATGGGCTGATATGTTAATGATATGTAGGTGTTCATGGTAAGGAATATGGAATTGGTGAAAATGAGGTTCGGAAGTGAAATGGTAAAAAGTGAATTTTGGTGAACTTTGAAAGTTCATAACTTACCCCTCAAATTTTGGATGGAATTGTGGTTTGCTTCAAATGAAAGATGATTTTATAAGCTTTTAAACGATACTAATTTTGTGAAAAACGGAATTTTGTAGAGGAAGTTATGGACGACGAAAGTTTGGTATAAAAACTGTGCTTGCAGGGTCACAAAATCTGGTTGTAACAGCTTTTCTAGGCATTCTGCATTTTGGGAAAACGTCCATCCACGCGTACGCGTGGCCCACGTGTATGCGTGGCGTGGCATTTTAGCGACACATGCGCGAGAAGCCATGCGTGCGCGTGAAAAGCTAATACGCATGATCACGCGTACGCATGACTAACGCGTACGCGTGACTTGCTGTTCGCTCCATGCGTGCGCGTGGCATACGCGTACGCGTGACCACTGCCTGCTGCAAATCCAGATTTTGGCTATTCTAAACCAAATTTCTCCTTCTAAACCTTCATTTTCTTCCTTTTAAGACTTAAAGTATAGTACCAAGTCCAGTAGTTAAATGAAGTTAGGAATTTAAGATAACTTGGGAGTAAAGAAAGAGATAAATGTGATGAAAAGTGGGAAAGGAAAGTGGTTAATGAATGAAGTTAATATGCCATGGCTTTGATGGATGATTAAATAATTACTATAAATATGAAATGGCTTATGAATGATATCTGAGATACGAGTTTTTCTGGGTAACAGAACCGTGGCTCGCCACCAGATGTTTCAGGTTGAATCTCGATACTCTGTTGAACCTACGTCGTAAGGGTGACCAGGCACGTATAAATTCCCGGGTATGGATATCCCCAATTTTTTTAATTTGAATGATAATTGATTGTGAAATCTAGCATAGACTCTTGGGGATGCGCGACGGGGGACAGTCTAAGATTTTCGGACTTGTCGGGTTGGCTGGATAACCGATAGATGAGCCTCATTAGCCATAGGACAGACATGCATCATGTGCATTTGTTTGTGTGATTGCTATGCATTATCTGGGATTGCCTAATTGAACATATATATCATGTTACCTGCTATTCTTACTATTTGCACTATCTGCTTATTACTTGTGCGTGAATTTGTTTGGTTGCTTGTCTCTGCTGAATTTATGAAAGACGGAGAGATGGAGGAATGGTGAATGGGTTGAGTGTTAGGTGTTAAGTTTAAGACAAAAGATTATAGTGTACTTAGAACACCTACCCCTATTTATGGCTTTTACTTAGAGATTAAGTTCTGTAATTGTGATAACGGAGTTCTAGGATTGCCTCTGGTATTCCCAGGACCTTATTTATTATACGCGTGGCACCTTTACCATGCTGAGAACCTCCGGTTCTCATCCCATACTATGTTGTTGTTTTCAGATGCAGGTCGAGAGGCTCCTCGCTAGGCGCCTGGATCTTTGAAGCGGAGTAGCACCTGGGTGTATTTTGGGTTCCTGTTTATATATATATGTATATATGTGTTTAGCTTACTCTCCAAGTAACTTGTGTATGCTGTTCCTCTTAGAGGTTGAGGGAGAGATAGGAACTCATTTTGGTATTTTGATGTATTTTGGGATACCTATATATATATATATATATATATATATATATATATATATATATATATATATATATATATATATATATATATATATATATATATATATCCTCTGACCAGCCTTTGGATTCGCAGGCTGAGTCAGGAGCTAGTTATGTTGTATTCCTTTGCCTTCTTTTACTCTTTCGCTTATTCTTATCCTTAACTTTCAGGTTTCTTAGCACGCAAGCAATTATACGTCCTGAGCGTTGCGCTTTTTATTTTACGAATTTTTGTTTTACCCATTTTTCAAGGCTCCTAGTTTATTATATTCTTTCTACTATTATATATATGTATTTTATTTTTAGAGGTCGTAGCGTCTCGCCACTTCTGTTTTACATCATAGGTGTAAAGCCCTGTGTGGTAGGGTGTTACAATAAATGCGACTTCTTGTAAAAGTTTTTGGCTTATACACTATTGTGCTTGCAATGGTATTAGAGTCATGATTTTTTAATGATTATAATTGAATTAATGGAAGGTATATATTACAAAAAAGTAAGTGTAATTAAAATGCCTTAACGAAAATAAAGAGTTAATGATTTTTTTGTATCTCTATTGGTTGATATTAAATGCGAGAAATAAAGAATCAATTGCAATTAACTCAATTAATATATATTATCATTACCGTCCATTCTTATTATTATTATTATTAATATTTAATGTATTTTTAAATATAAAAATTAAATTATAAAAATAAATATTAAGTATTGATTACAAAAATATCTAATAATAAGGGATATGATATTATATTAATATTATTAATAAGTAAAGTTAATAAAAATATAATAAATAGAATGATAAGAGAATAAAATAAAAAATAAAATTATTATTAAATAATATAAATAAAATAAATTATAAAAAATTTTGACTAATTATGACTGAATATTTTTTGTTACCAAATTTTTCTCTAAATTTTTATTTCCCAAATCCCAAGTCAGCCAATAGATTGGGATTAAAGAAAATTCAAAGAAGGCCGAACGAAGCCTGAAAGCATGTGGACGAGAAAACCAAATAAAGTCAAGGTTTGACTCCAAAGAGAGAGCGCACAAAAATCTTGGATTCGTTACGGTGCGTCCGCGCGTAGTATTAAACAACACCAGACGACTTGGTCTTCTCCTTCTTTTTAAGCAAAAACCCTATCCTTTGTTTTTCATTTCAACAAATCGGAAATTTCTATGCAGCTTCACCACAATAATCAACACAAACTTTTGAGAATGTATATCATTTTTTTAAGTATAAAAATTCTTTATAAATTTTTCATTTATAAACCGGATAGCTATATATATATATATAGAATATTAAATGCTAAATAAAAATAAAAAAAGTCAATAACCAAATAAATAAATTGACACTATTAAAAACTAACACACATAATATATATTCATTTCAAACGTATTGTGGGGGGAATAATTGACCAAACCAAACCCACTATAATAATAACAATAATAATAATTTAATTGTCATCGATTATATAATATATGATATATATATAGCACCAATTGGCACGTTCTCTTGTTATGAATATTATTCTTCTCGTGGTTTCTTCTTCTAATCTTACCTTACCCCATATATTCTCTTAGCAGCTTCTTCAATCAAATTCTCTATAGCCATAGCCATGGACAAAGAACAGGAAGAGATGCAGTTCCTTGGTCTCTTTGGGATCTACAAGGAATCATACAAGATGATAATTGCATGGAGAAAGATCTTCACGAAGATCACCTTATCCCTAATCCTCCCTCTCTCCTTCATCTTCCTAATCCACATAGAAATCTCCGATGTCCTCTTCAGGAAAATCATGCACAACTCCCAAGAAATGATCGAAACTCCACAAGGCACACCTCAATACAATAAGCTCTCCGACATGGTTTCTTCAGAATGGGTTACCTTCGTCCTCTTCAAGATCGTATACTTCACTTTTCTACTCATCTTCTCTCTCCTCTCCACCTCCGCCGTCGTGTACACCGTAGCTTCCATCTACACTTCAAGAGAAGTCACCTTCAAGAAAGTCATGAGCGTCGTTCCAAAGGTTTGGAAGAGGCTCTTGGTAACTTTCCTATGCGCCTTCTCCGTTTTCTTCCTCTACAACTTCGCCACCGCGCTTGTCATTATAATTCTCTTGCTATTATTGGGTCCCGGCGACGGCACCGTCGCCATCTTCATCATTGTAGGCTTGATTTATTTCATTGGCTTTCTGTATCTTACGGTGGTTTGGCAGCTAGCCAGCGTTGTTTCGGTGTTGGAAGAATCTTACGGATTCCAAGCGATGAAGAAGAGCAAGGATTTGATCAAGGGGAAGATGTGGTTGTCAGTGATCATATTCTTGATGCTTAATATATCGTTTTTCTTGGTACAGTTTTTGTTCAAGAATTTTGTTGTGCATGGATGGAGGGTGAGTTCTTTGGATAGAACGGCTTATGGGTTGCTATGTTTCTTGTTGCTTTCACATTTGTTCTTGTTTGGACTTGTGATCCAAACAGTGCTTTATTTTGTTTGCAAATCTTATCATCACCAGAATATTGATAAGTCGGCCTTGTCGGATCATTTGGAAGTTTATCTTGGCGAGTATGAGCCTTTGACCGCCAAAGATGTTCAGCTTGAACAGTATCAAGTTTGATTATTCTGGTAGCAGAAAGATTTTTTATTTTTGCTCTAAATAATAATATAGTTTTTCTGTACTTTTAAGAGAAATGTTATTTGAATGTAATATGCAACTAGCTAGTATATATCAGAAATATACAATAATACAATATACGAAGATAATGGTTGCTTTCATTGTTTATGTCATCTGTCTTTATGTGGACTTTTTCAATGTACAAAAATGAGAGTTTCTCTATTTTGACCCAATAAAGTTGGACCCACCATTATTTGTGTATTTTCATTTCTTCTTTTGATTGTTCTAAATTGAAATAATGGTCATGACGAAGTTAAAACAAAATACTGAATTAATTTGTCATGCAAGCAAGTTTTATAAAGACTTAAAATGAGTGATTAGATAATAAGTATATATGAATATTATATATATAATAAAGTTATAAATATAGATGATTATAATTAAAGTTTTTTACATTTAAATTAAAGTAAAATTCAAACTAACAATGCAATCTTGTATTAAGAGATCATATAATAAACTACCACTAATATTAATTACCATCGTGATTTTAATATATAATAATCTATAATATATTAATATTACACAACACCATAACTACAACATTACAATGCTTAGTACAAGAATTTAATGAAATAAAAGATAGAAAACGTCAATCTTGTACTAGATTTCGTTGGTATGAGTTGTGAGATGGATTAAGAATTTGTTAGTTTTGGGAATCTTGGAACGACAGAGAATGATACCTGCAAAGATATTCTAACACTCAAATTAGAAAGGATATAAGAGATATTAGTCAGGATTAAGAATGTGTAACGCACATGAGAGAGTCATTGCATTGACTCCCTTTATATAGTTTAAAGTTGTTGTATTATCTCATCTTATTGGCTAAAATAAGGAAAGTGTTTGAATTTGAATATTGGTCATGGGTTTATGGTTAGCAGGCCGATTTGAGCCACGGTGGTGGCCTGAGCCCGAATAATCGGATCGTAACTGCTCTAATGGGGGATCCGAGAACTGGATCTGAAACAGTTGTCCCTGGAACAAGAGAGTGAGCGTTGCTCGGTCTCATCGCTTGGAAGAGTTTGCTTTGCCGTGCGATTTGGAGGTCCAAGTGGCCATGAGCCTGGCATGGGCGGTGGAGTATCGTCCAGGTTCTATTGTTGAGATCGGGAAATCAGGCTGTGCATTCAACCATTTTGGGGACCGCTTGTTACCTTCGGAATTTTTTCCTTTGGTCTTGTGATTTTTGGCCAAGATCAAGAGTCCGCGCGTGTTCAAATTGCTGGGCCGTCGTGTTTCTTCTAAAGGGGTTTTATCTGCTGCATTTTCCAAGGCGTCATAATGACGCTTAGTGGGAGGAGAGAGGTTTCGTTGTTTTTTTTTTTCTTTTGTCTTCTCCCTTTCGTGTTTTCTTTTTGAAACGTTGGGAGGGGGTTTATTTATTCTCATTGTAACTGTTTCTTCTCTTCTTTGCTCTTTTACTGTCTTATAAACACTTTCTGCAAAGTTTTCTAGTGTTATGCTCTGTTTGGGTTTGCTGAACGTTCGATGGGCTTGTAGTGCTGTGTCTCCCTGCGCGTTGTTGTTTCATTTCTATCGCTCGCTCTCTAACAATCAGGTTGGTATTTTTTGTCACTCTAATCGTTTATTTTGCTTCTGCATTTTCGTTTTGTTTATTGTTTCTGCATTTTTTCATGCTCCTATGTTTATTGATGGGGAAATATTGATTGGGATATTGCATTTGCTGTAGTTTTAAGGGTTTTAGAGGTTTTGTTTTGTAGGGCTGTCAAACGGGCTAGTCTGCCCATTTAGGTCCGGCCCATTAAGCCCGTGGGTTAAACGGGTTGGCCTGTTTAAACCCGCTTTATTCGCGGGTCAGAATTTTCTAACCCGGACCGTTTATGGTCAGTCCGATGGGTTAAACGGGCCAGCCCGTTTATCATTTTATTTTATTTTTTGAAAAATATTTTGACAAAAAATACCATTTTTAGGTCAAAAATCATTAAAAAATATTTTTTTTGTTGATAGGTCGGATTTTCGGGTCGGATCGGAAGAAATATTAGCTAAAAGTGCTACTTTTAAAAAAAATGTAAAAAAATTAAACGGGCCACCAGTTTAGCCCGCAGGCTAGCCCGTTTAACCCATCATTTTTTTCGGGTTAATCGGGCTCAGCCCAAAATTTAAACGGGCTTAATTTTAGAGGCAAAGCCCACCCATTTAAACAGGTAAACGGGCTGGCCCGATGGGTTTAACCCATTTTGAGGGCCCTATTGTTTTGATTGTGGTTTTAGTATAAATAGGAATTTTTTATATGTTTGCGTTTCTGAGTAGTGGGCTGACAGTGGTGCACCTATTTGGATATAGGCATGATGCGGTTTAGGGGAACCCAAGTCCCATCTTCTCGACAGGGGGTGTGCCGAATCGTTTCCATTGGGTAACGTCCGACATGTCGGGCACGTCTTCTCGATTGGATGAGGGGGACCTCCAAAGGCTCCGGGACGAAGGAGCTGTGTTGGGAGGTGGTGAAGAGGCAAGGTGGTATGATTTGGTACTCGCCGATAAGAACGAGAGGTTTTCCTACCTTAATTTGCATTCCCCTCGTGTCCCAGACTGGATTTGGGTGCACAAACCCTTGTTTACCAAGTTAGGATTTGGTTGCCTTTTTCTGAATTCTAGATGGCTCTCCTAAACCGGGTTTCCGCGCCGCCGTCTTAGTTGCATCTGAATAAATGGGCAACTATTTGGACCTTTAAGCTGGTGTGCGATTTTTTGGAGATACCGGCCTGGATCGAGGTCTTCTTATTTTTCTTCTTGTGCACCATTCCACACAAGGAGGAAAAACACCGGAAGGGGTACATCTCCTTCCGAGCCCAGACGAACAGTCGACTCTTTGACTTGTTCGAAGATTTATTTCATTGCTTCAAGGTGGAGTAATTCTAGGTTTGTCCCGTCAAGGGCCGTCACCTTTTTTGGCTTTCACCGGTGAGGGAGCGCTGGATTTGCCCGTATTGGAATTTCAGGGCTGGGGCTTCTTATATGAAAAGGGTGACCTATGAGGGGTTGTCTCCCAAAACTAAGAAAATTGCCGATGTTTTTGTCGGTGCTATTCAGGGATCGGCTTCTGAATCTTCGCGACGTGACATGGGATCCCGAGGCGAGTAGGTCTTATGTTCGTAGGTCTTTTTGTTTGTTGAGTTTGCTTGTTTATCTGTTCCTGATCTCGTAACTTATGATTTTGTTCTTTTTTCTTTTCTTGTAGTTGGGATGGCTGACGGATTGACAACTTTGCAGCGCTTGAAGGTGGCCTTTATTCAAGAGCCAAAAGGGGGGTGGAAGGATCATCTCAACCGATGCCTCCGGTAGCTTCCATCCATAGTTGTCAGAACGTCTCGCAAGAGATCATTCAAAAGGGGGTTGCCGGGGATGACGATCTTCAAGAGATCCCAATTCTTTAACCTGACAGGAAGCGCAAGAGGCCTGAAGGGGGGAATCATGAAGGTGTTAGCACTGGAGTGGTTACTCCTTGTATAATGGACAGGTCTTTTGATGTTCCCAGTTTTATTGACCGTCATCTTCTGCCCGGTACCATTGAGTTTTTCTAGGGGTGTTCATGAATCGGATCATATCCGCAGATCCGTGGTAAATATCCGCATCCGATCTGAAAATTGCAGATACGATCCGATCCGCACCCTTTACGGATCGGATTGCGAATATCTGCTTTATATTCGCATATCCAATCCGCGAATCCGCACAATAAGAATTAAATATATATATATATATATATATATATATATATATATATATATATGTTTGGTATTATATTTACTTGTTTATATGTTTTAGTTAGTAATTATTATTCATATATTGTATTATTTTATTTTTTATTTAAGGAAAGTTTGATTAAAAATATTTTAGGAATAAATAAGTTTAAAAATGTGAAAGAAATATTTTTATTGAATCTTTTACATAGAAATATGATTAAAAAGAGAAGGTTCAATTATGCGGATACATCCGATATCCGATCCGATCGGCAAATTTGCGGATCGGATCGGATCCAACACTAAAAATCGTGGATATCATATCCGATCCGATCCAATCCGCATACACCCCTAAGTTTTTCAAGGATTGTGATCTCTTGGGTCAAGCCACGTGGGTTTACTGTACTCTTCTCCGATCTGCTACTATTATCTAGAAAGCTGATCTTGCATTTTTATAAACTCTTCGTCTAGATGAGAAGCTTCGGCAGGCTTAGGCGGATCTAGGCATTTTGAAGGGGCAGTTGGAGGCGGCTGAGGTGATCAGGGCAAAGGCGGCCAAGGATGCCGAGGATGCGGGTGCCAAGATCTTGAGGTTGTCAGAGCGGGAGAACAAGCTGTCAATTCAGGTGGCTAGGGCCCAGAAGCTGGCTGTTGATGTCGAGAACAATGTTGTGGGTGCTCTTTTCTAGGTGGAAGTAGCAAAGGCTGAGGTGAAAAGCTTGAAGAAATGGAATGCTGGTTTTCTAGCCAGGTTTTGAAGGCTCAAGTCCAGTTTTTGGCTCCGGATGTGGATGTGTTCGTGATGGGAGCTTTTCAAACCGTGAAGGATGGCCAGATCGCAGACTTGGAGTAGTTTATTTATGTTTTCTATTTTATTTGATAAGTTTGTAAGCCATATATTCGGTGTTATACTTTACTTTTGTGCAACAATTTTCTTTTATTTGATAAGTTTGTAGACTATTTTCTCGGCCCTTTAAACTGCTTTGGGTGGCCTTTTGGTGGCCTGTTTTGCTTGTGTATGAATAGTAGGCTTCCTGGTGGGCCGTTTTAAATACTTATGTCTATTTTGTGGATAGACATTTATTTATTTTGTTCATTCCATTGGTTTGATGAGAACACAAGAAAATGTCTTTAAAAAGGAAATGTTGAAATGACTTTTCTTATGGGTCGGGTCTCATTAAAACTTCCCGTCGTGGGTAGGGAAGCGTGCCTGAGAAAAAGATAGACAAAACAAAGATAATGATAAACGGGAAATGAAAAATAAAGAAAGATAATAGAATAACAAAATGACCATAATCTTGCTAAAGATATTAGGTTGGCGGGATGTCTTTATGTGTAGTAGCGTCGTATGTTTGCTGCATTCCATGACCTCGGTAACTCAGTCCCGTTAAGTCATTTGAGCTTGTAGGATCCTTATTCAATAACGAACTTGACCCGGTAGGGGCCCTCCTAATTGGGTGTAAGCTTTCATTCTCCCAGGGTGGGGGGATTGACGTCGTTGCGAAAGGCTGATTTGCCATTACCACATTGAGTTGGTGGGGGCTGTATGGTGAAGGTTGGTATTGACTTGGCATTTCCTATAGCTTTTGACCAATTGGAAGAAATCTCTGACGATGGTGGGCCAGAAGTACCCGGCACGAATGACCTTTTAGGCTAGGGTTTTGCCCCCAATATGGTGGCCACTGCATTCTTCGTGAATCTCACAAAGTATGTAATCCATGTCGCCGGGTTCTATAAACTTGAAGAGGGGTTGGGATAGTCCCTGTTTGTACCGTTACCTTGCTATTGTGGTATACTTCACAGCTTCTCACTTTACTTGCTTTGCCTACTTCGAGTCCTCGGGTAGGCTACCGTCGGTGAGGTATCGAAGGATTGGAAAGGTCCAGGATTGCTTATTCGATATGGTGATATTTTTCGTAGTTGTGTCCACGATGGATGATGTCTTGATGACTTCTTGGATAGTGATCGGTTCGCTGGAAAAGACTTGGTACTTACTAGTTTAGAAAGTAGGTCGGCCCTCGCTTTCAGTTCTTTGGGAATGTGCCAGCTGGTCACTTTGTCGAACTCGGCAGTTAGTTCCTTGACTTTGGATAAGTACTGTTGTAACAGGGGGTCCTCGTTTATTTGAGAGCTAACTACCTGGGAGTCGCTGCTGACTTCTATTATTTTTGCGCCGACATCCTTGGCCAGCATCAATCCAGCTAAGAGGGCTTCATATTTGGCTTGATTAGTTGTTGGAGATTGGGAACTCATATCGAATGGACTGTTTAATAGCGATCATGTTCTCGTTTTCTAGTATTATTCGCGTTTCCCCTGAGCTGGTGTTTGATGAGTCATCAATGTGGAGTTTCCATAAGTTCGTGGGTTCGCTCCCCGGAGTCATTCCGGGCTATGAATTCTATCATGCACTGGGACTTAATCGCGTTCCTGGGTTTGAATCTAATCTCGTATTAGGATAGGTCGACTAACCAAGCGAGCATCCGTCCTGCTAGGTCTAGCTTCTGTAGCACTTGCCTAACAGCCTGGTCTGTTCAGATTATGATGGGGTGGCTTTGGAAGTACTGCCGAAGGCGTCGGGATGTCGTGAGTAGCGCATATGTGAGTTTCTCAAGTCTGGAGTAGCACGTTTCAATATTTTGGAAAACCTTACTTATGAATTATATAGGACTCTGTGTCTTTTGTTCATTGATGAGTGGATAATTTATACGCTTTTTGGCATTGTTTTTAGGTAGTTTTTAGTAAGTTCAAGCTACTTTTAGGGATGTTTTCATTAGTTTTTATGTTAAATTCACATTTCTGGACTTTACTATGAGTTTGTGTATTTTTCTGTGATTTCAGGTAATTTCTGGCTGAAATTGAGGGACTTGAGCAAAACTCTGAAAAAGGCTGACAAAAGGACTGCTGATGCTGTTGGAATCTGACCTCCCTGCACTCAAAATGGATTTTCTGGAGCTACAGAACTCCAATTGGCGCGCTCTCAACGGCGTTGGAAAGTAGACATCCAGGGCTTTCCAGCAATATATAATAGTTCATACTTTATTCGGAAATTGACGACGTAACTTGGCGTTGAACGCCAAGTACATGCTGCTGTCTGGAGTTAAACGCCAGAAAAACGTCATGATCCGGAGTTGAACGCCCAAAACACGTCATAACTCGGAGTTCAACTCCAAGAGAAGCCTCAGCTCGTGGATAGATCAAGCTCAGCCCAAACATACACCAAGTGGGCCCCGGAAGTGGATTTATGCATCAATTACTTACTCATGTAAACCCTAGTAGCTAGTCTAGTATATATAGGACACTTTACTATTGTACTAGACATCTTTGGTCTCAGTTTTGTTTTATTCTTCATCTTAGGAGACTATTGATCACATTCAGGGGGCTGGCCATTCGGCCATGCCTGAACCTTTTTCTTATGTATTTTCAACAGTGGAGTTTCTGCACACCATAGATTAAGGGTGTGGAGCTCTGCTGTACCTCAAGTTTCAATACAATTACTATTACTTTCTATTCAATTCTCTTTTATTCTTATTCCAAGATATACGTTGCACTTAACTTTGATGAATGTGATGATCCATGACACTCATCATCATTCTCACTTATGAACGCGCGTGATTGACAACCACTTCCGTTCTACTTTAGGCCGGGCGCATATCTCTTAGATTCCCCAACAGAATCTTCGTGGTATAAGCTAGATAGATGGCGGCATTCATGGGGATCCGGAAAGTCTAACCTTGTCTGTGGTATTCCGAGTAGGATTCCGGTATTGAATGACTGTGACGAGGTTCAAACTCCTGAAGGCTGGGCGTTAGTGACAAACGCAAAAGAATCAATGGATTCTATTCCAACCTGATTGAGAACCGACAGACGATTAGCCGTGCAGTGACAGCGCATAGGACCATTTTCCCGAGAGGATTGAAAGTAGCCATTGATGATGGTGATGCCCTACATACAGCTTGCCATGGAAAGGAGTAAGAAGGATTGAAAGAGAGAGTAGTGAAGCAGAGTTTCAAGAGGAGCACAGCATCTCCATACACTTATCTGAAATTCCCACTCTTGATTTACATAAGTATTTCTATCCTTTTTATTTTCTTTTTATTATTAATTTTCGAAATCCATAAACCAAAACTATTTAATCTGCCTAACTGAGATTTACAAGGTGACCATAGCTTGCTTCATACCAACAATCTCTGTGGGATCGACCCTTACTCACGTAAGGTTTATTACTTGGACGACCCAGTACACTTGCTGGTTAGTTGAACGGAGTTGTGAATTCAACTGGTGCCATAATAATGATTTCATACAAATACAAAAGAATATGGATCACAATTTCGTCCACCAAGTTTTTGGCGCCGTTGTCGGGGAACAATCAATTTCGAACAACAATTCAAACAATTGTTTCCAACCCACAATGGTGTCAAGTTTTTAATCCGGCAACAACACCAAGTTTTTGGCGCCGTTGCCGGGGATTGTTCGAGTATGGACAACTGACGGTTCATCTTGTTGCTCAGATTAGGTAATTTTCTTTTCAAAATCTTTTTCAAAATTTTTTTTCTTTTCTTTTTCGTTTTTCTAAAAATATTTTCGAAAAAAAAATTAATAAAAATCCAAAAAAAATAGAAAATCATGAAAATCAAAAATATTTTGTGTTTCTTGTTTGAGTCTTGAGTCAATTTTTAAGTTTGGTGTCAATTGCATGCTTTAAAAATTTTCCTTGCATTTTTTCGAAAATTCCATGCATTCATAGTGTTCTTCATGATCTTCAAGTTGTTCTTGATAAGTCTTCTTGTTTGATCTTGATGTTTTCTTGTTTTGTGTCTTTTCTTGTTTTTCATGTGCATCTTTGCATTCATATTTTCCAAGCATTAAAAATTTCTAAGTTTGGTGTCTTGCATGTTTTCTTTGCATCAAAAATTTTTCAAAATTATGTTCTTGATGTTCATCATGATCTTCAAAGTGTTCTTGGTGTTCATCTTGACATTCATAGCATTCTTGCATGCATTCATTGTTTTGATCTAAAAATTTCATGCATTGAGTATTTTTGTTGTTTTTCTCTCTCATAATTAAAAATTCAAAAATAAAAAAATATCTTTTCCTTATTTCCCTCCAAATTTTCGAAATTTTGGGTTGACTTGGTCAAAAATTTTCAAAATTAGTTGTTTCTTATAAGTCAAATCAAAATTTCAATTTTAAAAATTCTTATATTTTCAAAATCTTTTTTTAAAAATCATATCTCTTCCATTTTTTTCTTATTTTCGAAAATCTTAAAAATTATTTTTCAAAATCTTTTTCTTATCTTTATATCAAATTTTCGAAAATTAGCTAACAATTAATGTGATTGGTTCAAAAATTTGAAGTTTGTTACTTTCTTGTTAAGAAAGGTTCAATCTTTAAATTCTAGAATCTTATCTTGTAGTTTCTTGTTAGTTAAGTCATTTTAAAAATTAAATCTTTTTCAAAATATCTTTTTCTTAAAACTTTTATCTTATCTTTTTATCTTATCCTTTCCAAAATTTTATATTTTTCAAAATTTGATTTCAAAATATTTTATCTAACTTGTTATCTTCTTATCTTTTTAAAATTTGATTTCAAATCTTTTTCAATCAACTAACTAACTTTTTGTTTGTTTCTTATCTTTTTCAAAATCACCTAACTACTTTTCCCTCTTCAATTTTCGAAAATATCTCTCTCTCTTTTCAAAAATTTTTTTTAATTAACTAATTGTTTCATGTTTTAATTTTAATTACATCTTATCTCTAATTTTCGAAAATACTAACCCCTTTTTCTAAATTATTTTCGAAATTCTCTTTCTCTTTTCTTCTTCTATTTAATTATTTAATTACTAACACTTCTCTTCACCTCTCTTCATCCAAAAATCCGAATCTCTTTCTTTATTCTTCTACCCCTTTCTTCTACTACTAACATAAAGGAATCTCTATACTGTGACATAGAGGATTCCTCTTTCTTTTCTTGTTTTCTTCTTTTTCATATGAGTAGGAACAAGGATAAAGGCACTCTTGTTGAAATTGATCCAGAACCTGAAAGGACCCTGAAGAGAAAATTAAGAGAAGCTAAGTTACAACAATCTAGAAACAACCTTTCAGAAATTTTCGAACAAGAGAAGGAGATGGCAGCCGAAAATAATAATAATAATGCAAGGAGAATGCTTGGTGACTTCACAAAGCCAACGTCCAAATTTGATGGAAGAAGCATCTCCATTCCTGCCATTGGAGCCAATAACTTTGAGCTGAAACCTCAGCTAGTTGCTTTAATGCAACAAAACTGCAAGTTTTATGGACTTCCATCTGAAGATCCTTATCAGTTTTTAACTGAGTTCTTGCAGATCTGTGAGACTGTAAAGACGAATGGAGTTGATCCTGAAGTCTACAGACTCATGCTTTTCCCCTTTGCTGTAAGAGACAGAGCTAGAATATGGTTGGATTCACAACCTAAGGATAGCCTGGACTCCTGGGATAAGCTGGTCACTGCCTTCTTGGATAAATTCTTTCCTCCTCAAAAGCTGAGCAAGCTGAGAGTGGATGTTCAAACCTTCAAACAAAAAGATGGTGAATCCCTCTATGAAGCTTGGGAAAGATACAAGCAGCTGACCAAAAGATGTCCATCTGACATGTTTTCAGAATGGACCATATTAGATATATTCTATTATGGTCTATCTGAATTTTCGAAAATGTCATTGGACCATTCTGCAGGTGGATCTATTCACCTGAAGAAAACGCCTGAAGAGGCTCAAGAACTCATTGACATGGTTGCAAACAACCAATTCATGTACACTTCTGAGAGGAATTCCGTGAACAATGGGATACCTCAGAAGAAAGGAGTTCTTGAAATTGATGCTCTGAATGCCATATTGGCTCAGAACAAAGTGTTGACTCAACAGGTCAACATGATCTCTCAAAATCTAAGTGGATGGCAACATGCATCCAACAGTACTAAAGAGGCAGCTTCTGAAGAAGCTTATGATCCTGAGAACCCTGCCATGGCAGAGGTTAATTACATGGGTGAACCTTATGGTAACACCTATAACTCATCATGGAGAAATCATCCAAATTTCTCATGGAAGGATCAACAAAAGCCTCAACAAGGCTTTAACAATGGTGGACGCAATAGGCTAAGTAATAGTAAGCCATATCCATCATCTTCTCAGCAACAGACAGAGAATTCTGAACAAAACACTTCTAATTTAGCCAATATAGTCTCTGATCTGTCAAAGGCCACTTTCAGTTTCATGAATGAAACAAGATCCTCCATTAGAAATTTGGAGGCACAAGTGGGCCAGCTGAGTAAGAAAGTCATTGAAACTCCTCCCAGTATTCTCCCAAGTAATACAGAAGAGAATCCAAAAGGAGAGTGCAAGGCCATTGATGTGATCAATGTGGCCGAATGCACAAGGGAGGAAAAGGACAAAAATCCTAGTGAGGAAGACCTCCTGGGACGTCCCTCAAGCAAGAAGGAGTTTCCTATTAAGGACCCAAAGGAATCTGAGACTCATACAGAGACCATAGAGATTCCATTAAATCTTCTTCTGCCATTCATGAGCTCTGAAGACTATTCTTCCTCTGAAGAGGATGAAGACGTAACTGGAGAGCAAGTTGCTCAATATTTAGGAGCTATCATGAAGCTGAATGCCAAGCTGTTTGGTAATAAGACTTGGGAAAATAAACCTCCCTTGCTCATCAGTGAACTGGATTCTTGGATTCAGAAAACTCTACCTCAAAAGAAACAAGATCCTGGCAAGTTCCTAATAACTTGTACCATAGGCACCATGACCTTTGAAAAAGCTCTATGTGATCTGGGGTCAGGGATAAATTTTATGCCACTCTCTGTAATGGAGAAGCTGGGGATCATTGAGATACAACCTGCCTTGTTCTCATTACAATTGGCAGACAAGTCATTGAGACAAGCTTATGGGTTAGTAGAGGACGTGCTAGTAAAGATTGAAGGCCTTTACATCCCTGCTGATTTCATAATCTTAGATACTAGGAAGGAAGATGATGAATGCATCATCCTTGGAAGACCTTTCCTAGCCACAGCAGAAGCTGTGATAGATGTCAACAGAGGTGAATTAGTCCTTCAATTGAATGGGGACTACCTTGTATTTAAGGCACATGGCCATCCCTCTGTGACAAAAGAGAGTAAGCATGAAGAGCTTCTCTCAGTTCAGAGTCAAGAAGAGCCCCCACACTCAAACTGTAAGTTTGGTGTTGGGAGGCCACAACCAAACTCTAAGTTTGGTGTTAAGATCCCATATCCAAACTCTAAGTTTGGTGTGGGCAACTATACAACATTGACCTGATCACCTTGTGGCTCCATGAGAGCCACTGTCAAGCTATTGACACTAAAGAAGCGCTTGTTGGGAGGCAACCCAATTTTATTTATCTAACTTTTATTTTATTGTTATTTTGTGTTTTATTAGGTACATGATCAGGAGGAGTCACGAAAAAAATCATAAAAATTAAAAAACAGCAGAAAAAAATTTTCACCCTGGAGGACGCACAGGCTGGCGTTCAACGCCAGTAAGGTGCATCTGGCCGGCATTCAACGCCAGAACAGAGCACCATTCTGGCGCTGAACGCCAGAAACAAGCAACATTCTGGCGCTGAACGCCAGGAATGTGCCCAGAGAAGGAAAGCTGGCGCTGAACGCCAGTAACAAGCATGAAACTGGCGTTCAACGCCAGAAACATGCTTTACATGGGCGTTGAACGCCCAGAACGTGCACCAATGGGCGTTTAAACGCCAGAATGGTGTGCCAAGGCATTTTACATGCCTATTTGGTGCAAGGATGGAATTCCTTGACACCTCAGGACCTGTGGACCCCACAGGACCACCTCAGGATCTGTGGACCCCACAGGATCCCCACCTACCATATTCCTACCTTACCTCCTAATCCTAGTTTTTGTGATTACTCTTCCCCATATCACACTTCCCAAAACCCTTCACCAATCACCTCAATTCCTCTTCCCAACTACCTCCTTCACCACTCACATCCATCTACTCTTCCCCATAAACCCCACCTACCTTCAAAATTCAAAAACATTTTCCCACCCATTCCCACCCTTAAAGGCCGAAACCACACTACCCCCTCTCCCTATAAATACCCTTCCATTCTACTTCATTTTTCACACAATACAACCCCTTCTTCTTCTACTTGGCCGAACCTTCATCTCTCCCTCTCTACCATATTCTCTTCTTCTTCTTCTTCTCTTCTTTCTTCTCTTGCTCGAGGGCGAGCAATATTTTAAGTTTGGTGTGGTAAAAGCATAAGTTTTTTTTGTTTTTCCATTACCATCAATGGCACCTAAGGCCGGAGTATCCTCTAGAAAAGGAAAAAAGGGAAGACAAAAGCTTCCACCTCCGAGTCATGGAAGATGGAAAGATTCATCTCTAAGAGCCATCAAGACCACTTCTATGATGTTGTGGCAAAGAAGAAGGTGATCCCTGAGGTCCCTTTCAAGCTCAAGAAAAATGATTATCCAGAGATCCGACATGAAATCCAAAGAAGAGGTTGGGAAGTCCTAACCAACCCCATGCAACAAGTCGGAATCTTAATGGTTCAAGAGTTCTATGCCAATGCATGGATCACTAGGAACCATGATCAAAGTATGAACCCAAGTCCAAAGAATTATCTCACAATGGTTCGGGGGAAATACTTAGATTTTAGTCCGGAAAATGTGAGGTTGGCGTTTCACTTGCCCATGATGCAAGGAGATGAACGTCCCTACACTAGAAAGGTCAACTTTAATCAAAGGTTGGACCAAGTCCTTATGGACATATGTGTGGAAGGAGCTCAGTGGAAAAGAGACTCCAAAGGCAAGCCAGTCCAACTAAGAAGACTGGACCTCAAGCCTGTGGCTAGAGGATGGTTGGAGTTCATTCAACGCTCCATCATTCCTACTAGCAACCGATCTGAAGTTACTGTGGATCGGGCCATCATGATTCATGGCATCATGATTGGAGAGGAAGTAGAAGTTCATGAGGTCATCTCCAATGAAATCTACAAAATAGCCGACAAGCCCTCACTATGGCACGGCTAGCTTTTCCTCACCTTATTTTCCATCTGTGTTACTCAGCTGGAGTCATCATAGAAGGAGACATCCTCATTGAAGAGGATAAGCCCATCACCAAGAAGAGGATGGAGCAAGCAAGAGAAGCCCTTCACGGTTCTCAAGAGATGCATGAGGAAGCTCATCATCAAGAAATCCCTGAGATGCCTCAAGGGATGCACTTTCCTCCCAACAACTATTGGGAGCAACTCAACACCTCCTTAGAAGATTTGAGCCACAATGTGGAACAATTAAGGGTGGAACATCATGAGCACTCCATCATTCTCCAAGAAATAAGAGAAGATCAAAGAGCAATGAGGGAGGAGCAACAAAGGCAAGGAAGGGACATAGAAGAGCTTAAGAACATCATTGGTCCTTCAAGAAGAAGACGCCACTAAAGGTGGATTCATTCCTTGTTCTTATTTCTTTCTGCTTTTCGGTTTTTTTTATGTTGTGTTTATCTATGTTTCGTGTCTTTATTTCATGATCATTAGTATGTAGTAACTATGTCTTAAAGCTATGAATAAATTCCATTAATCCTTCACCTCTCTTAAATGAAAAATGTTTTAATTCAAAAGAACAAGAAGTACATAAATTTCGAATTTATCCTTGAATTTAATTTAATTATATTGATGTGGTGACAATACTTTTGTTTTCTGAATGTATGCTTGAACAGTGCATAATTTTGATCTTGTTGTTTATGAATGTTAAAATTGTTGGCTCTTAAAAGAATGATGAACAAAGAGAAATGTTATTGATGATCTGAAAAATCATGAAATTGATTCTTGAAGCAAGAAAAAGCAGTGAAAAAGAAAGCTTGCGAAAAAAAAAGAAGAAAAAAATGGCGGAAAAAAAAATAGAAAGAAAAAGAAAAAGCAAGCAGAAAAAGCCAATAGCCCTTAAAACCAAAAGGCAAGGGTAAAAAGGATCCAAGGCTTTGAGCATCAATGGATAGGAGGGCCCAGGAAATTAAATCCAGGCCTAAGCGGCTAAATCAAGCTGTCCCTAACCATGTGCTTGTGTCATGAAGGTCCAAGTGAAAAGCTTGAGACTGAGTGGTTAAAGTCGTGATCCAAAGCAAAAGAGTGTGCTTAAGAGCTCTGGACACCACTAACTGGGGACTCTAGCAAAGCTGAGTCACAATCTGAAAAGGTTCACCCAGTTATGTGTCTGTGGCATTTATGTATCCGGTGGTAATACTGGAAAACAAAGTGCTTAGGGCCACGGCCAAGACTCATAAGTAGCTGTGTTCAAGAATCAACATACTTAACTAGGAAAGTCAATAACACTATCCGAAATTCTAAGTTCCTAGAGAAGCCAATCATTCAAAACTTCAAAGGAAAAAGTGAGATGCCAAAACTGTTCAGAAGTAAAAAGCTACAAGTCCCGCTCATCTAATTAGAATTAATATTCATTGATATTCTGGAATTTATAGTATATTCTCTTCTTTTTATCCTATTTGATTTTCAGTTGCTTGGGGACAAGCAACAATTTAAGTTTGGTGTTGTGATGAGCGGATAATTTATACGCTTTTTGGCAATGTTTTTAGGTAATTTTTAGTAAGTTCAAGCTACTTTTAGGGATGTTTTCATTAGTTTTTATGTTAAATTCACATTTCTGGACTTTACTATGAGTTTGTGTATTTTTCTGTGATTTCAGGTAATTTCTGGCTGAAATTGAGGGACTTGAGCAAAACTCTGAAAAAGGCTGACAAAAGGATTGCTGATGCTGTTGGAATCTGACCTCCCTACACTCAAAATGGATTTTCTGGAGCTACAGAACTCCAATTGGCGCGCTCTCAACGGCGTTGGCAAGTAGACATCCAGGGCTTTCCAGCAATATATAATAGTCCATACTTTATTCGGAAATTGATGATGTAACTTGGCGTTGAACGCCAAGTACATGCTGCTGTCTGGAGTTAAACGCCAGAAAAACGTCATGATCCGGAGTTGAACGCCCAAAACACGTCATAACTCGGAGTTCAACTCCAAGAGAAGCCTCAGCTCGTATGGTGAAGGTTGGTATTGACTTGGCATTTCCTATAGCTTTTGACCAATTGGAAGAAATCTCTGACGATGGTGGGCCAGAAGTACCCGGCACGAATGACCTTTTAGGCTAGGGTTTTGCCCCCAATATGGTGGCCACTGCATCCTTCGTGAATCTCACAAAGTATGTAATCCATGTCGCCGGGTTCTATAAACTTGAAGAGGGGTTGGGATAGTCCCTGTTTGTACCGTTACCTTGCTATTGTGGTATACTTCACAGCTTCTCACTTTACTTGCTTTGCCTACTTCGAGTCCTCGGGTAGGCTACCGTCGGTGAGGTATCGAAGGATTGGAAAGGTCCAGGATTGCTTATTCGATATGGTGATATTTTCGTAGTTGTGTCCACGATGGATGATGTCTTGATGACTTCTTGGATAGTGATCGGTTCGCTGGAAAAGACTTGGTACTTACTAGTTTAGAAAGTAGGTCGGCCCTCGCTTTCAGTTCTTTGGGAATGTGCCAGCTGGTCACTTTGTCGAACTCGGCAGTTAGTTCCTTGACTTTGGATAAGTACTGTTGTAACAGGGGGTCCTCGTTTATTTGAGAGCTAACTACCTGGGAGTCGCTGCTGACTTCTATTATTTTTGCGCCGACATCCTTGGCCAGCATCAATCCAGCTAAGAGGGCTTCATATTTGGCTTGATTAGTTGTTGGAGATTGGGAACTCATATCGAATGGACTGTTTAATAGCGATCATGTTCTCGTTTTCTAGTATTATTCGCGTTTCCCCTGAGCTGGTGTTTGATGAGTCATCAATGTGGAGTTTCCATAAGTTCGTGGGTTCGCTCCCCGGAGTCATTCCGGGCTATGAATTCTATCATGCACTGGGACTTAATCGCGTTCCTGGGTTTGAATCTAATCTCGTATTAGGATAGGTCGACTAACCAAGCGAGCATCCGTCCTGCTAGGTCTAGCTTCTGTAGCACTTGCCTAACAGCCTGGTCTGTTCAGATTATGATGGGGTGGCTTTAGAAGTACTGCCGAAGGCGTCGGGATGTCGTGAGTAGCGCATATGTGAGTTTCTCAAGTCTAGAGTAGCACGTTTCAACATTTTGGAAAACCTTACTTATGAATTATATAGGACTCTGTGTCTTTTGTTCATTGATGAGCGGATAATTTATACGCTTTTTGGCATTGTTTTTAGGTAGTTTTTAGTAAGTTCAAGCTACTTTTAGGGATGTTTTCATTAGTTTTTATGTTAAATTCACATTTCTGGACTTTACTATGAGTTTGTATGTTTTTCTGTGATTTCAGGTAATTTCTGGCTGAAATTGAGGGACTTGAGCAAAACTCTGAAAAAGGCTGACAAAAGGACTGCTGATGCTGTTGGAATCTGACCTCCCTGCACTCAAAATGGATTTTCTGGAGCTACAGAACTCCAATTGGCGCGCTCTCAACGGCGTTGGAAATTAGACATCCAGGGCTTTCCAGCAATATATAATAGTCCATACTTTATTCGGAAATTGATGACGTAACTTGGCGTTGAACGCCAAGTACATGCTGCTGTCTGGAGTTAAACGCCAGAAAAACGTCATGATCCGGAGTTGAACGCCCAAAACACATCATAACTCGGAGTTCAACTCCAAGAGAAGCCTCAACTCGTGGATAGATCAAGCTCAGCCCAAACATACACCAAGTGGGCCCCGGAAGTGGATTTATGCATCAATTACTTACTCATGTAAACCCTAGTAGCTAGTCTAGTATATATAGGACACTTTACTATTGTACTAGACATCTTTGGTCTCAGTTTTGTTTTATTCTTCATCTTAGGAGACTATTGATCACATTCAGGGGGCTGGCCATTCGGCCATGCCTGAACCTTTTTCTTATGTATTTTCAACAGTGGAGTTTCTGCACACCATAGATTAAGGGTGTGGAGCTCTGCTGTACCTCAAGTTTCAATACAATTACTATTACTTTCTATTCAATTCTCTTTTATTCTTATTCCAAGATATACGTTGCACTTAACTTTGATGAATGTGATGATCCATGACACTCATCATCATTCTCACTTATGAACGCGCGTGATTGACAACCACTTCCGTTCTACTTTAGGCTGGGCGCATATCTCTTAGATTCCCCAACAGAATCTTTGTGGTATAAGCTAGATAGATGGCGGCATTCATGGGGATCCGGAAAGTCTAACCTTGTCTGTGGTATTTCGAGTAGGATCCTGGGAATCCGGAAAGTCTAACCTTGTCTGTGGTATTCCGAGTAGGATTCCGGTATTGAATGACTGTGACGAGCTTCAAACTCCTGAAGGCTGGGCGTTAGTGACAAACGCAAAAGAATCAATGGATTCTATTCCAACCTGATTGAGAACCGACAGACGATTAGCCGTGCAGTGACAGCGCATAGGACCATTTTCCCGAGAGGATTGAAAGTAGCCATTGATGATGGTGATGCCCTACATACAGCTTGCCATGGAAAGGAGTAAGAAGGATTGAAAGAGAGAGTAGTGAAGCAGAGTTTCAAGAGGAGCACAGCATCTCCATACACTTATCTGAAATTCCCACTCTTGATTTACATAAGTATTTCTATCTTTTTTATTTTCTTTTTATTATTAATTTTCGAAATCCATAAACCAAAACTATTTAATCTGCCTAACTGAGATTTACAAGGTGACCATAGCTTGCTTCATACCAACAATCTCTGTGGGATCGACCCTTACTCACGTAAGGTTTATTACTTGGACGACCTAGTACACTTGCTGGTTAGTTGAACGGAGTTGTGAATTCAACTGGTGTCATAATATTGATTTCATACAAATACAAAAGAATATGGATCACAATTTCGTCCACCATTCATCTTCCCGGATGAGTGCCGCCACTAGCGCTTCCTTCGTTATGGATAAGTATAGGTATAATGTCTGTTCCGTTCTAGGTTTTGAGAGTATGGGAGGCTCCGCTAATACTCTTTTGAAAAGTTGGAAGGCTTCTTCACATTCGAGTTCCCATTTGAAGCTTATACCCTTTTTGATGAGCTTGGAGAAGGAGATGGCCTTTTTGGCCGAGGCTCTGAGGAAGCGTGAGAGGGTGGCGAGTCACCCGGTCAGCCTTTGGACATCTTTGAGGCTTACGGGGCTACTCATCTCAAGGATGGCTTTGCACTTTTCTGGATTCACTTCTACTCCCCGTTGCGTGATCATGAAGCCCAAGAATTTTTCGGCATCCATTCTAAAGCCGCACTTTGTTGGATTGAGGCGCATCCGGTGCTTCCTCAGGATGTCTAGTATGAGCTTGAGGTCATCAATGAGCTCCTCGCCTGTTTGTGTCTTTGCTAGCATATCGTCGATATAGACCTCCAACTTGGTCCCTAAGAGGTCTTAAAAGATCTTAGTGACGAGCCTTTGGTAGGTGGTCCTGGCATTCTTTAACCTGAATGGAATGATTGTGTAGTAGTTCATGCCTTCGGGGGTTATGAACGCGATTTTCTCCTCATCTGGTTGGTGCATGGGTATCTGATTATACTCGAAGTAGGTGTCCATGAAACTGAGGTACTGGTATCCCGATGCGGTGTCTACTAGTCCATCGATATTTGGTAGGAGAAAAGCGTTCTTTGGACAGGCTTTCTTTAAGTTCGTATAGTCGACGCACATTCGCCATTTGTCATTTGAGTTTTTGACCAACACGACATTGGCCAGCTAGGTTGTGTAGGAGAGTTATCAGATGAAGCCTGCTTTAAGCAGGATTTTGACTTACTTCCTAACCTTGGATGCTCGATTTGTAGATATTTTTGACTTACTTCCTAACCTTTATCAGATGACCGAGCTCAAGCAGGGGCACTGTTCATACCCTGGGTCGAGCTGTCCGACCCGGGATGTTCGAAACACAGAGCGACCGACCTCTTCAGGTCAGGACAACCCGACCTCTTCTCAAAGAGCTCGACTAAGTCACAGGAAAGCCCAAACAAAGGGCCCAAATAGAGGAACACGCCCCAAATCCTAAGGCAGCCCAAGCCTACAGAGAGAAGGGCGGTTCCCTTAAAGATAAGATGACCTCACTTAAAGATAAGATAAGATAAGATAACTAACTTATCTTATCCACAGAAGGCCACATCTCACCATTATAAATACACTGGAGCACCCAGGTATAACTCATACTCTGATTCTACTTAATACCTGCTTAATACCCTTGCTAACTTAAGCATCGGAGTCCCTTGCAGGTACCCCCCACCCTCCGGGGACGAAGGATCAGCACCACCACCAAGTCCAACAAGTCGGACACACCAACTCTGGCCGCTATACACCTGCCGGACACGTCGGCTCCGACCAACACAGAAGGTCTCGTCCGAGATCGACCTACAGTTTCAGTGACCCTCGAAAAATTGGCGCCGTTGTCGGGGAACCTGGAAGTCATCCCATTAACATGGCGGATGACCATGACAACGACCACGATTCAGGTTTGGAAGACAGAACGCCGCATAAAAATGCGAACATAATACTCAAAGATACTCCAGAAACCAATGGAGACAAAAATTCATCAAATCCAGGAATAATAGAAGCACTTCAAAATCGATTGGAGCAACTCAAGAAAGAAGCCCAACATCAACGTGAAAAGGAAGAAGATCTACGCCGGGAGATAAGGCGGCGCAGAGAACTAGAAGATAAGCTTGTAAAACTTGAAGCCGATCTTAAAACTAAAGCTACTCGATCATCCGCAGAAGATAGCTCTCAGAAAGATCAAGACCCATTCACCAGAGAAATTATGAAGACCAAAATTCCAAAAGATTTTAAACTTCCGGATATGACTCTATATGACGGCACCTCGGACCCCAACCATCATCTCAGCAACTTCAGAAGTAGAATGTACCTCACAGATGCCTCAGATGCAGTCCGCTGCAAAGCCTTTCCAACAACTCTAACCAAGACAGCCATCAAATGGTTCGACAACCTACCTCCGAAATCCATCTCGAGTTTCGACGACCTGGCCAAGAAGTTCCTGGCCCGATTCTCCATACAAAAGGACAAAACCAAACATGCACCTAGCCTCCTAGGGATCAAACAAGGAGATCGGAAGAGCCTTCGCAACTACATGGAAAGATTCAACAAAACATGCATGGACATACAAAGTCTACCAACAGAGGCTGCCATTATGGGCCTTATAAATGGCCTACGAGAAGGGCCATTTAGCCAATCTATATCAAAAAGATATCCTACATCCTTAGACGAAGTACAAGAACGGGCACAAAAATACATTAACATGGAGGAAAACTCTCGACTTGTCGAAGCCTCAAGGTTCAGCTCTACCTACCGAGATAAAGAATCCAAGAAAAAGGAAGATCGCTCTGGAGAAAAAATCAAAAAATATCATAACTATACTCCTCTTAGGGTATCCTTGGTAGATGTTTACAAAGAAGTCTGCCATACAGAGAAAATCCCTCCAGCTCGGCCACTTAAAGGCAAAAGAGGAGGAGAAAATCGGAATGAATACTGTGAGTATCACCGACTTCGGAGGCATTCCACCAACGAATGCTTCGACTTGAAAAATGTCATAGAAAAACTAGTAAGAGAAGGAAAGCTAGATCGATATTTGGCCAATCAGAATGATGAACCAAGAAAAAGAAGAAGGGATGAGGATGTTGGACGATCTGAACGATCACCTCGCACACCGGAAAGACATGTTCACGTAATACACGGCGGATTTGCCGGAGGAGGAATCTCCAAATCATCCCGAAAGTGACACCTCAAAGAAGTATACCACGTCGAAGGAAAAAAGGAAGTCCCGGACATCCCAGCAATCACGTTTACCAAGGAAGACGCATCCGGAATCATCTCGGGACACGACGACCCCATGGTCATTACGATCATACTGACAAATGCCAACCTTCACCGTACATTAATTGACCAAGGAAGCTCTGCAGACATCTTATTCAAAACTGCCTTCAACAAACTCGGTCTAGATGAAAAAGAGCTAAGAGCATATCCAAACAGCCTGTTCGGACTAGGAGATGCCCCAGTTCAACCCTGGGATACGTATCGCTGCATACAACCTTCAGAAAGGGGAACCAGTCCCGAACACTCAAGATAGATTACATCGTGGTCGACGTAAGCTCAGCCTACAATGCCTTAATAGGTCGGACAACGTTAAATCAACTCGGAGCAATAGTTTCAACCCCACATCTATGTATGAAATTCCCAACTGCGGAAGGGATAGCTACGATAAAGGCAGATCAAAAAATGGCACGTCGCTGTTACAACGAAAGCCTAAACCTCCGAGGTGAAGGAGGAGAGTTTCACACAATCGTGCTCGGTGGAGTTCAGAGGCGAGAAGAACTCCGACCACAACCTGAAGGAGAAATAGAAAGAATCCAGATCGGAGACACCTCGGATAAAACAACTAATATTGGCATGATCCTGAAAGGAGATATGAAGGAATCGCTAATACGGTTCCTACGAGATAATGTTGATCTCTTCGCGTGGAAAGCTGCCGACATGCCAGGTATTGATCCCAAACTAATGAGCCACAACTTGGCAGTCTATCCGGGATCCCGACCGGTACAACAAAGACGAAGAAAACTCGGATCAGAACGAACTCAGGCTGTAGAAGAACAAGTACAAGCGCTACTTGAGGCCGTGTTCATAAGGGAAGTCAAATATCCACTATGGCTAGCAAACGTCGTCTTAGTGAAAAAGTCAAATGGGAAGTGGCGAATGTGCACCGACTACACCGACCTCAACAAAGCCTGCCCAAAAGACCCCTATCAACTCCCAAGCATCGACGCTCTAGTGGATGCTTCATCAGGATATAAGTATCTCTCATTCATGGATGCATATTCAGGGTACAACTAAATCCCCATGTATCCACCAGATCAAGAAAAAACCTCGTTCCTCACACCGAAAGCAAACTACTGTTACATCGTGATGCCTTTCGGTCTCAAGAACGCAGGAGCTACTTATCAAAGGCTAATGAATAAAGTTTTTGCAGATCACATCGGAAAAATCATGGAAGTTTATGTAGACGATATGTTGATAAAGACACAAAGCGAAGATACATTGTTATCCGACCTGACTCAAGTATTTTCTACTATCAGGAAACACAACATGCGGCTCAATCCCGCAAAATGCACCTTCGCAGTAGAAGCCAGCAAATTCTTGGGCTTCATGCTCACACAAAGGGGGATTGAAGCAAATCCAGACAAGTGTCGAGCCATACTCAACATGAAGAGCCCAACATGTATCAAAGAAGTACAACAACTCAACGAAAGGTTGGCCGCTCTATCCCGATTCTTAGCAGGAGCTGCGATAAGATCTCTTCCCTTCTATGCTACTTTAAGAAAGGGAAAATAGTTTGAATGGACAACAGAATGTGAGCAAGCATTCCTAGACTTCAAGGAGTTCTTAGGACAGCCACCTATCCTATCTCGGCCACGAGAAGGAGAACCGCTCATATTATATCTCGCAGTAGGGAGCCGGGCAATAGCCTCAGCACTAGTCAGAGAAGACGAACATGGGCAAAAACCCGTCTACTTCATTAGCAAAGCACTACAGGGATCCGAGCTGAACTACCAGAAAATAGAAAAGTTTGCCTACGCTCTGATCCTCACATCCCGGCGGCTTCGCTCGTATTTTCAAGCGCATACCATTAAAGTTCGAACCAACCAGCCCATAAAAGGAATATTGCAGAAAATAGATCTAGCAGGAAGAATCCTACAATGGGCAATCGAGTTGTCCGAATTCGATCTCCAATACGAGGCGCGTACAGCGATCAAATCGCAACACCTGGCCGACTTCATCGCAGAATTTACAGACATCCCGGAAATCCCCATAGAATGGAACATATACGTAGACGGATCCTCGAATAAAACGGGAAGTGGTGCGGGTGTGATAGTTGAGAGCAACCAAGGAACTCAACTTGAGCTCTCCCTTAAATTCGGATTCCCGGCCTCAAACAACCAGGCAGAATACGAAGCACTATTAGCTGGTCTAAAGCTGGCTAGAGAGGTTGGAGCTCGGAAGCTCAACATCTACAGTGACTCACAAGTCATCACCTTACAAATAACAGGAAACTACCAAGCCAAAGATCCGACCATGAAAAAATATTTGGATAAAACCAAAGAACAGCTCGGACAACTCGGGGAATATAGGATCCACCACATACCTCATGAGCAAAATGCCCGAGCTGACGCCCTTTCAAAATTAGCCAGCACCAAACCAGGGGGCAACAACAGAAGCCTCATCCAAGAGGTATTACATAACCCGTCAATAGCGGAAGAAGAAAGAATCCTAGCCATAATAGGTCGGGATCAAGGATGGATGACCCCCATAATAAACTACCTCAAAACAGAAGAACTCCCTACAGATGAAAAGGAGGCAAAGAGGCTGAAAAGGGAGGCACAGTACTACACTATCATAAACAACACGCTGTACAAAAGAGGGATATCAACACCTTTACTAAAATGCGTACCAACTTCCAATACAAAGGAAGTCTTGGAGGAAGTACACAGTGGCATTTGTGGAAATCATCTCGGAGCACAAGCTCTCACCAAAAAGGTACTCCGGGCGAGATTCTATTGGCCAACTCTACAAAAGGAGGCTACAGAATTTGTAAGAACATGTCCACCATGCCAGAAGCATGCCAACTTTCACATTGCCCCACCAGAAAAGCTCATCAGCGTGACCTCACCCTGGCCATTTGTGAAATGGGGACTCGACCTACTCGGACCCTTCCCACAGGGATCGGGACAAGTAAAATTCCTCATAGTAGGAGTAGACTATTTCACAAAATGGATCGAGGCAGAACCCCTGGCCAATGCCACCGCTCAAAGAAGCCGAAAATTCCTATATAGGAACATTATTACGATATTCGGGGTACCATATTCCATCACCACGGACAATGGTACCCAATTTACAGAGGCAGGCTTCAGAAAACTGGTGGCCGACTTGAACATAAAACACCAGTTCACCTCTGTCGAACATCCCCAAGCCAATGGACAAGCCGAAGCGGCCAACAAAGTCATATTGGCCGGATTAAAGCGGAGGCTACAAGAAGCAAAAGGAGCTTGGGCCGAGGAACTACCACAAGTCCTATGGGCATACCGAACAACACCCCATTCTACTACAAACGAATCACCATTCCGATTAGCATACGGAGTGGAGGCAATGATTCCAATAGAAATCGAAGAAGGATCTCCCCGAGTAGTCCACTACAATGAACAAGCAAACTCCCAACTTCAGAGAGAAGAGCTCGACTTGTTACCCGAAATCCAAGAAAGAGCTCGGATCAGGGAAGAAGCTCTAAAGCGACGAATGGCCTCCAGATATAATCAAAGGGTAGTACCGAGAAGTTTCGCAGAGAATGATCTCATCCTAATCAGAAATGATATTGGAACAACTCGACCCGGAGAAGGAAAGCTGGCGGCAAACTGGAAAGGACCTTACCGAGTCATTAAAGTACTGGGGAAGGGCTACTACAGACTGTCCGAGCTTGATGGACGGGAGCTTCCTCGATCATGGCACGCCTGCAACCTAAGAAGGTACTACAGTTAGGAAAGGTAAAGGATCTCACTAAATGGATGCGCTCTTTTTCCTGAAAAGGTTTTTTAATGAGGCACCATGACGAGACCTAGGAACAAGGGAATTCTCACATGTATATATTTGCATTTTTTCTTTGAATAAAGTTTAAATAGATATTCTACATGATTCCAAGACGCATTAATCTGAAGTATTCATCGTCCGATTATAAAGCAACAGGTCGGCAGAAAGTGAAAAACAAATTCACTGCGCGACCACGATAAAGATAATCGTTCGATAAAGGTGAAAACGCGATTCACCCAAAGGACGATCTAAAGACGCCAACCATTTTCTACAAATCGGCAAAGATGAACACAGAATAATGTAAGAAGTTATCGAAAGCAATCCAAAAAAAGAACCTGACGAGGTCTTACGGATAGCTAATATAATAACTTAAAAGACTGGCCGACATTCAGGAATCGGACCAAGTCAACCCAAGTTATAAGTAAACCCTGGAAAGAGGTCTGGCCAACCCTATTAAAGAGGATTACTTTAACTTAGAAGGGCCTGACATAACAAAGTCAGCCCAAAATTAAAAAGTTATACAAGTAGTCCCTGAAAGAGATCTGACAAAGATCCAAGAAATAGGATTACAGAAATAACTTAAAGGAGACCGACATAACCAAATCGGACTCCTACCATGAAAAAAGTTATACAAGTAGTCCCTGAAAGAGATCTGACAAAGATCCAAGAAAGAGGACTACGAGAAATAACTTAAAGGAGACCGACATAACCAAATCGGACTCCTATCATTAAAAAGTTATACAAGTAGTCCCTGAAAGAGATCTGACAAAGATCCAAGAAAGAGGACTACGAGAAATAACTTAAAGGAGACCGACATAACCAAATCGGACTCCTATCATTAAAAAGTTATACAAGTAGTCCCTGAAAGAGATCTGACAAAGATCCAAGAAAGAGGACTACGAGAAATAACTTAAAGGAGACCGACATAACCAAATCGGACTCCTATCATTAAAAAGTTATACAAGTAATCCCTGAATGAGATCTGACAAAGATCCAAAAAAGAGGATTACAGAAATAACTTAAAGGAGACCGACATAATCAAGTCGGACTCCTACCATTAAAAAAGTTATACAAGTAGTCCCTGAAAGAGATCTGATAAAGATTCAAGAAAGAGGATTACGCTATGACTTAAAGGAGACCGACATAACGAAGTCGGACTCCTGCTACTGAAAAGGTATAATTCAGAAGAGACCGACCTAAATGAAGTCGGACTCCTACGAACAAAGCAATCCCTGAAAGAGACCTAACGAAGGTCCAGGAAAGAGGATTACAAGAAATAAAGGGAATCAACACAAAGAAATCAGTTGGAGAAACACCAAAAATACCTACAAAAACGAGAAAACAAGTCGGATCCACACAAATACAGAGGATCCAAGTGATAAGCACGAGGCAATCCAAAAAAGTCAAATTGCAAGGACCAACATTCTCAAAAAATAGAAGAAAATATCAAAAACCTTGATACGATCTACAAAGTTCTAAAGCCTCGGAGGCCATCAAAAAAGGATAACGAGCTACTTTTGTTTTTCAAAAGGTTGCCAGACAAAACAACTAGAAAACGTCAGCAAATAAAAATTTTAAGAGCCCACAAGCCGGGCCAACTAACATGAGAATCCAGAAAAAGATCAGCAAACATCAGGAGCATCTTTGGCAGTATCAGGACAAGGAGAAGGAGGACGAGTCTGAATATGCACGGCATCTACAGTTCCATCCTCCCGGTTCAGAACTTGGCAATCCGAATCAGGTGCAACCGGGGGAGCAGAGGTAGTCGACACTTTGGCAGAGGACACAGGAGGAGGATCAGCGTCATCATCACCCTCGTCATCAGGGACAATCTTGCCATCTCTGACAACATTATCTAAACTGAAAAGGGTAAGATCGGCCTCGGGAGCAATGACCCGAACTTGCTCCTTCAAGTTCTCGTAAGCAGCAGTCACGCTGCCGACAAGATGACCTTGGAGCTCAGAGTAATCCTCCCGAGCACTGTCCAACTCCCCCCTCAGACGCATCACCTCCCGATAAGTTGTAATATAACTATCTTTATGCATTAGAGCTGTGTCCTCGGCCAACCTCAAAGAAGCCGCCAATGAAAGGGAACTCGCCTTCTCATTCTCTAGATCCTTCTCTAACTTGGTCACCTTTAATTCAAGCTCCTCCTTCAGCCCCTTCATCCGGTCAAACTCTTGCTTTGCCTCCTCCATAAATGCCTTGGTGGCATGAAGAGGGAGACTTTGAGCAGTCCGGTGTATAGCGGCCGCCATAAACGCCATCTGCGCGTGATTCCGGGCCATAAATTCCAAATGATGGAGGATGGACACGTCATCCATCGAAAGGGTACCATAGGGCCCAATTTGTTGATCTATGAACTCGATGGCATTGAAGTCAGGGGCATTAAGGTCGAAGGGCTCAACCGTCTTTTGCTTCTTACTTGGAGGGGCAGCAGATGGAACGGCAGAAGCAGGATGAGGATCCACCAAGCAGACCCGAGGTGTCGGAATCGCTTTCTTCACTATAGGGGAGCTCGGCACCAATGGCTTCTCGCATACTTGGGAGGACCCCTCCCCAGCCGCCTTAGCGGTAATATTTCTGGCAGCAGTCGCCTTCTGCGCCCTCTTAAAAGCCTTCATGGATTCGTTATTCTTCATTGCCTCTGCAAATAAAACAGAAGTCAAGCTACAAATCGAACAAGTCGGAAATACAGCTACAAGTAAACATAAACAGATAGCAAAGAAAACACAAGATACCCAGTTCAGTTCGAAGAAGAGAAGGATTGGTTAGAAATTTCTTGTATCAAGATGGGGAGGCTGACCCCAGCGCTCTTCCAAAACAGTCACAAAGGCCCGCTCAGCCTCATTCAACATGTCCCAAGAATACCTGGAGACCCTCACATCTTTTTGCCATTCCAGGGGAAAGGCAGGCTCATCATTTTCGTCCAGAAAAAAGGGCTGAGCTCCTTCAACAGCTCGGACCTTGAAAAAGTAGTTTTTAAAATCACGGAATGACTCGTCAAACATGGAAAAGACCTTTTTTCCTTGGGTAGAGCGAAAGGAGACCCAAGCTGCCTTTTTTTTTTACCACTCCGGGCTTAGTCAAGACAAACAGATAGAAAAAGAGAGATTGGGAAGCAGGGATACCAAAACCATTGCACAACAATTGAAAAATCTTTATAAAATCCCAGGAATTAGGGTGAAGTTGAGAGCGGGCAATATTACAAGACCATAACAGGTCAGTTTCAAATTGAGTAAAAGGAAGAGTAATACCCAGCGGACCAAAGAAAAAGTCATAAACATAAAAGAAAGGGCGACCATCAACAACCCGAGTTGAAAAACAGACTTTCTCGTCAGAAGAAGGAGGAACAAGTTCATAGTTCTTCTCGTCACCAGAGTTGCTACAGACACTATGAAACTGCCTAAGTTGAGCACAAAACTCAGAATCAGCCAGCGAGACACACAGGAGAACCATGGAGTCCACCCAATCGGCCATACCTGCAGGAACCTGGAAAGGCATCTCTACAACGTTATTTCGGGAAGACATGAGGCCAACTAAAATCCTACAAAAAGAAAAGAAGAGTGGATTACTTAAAAACATCTCGGACATGGGTCAAAACATCTCAAACGGACGGATTAACCAAAAAGGGAAAAACCCCAAAGACTCAAGAAAAGAAGTCTTGGAGCATCCCTTGGAGGCAGTAAACAAGAAGGGTCCTCAAAATCATTTCTACAATCTACATCTCGGCACTCATCAGAATAAAGTCCAGAAAAGAAAGCGAAGGAAGCAAAAAAATGCAAAAAATCCACCCTTCTACAGTTTATCAGGAAAAGCATTGCTCCTACAGTTTACCAACACTACTGCTACAGTTCATCAGAACACCAAAAGCACAAGCTTTTCAAAATCAAGCAAAAATCATCATGCATCAAGCAAAACAGAAAAGATTCGCGAAAAAGAGAAAAAGCCATAGCATGCAACAAGTCAAGCACAATAAAAACAGAAAGATCCAAACTTTTTCCAAAAAGGAAGATCAAAAGGAAAACTCCATCGCAAAATCAGGAAATAAACAAAGGAAACACGAAATGGGACTAACCTGGAGAATAGAAGAAAACCTCGAAGAAAGCTGAAAGAGCAGAAGCAACAAAAGCCACCCCCTCGAAAGTAGAAGAATGCAAAGACAGAAGGAGAGAAAGTGGAATCCGCCCTCTTCTGAAAAACGCAGTAGCAGAACAGACGAAGAAACTACAAATCCTGGGCAAGAAACAGAAAATGAGAAAGCAAAGGGAGGAGTTACGAAGAAAAAGTGAAGAAGAGAAACCGTTTTTGATAGATTCAAAATAAAAGCCAGGAGAAAACGGGGCAATTAATACCAATTAATGAAGGTACTAAACCCTTTCACATTCCCAAAGCAAAGTGCTGATATAAAAACGCGCGCCTTTAGAGGAAAACGTTCTACATTCAAAAGGTTCTATGAAAAGAAGAAATCGACAAAATGCTTGAGTTCGGCTTCATTATAAAAGGATCGAAGTCAAAAACTTGACCTCAACAGAAAGACCGAGCTCAAGCAGGGGCACTGTTCATACCCTGGGTCGAGCTGTCCGACCCGGGATGTTCGAAACACAGAGCGACCGACCTCTTCAGGTCAGGACAACCCGACCTCTTCTCAAAGAGCTCGACTAAGTCACAGGAAAGCCCAAACAAAGGGCCCAAATAGAGGAACACGCCCCAAATCCTAAGGCAGCCCAAGCCTACAGAGAGAAGGGCGATTCCCTTAAAGATAAGATGACCTCACTTAAAGATAAGATAAGATAAGATAACTAACTTATCTTATCCACAGAAGGCCACATCTCACCATTATAAATACACTGGAGCACCCAGGTATAACTCATACTCTGATTCTACTTAATACCTGCTTAATACCCTTGCTAACTTAAGCATCGGAGTCCCTTGCAGGTACCCCCCACCCTCCGGGGACGAAGGATCAGCACCACCACCAAGTCCAACAAGTCGGACACACCAGCTCCGGCCGCTGTACACCTGCCGGACACGTCGGCTCCGACCAACACAGAAGGTCTCGTCCGAGATCGACCTACAGTTTCAGGTGACCCTCGGAACAGGTATCTGATTATACTCGAAGTAGGTGTCCATGAAACTGAGGTACTGGTATCCCGATGCGGCGTCTACTGGTCCATCGATATTTGGTAGGAGAAAAGCGTTCTTTGGACAGGCTTTCTTTAAGTTCGTGTAGTCGACGCACATTCGCCATTTGTCATTTGAGTTTTTGACCAACACGACATTGGCCAGCTAGGTTGTGTAGGAGAGTTATCAGATGAAGCCTGCTTTAAGCAGGATTTTGACTTACTTCCTAACCTTGGATGCTCGGTTTGTAGATATTTTTCTTCTTCTTTGCGCTACTGGCTTGGCTTTGGGATTCATGACTAGCCAGTGGGATATCAGATCTGGGTCGATTTCTGGCATGTCGGCCGGGGTGAATGCGAATAAGTCCCTGTTTTGTTTTAGGAGTTCCACGAGGTTGCCTTTTAGGTTGAAGGACAGATTCTTGTTGATGAACATGAATTCGTCTTTGGTTTGCCCTATCTGTAGCTTTTCCATGTCTCCCTTTGGTTTTGGTTTGGGTTGATCGTCTTGGCGTGCGTCCAAGTCGGTGAGAAAGATTCCTGCTGTGGCTCGAGATCGTTTTCGCAGGGCCAGGCTGGCGTTGTCGCATTCCACTGTGATTTCTCGGTCGCCATGAATCATTCTGATGGTTCCATTATTGGCTTGGAACTTCATGATGAGGAACTTGGAAAATATGGAGGCGGAGAGATCGTTGATGGTTTTCCTCCCTAGGATAATGTTATATGTCATGTAATCCTTTAAGACCATGAACTCGGAGAGTATGGTCTTCTTCTAGTTACTGGATCCAATGATGACTAGTAGTACTATGGAACCGTCCGATTTGAGAAAATTGTCCCCGAGTCCAGTTACTCTGTTACAGTGGCTTTGTAAGTTTTTGTTTCAGAGTCCTAGCTTGTCAAAAGCTCCTCGGAAAAGGATCTTGGAGTCAACTCTGGTGTCCATGACTATTCGCATAACTAGACCGATTCCAACCTTGGCTGATATGTTGAATGGGGCGTCTTCCTCCGAGGTGCCATTCTGATAGTCATCAGGGGAGAATGTTATCGTTGTCAGAAGGGTAGGGGTTATTTTTTCCTCTTTTATCGCAGTACCCAGAGGTCCTTATTAGCGCTGACTTGGATTTTTCTGGTACATCTTTTCCGGTGATGACGTTCACTATGATCGTCGAATCGATTTCCAGGGGGCCTACCTTATCATCTTGGGATTGCGTCCTTCCTATTCATGTGATTTCTCCCTTTTGGTTTTGATTGGTTCTCGAATGATTTGACGAACTCTGGGAATTTGTCGTCTCAGATGGCTTGTTCAGAAGCGTCTTTTAAGTCAAAGCAATCTTAAGTCTTGTGTCTATATCCTCTGTGATAGTTGCAGTACATGATTTTATTACTGCTTGTCCGCTCTTTCACTTGTCAGGCCTTTGGGAGGATGCCTCATTCCACTATCTAATGGTAGATCTCTATGATTGAGGCCAATAGGGAGGTGTAGTTCGTGAACTTCCCCACCTTAGGTGGTCGGTTGGGGGCGGTGGATTTGTAGTGCTCCTTTGGGTTGTCTTTGGGCAGTGGATTATTTCGACGTGTTGTATTGTCGTGCTACCGTTTATTGGTTACCACGACTTGGCTTACCTCTTCGTCCTTTATGTATTCCCTTACAACGTTCTGAATTTCATGCATAGTCTAGACTAGTCTAGTGGTGATGTGCTTTCGAAAATCTTCATTCATGAGCCCGTTGGTCAGACAGAGGTTGGCTACGGAGTCTGTGAGCCCTCGATCATCAAGCACTCGTCATTGAACCTGTCAAGGTATTTTCTTGTGGGTTCGTCTTGCTTTTGCATGACTCTAAGCAGGCTGATCGGGTGCTTCGCTTTTGTGATCCTGGTAGTAAACTATGCTATAAACTTTCTGGAGACGTCGTCAAAATTGGCTATTGAGCCATTGGGGAGAGCGTTGAACCACTTGATTGCGGGACCGATTAGGGTTACTGGGAAGGCCCTACACCAAACTGCATCGGCGGCCCCTTCTAAGTTCATCCTAGCCTCAAAGGTCGTGAGACGTTCCTGTGGGTCCTCCGCCCCATCGTATTTTGTTTCGGTTGGCTTGTCGAAACCCTCCGGTAGCTTGGCCTTTAGAATTCTCTTGGTGAATAGGGTGGCTCCCATTATCACGTGCTCGCTCCTTATCCGTTTGGAGTCCTGCCGATGCCTTCTATCGTCATCGTCAGGTCGGCGCTCTGGCTCTCGAAAAATGTTGCGGTCTCATCGTTTTTCGTATTGCCGTTTAGGTGACCTTTCGTTCATGATTTTTTACAGTGATCGACTTTTAGAGGTCGCTTACCTTGCCTGTTCTGGCTGGTATCATTCCTTGAAAGCTACTCAGCCTTTAAGGATTTGTACTCTTTGATAGAACTGTTGGATTATTTGGATCACTTTCTTTTCTAGGCCGTCGGTTGCTATGGCCTTATTGAGTTGGTGATCGTCATCTTTTGGTCACTGATTGTTAGGGGTCGGCTGGCAGAGCACAGTATTGGTTATCTTCCCGTGGATCGGTGGGACGTCGTCCCGTGGTTCGTCCGTCGGGTTCGGTGAGTCTGACTCATGGTGAAGGTTTGAGGATCGCTCCTTGAATTCTTCCATCATGTCGCCAAAACATCACAAGTCCCCACAAACAGCGCCAATGTACTAGACTTTGCTGGTACATGTTGTAAGATGGATTAGGAATTCGCCGGCCTTGGGTGATAACTTGAATCGAATCTTCTTGGAGCGGCTGGAAGATGATACCTGCAAAAACACTCCAATGCATTAAAATGAATCTAAAAAGTATGGGTGAGAATTAAAAATGTGTAACGTATCTAAGAGAATCCTTGACTCTCTTTATATAGTTTGAGATTGTTATCTTATTTTATTGGCTAAAATAAAAAATATATTCGAATTTAAATATTCGTTAAAAATTTATGGTTAGTGGATGAATTTGGACTGCAATAATGACCTGACCCAGATAATCAGATAGTAACTGCTCCAATGGGGGATCCGCCGTCCAGAACAAATCTCAATCGATTCATTTCATTAAACTATGTTATTCGTTGTTTGTAGTCTAACGCCGATGATCATATATGAGTCATGACTTTCTCTTCGCCGTCCTTTTCAATGCAACGCCCAATTCTTTGTTTTCCCCGAAAGCCCCCTTCCCCAT
The DNA here is from genome assembly GCF_014773155.1 of Arachis stenosperma. Taxonomy (NCBI): domain Eukaryota; kingdom Viridiplantae; phylum Streptophyta; class Magnoliopsida; order Fabales; family Fabaceae; genus Arachis; species Arachis stenosperma. Next base: position 11,498,381 of record NC_080384.1, read on the forward strand.
TTACCATTTCCGTCAATACTCGTTATTACTACTTTTATATTTAATAATAATTTTGTTAAGCAACTAATTTTATTAATTAATAAAGTAATAGGTAAATAAAAATTAAATATTTGAATTAGTATTGTAACTTGTAAGAAAAATAAAAGTAAAAAGAAAAGATACGTGTTGACATATTGTTAAATAAGAAAAAGTTGATTTCAATATATATATATATATATATATATACGAGGAGCGTTAGATTTTGTAATTTGTAATTATCAATTAATCATTATTAATATTGTTAATAGTGTGAGATTATATTTAATGTGTAAGATTATTTATTTTTTTATTGATTAAGTATTGACTAAATTTTAATCAAAGTGCTTGCTCTTAAACTTTTTTCTATAGCATTTCATAAACAATCGATGATCATATGAAATTATTTTGTCGATTTTTAGCAAATCGATGGTGATTCGATATCTAATGATCTAGGAGCAAAACTTATTCCTCTTTGTGAGTATTAGTTTTCTAAAAGTGTATCAAAAACCTTTTAATTAAACTAAGATTTAAAAAAATCTTAAAAAATATAAATAAAGACTTTGAAAATAACTTTGACTGAATTTAAAATGATTTGCATTAAAGTTAAATAAGGTAATAAAATGCCTTCCATTAGATCAAAAGACTTTAAATTCAAAAATAAAAGTACAAGAATATAAATTGGACAAGAATGTTAAATGTTACTTAAAAGATAAATTTGTAAGAAAAGTAAAATTTTTTGTAAAAAACATAAATAAAAGGTAAAAACAAGTAAAAGGAATCCTACAGAAATTTAATTCAAAGCAGACTCAAAAAGTCTCTAAAATATAAATGTACATGAGAAATTTTTGAAACAAAGTTCCAACCATGCACTTTTGAACCTTTTTCTATTTATAGCCATCACCTAACCAATCAAATTAAAGTATACCCTCTACGTACCTGAAAACTTCACTTCTTTTGTTTAATCATGTAACGTCTAAAAATCGATCCTCAAATTTTAAATTTTTCTATTTACTTCATCAATCAATTTATCGATCTGTTATACAAATCGAGCTCTCACTCAATATTTCTAGTCACAAATTCTTTTTTATCTAAACTTTTTTTTAAAGACCCGCTTAATCGTCGAATAGCTCTCTTCTTCAAAAGTAATTATTTTCGACCACCAGCGACCTTTTTTTTGTTGAGTATGTAAAATCACATGGAATTGAATTCACACCATAAAATATTATAATATTTTTCACCAAAACACGGATACAAACTAAACTTTAATAAACAGAGTGCATATATATATATATATGGTGAATGCTACCCAACCCCCTCTAAAATAACATGTAAGTTACCCTTCATTACGTGTCACATTGTAATTGGTTCTTATCTTAACCATAGTTGGGTTATTTTATAATTTATTATTCTTAAAATATCAAAGCTCCACTCCCGTTAATTGAAGCACATTCCACTCCTCCATTCTTTGTTTATCACTTCATCACCTGGATTTGATCCTTCCAAGCACCGTCGCGTTCGTGACAAAAAGCGCTAACGTTATCGCCATGCCCTCCCACACAACCTCTCTTCCCAGTATAGTATAGCCAGTACCTCTTTTTGGCGTGAATCACTGCTTACCCACGTAATTAATGGTTAATTTGGTTATTAAATTTTTTTATTAAAAAAATATCTTTATTTAATTACGTGATGGAACATATATTATATGTAAAATATAATATAATAAAATAAAGTTATTCAAAATATTTAAAAGTATAATTAAAATCATGAACATACAAATATAATAATAAAATTTGTACTCCAAAAAAAAATAATATATTTTTTATCATACATATATTATTTAAAAATAAATATATTATTAAAATTAATAACAGAAATTTAAAATGATAAAATTCAAATTTTTTACCGTATTTTTTATAGTATTTTTATTTTTTAATTTTTAATTTATTAGTACTTTATTATTTAATTAATAATTAAACAAATTATTTTTATGAAAAATTATTTTTTATATTATATTAGAGAAGAGACCAATATAACAGTTTAAAAAATAAATTGTATAAATATTTAAGAGATAAATATGAAATACATACCTAAGTAATGTTTAGTTTGGTTATTAATTTTTTTAATAAAATAAATCTTTATTTAATTACACGATAGAACATATATTCATATGTAAATATAATATAACTCTATTTAGAGTACTTAAAAGTATAATTAAAATCAGAAAAAATATATTTTTTATTGTACATAAATTATTTAAAAAATAATAAATGGTTAAAATTAATAACACAAATTTAAAATGATAAAATCTAACTTTCTTACAAGTATTTTTTATAATATTTTTATTCTTTTAATTTTTAATTCGTACTTTATTATTTAATTAATAATTAAATAAATTATCTTCATGATAAATTATTTTTGTATTATCTTAAAGAAGAGACCAATATAACAGTCTAAAAAATAATGTAAAAATAATTTAAAAAAAATAGATAATATTAAAATTTTTAAATACAAAAGTAAATTATATAAATAGATATTTAAGAGAAAAAATGAAATACATGCCTAAAATAAATAAAACAGACAAAAATAATTCTCCATTTTTCAATAGTACTCCCATTTTGTCTGTTTTATTTATTTTAGGTATGTATTTCATATTTATCTCTTAAATATTTATATAATTTATTTTTTAAACTGCTATATTGGTCTCTTCTCTAATATAATACAAAAAATAATTTTTCATAAAAATAATTTGTTTAATTTTAATTAAATAATAAAGTACTAATAAATTATAAATTAAAAAATAAAATACTATAAAAAATACGGTAAGAAAGTTAAATTTTATTATTTTAAATTTCTGTTATTAATTTTAATAATATATTTATTTTAAAAAAATATATGTATGATAAAAAATATGTTTATTTGTTTGGAGTACAAATTTTTATTATATATTTGTATTTCGTAATTTTAATTAAACTTTTAAATACTTTGAATAGATTTATTTTATTATATTATATTTTTATAAATATGTTCCGTCACGTAATTAAATAAAGATATATTTTTTTAATAAAAAAATTAATAACTAAAATTAACCATTAATTAGAGGTTGTGTGGGAAGACAGTAGATGGCGATGACGTTGGTGCTTCTTGTCACGAACGCAACGGTGCTTGGAAGGACCGAATCTAGGTGATGAAGTGATGAACAAAAAATGGAGGAGTGGAATGTGCTTCAATTAACGGGAGTGGAGCTTTGATATTTTAAGAATAATAAATTATAAAATAACTCAACTATGGTTAAGATAAGGACCAATTACAATGTGACACATAATGAAGGGTAATTTACATGTTATTTTAGAGGGGGTTGGATAGCATTTACCTATATATATATATTCTACTATTTCTATTTCTATATCCTCAGTCTTGTCGACCAAAAACTTAACCATGATGATCATGAACAAAGAACAACAAGACATGCAGTTTCTTGGTCTCTTTGGGATCTACAAAGAGTCCTACAAGATCATACTCTCATGGAGGAAGATCTTCACTAAGATCACCTTATCCCTAATCCTCCCTCTCTCCTTCATGTTCTTAATCCAAATACAAGTTTCCAATTCACTCTTCACCAAGATCATCAACCACTCCCAACAAATCATCTCAACCCCACAAGACACACCCCAATTCAAAAGACTCTCCCAGACAGTTTCTTCCGAATGGGTAACTTTCTTGGTCTTCAAGGTCTTTTACTTGGCTTTGTCGATCATATTCTCCCTCCTTACAACCTCAGCAATATCCTACACCATCTCGTTGTTTTATGCTTCAACCTATGATGATGAGGTGGTGAATCTCAGAAAGGCTATAAGCATAGTTCCAAAGATATGTGCTAGGCTTATGACAACTTTCTTGTGCGTATTCATGGCGCTTTTGGTCTACAACTTTGTGGCGGTTCTTGTTTTTATCATATTGGCTTTGACAATAAACGCTTATGCTGGGACAGAAAATTATGCTGTTCTTGGGGTTGCATCAGTATTTTCAATCATATTGGTCTTGACGTATGTGGTTGGTTTATTCTACCTCTCATTGATTTGGCTACTATCCAATAGTGTAACGGTGTTGGAAGACTCATACGGGTTTGAAGCAATGAAGAAGAGCAAGGAATTAATAAAGGGGAAGATGGGGTTGTCCTTACTCTTAGTTTTCACAATAATCGTTTCCTATGGTTTGATACACTTTTTATTCATGATGGTTGTTGTTCAAGGATGGAACATGAACTCGGTGGTGAGAATAGCATATAGTATACTCTGTTTGTTGCTTTTGTCTCATCAAATCTTGCTAGGACAAGTTACCCAGACGGTGCTCTATTTTGTTTGCAAGTGTTACCACAAGCAAAATATTGACAAGTCTGATTTGTCTATTTACTTGGAATATCAGCCATTGAAGAATAAAGATGTATGTTGAGGTGGGACAGTAGTACCATGTTTGATTATGGTTTTATGGTTTTAATGTGTGTAACTAAAATAAAGGGTTGTGCCCGCATGTTTACAACTTTACATGTTTTATTAACAAAAAGATCATGAGTATTTCTACTTTCTAAATTGATTGATATGCTATGTATTTGTGTCACAATATCTCTATTATTCTATAAAAATAAAGCTTCTGAAAGAATTTAACTGTTTCTCGCTCATGGGCTCATGCAAAATCTAAATATTACTCCTAATTAAATTATTCATGTTATTTATTTGTAATGGCTAAAGCCATCAAATTCATATTAATTAATTATCAAGGTGTTAGTCAAATAAAATAAATTATAACTTATAAGTTGAAGATGTTGTAATCGGTGTAGAAGGTTGTGTGTGACAAATTCCATCGAGCGTGATGAATTTTTTGTCGAAAAAAGTTGTCAACAAGAAAAAGGTAATTGATTCGATGAAATTTGTTTGAGTTAAAGTGAAACATAACTGTTAAACAGTGTTAAGTTTGATGGTTCAGAAAATTGAGGACGATTACATAAATTTTGTATTTGACAGAAACAGTTATTTTTTGCGTTCTTTATGAAAGCATGAAACAAAATATGATTGGTTAAATAAGTCTATAAATGTACAAGATTTAAAAAAACAAAGTTTGAAATCTTTTTAAAAAATATTCTCGCAAACTTACATTTTTAATGACTTTTGGAGTCTACCAAAAAAATTTTTTTTTCTATAAAATTCTTTCCATACCCTTCCATTTGGTCGAAAGTCTTTGTTTGTTTTTGTTTGTTTGCTTTCATTTCTCAGTTTTTATTTTCTTGCATTTGTTTTTCTTTTAATTCAACTTTTTAAATTTTAGTTCTTTTTCTTTTCTATTTGTTCCATTTAAAAAAGGATTTTTAGCACATTTAAAAATTGATATTTATTTAGAAAAGAAATAAATTTTGTTCTCAAATTATTAGATATTAAATTAATTTATATTTATTAAAAATTTGCATAATACAGAAAATGACAATAAAATTTTACTGAATTCTTGTTTAATAAATATTTATGTTCTCGTCTCATCTCTGTTACAAATCTATTTATTTCTTTTCGTAGAAGAAACGAATATGCAGAAATATTAAATTTTAATTTTAATTTATTTTTAAATAATATTAAATAATCAATAACTATCTTCAACAACAAAAATAATTATCAATTAAATCAAATCAAAATACTTAAATTTTAATATTAAAATAATTATTTTCACACCTAATAAAATGAATATCTAATATATTAATTATTTATATTATTTAATATTTTTATTGTTTACTTATAATTTTTTATTTAATAAAGGGAAGTTTCGAAGAAGGGCTAAAGCCGTGTGGAAAGTTTCGCCGTTGACCAAATGACGAGAAGATGTCAAGATCAATGAAATGCTCCTTCTTAAAATGCATTCGATCAGTTGAGACTCAGTTATTTCTTTTTTTTTTTTTTATCAACATTTAATAAATATCTTAATTTTTAGGTTAAGAATACCATACGAGAAAAATTATATTGAAATATAAGATATTTATATTTTTAATATATTAAATATATTTAAATTTTAAAAAGCATTATTATTTTTTAACTAATATCATTAGAATACATTTTAGTTAAATAATTACGTTACATATATAAAAAAATCAGCTATTAATCAATTACTGTATAACAGAAATATGTATTTGGTGTGTTAAGTGCAATTTACTTTATCATATTCTTGTAATTTTTTTTTTCAAAAGCTCATTGTTATTATTTTCTTTTTCTCAAATAAAAATGTGATTTATGGACGGAGAAAATTAATGAATGCTTTGTTTGCAGGCAATACTAGACTAAATCAACTGACTAGACACTAAAAAGAAAAGTTTAAAAAAGAGCGAAAAAAAAAAAAAAAAAACTGGGACCAAATGAGTTTTAATTTGTCATTATTGCCTTCCCAATTGTTTGATATGCCGGCATTAATAGATAAACTATTTTTAATTTGTAACTATACTAAAAATTTAGCTAAAATAACATTTAATGACACATATTAAAATTATTAGAAATTAACTACTATATATTTTTAAATTTTTTTTGTAACTGAAATAAATTAAATAAAGAAAAACAAAACAAACAAAACAAGGAACTGCTTAAATAGATAGACAATCCCATTTAAGACTATTCTTAAACTCCTCCCAAGGTGAAAGAAGCTCCACATGCGAAAGTTGTAACTTCATCGCCATCTTTGCCATAGTATCTGTCACCGTATTTGTATCTCTCATAATCAAACGAAAGTCAACACGCCAATTCCAATGCATGATATCTCTTATTTTGAGCACTAATGGATCAATAAACCCAAAACCATCTTGAGTAACAAGATTAAATGCTTCCATACAATCCGTCTCACAAATAACATCTCGTTAACCCACATCCCAAGCTAAGAGATATCCTCTCCAAATAACAAACAATTCTCCTTAAAGAATATTATTACTCTCAATCATTCCCAAACACCCCCTTTGCCAACTCCCATTACAATTTCTAATAACACAAGCAAAACCAACATTATCACCCGAACCAAAATAACTAGCATCACAATTAATCTTAAAAGTACCAATGGATGTGGGATTCCAAAAACCATTTAGAGTAGAGGGAAGGGACATACGTTGTAATTCAAAAATATTCCTAAACTCTTTTTCTGAAGTTAATGCCAGACAAATCACTTTTTCCAGAGGCCAAGTTTCATGGGGATTAAAGATGTCATTATTCCTTACTCGCCATATCCACCTAAGTCCTGAAAAGAACTTGAACGGATGCTCTCTGCTATGATACAAGAACCAGTTCTTCAAATTCAGAGGATGACAAGAAATATCCAACCTATGCCAGACAAGCTGAGCTTTTGAACAATCCCGAATACAATGTAAAATCGATTCCTGGCTAGAAAGGCATCTTGAACACCTATCCGATGACAACATCCCTCTTCTAAAGTGAAAACTTGCAGTAGAAAGAGCCTCCTTAAGACACAACCAAGCCAAAAACTTATGCTTTTCCGGAACAAGCTGACGCCAAAGCCAAAGCCAATTCTCCCACTCCTCCCAACCAAACAACTGCTTACACAACCACAAGTAACCATTGTGTGAGTTATAGACTTTGGTAGCAGACTCACTCTAATACCAACCCACTTTCGGACCTGCTTGTTCATCTGGATTGTAAGAGAGAATATTACCTTTCAAATTTTGAGATAAAGGATAATAAAGAGTATCCAAATGCCACCTACCAACCGACCAAATATCATGTATCCGGAGATTCAAATAAAAAATGTGAACATAATCGATCTCATTAGATAACCGTCCTTCTCTCTTCCAGCTAGAAAATAAAAAATTCTTGTTCAAATCTCCAATACACCAAGCAAACCCATCTTTCAACACTTCCCAAGCCTTGCAAAGACACCTCCAAATGGGAGAGTCCTTGTTCTTAGGATAACTAAAACAGACATCTAGAGATGATCGGTATTTGACATCCAACAATTGGACCCATAGCTTGTTTGCCTGTTGGAAAAAAGTCCAAACTAACTTCCCAAGAAGAACAATATTTACACAATAAGGATCTCTAATCCCCAAACCTCCATATTTTTTTTTGGAGTAACCAGTACCTTCCAACTAACAAGATTCAATCCTCTTTCATTAACTTGTCCTTTCCAAAAAAAAATCCTCATCATAGACTCCAATTTACTAATGATTCCTTTGGGAAAAATAGAGACCTGCATCTGGTACGTGGGAATAGCGACGGCAACAGAATTAACCAAGCAGAGTCTACCAGTCCGATTGAGTAAACTCCCTTTCCAGCTTGCTAGCCTACTCCGAATCTTATCCAGGACACCATTGAAAGCTGAACGAGTCACTCTAGAATGGCTAAGGGTAATTCCAAGATACTTGCCCAAGTCCTGGACAAATCTGATAGAGGATACCCCAGTGAAAACCTCTTTCCTTGTTGCAGAGACATTCTTGGAGCAAAGCGCTTTAGACTTCTCCACATTAATCTTCATCCCAGATGCTTTGCAAAAAGTCTCTAAAACTAACATCACATTTTGCACTTGTCTCTTTGTAGCTTTACAAAATAGAAGTAAGTCATCCGCAAACATTAAATGGAATATTCTTGGTCCCCCTCTAGAAATAGCAACCGGCTCCCAGAAGCCCAAATCAACCTAATGACTAATAAAGCATGCCAATCGCTCCATACACAACACAAAAAGATAGGGTGACATAGGGTCTCCTTGTCTAAGACCTCGGCTAGGAGTAAAGCCATTCAGACGACTCCCATTCCAAAGAATAGATAAAGAAAAAGCAGTGACACAATTCATAATCAAATTAAGTGTAGGAATAGGAAAACCAAAGCTCTTAAGGGTATGAGTTAAAAAATTCCAGTCAACTCTGTCATAAGCTTTCTCCAGATCAATCTTAAAGGCCAGTGTGCCTTTCTTTGATGTAGTCTTCTTCATAAAATGGAGGACTTCTTGAACAATAATGATGTTTTCAGGAGTTTCTCGTCCCGGAATAAATCCTCCTTGAAGCGGGCCAACAATCTCCGCAAGATGAGGACGAAGCCTATTAACAAGGACATTCGTGATGATCTTGTAAACAACATTGCAGAGACTAATTGGCCTGAAATCTTTCATAGATACCGGTGATTCAACCTTTGGAATGAGAACCAGTAAAGTCTCCAACATTCTCAGATCAAGAGTAACACCGAAGAATGCCTGCTTAACCATCTTCTAAACATCAAGACCAATGATCTCCCAATATTCTATGAAGAAGAAAGCTTAAAACCCATTAGGACCCGGAGCTTTAAAAGAGTTCATGTGAAAAACAGCTGTTCTGACCTCCTCCATAGTAACTGGTGCCGTAAGATTATTACAAGCTTCCTCATTCAGAGAAGGAAGAGGCACATCACCAAGACAACCCAAATCAACATCATCCAAATGACAGAATAAGCTTTTATAGAAAGACTATGCTTCTTGACTCAGAACCTCTGGATCAGTTTTCCACACTCTATCCTTGAGAAAAAGGCCATGAATCTTATTATACTTCCTTCACGCAAGAGTTTGAATATGAAATAATCTTGTATTCCTATTCCCGAACCTTACCCACTACTCTCTGGACTTTTGGAACCGTAGGAGCTCTTCTTGCACTAAAGTATTATTATAATCATCAAGCAACTGTTGCTCTTTCTGACGCAAATAAATACTATCCCCCACTTCCAAACGCTTTTGTAAATAATTAATCTGCCGCTCTAATTCACATTTCTTAACAAAAATGTTACCAGATACTTTCGAGTTAAACTCTAGTGAATTCTTCTGTACTTCCAAAAGCTTGCCATGAATCCCTCTATTACCAGAACACCATGACTGGTCACTAATTCTTGTTGTTTTTTTTTGGTATTAATCTAATCACTGAGAATACTAGAAACTATAATAACTATATATATTTATTTAAATCGCTGGTACAGAGTCAAAGGGGGATTCGATTCTGCACTAAAACTATTATATTAACACGAAACAATTCAATAAATTCTATTAGAACATCAAACAAGTTTTGATCAGATTTCTAGTAGAGTCGGAAAACATTACAGATAAATTCGTTTTTCCTCTCATTTTTTTAATTAAAAGGTCAAAATTCAATTCTCTTGTCGATCAGGCGACACCCGGATTTGAACTGGGGAAAAAGGATTTGCAGTCCCCTGCCTTACCGCTCGGCCATGTTCACAATATCCCTATACCCAAGATGAGTAGCCCAAGCAGCAACAAATCGGAAAGGTCGATTTCCTTTAGGCTGAGGACGACCTTTACAATGCACCAGAATAGGGCAATGATAAGACTGAAGCCTATTTAAAACTTCTGCATAAGCCTCTGGAAAGATAGATAACCAACTACTATTTATACAGACTCGATTAAGCTTTTTTGCCACGTCAACATAATTTTTCACCTTCTTGTACCAAGAAAACCGCCTCCCAATAGTCTTCAGATAAAACAAACCACTATCCCCTAATGAAGTAGCAAACATGTCTGCTCTTTGATGAGAAAATTGACAGCCCTTAGATTCATGAGAAAATTTGACTTCATCATCCATGCATGCCTCATTAACATGACCATCAGGCACTGAGGAGCCAATAATTCCGTAACCACATTTTTTCCTTTAACAACTCCTAATTTCTCACCCAAATTACGAGGATTCTCACCCAAATCATGAGCTTCTGATTCAGCCTATTTTTGAATCTCATGATTGTTGTGTGGCACTAGTGTCGGGACTTCATTATTTTTTCCATTACCAGAAGAATTTCCGTTTCCTTCCAAGGTCTCATTCTCTATGCACAACGATTTACCATGTCCATACCGTGCACAAGTAGCACAAATCAACTGTAAACTCTCGTACTCCACTTTATAAGTCACACCCTCCACTATAATATGTTTGATTACAGAAAACTCAAGATTAATTTGAACACAAGCTCCGGCATATTTTCCTCTTTCTGCAAGCTTAGTGGCCAAATCTACTTTCACCGGAATCCCTATTACAGAAGCAATTCGCAGCATTGCTTGTTCCTAGTAGCACCAAATCGGAAGTCTCGAGACTCGAATCCATACCAGTGTTGATCCAAAGGATTTTTCGCATGGCCTAAAATCCACATCCCATGGCTTTACTGCAATATAGTGACCGTCTATCAATCACGGGCCACCAAGAATGACTTTCTCACGATCCGCAGCAATAACAAATTTAACCAAAAAATATCCAAACCCCACATCCAGCAAATCAAACCCTCCTTTGATGCGCCATACTATCCGAAGCTTATGCATGAGAGCCGTGTAGCCATAATGCTTATCCAGCACCTTGATCACGATGGCTTCCTTATAAGGTTCAGCTAGACAGGTTTTTGCCTCCTTGGTAAAACTGATACTTGGTGGACGAAAATCACCCTACTTATCTGTCACCGTCGCGATACCATCCCCAGATAAAGACCCTACTAATGCAAAGGCCTTAGACTTTTCTGCACCAATGACTTTATCTCTAAAAGAGACATTCCCTTATCTCTTCCGATGGCATGACCATCTTCCTGACTGTGTTTCACCCTCAACCGCTCGCCCCGCTCTTTCCTTCTCTCATTCTCCTTAATAAAGGTTAAAAACTTTTAATATATATTTTTAAAATTATTATCATTAGAAGTTTTTAACTTTTTCATTTTAATAAATAAGTAAGAATCATATTGAAAACAAAGCTTTGTATCTTTTTATAGAAACTTAAAATTAATAATTTTAACGCTAAATCCAAAATATTATTATTAGTAAAGTTTTAAAATATTTTACTTTAAAAAATATATAACAAATTAAAAATTTAAACTCTGTATTTCTTTTATAAATTTTCAATTAATAATTTTATTATATATATTAAAAACATATCTTAACTAAACTCTTTTAATGATTCTCTAACGCTAATATAAATATAGACTTAACTAATGCATACATTAAAAATATATATTAAATTACTAATTAAAAAGATTTTTATAAAAAGTATATAAAATTTAATTAATACCAAAAAATCAATACTATAATAATCAATTTCAGTCAATATTATAACTGATTGTCAAATAAATCTAATATAAAATCTACTAAAAATGTTTCAGTTAATATTAATAATTTATTTTTTAATAAACAAGAACAAAATGGGTTTATTATAACAATAATAATAAATTCAATTATCCACACTATAATTATTAAATCCGATTTGATCTGATCAATTTACACAATCTAAACCGAATCATATTTAAATTTTTTATAAAAAGACAAATATATCCCTAATTTTTATTTAAAAAAAAAACAAAAAAAATCACGATCCAGTAGGTTATGTAAATTGGTTGGTTTGATCGGATCTTATAACAATTGGGTTTATTGTTATTGTTATAAAAAAAATCGATTTTATTCTAGTTTGTTAAGAAATTTAAAAATAATCAGTTCATTTTTTTTTGTGACTGAAATAAATTAAACAAAGAAAAACAAAACAAACAAAACAAGGAACTGCTTAAATAGAGGGGCAGTCCCGTTTAAGACTACTCTTAAACTCCTCCCAAGGTGAAAGAAACTCCACATGCGAAAGTTGTAACTTCATCGCCATCTTTGCCATAGTATCTGCCACCGTGTTTGCATCTCTCATAATCAAACAAAAGTCAACACGCCAATTCCAATGCATAATATCTCTTATTTTGAGTACCAATGGATCAATAAACCCAAAACCATAATATCTCATATTAATATATAAAGTTATATTAAATTTTTTAATTTTAATAAGAATAAATTAATAACTTGCAGAAATATTTTTATAAAAAAGAAAAATATAAATATATTATACCCACTTTATTATAGACTTAATCACTCAACATACTTTTTTAGTACTCTTTTTAAGTATTTTCAATAATCTTATTATTATTATTATTATTATTATTATTATTATTATTATTATTATTATTATTATTATTATTTGTTCTGTTAAAAAAAAGTCTAACAATTTATACATAATAATCTTATTATTAAGAATATTAAAAAAATATTAAAATATGTTATTTTATATATTATATTTAATTTAATAAATAAATATTAATTTTAAAGAAGTCTCATTATTAAATATTTTGTTAGCTTATTTTTTTAATTTATGGAATAAAATATTTTTTTAATTTTTAAATTATTATTGATTATATAGAATATTTTATTTAAAATTTGAATACATACATAAATATTTTATATTTAAATTTAATTTTTTTAATTGTTCGCATTAAATAAAATAATTTTTAAATTATTAATTATGTAGAAGAGTATTGTACTTGAAATTTGAATAGATATATTTTTTAATAAATTTGTTTATATTTTACCACAAAAAATATTTTATTCCATCTAAAACAATTTAAAAAATACTTAAAAAGTTTATTTAAAAAGTTTAAATTATCAAAAATAAATGAGCTTGGAATTGCTTGAGAGAGTTTTCACATACAAATCTAATCAATGGGCCTCGATTTGATAAAGCCACTCAATCAAAATCATTGGCTTCGATTTATAGTATGCCTGTCTTCACGTCACGTGTGCAGATCGAATCGAATGGATTCAATATATATATATATATATATATATATATATATATATATATATATATATATCAAATCCATTTGTACCGATTTAGTAAGGATTTTAAATTGATTTATACGTAATATTTAAATGCATGCAATTTGAATTCAATTATTTTTATCATTGGCTTCGATTTATCATATGCCTGTCTTCACGTGTACAGATTGAATTGAATGGATTATATATATATATATATAAATTCATTTGTACCGATTTAGTAAGAATTTTAAATTGATTTATACGTGATATTCAAATGCATGCAATTTAAATTCAATTATTTTTATTTAATATGTGTTTGACTAAAAGGAATTTATTAAATTCAATTTATATAAAAATGAAAATTAGAACGTACAGTAGCCTTTTGCATTTTAGAAAATTTGCCTAATATTAGAATGCTTTTGGTTTAATACAGTAAATTATTCTCCTTTTTATGATGCCTAAATTTTTTATATAAATTTTAGAAATAAAAAGATAAATTCTATTTTTTTTAATTTCTATTTTTAGACAATTTAAACAAAAGAAATCATAAGTACCAAAAAGTTTTGTTTTACTAAATTATTATGAATGAGTTAATAATCTCTGTTTTTGATACACTTTGATGGATATGTAGAGACTCCAGACCAATGCAAGCAATGGTAGTACAACCAGTAGTTATACTAACTTTTTTGCCGCATATGCTAAGCACTCAACTAAACCGCGCATGGCTGACATTTATCAAAGAAGAAACTCCTTTTCCTCATTTTCTTTTTAGCAGGTCATGCTAATGATTCAGCAACTCAATCCGCCAAACACTGCCTTACCAAATGCGGCCACGTCAGCATTCCCTTCCCGTTTGGCACCACAACGGATTGCTCCCTCGACACCAATTTTCTCATAAATTGCACCAACAATCTCCCATACTTGCCCTTACCAACAAACAACAGAGCCCTAACTCTCCTAAGCATATCCCTGGACGATGCCGAACTCCGCGTTCCGTCGCCGGTAGCAAGCGATTGCTATAGCATCGACCAGGGAAAACTCAGCCACACTGAAACCGATTACTTTTTTATATCGGGAAGCTTTAGCATCTCATGAAACAGAAACACGTTCACCACAATCGGTTGTAACACACTTGGATTAGTTGTGGGGTATAACAATTTTTCAGCGGAAGAACTGAGACCTTATCCCACAACATGCTTCTCCTTCTGCAACAAATTCCAATATGCGAGTAATGGGTCCTGCACCGGCAGTGGTTGTTGCCGTATTAGTATTCCCCGCCCCGCACATGGGTGGTTAACGGTGATCGGTTATTCTTTTGAGAACAATGACTGTTACATTAGCTCTTTCACTTTAGGTCATTACAATAATAATAAATAAATCTCACAATCCATAAATTCAATCTAATAAAATATATAAATTCAATTACAATTTTAATTTTTATTATTTTATTTTATTTTATTTTTATTTATTTTTATTTTATTTTTATTTATTTTTATCTTTCATAAGTTAATATTTTATATATATTTAGTTTTATTTTTATAATTTATAATTCAATTAATTAATAATCATTTAATCAATAAAAAAATATAAAATACATTTTTTATTTTTTTATTTTTTAAAAAATATATTTTGTATTTTTTGATTAATTGTTGATTGAATGAGAGAATGGATTAATATTAACAACAGTGAAGTGAGTGACTTCAACCCATGCTGTTATGCGTTCTTAGTGGAAGAAGGTGGAGAGTACTGAGTTTCGGTGGTTCTGGATTCGAGTGTAGGGAACCAAACGTGTATTGAAGCTATGAAGAATCCTTCCAGCTTTGCGTGTAAGGCAGAGAGCAGCACGTCTCACGATTCTGATAAACGTTCTGGTTATCTTTGCAAATGCCCCTCTGGATTTCAGGTAGGGGTGTAATCGGTTCGGTTTGGTTCGGTTTTGGATCGAAAACAAATCGAACCGACTTGATCGGTTGAATGCTGATATCAACCATTCGATTGGTAACTCTTTGGACAACCGAACCGAACCGAACCGATCCAATAGCGGTTTGGTTCGGTCGGTTTTTTCGGTTTTTTTATACCTAATAAATAGAATTTAAAATATCATAAAATAAAATTTAAAATCTTCAATAAACCAGAATAACAGGAGTATATCACATCCAAATCCAGTACAAATTTAACTTAATTAAATATAAAACAAAGGCAATTAAAAATGTCCAGCAAAACAACAAAAATAAACACACTTTAAACCACAACAGTCACTTTAAAACAAATAAAAACCAAACAGCCAATCAACCAGCATGCTTAATCTGAATCCACACCAGACTCATCCTCATCTTCTCCGATTGGTACAATTTCTACAAAAATAAAACAAGAAAATCGCATGCTTAATCTGAATCCACACCAGACTCATCCTCATCTTCTCCGATTGGTACAATTTCTACAAAAATAAAACAAGAAAATCAATATAGATTATAAATATAATATAGATTATAGATTATAAACATAAACCATGAAAGGAACTACAAAAACTGGACTAGACACACACAAATCACCAGGTATTAAGAGTAGCTGGTTAGGAAACCAAGCTTCCAAAAACTGGACTAGACACTAGACATCAAACATGGCAAGAAGAAATAAATATCAAATTGCACACTGCAAGTTAAAGATATTCTGGTATGTAGTATTAGTTCTAATTAAGCAATCTAAACAGCAAAACTTGATCATACCAATTGCCAACACCATCTATAGAATGAATCAAAATTTTGTACAACTTTTGGCTTTACACCAGAAAACGTGCTTCAACGATAATCAACAATACAAAAACTTATGCTGACACTAGCTAGTGCAAAATAATCCAATGATTTTTGTTTCTTTTCTTGCCTAATGTTCCAAAATACTACTTCTTGGCTCTATTATCAATGCATAATCCAATTTTCTTTAACAAGCATACATAGTTTAACCTTTAGAACAAGTTCAGATTCATAGGAATTGG
The DNA here is from genome assembly GCF_014773155.1 of Arachis stenosperma. NCBI lineage: Eukaryota > Viridiplantae > Streptophyta > Magnoliopsida > Fabales > Fabaceae > Arachis > Arachis stenosperma. Next base: position 11,514,984 of record NC_080384.1, read on the forward strand.
TATAAATAAAATTATCAGCAGCAGCAACAATAAATAGCTAAATTAGAAGCAACAACAACTTATAGCAGCTACAACAAACAGAATTTGTAAAAACAATTGTTCAGGTTAAATCAAGCACAATATCACTAAACAGAATCTCTAAAAATAATTGTTCAGAATTTCTAACCTCCGAAGAAGACATTGTGGAGTTGCTTTCTGCAGGAGATGGCTTGGTGACAGGAGTGCTGCTCGGCGCTCGAGTTGGACTGCGACGGCCACTGGAGTCTTTTTTGGCGACTGGACTGCTGCTCGGTGACAGGACTGCTTCTCGGTGAATGGATTGCTCCTCGGCGACGGCGACCCAGCGAGGCAGTGACGGCGACCCAGCGACGGCGACCCTGCGACGGCGATGACTGAAGAGAAGAAGAGAGAAAGAGAAGCTAGGGTTCTCCTTCAGGGTCTCCTTCTCTCGAGCATGGTGGAATCGAAGGTGGAAGTGTGGAACCGTGGAAGAGAAGAACAGCAACAGAGGAAGAAAGCTAGGCTCCGGATTGTAATTTCGCGTAAAAGAGAGGAAGAAGGCTAGGGTTGTGTGTGAAGTTGCCCTTTTATACCTAGGTTAAAGGGCAACTTAGTAAAAACACACCATTGAACCCTCATTTTTCGGTTCGGTTCGGTTTTTTCCGAGTCAACCGAAAACCGAACCGAACCGATCGGTTTACTTCAAAAAAAACCAAAAAAAACCGGTTTTTTCGGTTTTCTGATCGGTTGTTGTAAAGTTCGGTTCGGTTCTGTGGTAATTTTCGGTCCGGTTCGGTAATTTTCACCCCTAATTTCAGGTAACCCTTACCTCCTTCATGGTTGTCAAAAAGGTATTATTATTATTCACGAATCTGTACCTTTTAAATTTTGAATTTTTTACTTTATAGGATAAAATATAATTTTTTATTATTGAATGGTTTTTCTCTCATATTTATTCTTAGTTCCACTTATAAAATAAATAGTGGAAAATCACACTTTTTTTTCTTTCAAGTTTCAACACTATTTTTAACGCCCCAAAAAATTTACCTTTGGATGGCAACATCCTACCCCATCTGCAGCAGCCGTCGAACAGACTAAACTCTAAAACCTCAGAGAATCAAAAAAAAATTTTTAATAACTAAAGAAAAATATTAGTTAATATTAATTAATCCAAAGGTTTTTTTATACAATTTTTATTATTATTATTTCTCTGGTTCAAATATAAATACCGTGCGTATGTTGTTTCTTCTCCCTTAAGTGAATAAGTGATGATGATGACAAGTTTTCATATTTTAGATGTTGATGAATGCGGGGGACCCAATGATTGCTTCCATGAAGCAAAATGCCAGAACATAACTGGCGGCTACAATTGTTTGTGTCCGCAGGGATTTGAAGGAGACAGGAGAAACAACGGAGCTCGATGTACTAGGACAAAGATCACTTTGATTTATTCATTATGTTTGGGTAAGTGTACATTTAAACATAATCTTTGTACCCTCAAAACTTTTAATTATTAACTTAACATGAAAACATTTGTTGCTCAATCTTGAATCTTTAGCCAAAAGACATTTTTTATTTTTCTGAAAAATTATTAAACTACTCTTCTATCTTAATCCATAACAACAATAAAAAAGTCTCAAAATCCATAAATTCAATCCAATAAAATACATAAATTCAGTTATAATTTTACTCTATTATTTTATTTTATCTTATAGTTATTTGTTCTCATCTTTTTTTTATTTCTTTTTATTTTTCATAAGTTAATACTCTATATATATTTAGTTTTACTTTTATAATTTACAATTTAATTCAATTCAATCAATTAACAATTTATAAAATTTCTTCATTTTTTTTTCTATTCTTTCACAATTTTATTAAAAATTCCACTCACTTTGCTGGGTTTGCATTGACCAGGCATCACCATAGCCATCTTAGCATTAGTTGTGGCAAGCTTTTATGTGCATTGGACAGTGGACAAAACAAAGGTCATCAAACTTCAAGAACATAATTTTCAACAAAATGTGGGTTCATTGTTGCAAGAACATATAGCCAAACATAGCTGCTCAAGCCAAATAGACAAAGTCTTCACTATTGAGGAACTAAGGAATGCAACCAACAACTTTGATGCAGGCAAAATCCTTGGCCCCCTACATAACTGCTCAAGCCAAATAACCAAAGTCTTCACTCTTGAGGAACTAAGGAAGGCAACCAACAACTTTGATGCAGGCAAAATCCTTGGCCAAGGGAACCAAGGAACAGTTTACAAAGGAGTATTATCAGATGATATAACTGTAGCAATAAAAAAGTCCAACACTAATGACACAAGCCTAATTGAATTAATTAATAAGGACTTCATCAATGAGTTAGTTGTACTCTCACAAATCAACCACAGGCATGTGGTTAAGCTCTTGGGTTGTTGTTTAGAAACAGAAAGTCCCTTGCTTGTTTACGAATTCATTCCCAATGGTACTGTTTATGAGCATCTTCATGGTCATGAACCATTTTTAAGACTTACATGGAAAACAAGATTGAGAATAGCTGCTGAAACTGCTGGGGCTTTAGCTCACTTGCATTTGGATACTTGTATCCCCGTAATCCACAAAGAAGTGAAAACTAGCAATATTCTACTTGATCATGATCTCACTGCAAATGTTTCTGATTTCGGTGCTTCAAGAATTGTTCCTCAAGGTAAAACTGAGGTACTCACTTTGTTGCAAGGAACTTGGGGGTATGTTGACCCAGAATCGTTTCTCACAAAGCAATTTACAGATAAGAGTGATGTCTATGGTTTTGGAGTTGTTCTTGCAGAATTACTTACAGGAAGAGAAGCGTTTTCTTTTGACGTGCCGGATGCTGAAAAGTACCTTGCAATGTTCTTTGTAACTTCAATGGAAGAGAATCGTTTGCTTGATATTGTAGACAAGAGCATAATAAATGAAGCAAAGGTTGAGCATGTGTATGAATTTGCTAAGATTGCAAAACAGTGTTTAAGCTTGAAAGGAGAAGAAAGACCTACAATGAAAGAAGTGGCAATGGAACTTGAGAGGATTAGAGCTGAGGAAAAACATAGATGGTTGTGGGAGAAGGAGAAATTGTCCTCTGAAGAAACTGAAATCCTGGTCAAAGCACCTTTTACTAGCAATAATAATGCTGAAGAATCCTTTATGCTTTTGGACTGAATTTAATATTAATATTAGGCAATAATTCATTTGTTCTGCAATAAAAAAATTCTAATTTTCAGACATATAACGATTTATCTATTTTTTTATTAATTTAAATTTTTGAAAAAAATAATATTTTAATATTATATCAGAGTTTATATAATTAAAAGATTTAGAACTTGATTTTTTTAATCTTAAAAAAAAATTAAGCATAAGACAAATAAAGAATAAAAAAAAATCTATACAAAAAATTTATTGGGATAGGTTATTGGTAGTTAGTTTCTTTCTATATTTAGCATGTGTGTATTATATGTAATAGGCTCATATATAAGCTAAGGTCAGCAAACTGCACTTGTATGGACCAATTTCTGATGTCAGATCAATATAGCTTACATTCCAAGAAACTCAGTGATCTCTCTCTTTTCTTTCCAATAGTTCATACTAATTCAAGAGCTTTGTCACAGTTCAAATGAGGTGGAGAGTACTGGAGACATTAAACTGGTGTGAGCCATTGAATAAGTTGCATAATCAATTATCATTTTATCGTTGATAATGTTGCTTAGCCAAATAACATATTTTCCTTTGTTGCTTCTCCATTAGGTGAGTATCTGGATAGTGTATGTGATATAACTAATTAAAAGTATCAAAATAAATGAATTCAAAACTGAATAATGCAAAACTGAATTCTTTAAACTTCTTTTAAGATAGTGGATAATAAATGAATTAGCTAATTTTATAGGAGTTCATTATAAAAGAAAAATGTGAAAGACAAAGGATGGACTAATTCATAATAATTTAGTAATTTTTAATTATTAGTGTATCACTACACCAAAAACGGCAGATTACGGCGAATTTTTAGCGGTGATTACTGAAAACCGTCGCCAAATGAGATATTGCGACTGTTGATGCGACAAATAAACGGAAGTTTGCCAATTGATTGGCATTTTTTGGCGGTTTTGATGTAATTGCCGCAAAATGAACTATTGTGGTGCTAGATAAGCTATTGACGGCCAAATGAGATATTGCGGCTGTTGATGCGACGAATAAGAGGAAGCTTGCTAATTGATTGGCATTTTTCGGCGATTTTGTTATAACCGCCGCAAAATACGTCTAACTCATTTTTTTTAAATAACCGGGTATGATTTACTTACGTTCTCATTACTTTATTTGAGAAATATTTTTGAATCACTGTTACTTAAATCGTTACATTATTTTTGTATTTGTTTTACGAAAAAAAATTAACCACTTACAAAAATATATTTCGATTAATCATGTAAAAAAATTTACAAATTGAATTTTTTCGTTTACTATAAGATCTTTTAAGTTTACCTTCAAGTGTAACTGTAAAAGAAAAAAAAAGTCAACGTCTGAATTTTAATATTAAAATAAAGTTCAATCGAGCATAAAAATTAAAATACTTAGAGTAGACAAATATGTAATATTGCGACCCAAAACCATTAAATTAAGACAATCAACCTAAGTGTTAAAATAAAAGAGGCAAACAAAGTTCAATCAACCATTAAATTTTTTATTTTAATTAATTTCTAATAAATTAAGTTGAAAAACAGACAAAATAAAATAGGCAAAATAATGAAAAAGTAACAGGAACATAGTTATTAGAATCGAATCAGTAATCGACCCAGTCATATAATTGGATTACCGGTCACTGGTTCAACCGATGAGTCACAGGTTGAATCGATTGATCCGGTCATAATTAAATATGAACTAGTATTTTTACCCGTAATAATATTACGGGAATATAAATTTTTTAAAATTACGGTTCACTTTGTTTTGACAATATAGATTATGCATAACACAAAAGATTTATAAAATCAAACTACTTTTATAAAAAAAAATTGTAAGTTGACAAAAGTCTCTACATAAAAAGACCAAGGTATCTGTAGATTAAAAAATCAAATAATAAGATTTTTAGTTATTATTTTCATATGAAAAATTCTAATTTTTTATTAATAATTAATTTTAACATTCGTTATCTAGAATTTAAAAAAATTTAACGTGCATACTTTTACATTTAATTAAGTGTTAACTATTAAGTCCATTACACAAATAAAAATAATTAATTTTTATACTTGTTATTTAAAAATAATATTTTTTTCTATGTATATAAAAATATATTTAGATATTAGCATAAAAAATTATACTGATAATTATAAAATTAACTCAAAATTAACTTTTTTAAAACAATTAAATCGAAGAAAAAGTTTTAACAATGTCATGTTGCCCCCAAGCCAAATGACTCTTTAATGTATATAGCGCTAATAATTATATATATCATATCAACACATTTGATTGCCACACAATTTTTTGTTATATACTTTATATCTGATCATAGTTATTATAGGTACCTTATATATTACATATATATATAAAGGCATGGATCATATTATAATTTATACATAATTTAATTAAATTTAATTTAAATAAAGATTTATTTTTTTATATCTATTATATATCTCTAATTTTACAACTAAAATATGCTACATGTCACTTTCTCATTGCAATTGGAATCAAATTTTTTTCTCCAAAATTAAAGAATTTTTCCTCCCCCTCACTAATTTTACAACCAAAATGTGACACATGTCACTCTCTCATTATAATTGAAATTAAATCTTTTCTTCCAAAATTAAAGAATTCTTTTCTCCTCCTTACTAATTTTACAACCAAAATGTGTCATATGTCACTCCCTCATTGCAATTGAAATCAAATATTTCCCTTCAAAATTAAAGAGTTCTCCCCTCCTCCCTCTTCCTTTCTCTATTTCTTTCATTCTTTTAACCACTCTATCTATTTTATATATCATTATCAATATCAATGACTAATTACTAATTTGACAATCAAAATGTGCAACCTAACATTCTTTTATTACATTAAAATTAAAATTGAAATTGAAATATACATATATTATGTATCATATATTACTATCTAATTTAATAATCAAATGTGTCACATGACACTCTCTTATTAAAATTGAGAGAAAATATTTTTTTTCAAAATTAATAAACTTCTTTCCTAAATTCTCTCATCTACTTCTCTCCAATTTTCTACTTCTCTCTACTATTTTTACTCTATATATAATTTATATTTTATATAAATAATTTGATAAATCAAAATATGTCATCCGATATTTTTTTACAATTTAAATAATTTTTTTTTCTAAAATTAACAAACTCTCACTCTCACTATCATTATCATTCTTCATCTTTATCTTTCTTTCTCTTTTCTCTCATTCTCTATTGTTGCAAAATCAATTTATATTTTGCAGCGGTTATTCCAACAATTAGCATAAACTGTCGCTAACCGTTTGCCCACGACCTATCTTTCGGCGGTAAATTTAATCGTCGCAAAATGTTTAGTGGCGGTTCAAAACCACCACAATATTACTCCAAAACCGCCACTAACTACCAAAAGTATTGTAGCGAATTAAGAATTAACTAAAATATATTTTTATATATAGTGTTTAACTAATATATATTCTAAAAAATATGCTAAAGGTATCATTAGTAAAGTTATTAAATTTTTTAAAATTTATAATAAATACATTAAAATTAAATTTTATATGTTTTTTTAAATAATAATTTTAAACTGGTAAGACACATATTAATTAAATGTATATTTATATTAGACTTAGAGAATTAAGAAAGATTTGTTAACATAAGTGTATAGCTAACATATGTATAGCACTTCTTTACAAAATAGAATTAGTGGGAGTAGAATGAATTAAATATTGCCTAAAAATGATACTAAATTCGGTCCAAAAGCATAAAGTATTCTTCTTCAAGATTATTGCTAATAGAAGGTGATGTTTTGAGAAGGATTTCAGTTTCTTCAGATGGAAATTCCTCCTTCTCCCGGCACCATATATGTTTTTCCTCAGCTCTAAGCCCCTCAAGTTCCATTGCCACTGCTTTCATTGTAGGCCTTTCTTCTCCTTTCGAGCTTAAACATTGTTTTGCAATCTTGGCAAATTCATATACATGCTCAACCTTTGCTTCATTTATTATGCTCTTGTCTACAATATCAAGCAAACGATTCTCTTCCATTGAAGTTACAAAGAACATTGCAAGGTTTTTCTCAGCATCCGGCATGTCGAAAGAGAGAGCTTTTCTTCCTGTAAATAATTCCGCAAGAACAACTCCGAAACTATAAACATCACTCTTATCCGTTAATTGGCTTGTGAGGAAGGTTTCTGGATCAAGATACCCACATGTTCCTTGCACCAAAGTAGCTAACTCAATTTTATCTTGAGGAACAATCCTTGAAGCTCCGAAATCAGAAACCTTTGCAGTGAGATCATGATCAAGTAGAATATTGCTAGTTTTCACATCTCTATGAATTATGGGGATACAAGTATCCAAATGCAAGTAAGCTAAAGCCCCAGCAGTTTCAGCAGCTATTCTCAATCTTGTTTTCCATGTAAGTCTTAGAAATGTTCCATGACCATGAAGATGCTCAAAAACAGTACCATTGGGAATGAATTCGTAAACAAGCAAGGGAATTTCTGTTTCTAAACAACAACCCAAGAGCTTAACAACATTTCTATGGTTGATTTGTGAGAGTACAACTAATTCATTGATGAAGTCCTTATTAATTTGGCTTGGGCTACTAATTTTGGACTTCTTTATTGCTACGGCTTTATTGTCTGATAATACTCCTTTGTAAACTGTTCCTTGGCCCCCTTGGCCTAGGATTTTGCATGCATCAAAGTTGTTGGTTGCTTTTCTTAGTTCCTCAATAGTGAAGACTTTGGCTATTTGGCTTGAGTTTCTATGTTTGGATATATGTTCTTGCAACAAGAAACCGCCATTTTGTTGAAAATACTGTTCTTTAAGTTTGATGAGCTTTCTTTTGTTCACTTTCCAATGCACATAAAAGCTTGCCACAACTAACGCTAAGATGCCTATGCTGATGCCTGGTCAATGCAAACGCACCAAAATGAGTGCAAGTATCATTGATTTTCGGAAGAATCAGTCACGAAAATCTATATATATATATATATATATATATATATATATGATTACTAATTTGAAGATTGATACGTTATGTGCAGATAACATTTTTGTTTTATGAGGATATGTGTGTGTTTGGGATAAGCTATTATCTTAGACATTGACGATTAATAATAACTAAATAAAGTTAAGATAATGATGATGATTCATCTAATCAATTACCTTTGGACTATATTGAATAATATTTTTTTTTCAAGTCTATTAGTTGATGCTAACTACTATCAAATATTTTTATGTTACTGTCTAGCAACTTAGGAAAAAAAGTTCAAAATATATATATCAAAATGATGTTTAAATGTACACTTACCCAAACATAATGAATAAATCAAAGTGTTGTTTGTCCTATAACTGGACTTGGGACTATTACATCGAGTTCCATTGTTTTTCCCGTCTCCTTCAAATCCTTCCGGACACAAACAGTTGTAGCTGCCAGGTGTGTTCTCGCATTTTGCTTCATGGAAGCAATCATTGGGTCCAGCGCATTCATCAATATCTAAGGAATTGAAAACTTGTCATCATCTTCACTTAGGGGAGAAGAAACAACATGCGGTATATATATTTGAATCAGAAAAATAATAATAATGAAAATGTATATAAAAAAAAAACTAATTTTTAGATTAGTTAATATTAACTAATTTTTTACAGTATAAAATTATTTTTTATAGTATAAAAATATTAAATTAAAAACCTATGAGAAATTAACCATAAAAAATTAGTTTTGGTTAGGGTGAATAATAGTACCTTGTTGACAACCATGAAGGAGATAAGGGTTACCCTGAAAACCAGAGGGGCATTTGCAAACATAACCAGGACGCTTATCAGAATCGTGACACGTGCTGTTCTCTGCCTTACACGCAAAGCTGGAAGGATTCTTCATAGCTTCAATACACGTTTGGTCCCCTATACTCCAATCCAGAACCACCGGAAACTCAGTACTCTCCAGCTTCTTCAGGTGTGTCGTCTGAAATTCATAGCCACCTTCTTCCACCAAGAACGCATAACTGCATGGGTTGAAGTCCCTCACTTGGCTGTTGTTAAAGTCATTGTTCTCAAAATAATAACCGATCAACGTTAATAACCGCCCTTCTGCGGCGCGGGGAATACTAATACGGCAACAACCGCTGCCGGTGCAGGAGCCATTACTCGCATGTTCAAGTTTCTCGCAGTAGGAAAAGCATGTTGCGGGATAACGTCTCGGATCTTCCAGTGTAAACGCCACAACTACTCCAAGTGTGTTACAACCAATTGCGGTGAAGGTGTTTCGGGTCCACGAGATGCTAAAGTTTCCGGAGAAAAGAAACTGATCGGTTTGAATGTTGCTGATTTTGCCCTGGTCGTCGATGCTATAGCAATCGCTAGCTACCGGCGACGAAACGCGGAGATCGGAATCGACGAGGGATATGCTTAGGAGAATTAGGGCGGTGTCGTTTGATAAGGGCAATAAGTATGGGACATTGTTGGTGCAATTTATGAGAAAATTGGTGTCAAGGGAGCAATCCGTTGTGGTGCCAAACGGGAAGGGAATGCTGACGTGGCCGCATTTGGTTAGGCAGTGTTTGGCGGGTTGAGTTGCTGCATCATTAGCATGACCTGCTATAAAGAAAATGAGGAAGAGGAGGTTCTTTGATAAATGCTCAGCCATGGCTTTGTTGAATGTTCAGCATATGCTGCAAAAAAGAAGTATAGGTACTAGTTAGTAGCAATGCTTGCATCAATGCGTCGGTCTGGACATTTCCGTAGTAAAAGTGTATAAAAAAACAAAAATTAACTCATAATACGAAATAATATATTCAATATTTAAAATGATTTAAAATTAATTATTATTATTATGTGTTAAAAAGTCGCTTTTTAATTTTTATATGGAAGTATAGTATGTGTTGGACTTACTTATGGAAAAGGAGGTGCTTTACCTGAGTGTGGTGTCAGGTAAATCATAAATTGGACTGTGTCTTGTATGATGCTACTCGGACGGTTTGTGTTATAGGTGAGAAAACGAACTCTCCGACTTGTGTTTTTCCTGCCACTTGTCGCGCTCAGTTGGCTCCCCTCAATAGTGCCCTACCCAACATTAAATCCCTACACTTACCATCCGTTTTCACTTTATTCTTTTCACCAAACAACAACGATTACCAGTTCGTCTTCTTCCTTTTTTCACCCTCCAAGCTTGCATGGTGATAGCATGCTGAAGATGCCAAAGAAAAAAAAATTTAGAGATGTTGGTCGTTCTGAATTTCATGTTATACATTATCTCAGTCATCCAAAATATGTAAATTTTTTTAAATTTTTTTATATTTCGTAATTATAATTATTATTGTTAGGTGGTTAATTATTATTGTTGTGGTTAGAAATTGAATTTAGAAATTATTATCATTTTTACCAGATGTAGGTTTTTTTTAATTTTTTTAATATTTTATAATTAAAATTATTATTGTTAGGAAGTTTATTATTGTTGTTGTTATTGTTAGGAGCTGAATAGAGATGTGTATTATACTTGTACTCTATCATCTAAAATAATATACTTTTAAAAGTACTTTATCATCTATTTCTCTCACTCTACTAAATAATAACAGAAACCACACTAACAAATTTTTAGATTACATACCATGAAGGAGAAAAATACAAATGCAGAACCAAAGGAAAAAGACGAGACACGAAATCTAAGACTGTTAAACGAATTGCACACTTTTATATTTTCAATAACCCTAAATCGGACCCACTATTTACCATTGGCAGATTCAAATTAATATTAAAAAAAGGAAACTCGGACCCTACGATTTCATTTTCAGCTCGGTCCGGTTTGTATTGTTAAAATTTAAATTACAGCCGTCAACAAGTCGTGCCCTTCAATTTGTTTATTTATTTTTGCTTAACAAAAAATTCGGACGCTTCGAGTTTTTTCACCTAAAAATTGACATAAAATTATCCCACCTTCTCGTTTATCACTCTATTTTCATATCCGGAAAAAACACACTAACAGGTTCCTAACTAAAAAATTGAGCCTTAAAAAAGTTGATATCTCAAATTTGACATATCAAATATAGTGATGATGCTACAAGCCTTTTGTATAATTAACTTTGATTAACTTGTGAGAGGTTTAGAAAAAACTAATGAATTTTGTTAGATAGATAATAATTAACTTTTGTAAATAATTTGAATAATAGGTTTTAGAATTCTAATAAAGTTAAAAAATATTTCACTTTTAAATTATCTCCTAAATCTTAACATTAAGATAATTATTTGTACACCTAGTGAATTAAATATTGAGCCATTGTTAACTATGCATGAGTAAATCGAATCAAAAGAAATAATCATCCAATTAAAAATAATGAACATAATCATTTACATACCTATTAAATTGAACATGCGACATATCTTCTATTGTTCACATTGTCTATCTATACTTTTCGAAAACTAATATATGCATGTTTCACATATTTTTTATATGCACTTTTTTTATTGATATAATATAAAAATGAGTAAACGACAAATAGGTCCCTAACCTTTTTTTTCGCGGACATTTTCGTCACCAAAGATTAGAAAATACATTTATGTCCCTGACCCTTTCAAAACGCGGACAAATTTATCCCTCCGTTGAAGTGACTCTGTTGGACTCAACGGAAAATGCTGACGTGGCTCCCATGGCGCTGACCTGGCCGTTACGGGAGCACACGTGGCTTGTAACTTTTTAAAACAGGATATATTAGTCCTCTCACACCAAAACGTGTAGTTTTTCAAAACAGGACATATTAGTCCTCCCACCCCCAAAACGACGTCGTTTTATCCAAATTCCTAATCTTTCACATTTATGAGCCCTACGCTTTCCTCAGCCACCTCCAACGTAACCCCAACCACCTCCTGCCTCCTGACTCCCTCTTCCACCATCACCTAAGCTACCCCTCCTCTCCTTGCTCCATCCCCCTCCCCCTCCACTTCCTCGCTTACCCTAACACACTCTACTCCCCTCCCTCTCCACTCCCTCGCTTACCCCAAAGATGAAGAGAACGGTGGTGTAGAATCTCTGCTATAGGGGTTTAGGGTTTTAATGGCATAAAAATGATTACTTGATTGCACTGCTACTGTGTATCTCTAATTACTGTTCAATTCTGATGCCAGTGATTGAAGAATCTCACATTTCTCTATTCCTTCTTTGCCGCCAATGGCTCTCTCTGCAGATCACCCATTCAAACCTGTTTTCGCCACTGCTTACTCCCATTGTGAAGCGGTAAAACCCTCTCTTTTTCTCTTTTTCGCTTTATTTTTATTCAAAGCTGAGTTCTTTATTTATTTAGTTATTTTCCTTCTCTGTGGCAGTGGAAGAAGAAGTGTTCGAAGCTTCAAGAATCACAAAACGCTCTTCGCCAAGCTGTGAAGCTTCTACAAATCAAAATCAATGAAGTTCAGGCTCAAAATGTGAAGCTCAACCAAGATTATTTATTTATTTATTTTCAATTTTTTATTTTTGTGCCTTTTTCTTGGGATGTGAGTAGTGAATCTGAATAAGAATTTTATGCATATGTAGTGAAATTTCTGCGAGTGGATTCACTGAACAGATTGGATTAAGTTGTAATTAGTGAACATTGCAATGTTGTATTTTCTGCAAAATGTGAAGAAGAACGGGTGCGAGCCAAACCAGACGCTGAGGAGAAGCTTAAAGAATGTAATGTTAGAGTATCTTTAGAGAATGAAGTATGTAGCTTGAGGTCTGAAATTGATGCGATTCGGCAGAAATCTGGTGGTGATACTAAGAATGAAAAAGAAAGCATAGAGGATTTTCAAGCTTGTATAGCTGATAAGGAAAAGGAAATAAGTAGGTTGAAGGAGCTCCTGGAGGCAGAAAAGAAAAAGGCAGATAAGGAGAAGAAAAACTCGGAGAAGGAGAGAAAGAAAACAGCTGAAGTTTTGAAGGCAGTAGAAGCGGAGAAGAGCAAAACTGCAAAAAAAAAAGAGATGCAAATTGCCAAAGTTGAAGCAGAGAAGGTTGAGGATTATAGGACTCGGCTTGTTCGATTGGAGAAAGAAGCTAATGAGGCAAAAACAAAGCTGGCTCATAAATGTGAAAGATTGAAAATTTGGATAAAATGACGTCGTTTTGGGGTGAGAGGACTAATATGTCCTGTTTTAAAAAGTTACACGTTTTGGTGTGAGAGAACTAATATGTTATCTTTTAAAAAGTTACATGCCATGTATGCTCTCGTAACGGTCAGATCAGCGCTACGGGAGCCACATCAGTGTTTTCCGTTGAGTCCAACGGAGTCACTTCAACGGAGGGGTAAATTTGTTCGCGTTTTGGGAGGGTCAGGGACATGAATGTATTTTTCAATTCTTAGGGACGAAAATGTCCGCGAAAAAGAAGGCCAGGGACCTATTTATCCTTTACTCTATAAAAAATTTTATTAAAAATACATAAATTTATTAATATAGCACTACAAGTTTTGTAAATAACACAAAAAATTTATTACATAATTAAAAATTATTTTTATGATTGTTATTTTGGATTCTAATTGTACATCAAAATTTTTATTACTCGATAGTTTTGTATGCACAATTCAAATTATTTTTATTTTTATTGTTTTAGATTCTGAGAGAGAGAGAGAGAAATGATAATAATAATAATAATAATAATGATAATGAAATAACGACAAAAAAAATCAAACGAAAAAAAGACGACCACGACCATGTAAAAAAAAAAAAAAAAAAAAAAGCGTATATACGATAAGCATAATTTGATTGAATTTGGCCTAAAAATCAATTGGCTGCCTAACCTTTTTGATAAATAAATATATATAAAAGTTGTTATGTAACATTATTTTGTGTTTTATATACAGATGATGTGGGCTAACTTTCTACATCATTATTAACCTTCCATTTCCAATGTATAGGAGAGGGTTGGTTATGCATAACGTAGCCTCAAAGTCACTATATAATATCCTTTCCAATATCTTCTATTCTTCTAGGCAGTTGTTCTAACTACCATAATATATTTAGAAGAAAGATGGTTGTTACAATTGAAACAATAATTAGTACTTATTCATTATTACAATTAAATTAAAATTAATACCACTGAAATAATTATTTTAATTTATAAACAATAACAGGACATATAAAATACAATTTAAAATTCAAAAAAGGTTACATTCAGTAGCATTATGTTACATATTATTACATAATACAACTTAAAATTCAAAAAATAGTCAAGAAGAATAATGGTTGTATATCTTAAAATTACGACACAACAAAACTCTACAGAAACATAAAAGAACTTCTCACAGGTTGTAAAAAAAAAAATATCTTGCAATTTGCGAGAAATTCTAAGTACATATTCTCATACTTCACCAACAGAGCACATTTTGTAGTATTACACCAAAATTAAAACTACATCAAATCTTTTTAACCAAAATTAAGTGCTTTATTTTTAAAATAAGGTTACAATTATTCAACCAAAAAAAGTTCAGCACGTAAGAATGTCTCATTGCTGTATGTCCATGGATATGGTGTGTGTAGCGGCTAGTTTGATTTGATGCAAGCCACGAGCCCACGATTAAGTACATGAACAAAAGATGACATCAACGGTGATGATCAAATTAAGGTTAAAATTCAAATATAGTTATTTTTATGTGAAGTTAATAGTTGAAATTTATTAAATAATTTAATTAATTTAACTAAATTGTCACGGTTTTCACCTCAGATTAAAACTGTTATTTTAATTTCTCGGAGTCTTCGCAGGTGCCTAACGTTAATAACGACGAGATAATGAGACAATTTCGTCTTAGGCTCGCTAGCTGTATGTGTCCTTAACTGCTTTTGTGACAATTTTGTATTTTGTCATCATAAAATCATATATTGAATTGTCGTCGATTATAATTAGGTGAGTCCATTGATAATTCTATTTCCTTTCATGCGTTAATCTTTGCATACTTTTTGTCATTCTAGATCCTTACAAGAAAAAAGATTTCTGGCTCCTAGGATTTCTCTTTAATTTTATAAAATTTTATAGAGTTTACTGATCACAAAAAAATTAAAGCAAATTGCGAGATTTTTTTTAAATACTTTTCTTCATTATAATAATAATTGATTAATATTTTTTGTTAATATTTTATTTTAAATACTTTTCTTCATTATAATAATAAATCAAACTTTTAACAATTGCTTATTATCTACTATCTTTTTGAGTGATTAATTGATTATTAGTAAAAAAAATATTTTTAAAAAAATTACTAATAATTTGTATTAGAGAAATACTGGTTGATCAATATATATTATTTTATATTCATCTTATATTTGAGTTAATATTAACCAACTCTTTATATTTTTAATAATTTCTTAGTTAAACAGTAAAATTATCTAAAAAAACAGTATTCAAAGATAAAAAGGATTCAAAGACTAAAAGAATTTTTTATTTTTAGCCAATATTTTTAATTATTAATCTAATTTTTTAGTCTAATATTTTAATAATATATTTTTAATTTACATTTTAAATATTATTAGCAAAAATAATAATTTCTTTTAAAGATTAAGTTAGCAAATCATTATATTATTTTACAATGGATTATATTATGATACCAAACATGTTATCGTGGTGGATTCTGCTGATAGTTTGCATACTTTTTTTTTAAATTATTTTTTAAAAAAATATTATGCAATCAATCTAACACAAATTAACATTTAATGATTATTTGTATTGAAATTTATTAATAATTCTAATATTTTATTTTATATTTTTTTAGTAATTATTATATATTATGGTTCTTCTTTATATTTTAGTGAGTCAATTATTAATAATCAATATTTCTAATTTTATAACAGATTATATTCTAACACCAAGTATGTTGACGTAGTACATACATTTTGGCCGGTGGCAGTTTGGATACCTCTTTAGTCTCAACTATTTTTTAAGAAAGTATATGTTATGTAATCAATCATACATAAGTTAACATTAAATGATTAATTATCTTGAGATTTGTTAATAATTTTAATACTTCATTTCATATCTTTTTAATAATTATTATAATTCTTTTCTTATATTTTTATGAATTAATAATTCTATTATTTTATTTTATATTCTTTTAATAATTATCACAATTATTTCTTATATTTCTAAGACTGATATATATAATATTTTATGTTATTATTTATGAGCGTAAGTGTTAGAGTCAAGTATGCTGTGTGGTGCATTGTAGTGTCAATTTATATATTGATACTATTTTTAAAAAATTATATATTAAATAATTAAATTTATTTAAATTTAATAATTAATTAAGGTGAAATTTATCAATAATTATAATATTATATATATATCTTTTAAATAATATTTAATTTTTTATATAACATTTTGAATATAGTATATTTGTTTTATTTTTGTCTATTAAACTTATCTAAATAGTTAAAAAATTATTTGTTAATATTTTTTAACAATATATTATTATTTTTACTACTACTCAAATTAATGTTTTAATTTTATTATTATTATTATTGTTGTTGTTGTTGTTGTTGTTGTTGTTGTTGTTGTTGTTAATTTGATAATATTTAGTAAATACATATAAATTTTACTTTAAAATATTTTAGTTTATTTTTTTATAGACATTAAGTTATTTGTTTTCTTATTAAATATAAGTACTTTGTGAATTTCTTTATTTTATAGATTAGTTGATATTATTAGTATAAAATAGATATATTTTTTTCTGTACATCATACGGATATATCGACTAATAAGGTTATTAAAAGAAATTAACAAATTAATAACAAATAATTATCTAGTTCTAGTCTTAAAAAAAATATTAATAGTAAAATGTGTTTTTTTTTAAATTAAAAATAAAAAGATTCGAACCCACAATCTAGATGAGTGTAGAAAGATTATGCTATTTTAATTATCAATTCATTAAGGTAGGATGTGTTTTTTGACCTAGACTTTTTAGTGTATATTCATTCACAATTAAATCCCTTAATATGGTATAATAATTAATCTGGACTACTACGTACGTATTAATACATCTGTAAATTACTTTACTCAACCATGATTAGCGTTCCCAAAATTAAAAGACATTGATTCGTCCATTATTAAACATAGTCACCTTCCTCTCTCCTCTGTCACACCTATAACCTTGTACTTCCGAGGTTTCATTTCCAAAGTCCTAATCCTTGGAGAAGAAATTAAAACACCAACAATATAATAATAATGAACACAGAACAAGAACAACAAAAGATGGAAGTTGTTGGGTTCTTTGGTGTTTACCAAGAATCCTTCAAGATCGTCCAATCCCACACAAAGATCTTCACTCAAATCACCTTTATTCTCATTCTCCCTCTCCTCTCATTCATCTTCTTCATTTTCAAACAACAATCTAGTCTCCTCTTCAACGAAATTCTACATGACTCGCATGAATTAACCAATATCAACAACCATGACACACCACAATACCAGCACCTCATTCGAAAAATCTCTTCTAAATGGGACACTTTCTTGTTCTTCAACTTCATCTCCTTCACTCTCATCCTCATCTTCTCCATCCTCTCCACCACTGCGGTGGTTTACACCGTCGCCACTTCCATCTACACCGCCGGAAAAGAAACTATGATAAGTTTCACTGAGGTCATCACAGGCATTGTCCCAAAGACATGGAAGAGGCTTATGGTAACTTTTCTATGCGCCATCTTAGATTTTCTAACGTACAACTTTTTGGCAATGTTAGTTACTTGGGAACTTGCAAAACCGGTTCGAAATTACTTCGGTGTTGCGGGTTCCATTATTATGGTGCTCTTATATCTATCTGGGTTCGTGTATCTGATCATGGTGTGGAAGATTGCCAGTGTTGTTACCTTGTTGGATGGAAAAGCGTGTGGATTTGAAGCAATGAAGAAAAGCAAGGAACTAGTGAAGGGTAATATGGGATTTTCCATATCCATTTTTCTTAGCGTAAACGTTCCCTTCTTTGTGATACTTTTTTTGTTTTTGGAGAAAGCAGCGTTTGGGATTTTGTGTTTGCTGGTGTCATGTCATGTGGTGTTTGAGGTTGTACTTCTAACACTGCTCTGTTTAGTTTGCAATAAGTCTTGTGAGAATTATGTTGAAACGGTTGTTATATTGGATCAAATTGACGAACATGTTCATAATAATGTTATGATTCCATTTTGATAGATCTATATATGTTCTATATACTTATAATTACTGCTCACTTAATCAAATTCATCTTTTCATAGAAATAAGAAAAATAGAACAACAACATAAAACTAATTAATATAATCAAATTTAAAAATCGATAATACTAGAAAGACAATAAAAAATCAATCCAAACCACTTTTATTCTTTTAGATTGACGCATTTAAACTTTTAAATTTTATTCTTTTTTTTTAATTTAATAACTTTTAATAACTCAATTCAAATATTTCAAATTCTAACTAAAATATATTAATTTCTAATCCAATAACATATTAAAAAACAAATAATTAATATTTGACCCAAAATTATTATTTCAATAATCCAAAAATTAATTTTTTTTATTTTTAATTAAAAATTGTATATTTTTAAAATAAACGAACTGACTTGTTTAATCTCCTAAAATTATATACTACTAGATCTTTTTGGAATATTGGGTTTTGCCTTCCTGCTAAAATTTTTTATGACCCACTACGGTTTAGATTGGAAAAACCAAATAACTAAATCCCTACCACGTACTATTAAGCAAATATTATTCTGATTTACTTTAATTAAATCATTATTATTTTTGTAATTATATTTATAATATTATAGAATTATTTATTTATTAAAAATTTAAGGTATATAATTTAAGGATAGGCTTAAAATTTTAGAGTGTAAGATATATATTTAGTTACTAAATTTTATATTTAAAAGCTGTATAGACCTTAGGAATTTACTAAATTACTTAACCTTTTAAGTATAGTAGATAAGTAAATAAATAACATAATTAAAAAGATCGAATCAATAGAACCATGTAGACTTTATTATATATTTTATATACATTGCAAAATAACTTAATCATACATACAAACAAAGTCTACAGGGGAAAGCAATATACATTTCGATCGATCAACTTTCATTGGATAAATATGAATGATTAAAAGACACCTTTAAATTGATAGAATATTGGATATGGTTTGCTATATTCTTGGCATCATAAGAAATTCCTTCTAATCCCATTTTTGAAAAACCAGCACAGTAGATTCCTTGTTCTCCTCCCCAATGATTAGGGTAGCTTGGTTTAGGCATTCCATCCTCATTGAACAGAATCTCATAATCCTGCATGCAAAAATTTTTTTGATACAATTACTCGAACAATAACTAAGTGGTCTTAGGGTCATTACTCATTAGGCACATTAATCTAAATTCAACTTTTGGATTAGAAAAACATTTTTACTATACGTGCATATTAAAATTAATCTAACATATATTTATATATAAATATATATATATATAGTTTAATTTATTTTTAATATTTATTTTATATAAATAATATTAAAAAGCTAACACAATTCACTCTTTTTAACTAGCACTTAACCATCAACATAATTTTATAAACTAATGTTACAAAAAAGTTTAAATACACTAGTAGAATGTGTGTATATTGACTAAAATTATTAGCCAATATAAATAAAAATTTATAACCCTTGAATTTTTTATTTTATATTTTAATATATATATTCTATATTAAAGAATAATTTTAATAATTAATTTGAATATATACTTAAAATAGTTAATATTTTTAGAACACGGTTAGTTAATGCTTGCTCTAATAACATTTATAACAACCAATTTAATTTAATCTCTACATGAAAAAAATTAAAACAGTATTATTAAGAAGACAACAAATAATCCGTTCAAATAATCTAAATTTATTTTATTATGCATTTATTTATAATAGAGTAAATTAAATAAAATAAAAAATAATAAGTGTTGACAGTAGTTTTTTATTAATATTTTTTTGATACTAAATATTTTTAAATTATAAATATTCACCTTAAGCCACGTCAGCACATTAGTTCTGTATCCAGTAGCAAAGATGATCATATCAAATTGAGCACGTTGTCCATTGGTAAATTGAACTGTTTTAGCTTCCTCAATGTTTAAAATAGCAGGGACGACCTGATCGAAGAGGAAGATCATTATAAATTCCACAGCATCCATTGTTATTCGAGAAATTAATTTATGAAACAAATTAACTTATCTATGTCGCTAATTAATACCAAATATGATGCAACCAGCTGAAATCTCTTGTGCTTAAATATATTAAGCCAACTTAGTTTTCTTTACAATAATGGACATGATGTATGAATTGACTTAATACACAAGCTTTGTTAATCAACATCTTTTAAAAAATTTGGTTTGAAATTTTTAAAGTAAAAACTTCTCAAAAGTCAAAACATTCAATGTATTAAAAATTATTCCACAACTCTTGACCACTAAATCAATATAATTATTAATTACCTTCACTTGGCGATTCTTAATCTTTTTGACGCAACCCATGTCAATGATAGGAGTAGTTCCATTCTTGATTTTCATTGCAAAAGGTCCCTCCTTTGGTCTAATCAAACCATACTTAGACATATTTCCATACATTAGTTTGCTCATGAGCACCATGAACTTGTCCACCGTTTTTACCTCAAAGTGTTTCAGCATCGACATTCCCGCGTACATCGTTTCCTTACTAAAGAAATGCATCTAACAAATAATGCCAAATTTTCCATCAAGTTAATTTTAGAGTTAAAATCTCGAACCATGTAACTACAATCGATGGAAGAGAAACGCTATTTCTTTGTGTTATATAAAAAGGTTGATACCAAATCAGTGTAAAAACGGAGAACTAATTTTTCTTTTTTATTTGTATTTTTCAAAATGATTATATTATTTAATTAGAATACACCACCGTACCCATGAATGAATAACACAAAATTACTTCATTCATTCTTCATCTATTTAAAGAATTTAATTAGAGAACCAACTATCTTTTAGCCATTTAACATATATTAAGGTAAAGCATATTTTTTATTTTTAATATTTATAATTTTTTAAATATTTTTAATATTTAATTGTATTTAATTTTATCTCTAACATCTTTTATTTGTATCAAAATTATCCGTAAACATTAATTTTATCTAAAATATTGGGGACAAAATTAAAAACATTTAGTAATGGTTTCGAAACAAATCGAAAATGTTAAGAATAAAATTGAATGAATCCAAAATGTTATTAGAGATAAAATTAAATTAAATTAAATATTAAAAATATTTTTAAAAAATATTACAAATCTTAAAAACAAAAAATATATCAATTAATTTTTTTAAAATTATTTTTTATTTTAAATTCTAAATTCTAACTAAATCTTGATGCTAAACATTCCAAAAAATAAGAGTTAAAAACATAATTTTACAATAAAAAATTGACTAATATTAACTAATTAAAAACTAATTCTTGTTATTATTATTTTTTCCCAATTTTCAATTAACTTTAAAAGGAATAATAATCATCACTATATCAACTGGTAAATAAAATAGAATAAGATTTTCATCTTAACCATTTTGACCCAATCATTTTAACTTTAAGGTTAATCTAACCCAACCTTATAAAACTAACAAAAAGATCCTTAACACACATGTAAATAAAGTTGGAATGAAAAAAAAAAAAAAACTTACAGGGCTTCTGACAACAATAGATGTATATGCACCACAATTTGAGAGATCATTAGCGATATCCATTCCAGAATTACCAGATCCAACAACTAAAACATTCTTTCCATAAGTGTCTCTTCCATTCAAATACTTGCTAGAATGAATGTAAACCCCTTCATACTTCTCAAGCCCCTCAATCTCAGGGATATACCCTTCACTATTTTCACCGGTCGCGACCACCAAGAAATCCGAAACATATGTCTCGTAGGTGCCGGAAGATGTGTCCTTTGCAACGACCCTCCATTTGTCACTCCGTTCATAAAGAATAGCAGAGTCCACGGTGCGGTTATATTTGATATTGACATTGAAATATGCAACATAGGACTCTATGTAACGCAAGAACTGAACCCTAGTAATAAAGTTTGGTAAGCTAGCGGGAATTGGATAATGGGGTAGGCTACAAAACTTTTTGTCGAAGTGGAGTTTCAAATTATCATGGGCTCTTTTCCTAAAGAAAGATGCATTGCAATCATCTCTTTCAAGAACAATGTTAGCGATGTTGAGTCTGTTGAGGCACCCAGCGGTTGCTATTCCAGCAGGACCTGCACCCACAATCACAACAGGCACTTCAATCATCTCCATCATTAATTAATATTAATTATATTTTTTGGAGTTATTTAATTGGTAATGCTTGTTGTTTTTGTTTCTGGGCTTGATTTCCTAGGGTGCTGGGCACCTAGTTTTGACCGGGTTCTCTAGTTGAATTTATATTGTAGCTTTAATTGTCACTAATAGGTAGCTGAGTTGTAATCCAGAGTGAAATAGCCTTTTTTTAATAAAATAAATAAATAAAATCGGGACAACCAGTTATTTTTTTGTTTGGTTTAAGTAAGTTGTTTAGCAATTTTCAGCAAATGAATATAATTTAGAAATTTTTTTAAACATAAATAGATCTATTTACTAAATATTGTCAATTTGTTTAGAAAGATATCTTACTTTTTCTTTTTTGAGCTCTAGCAATTTGTTTATGGTTACAATTTTTAGGGTATGTGGATGGGTGGTGTGGAAATTTCTTGTTGGAAAGTTGTTTTATATATATATTGAATTCTAGTCGCACTATGCTATGTGTATACTAAAATTAATCACTAAAATCAGTTATTAATATAAAATATATGTTAGAATATAAATACACATTGAAAATAAATTAAACCACACATATATTTATACATAAATATATTAGTGGCTGATTTTAGTGACTAATTTTAGTGTACAAATAACATTTTTTATTCTAGTCTACCTATGTTTACAATGACTATGATAATTATCAAGTATTATTAAAATTAAAGTTATATTTTTATATTTTAATAATATTTAAAAAAAATACTATTGAATAATAAAAAATATTATTTTAATTTTAATAACATTTTTAAAAATATTATAACTACTTTAGACATCTTAACATAGGCATATTAAAAATATTATTATTTAGCAATAATAATTTATTTATAGAAGATGAAAATGAATTTTCTATTCATAAATGATGATATTTATGTGTCGAAATTACTCAACTATTAAACTAGCATTAACTCCGTTGGTAATCTTTTCTAGGTGGCACGTTAATGTCTTAATTACGTGACAAACGGGGCCATCCTACATGGAATTTTGATTTAATTTAAATTTCTTTAAATTTATCTTTTAAACAAACAACTTTTTATTATATTAATTTAAAAAAATTAAAATCAACACATTCAAATAGATTTAATATTTTTTAATTTAAAATACAAATTTAAAATATAATTTAAGTAAAACTAAAATTTAACAATTCAATTTTATACTTTTTAAACCCTAGCACACTCCAAAACACTCTTTAAATATTTCAAAATACACCTTTCACTCACTCATAAAATTTAGATCCGCAACATCTCATATCCATTCTCCGTTACTGTGCTCCTCCCTTACTGCGTGGCGCTCCTTCCCCGCCCTATGTTCTTCATCTTTTCCGTGCTCTTCTCTCATTGCGCTTTTCCCTTGAGCTGCGCTCTTCCTTTGCGCCGCGCTCTTTTTCTATCCTATGCTTCTCCTATCTTCATCATGTATTTTTCAATCGTCTATTTTTGTTAGAATTTAGATGTATAATGTGCTATTAATCTTCTCCACCTTCTCTAATAAAAGATTCTATCATTTTAATATATGTTTTTGTGTGTATTTGAAAGAAAAAATTTCATTCTTGTAAGAATGACTTTAAAGCTATCATAACTAAATAAATATAGTAAATGTTATCATCACATCTATCTTTTTATAATTTTTAATAATTCTAGATGTGTTTACAAAATATTTAGTTTATTATTTGTTATTTTAGATGTGTTTACATGATTTTATTAAAGAGATTTATATTATATGTATTTTCGAGTGTATTTTAGATATTTTATTTATTATTTATTATTTTAAATGTGTCTTGAATATAATTAAAAATTATACCATAAATCAAATTACGTTTTTTTAAAAGACGCCACTAAAAAATTATAAACAACATTTTTTGACCTCTTGTGATAAAAAATTGTCTTTTTAAATTTATGTTTTTGTTTGTATTTGAGGGAGAAAACTTCGTTCTTATAAAAATAATTTTAAAGTTATCATAGCTAAATAAACAGAGTAAGTGCTATTTTTATGCTTGATAGTATCCATCTTTTTATGATTTTTGATAATTCTAGATGTGTTTATAAAATATTTAATTTGTTATTTGTTATTTTAGATGTGTTTACTTAATTTTACCAAAAAAAATATATTATATATATTTTTGGATATATTTTAAAAATATTTTATTTATTATTTTAAATATGTCTTGAATATAATTAAAAAGTTATATCGTAAATTAAATTACTTTTTTAAAAGATACTACTAAAAAACTACAAATAATTATTTTTTTTAAAATACATATTATTGAAGAATAAATATAGCATTGGTAGAATTAATTGTTTGTTTTCTTATATATTTTTATTTTATTTTCTTATCTTTGTCTTTTAAACTTGGACACTTGGTTGACTATTAGAATTAATGTTAGTAAACCTAACAATACTTAACAAAAATAAATGAATAAATAAATAATTCTATAAAGTCAAGTGCATATAAAAAGATAATAATTTGTGTTTAATTAGTTTGGAGTATTTTTTTTAAAAAAGACTGTGCTTTTAATGTTTCAAAATAAAATAACTAACAGAAATTTAATAACGTAAAAAATTCAAAAATAAAAGAAAAATATAAATAAAAAAATTAAACTAAATCTTAATAAATATAATTTTTTTAAAAATTTAAAAATTAATAATTATTTAAAGAAATATTTTAAAAAATAATAGCATTTTTCAAAAAAAAAATTAGGATTAGAATTTAGAAGATAGAAAGTCAATTTATCTTCATGTGTTTTATAGAAGGGTTAACCACAAAAAATGTCTCTGAATTATTTAAATGCTGACAAAAATATATTCGAATTTTACTATCAACAAAAATGCGTTCAAATAATTTAAACACATGACAACAATACCCAACAATAAATATATATTTTTAAAAAATATCTTAGAGATTGAATTTTGATGTAATATTTTATAAACATGATTATAAAAATAATATATTATTATACATAAAAATTGGTGATTTTTCATTAAATATATATTTTTTATAATTTTTTTATTAAAAATTAATAATACTTTTAAAAAATTACAAAATAATTTTATTGATGTACATGAGGAAAGGAAACTTGTGTATGATTCCTCTTTCCTGCAAGATCTTAGATAAGCTAACATACCCAACTTTGAGAATGCATCAATGAAATTTATAAAGTACCAATTTTTATTATTATCAAATATAGTTGCTGAACTCCAAATTTCTGAATATACACGTTATAAGGATTGTGTATACACTATTTGTAAGGTTGGAAAAGGTAAATGATGGGACTTCCCAATACAACAGGCTCAGCAATCTATTTTATTACTAGCTAGAAAAGAAAGATTACAACAAGTACTTAGGGCTTTTGATAAAACACTTTGGCTAGGTTGTCCTAATCTAGCATGCCATATTAGGAGATTGTTCTTGTTGTTTAGAGTAGTCACATGAGCTACTGATGGTGTGTGTATTGCAGCAAAATTGATAAATTTATAAAGACTTTTATCGACCTTCTCTTAAAGCACAATTTCTTTGGTTTCTTGTGATTTAACACAATATCTATCAGCATGAAATTCGAAAAGTACTTTGTTATCACAACAAAATTGGTGGACATTCATAAAGTTCTTTGTAATTTCAGGCACAAACAGAATTTTTCTCAACCAAAACAGCTTAGAACTCAAATCAGATTTAAAGCACAAATTACTAACTAAATTGATTTGCAAACCTAATCCATTTCCAATGGTCGCTGGTGCAGCTAGCACATTACCGAAGTTGACTTTAGGCTGGCTAATCCAATTGGTGTTTTTGTAGTCTTCTTCATAGTAGTCTTCATTGTACCTGTACGGCTGTACCAGCATGTCTTGGTTGTGTGACCTATTTTATTGCATACTTGACATTGTGACTTTTCATATTCTGATCTTTCATTCACAAAGTTTCTTACATCATTCATTCTACTTCTTCCATACTATCCCCTTCTATATCTATAATAGGCATGTTCTTGCATTCCTCTTCCTCCATTGTACTGTTCTGGCATTTTTCTACCACCACTGTATGATTCTTGCATCATTCTGTCACTAGTGTATGAATTTCTGTCTCCTCTATATATTCTACCACTTCGGCCTCAAAAGTCACCTTTGAATCGACCTCTCATTTGCTAATTTTGTCTAAATTGGTAGTGCTGAGCTAAATTAGTCTGAATAAGTGCTTTTGATCTTCGAAATCTTACTAACATACTTTCATGTGATAGGAGTAATGCTTCTAATTCGCCTACAATTATACTTTGAGATTTTGATGTTGTCAAAAGTAAAATTATCAATAACGAGTATTCTTCAGTCAATCCATTTAGCATCGCATTTACATGGTCACTTTCCTTCACAGATTCACCTACAGAGGCCAACGCATCTATTGTTCCTTTTATTGACAAGATATATTCAGTAACAAAGGCACCAATTTAAATGGTGCTCAACTTATTCTTTAACTACATTACCTTGGCTTTGATTTAAGAAGAGAAATGTTCTTCCAATCTCTTCCAAACTTGACATGTATACACACATCCAACTATTCTTGTTGTGAACGATTTGCTCATTAAAACTAATAGTCATAATTTGAGAAGTGCATCTTGACTTTTCCATTTCTGAAATTCAGGATTTACTATATATGCCGGCTCCACCATTCTTCGACACCAAAAACTGCAAAGGTATTTCTTCTCCTGTGATGTGATTTAGCATGTTATTACCTTCAATTGTTGACTCTATCTAATTTTTTCATTGTAGATAGTTATCTTCATCTAATTTCATTGAAATTGGTGTTGCTTTGAACCTTTGATGCATCGTGGTTGAACCTTGCAGCTGAACAAGTTTGATTTCTTGAATTTTATGGAAACTATGGCACCATAAGCTCTAAGATCTGAAGAGGGGATTGAGTTGAGAATCAGGGATTGAGAGAGAGAGAGAGAAAGGAGAAAAAATTGGATCTGATTTCATTGCTTCAGTGTGTGTATTAGTAAAGTAAGTATATAGTGAGTAAGTAAAGCTTTATATTTATAAATGAGAACCTATATCCAGAAGGTTGTAAAAGCTGCATCACTTAGACTTGTAACTAACCTTTAGAAATTGAATTGCAAACTAAATTATTAACTGACTTCTAACTGATTTCTCTAAACAGCAACTAATTTTCTAATCTCTTTTAACTGACTCAGCAGTAATTGTTTAAAACTTAAGACAGCAGCTACACTAATACTCCTATCAGGGAGAAAAGGAAAGAAAGAAAGAAAAATATTTGATGAGAGTCTTACATGTTTTTTATTTTATTATAACTATTAATAATATAATATTATTATATTTATGTAAGTCGCACTTACCTAATAATGTGACATCTTTTAAGAATTTTGAACCTTGTTGTATCAGTTTGGTAATGTACAACATGAGGGTAGGGACAACATTTAAATTATGCATGGCACTATGGCAGCACATGCTAATAAATTACTAACATACTTGGATTGTGAAATATACATGTAAATCACCGGAAGAAAAAAAAAATTCTAATCTAAAAAAGTAATATAATACTTCAAGGTCTTTTAACGGAAACAAAAAATTTAACTACAATAAGAATTCAATATGATCATTGTTATTTTCGATAATAACAATATCGTCTACGACATAAGCAAGAATATATATATATATATATATAATTTATTAATTTTAATAAATAATGATGGATCAGATTTGGTGCTGTGAAATCTAAATTTTTAAAGTGTGTCAGATTGAGAATTATGAACCAAGCACGTAGTACTACTTATTTAAGGCCATAAATAGTCTTGTCTAATTTATAAACAAGAGTAGGATCAGAAGAGATAAAACCAAGAGGTTGTTGTATGTATATAGTTTCATTCAATGCGCCATTTAAAAAGGTGTTATTAAAATTATTGGTGCTAACGCTATCCTTGGAAGAGGGGTAAAGAGAAAACAATTCTAATAGTAGTAGGGCGTATTACAGGAGAGTAAATTTGTGAATAGTCTATCACTCTATCCCTTTAATTTGGTGGCATAATGGCATTCCTTGGTCATTAGACCAGTCTTAGAGTTTGTTTGGATTGACTTATTTTTTAAAATAGATATTTTTTTTAATAGACAAAAAATATTTTATATTTGAATATATTTTTAAATTTTTTTTAAATTTTAAAAACATCTTTTATTTCAATTTTTTTTAAAAGTAAGATATTATTAACTTTTAAAAAAGTAAATAATTTATTTTTTTTAATAAAAATACTTTTAAAATAAAAAATATATCCAAATAATTTTTAAATTAAATAAAAATACTTTATTTTAACAAAAAAAAATACTTTCTTTGCCCAAAAAAATCAATATAAACTAACACTTATATTTCTTGATCACATTATCTGAACCTTTTTTAACCGCATATACCTACTTATATTCCACAATGGTGAAATTTGGTGGTGATGAAACTAAGTGCTAAGTCTTGTTAGTTAAAAGAATATTTTGTTCTTCTCTCATTGTTTGAAACTAGTGTTGGCAGCCTAAAGTTTGAGAGATAATTTTAGGATGATGATTAACAAGATCAATGTTAGAAATAGAGGTAGCTAAGGCTTTTTGGTTTAGTGAAGTCAAGTTTGATCTTAGTTATCATAGAATGAGTGTTATGAGGTGTGAAAGAGGTTATAGGGAGATGAATTTCAATACCAGGGATGAGAATTTGTTCAAATAAAAATGTGTGATAAAATATATCAGGTGCAGTATAAAAATCGGGAGGAGGGGTTGGTGAAGACAGTGGAAGGAGATAGAAGAGGAGGTGTGGTATGATGAGAGTGAGAATGACTATTTGAAGAGAAATTACTATCAGAAGTGAAAAGAAAGGTAGAAGAAATTATAGTTCTGAGGTTGAGAAAAGGATATAAAAGTTTGTTGATTTGATCCTCAAACAGATTGAGAACTTAAACCAGACTTATTTTTCATAAAATTATCACTAAACATAGAAGAATAAGGACGTTCATAAAAAATGACATTTTGGGCAGTAAAATTCTTACCATTAGAGACTAGACATTTGAAGTCTTTTGATTGTGGAGCATAACCTAAGGATAAGCACTTATCAAATTTAAAATCCAGTTTAGATTTAATGTAAGGTCTTAAATGAAAAAAATAACAATAACCAAAGACTTTTAACAAAAAGTAATTAGGTTTAATATTGTGAAGAAACTCATAAGATTATTTCATCTTTAAACTCTTAGAAAGAAGACGATTTATCAAATAAATATCTTCTTAAAAGATTTTAGGAAGTTTGGCTATGGCAAAAAGAGTAAGATTCACTTCAACAATGTGTCTATGTATGAAGTGTTGGGCCACCATGTGGAGCTTTGGACCACCAATTAAGTAGAGATGGCAGCAGTACCCGTACCCGCGGTTATCCGCCCCGTCTCTATCCGGTCGGGGCGGGTTTAAACCCGACCCAGAACGGGGCGGGTCTGACGAGCGGAGCGGGTTCAGGGTTAACCCGCCCCTACCCGCCCCGGAGTACATATATATAAATATAACTTTTAGCAATTAGGGTTAGTAGGTTAAGGTTCTCACAATCTCACTTCTGATTCTCACCCTCACCCACCGTCACTGTCTCACTGAACTCCCAGTCCCAACCCTCATTGTCTTCTTCAGCTTCTCTAAGGACCATCGCCATCGCAAAATCGTCTCATTCACACTCCTCCACAACGCATCTTCTACGATATCTTCCGCGTCTCCTTCAAGCCACCTGTCGCTCCTCCTCCGCGCCGCCTCTCAGTTCCACATCCTCTGCGCTCCCGGCCTCCAGCCTCCAAGTCGTGCACTAGGCGAGCCACCCCGTGTCTCCTCTGCATTGTAATTGAGTCTTGTCTGGCTCTTCCTCCGCGCCGCCTATCAGTCCCACATCCTCTGCGCTCCCTCCGGCCCCCAAGTCGCGCACTAGACGAGTCACTCCCGTGCCTCCTCTGCATCGGAATCGAGCCTCGTCCGGCTCCTCCTCCGCGCCGCCTCTCACTCCCACATCCTCTGCCTCTGCGCTCCCGCCGGCCTCCAAGTCGCGCACCTCCACCAGATTCTTCCTGCATCGAGTAGGTACTGTCCTTGTCCCTATCCCAGCCTTTCTTTTCTTTTTGAATGATTTGATTTGTTTAATATCTGGCTAATTTTGGATGTATGATTAGAATAGACAAAGAAGAAGCTCTTTTGTTTTTTGGGTGATAACAGGAACACTAAAGTTATTGGTTCAATTTCTCATACTTAGTTGGAATAAAGCTTGAAAAATTGAAGTTGTTTTGGCTTCTTTGTTTTAATTAAGGGAAAGGGAACTCTGCTGAAATTGCAAAAAGAGCAGAGAAAGGGAGTCAGGGAGGTTGAGACTTAAGAGCAAAAGAGAATTTGATATTGAGAGTGACAGAAATTGAAGGTAAAAGAGCTTTTCTTGATTTAGAAACTGGAGAAGATTAAGATCCAATTAATATCGCTTCTTTTACAGTGCTGCACTATACATAAAAACAATATATATATATATATATATATATATATATATATATATTATGCAATCTAAGAATCAGTTGAACTCTAATAGCTCTAACGGCTGCCCAGCCAGGTCTGCAACTAATATAACTGAATTCTACATTTACCTTTCATATTGTTTGAGCTACATTTCAATTGCACGTGTAAGTATTCAGAAACACAATAAAACATAGCACCAAAAGAGTTAAAATGATGCTAAACCTCTATTATATGCAGAAGTTGTTGTGTTCTATTTTTTTGTTAAGAAAATTTGCTCATGGTGTTCTGTTTTAATTAAGGAAATATGTTGTTAGATTGATGAGCGGATAATTTATACGCTTTTTGGCATTGTTTTTAGGTAGTTTTTAGTAAGTTCAAGCTACTTTTAGGGATGTTTTCATTAGTTTTTATGTTAAATTCACATTTCTGGACTTTACTATGAGTTTGTGTATTTTTCTGTGATTTCAGGTAATTTCTGGCTGAAATTGAGGGATTTGAGCAAAACTCTGAAAAAGGCTGACAAAAGGACTGCTGATGCTGTTGGAATCTGACCTCCCTGCACTCAAAATGGATTTTCTGGAGCTACAGAACTTCAAATGGCGCGCTCTCAACGGCGTTGGAAAGTAGACATCCAGAGCTTTCCAGCAATATATAATAGTCCATACTTTATTCGGAAATTGACGACGTTACTTGGCGTTGAACGCCAAGTACATGCTGCTGTCTGGAGTTAAACGCCAGAAAAACGTCATGATCCGGAGTTGAACGCCCAAAACACGTCATAACTTGGAGTTCAACTCCAATAAAAGCCTCAGCTCGTGGATAGATCAAGCTCAGCCCAAACATACACCAAGTGGGTCCCGGAAGTGGATTTATGCATCAATTACTTACTCATGTAAACCCTAGTAGCTAGTTTATTATAAATAGAACTTTTTACTATCATAATCTCATCCTGGATTGTATTTTGAATCCTGTGATCACGTTTTGGGGGCTGGCCATTCGGCCATGCCTGAACCTTTCACTTATGTATTTTCAACGGTGGAGTTTCTACATACCATAGATTAAGGGTGTGGAACTCTGCTGTACCTCAAGTTTCAATACAATTACTATTACTTTTTATTCAATTCTCTTTTATTCTTATTCCAAGATATACGTTGCACTTCAACTTGATGAATGTGATGATCCGTGACACTCATCATCATTCTCACCTATGAACGCGCGTGATTGACAACCACTTCCGTTCTACCTTAGGCCGGGCGCATATCTCTTAGATTCTCCAACAGAATCTTCGTGGTATAAGCTAGATAGATGGCGGCATTCATGAGAATCCGGAAAGTCTAAACCTTGTCTGTGGTATTCCGAGTAGGATTCTGGGATTGAATGACTGTGACGAGCTTCAAACTCCTGAAGGCTGGGCGTGATGACAAACGCAAAAGAATCAAGGGATTCTATTCCAACCTGATTGAGAACCGACAGATGATTAGCCGTGCTGTGACAGAGCATAGGAACGTTTTCACTGAGAGGATGGGATGTAGCCATTGACAACGGTGATGCCCTACATACAGCTTGCCATGGAAAGGAGTAAGAAGGATTGGATGAATGTAATAAGAAAGTAGAGATTCAAGAGGAGCACAACATCTCCATACGCCTATCTGAAATTTCCACTATTGATTTACATAAGTATCTCTATCCATTTTATTTTCTGTTTATTTTTATTAATCATATTTGATTTTCTAAATTCCATAATTTTATCCTCCTGACTGGGATTTACAAGATGACCATAGCTTGCTTCATACCAACAATCTCTGTGGGATCGACCCTTACTCACGTAAGGTATTACTTGGACGACCCAGTGCACTTGCTGGTTAGTTGAACGGAGTTGTGACTTCAAATAGAGCCAATTATTAAATTTCATACAAATACAAAGAGTATGTGATCACAATTTCGTCCACCAAGTTTTTGGCGCCGTTGCCGGAGAACAATCAATTTCGAACAACAATTCAAACAATTGTTTCCAACCCACAATGGTGCCAAGTTTTTAATCCGGCAACAACACCAAGTTTTTGGCGCCGTTGGCGGGGATTGTTCGAGTATGGACAACTGACGGTTCATCTTGTTGCTCATATTAGGTAATTTTTATTTTAAAAAAAAAATTTTTTTTCAAAAATCTTTTCAAAATCTTCTCCCTATTTTCGAAAATTATTCAAATTTTTTTTTTTACTATGCATTCTGGAGCTTCATGAAACATGTTGAAGCCTGGCTGGCTGTAAAGCCATGTCTAAATTCTTTTGGACTGAGGCTTCCTCTTCACATGCTTGAACTATGTATTCTAAAGCTTGGCTGGCCATTGGCCATGTCTAGTATTTTGGACCGGAACTTTTACAAAAGCTTGGCTGGCTAGTAAGCCATGTCTAATTCCTGGACTGAAGCTTTAGACTAACATTGCATGATTCCTGGAATTCATAGTAAAAATTTTGAATTTCTTATTTTCTTTTTCTTATATGTTTTTCGAAAAAAATCAAATAAAATACTAAAAAAATTAGAAAATCATAAAAATAAAAAAATATTTTGTGTTTCTTGTTAGAGTCTTGTGTCAAGTCATAAGTTTGGTGTCAATTGCATGTTCATCTTTTTCTTGCATAAAATTTTCGAAAAATTCATGCATTCATAGTGTTCATCATGATCTTCAAGTTGTTCTTGATGAACTTTCTTGTTTGATCTTCATATTTTCTTGTTTTGTGTTGTATGGTGTTTTTCATATGCATTCTTGCATTCATAGATTCTAAACATGAAAAATTTCTAAGTTTGGTGTCTTGCATGTTTTCTTTGCATCAAAAATTTTTCAAAAAGATGTTCTTGATGTTCATCATGATCTTCAAAGTGTTCTTGGTGTTCATCTTGACATTCATATTATTCTTGCATGCATCATGTGTTTAGATCCAAAATTTTCATGTTTTGGGTCATTTTTATGTTTTTCTCTCTCATCATTAAAAATTCAAAAAATTCAAAAAATATCTTTTCCTTAATTTTCTCCAAATTTTCGAAATTTTGGGTTGACTTGGTCAAAAAAATTTTAAAAATTAGCTGTTTCTTACAAGTCAAGTCAAATTTTCAATTTTAAAAATCTTATCTTTTCAAAATCTTTTTCAAAAATCATATCTTTTTTATTTTTTTTCTATTTTTTGAAAATTTTAAAAATTATTTTTCAAAAATCTTTTTCTTATCTTTTATATCTAATTTTCGAAAATTAGCTAACAATTAATGTGATTGGTTCAAAAATTTGAAGTTTGTTACTTTCTTGATAAGAAAGGTTCAATCTTTAAATTCTAGAATCTTATCTTGTAGTTTCTTGTTAAGTTAAGTCATTTTAAAAATTAAATCTTTTTCAAAATATCTTTTTCTTAAAAATCTTATCTTTTTATCTTATCTTTTTCAAAATTTTATCTTTTTCAAAAATTTGATTTCAAAAAAAAAAATATCTTATCTATCTTCTTATCTTTTTAAAATTAAAATTTCAAATCTTTTTCAATCAACTAACTAACTTTTTGTTTGCTTCTTATCTTTTTCAAAACCAACTAACTACTTCTCCCTCTCTAATTTCGAAAATATCTCATCCTTTTTCAAAATTCTTTTTAATTAATTTAATTATTTTTAATTTAAATTTAATCTTATTTCTTATCCAATTTTCGAAATTACTAACTCCTTTTTAAAAAAAAAAATTATTTTCGAAATTCACTATCCCTTCTCCTCTTCTATTTATTTAATTATTTACTAACACTTCTCTTCACCTCTCTTCATCTAAATATCCGAACCCATTCTTCTTCACTCTCCTCCCCTTTCTTCTTCTACTAACATAAAGGAATCTCTATACTGTGACATAGAGGATTCCTCTTTCTTTTCTTGTTTTCTTCTCTTTCATATGAACAGGAATAAGGACAAAAGCACTCCATCATTCTCCATGAAATAAGAGAAGATCAAAAAGCAATGAGGGAGGAGCAACAAAGGCAAGGAAGGGACATAGAAGAGCTTAAGAACATCATTGGTCCTTCAAGAAGAAGACACCACTAAGGTGGACTCATTCCTTGTTCTTATTTCTTTCTGCTTTTCGGTTTTTATGTTGTGTTTATCTATGTTTTGTGTCTTTATTTCATGATCATTAGTATGTAGTAACCATGTCTTAAAGCTATGAATAAATTCCATTAATCCTTCACCTCTCTTAAAAGAAAAATATTTTAATTCAAAAGAACAAGAAGTACATGAATTTCGAATTTATCCTTGAATTTATTTTAATTATATTGATGTGGTGACAATACTTTTGTTTTCTGAATGAATGCTTGAACAGTGCATATTTTTTATCTTGTTGTTTATGAATGTTAAAATTGTTGGCTCTTGAAAGAATGATGAACAAAGAGAAATGTTATTGATGATCTGAAAAATCATGAAATTGATTCTTGAAGCAAGAAAAAGTAGTGAAAAAGAAGAAGCTTGCGAAAAAAGAAGAAGAAAAAAAGTGGCAAAAAAAATAGAAAGAAAAAGAAAAAGCAAGCAGAAAAAGCCAATAGCCCTTAAAAACAAAAGGCAAGGGTAAAAAGGATCCAAGGCTTTGAGCATCAATGGATAGGAGGGCCCAAGGAAATTAAATCCAGGCCTAAGCGGCTAAATCAAGCAGTCCCTAACCATGTGCTTGTGTCATGAAGGTCCAAGTGAAAAGCTTGAGACTGAGTGGTTAAAGTCGTGATCCAAAGCAAAAAGAGTGTGCTTAAGAGCTCTGGACACCTCTAACTGGGGACTCTAGCAAAGCTGAGTCACAATCTGAAAAGGTTCACCCAGTTATGTGTCTGTGGCATTTATGTATCCGGTGGTGATACTGGAAAACAAAGTGCTTAGGGCCACGGCCAAGACTCATAAGTAGCTGTGTTCAAGAATCAACATGCTTAACTAGGAAAGTCAATAACACTATCCAAAATTCTAAGTTCCTAGAGAAGCCAATCATTCAAAACTTCAAAGGAAAAAGTGAGATGCCAAAACTGTTCAGAAGCAAAAAGCTACAAGTCCCGCTCATCTAATTATAAGTAATATTCATTGATATTTTGGAATTTATAGTATATTCTCTTATTTTTATCCTATTTGATTTTTAGTTGCTTGGGGACAAGCAACAATTTAAGTTTGGTGTTGTGATGAGCGGATAATTTATACGCTTTTTGGCATTGTTTTTAGGTAGTTTTTAGTAAGTTCAAGCTACTTTTAGGGATGTTTTCATTAGTTTTTATGTTAAATTCATATTTCTGGAATTTACTATGAGTTTGTGTATTTTTCTGTGATTTCAGGTAATTTCTGGCTGAAATTGAGGGATTTGAGCAAAACTCTGAAAAAGGCTGACAAAAGGACTGCTGATGCTGTTGGAATCTGACCTCCCTGCACTCAAAATGGATTTTCTGGAGCTACAGAACTTCAAATGGCGCGCTCTCAACGGCGTTGGAAAGTAGACATCCAGAGCTTTCCAGCAATATATAATAGTCCATACTTTATTCGGAAATTGACGACGTTACTTGGCGTTGAACGCCAAGTACATGCTGCTGTCTGGAGTTAAACGCCAGAAAAACGTCATGATCCGGAGTTGAACGCCCAAAACACGTCATAACTTGGAGTTCAACTCCAATAAAAGCCTCAGCTCGTGGATAGATCAAGCTCAGCCCAAACATACACCAAGTGGGTCCCGGAAGTGGATTTATGCATCAATTACTTACTCATGTAAACCCTAGTAGCTAGTTTATTATAAATAGAACTTTTTACTATCATAATCTCATCCTGGATTGTATTTTGAATCCTGTGATCACGTTTTGGGGGCTGGCCATTCGGCCATGCCTGAACCTTTCACTTATGTATTTTCAACGGTGGAGTTTCTGCATACCATAGATTAAGGGTGTGGAACTCTGCTGTACCTCAAGTTTCAATACAATTACTATTACTTTTTATTCAATTCTCTTTTATTCTTATTCCAAGATATACGTTGCACTTCAACTTGATGAATGTGATGATCCGTGACACTCATCATCATTCTCACCTATGAACGCGCGTGATTGACAACCACTTCCGTTCTACCTTAGGCCGGGCGCATATCTCTTAGATTCCCCAACAGAATCTTCGTGGTATAAGCTAGATAGATGGCGGCATTCATGAGAATCCGGAAAGTCTAAACCTTGTCTGTGGTATTCCGAGTAGGATTCTGGGATTGAATGACTGTGACGAGCTTCAAACTCCTGAAGGCTGGGCGTGATGACAAACGCAAAAGAATCAAGGGATTCTATTCCAACCTGATTGAGAACCGACAGATGATTAGCCGTGCTGTGACAGAGCATAGGAACGTTTTCATTGAGAGGATGGGATGTAGCCATTGACAACAGTGATGCCCTACATACAGCTTGCCATGGAAAGGAGTAAGAAGGATTGGATGAATGTAATAAGAAAGTAGAGATTCAAGAGGAGCACAATCTCCATACGCCTATCTGAAATTTTCACTATTGATTTACATAAGTATCTCTATCCATTTTATTTTCTGTTTATTTTTATTAATCATATTTGATTTTCTAAATTCCATAATTTTATCCTCCTGACTGGGATTTACAAGATGACCATAGCTTGCTTCATACCAACAATCTCTGTGGGATCGACCCTTACTCACGTAAGGTATTACTTGGACGACCCAGTGCACTTGCTGGTTAGTTGAACGGAGTTGTGACTTCAAATAGAGCCAATTATTAAATTTCATACAAATACAAAGAGTACGTGATCACAATTTCGTCCACCATATATGCAGAAGTTGTTGTGTTCTGTTTTATTTGTTAATGAAATATGTTCATGGTGATCTGTTTTAATTAAGGAAATATGCTGTTATATGCAGAAGTTATTTTGGCTCACGGTGTTATGTTTCCTTTGTTAAGAAAATATGCTCATGGTGTTCTGTTTTAATTTTGATTTTATTCTGACTTTGTAATTTTGATTTTAATTTTATTGATATAGGTGTTTTCGAATTACTTCATGGCTAGTAATGCTAGAGAAGACACATAAAGCAACAATGTTGCTCCTAATGATAATGAAATTGAAGTTCAAAGTAATGCTAATCCAACTTCAGAAACTCCACAAGCAACGGATAATGTCTCAACTCCAGAAGGATCAACTCCTAATGAAGGTGACAATAAGACTCATGTTAAGAGTGCTTATTGGGAGTATTTTGATCTTTTGAAAGTTGAAGGTGAATGGAAGGCGAAATACAAGTTTTGCAAGACTGTGCTTAGTGCAAATTCGAGGAATGGTACCAAGTCATTGAGGAACCATGTGGATCGATATTATAAGAGAATAAAGGTGGCAAACTCTAGGCAATCATCAATTGTTGAATCATTGTCAAAACAATCACAAAAGCAAAAAGTGAATGAAGATGGTTTTGTGTTTGATCCTTCATTTACAAGAAAATGTGTCGCTGAAATGATTATTTTGCATGAGTATCCTATGAGTTGTGTGGACCACCATGGTTTGAGGCGAGCTTTTGCTTCAATGCAACCAACATTTAAAATGCCTAGTCAAAACACTGTTAGAAAAGACATCTTAAAGATGTATGGGGATGAGAATCGGAAGTTAACTGTTCAACTAGATGAAAATGATAGTAGAGTTGCAATAACAAGTGACATGTGGACTTCCAACCAAGAAAAAGGATACATGGTTGTCACGGCTCACTATATTGATAGTTCGTGGAAGTTGCATATGCGCATATTGAGGTACTTTAAAATTTTTATAAACTTTTATACATTGTGTTATTTTCATATGTTGAGCTTCGTTAATCTAAAAATGTATGCATGTTTGTTAATCTTTTCAACTTTTGTTATGTTTCTTGTCCCCATACAAGTGAAGTTCTCATTGAAACGTTGATGAAAATATTGTTAGAATGAAACATTGATAGAAAATTATCCACTGTTACATTGGATGACTGTTCTACTAATGATGCTATGATAGATGGATTGTTGGGGCGTTTAGATTCTTCATTCTTGATGATGGGGGGTAAATTGTTGCATATGCGTTGCTGTACTCATATATTGAACTTGATTGTGAAGGATGGCTTAAGTATTATTAAGAAAAGTATAGAAAAGATTCGTAGTAGTGTATTGCATTGGACTGTGACACAAAAAAGGAACGAAACTTTTGTGAGTTGGTGTGTGACAAACCCCGTTTTGACGGTTTGTCTTGTATTGATTTTAGGGGATTTTATAACCTTTTACCCACATTTATCCATTGAAATAGCATGGTTTTATAACTTCTCCTTTAATTGTGTTTAAGAGTGAAAACATGCTTTTAGGTCTTAAAATAGCTAAATTTAATTCTCCTTGATTCCATTAGATGCCTTGATATGTTTGCTAAGTGATTTCAGATTTAGAAGGCAAAGATTGGATCAAGGGAATGAAGAAAGAAGCATGAAAAGTTGGAGAACTCATGAAGAAATGAAAGAACCGGAAAGCTGTCAAGCCGACCTCTTCGCACTTAAATGACCATAACTTGAGCTACAGAGGTCCAAATGATGCGGTTCCAGTTGGGTTAGAAAGCTAACATCCGGAGCTTCGAAACGATATAAGGTTTTCCATAATTGCCACACGTATGGTGGCGCGCACGCGCAAAGTACGTGCACACGCCGTTGCTGCCATCTGGTTCACTTAATGCAACATGTGGCTAGCGATTTTAGAAGCCTTGTGGGCCCAATCCAACTCATTTCTGATGCTATTTAAGTCAAGTATTGAAGGGGAATCAATATACTTTAGATACTTTTCACACTTTAGAACTTTTAACCATTAGTCATAGTTTAGTTTTAGAAGTAGTTTCTAGAGAGAGAAGCTCTCACTTCTCTCTAGAATTAGGATTAGGATTAGGATTAGTTCTTAGATCTAGGTTTTAATCTTTGCTTTCTTCTACTTCTACCTTTCAATTTCTTGTTGTTACATTCATCTTCCTCTATTCTTTTCTTGTAATTTCCTTTATGCTGTTCTTATATTTTGTTGTAGATCTAGTATTGTTCCTTCTACATTCTTCCAATTCAATAAGAGGTAATTCATAATAAATGTGTCTTCTTTGCTTTTTTATTGTTGATCTCTCGTTTTTGTAGTTGTAGATTCCTTTAATTCTTGCATTTAATAATGATTACTTCTATTGCACTTTATGTGTTTGTTGAAATGCCTCTTCTAGATATAGTATAGATTTTTGTTCCTCTTGGCCTAGGTAGAGTAATTAGTGACACTTGAGTTATCTAATTCCTTTGTTGAATGATAATTGGAGAGATTGCTAATTGGTTTGGAGTGCACTAAAGCTAGTCTTTCCTTGGGAGTTGGCTAGGACTTGTGGCTCAAGTCAATTCATCCACTTGACTTTCCTTTCTTTAGTAAGGGTTAACTAAGTGGTAGCAATGAGCAATTCTCATCACAATTGAGAAGGATAACTAGGATAGAACTTCTAATTTTCATACCTTGCCAAGAGCCTTTTATAGTTATTAGTTTACTTTCTTGCCATTTACTTTCATGCCTCTTATCCAAAACCCCAAAACAACTCAAACCAATAACAAGACACTTTATTGTAATTCCTAGGGAGAACGACCCGAGGTTTGAATACTTCGGTTTATAAATTTAGGGGTTTGTTACTTGTGACAAACAATCTTTTGTATGAAAGGATTATTGTTGGTTTAGAAACTATACTTGCAACGAGAATTCATTTGTGAAATTCTATACCATCAAAAATCCAATCATCAAAATGGCGCCGTTGCCGGGGAATTGCAATGGTGTTGTGTTATTGGTTATTGTATATATGTGAATATTGTGAATATGTTTGCTTTTTGCTTCTTTGTTAGTTTTTAGTTTGTTCTCTTTATTTGTTACTATTTTTTGTTTTTGCCCTCTCTTGCCATCATGAATTCTCACTTTGGCTATGAGTTTGGTTCTAATTATGTTGTAGGAAATGAGGACTATAATGAAGATGTGTATCAAGAATGGGATAACCAAAGGTGGGAGGAGCCATATGCTTATGATCAATCCTCTTGGCAACAACCTCCACCAATGCACTATGAAGAAGAACCATTCTATGATACATATCAATCCAATGACTATGGTGAATCCTCTTGTGATTTTCAAGAACCACCACCATATGCCTATGAACCATGTCCTCAACATAACTCTCAACCATACTCACAAGCCCCTTCTTACCAACCACCTTCTAACCCATATCCATCCTACCAACAACCATATGAACCATATGAACCACATATAAAGCCACCACCATTCCAACATCAATATTTTCAAGAGCCACCTCCTCCATATTATTACCAAGATGAACCACCTCCAATATACGAAAATTTTCAACCACAAGATGAACACTACTTTCCACCACAACCTCCCATGGAAGAATACTCATATCCATTGATCCAAGAGCCACATGATCCTAATCATATTATCCAAGAGGAACAAGAGTCAAGGGATCATCTCAAGGAAGCATTGGATCAATTTCAAGCAACCATGGAGTGTGTTGTACAACAAGTGGAAAGAATGGAAAACATTGAACCACCACAACTCTACCAAGAAGAACCACCTTCCTACTATGAACCCTTCCCTCAAAATGATGAATCCTTCCACCCACCCCAATCTCTAATGGATGAAACCCTTGGTGTTCTTGTTCAAGGGCAAGAAGAGATGCAAAGGGATGTGCAAAATTTCATGGCCGCCTTGGATGCGGTAACAAATCAATTAGCCTCCCAATGCTTGAACACTCAAGGAACTCCCATAGCTACATGTGGAGAATCAAATGAAGAACATAGCATGAAGGAGAGATTGGAAACCGGTGGAAATGAGGGAAGTTGCTTTGTATTGGAACAATTAGAGGAAGCTTTTAATTGTTGAAGACAAGG
The DNA here is from genome assembly GCF_014773155.1 of Arachis stenosperma. NCBI lineage: Eukaryota > Viridiplantae > Streptophyta > Magnoliopsida > Fabales > Fabaceae > Arachis > Arachis stenosperma. The sequence continues at coordinate 11,556,895 of NC_080384.1, forward strand.
AGAAGTGGTAGAAGACTTAGGAGATGCGGAGCCCCCATGGGAACATAGAGTTGAAGAAAATCCCTCCAAGATGATTGAAATTGATGCTAGGGAGGAAAGTGCACACCTTCCAAGGCATATTCCATATGAAGACTTGGATGGGATAGAGCAAAAATTGAGTTTCCATGGCAATGAAGAGCAAGCATCAAGTCTAGTGGTGGAGAATCCTTTGAACTTGAAGAACCTTCTCCCGGTGCATTTGAAAATGTTGTGGAGGTAAACTTTTTCACCCTCCCAATTATAGTTTGATTAAGGGAAAAGGCTTAGATAGTATTAATGAACAAAAGATTGAATTAGAGAAATCTTGTGAAGAGGTGGAAGTCCTTAGAAATAGAAGGATGGGAGTGGAATACGCTTTGTCAAGATCGTTGGAAGCATCTTTGCCTAGGTTGTCATCTACTCCCTCACTTGAGTGGGTAAAATTCATTTTGCCTAGGTTGTCATCTACTCCCTCACTTGAGTGGGTAAAATTCATTTCTATAGCTTTATTGTCCCACTTGAGTATTGGGCACTTCATAGAGAATTCACCTTACTCACCACCGGGTGGACAATAATGATGATCAACTTCAAAACGGGTGTGAAGATAAAGTGTGGGACCCGGATCACAAGAAGAGGATCAACTTTGGGAGCCCCGAGCTTGTGAAGAACTCCAACACTTGGCTCAATCCATGAGAAATCTTGGGGCACAATGGAGACCAAGCATTGGTGGGAGTTCCAAGATGAATACAAGCACAAGCCACCTTGATAAGAAGCTCCCCATAAGTCCAACTTAAGGACAATAAATAAAAGTGCTTGGTGGGAGACACCCCACCATGGTAAACTCTTTCCATACTCTTTTGGTTTGTTAATAAGTGAATTGAGTTGCCATTATAGGTAGATTCTCATTTTCAATTTTATCTTTTGTAAATATTGGTAGAATTAGTTTAATTTCTTGTTTTTATTGTTTTATTGAGTTTAGTTAGTAGTATAGTATGTTGAATAAGGTTCTAGGGTGTTTTGGTAGCTGTTTGGAGGATTGAAAGGCTTGGATTGGTGCAAGAAGAAACAAAACCCCGTTTTGACGGTTTGTCTTGTATTGATTTTAGGGGATTTTATAACCTTTTACCCACATTTATCCATTGAAATAGCATGGTTTTATAACTTCTCCTTTAATTGTGTTTAAGAGTGAAAACATGCTTTTTAGGTCTTAAAATAGCTAAATTTAATTCTCCTTGATTCCATTAGATGCCTTGATATGTTTGCTAAGTGATTTCAGATTTAGAAGGCAAAGATTGGATCAAGGGAATGAAGAAAGAAGCATGAAAAGTTGGAGAACTCATGAAGAAATGAAAGAACCGGAAAGCTGTCAAGCCGACCTCTTCGCACTTAAATGACCATAACTTGAGCTACAGAGGTCCAAATGATGCGGTTCCAGTTGGGTTAGAAAGCTAACATCCGGGGCTTCGAAACGATATAAGATTTTCCATAATTGCCACACGTATGGTGGCGCGCACGCGCAAAGTACGCGCACGCGCCGTTGCTGCCATCTGGTTCACTTAATGCAACATGTGGCTAGCGATTTTAGAAGCCTTGTAGGCCCAATCCAACTCATTTCTGATGCTATTTAAGTCAAGTATTGAAGGGGAATCAATATACTTTAGATACTTTTCACACTTTAGAACTTTTAACCATTAGTCATAGTTTAGTTTTAGAAGTAGTTTCTAGAGAGAGAAGCTCTCACTTCTCTCTAGAATTAGGATTAGGATTAGGATTAGTTCTTAGATCTAGGTTTTAATCTTTGCTTTCTTCTACTTCTACCTTTCAATTTCTTGTTGTTACATTCATCTTCCTCTATTCTTTTCTTATAATTTCCTTTATGTTGTTCTTATATTTTGTTGTAGATCTAGTATTGTTCCTTCTACATTCTTCCAATTCAATAAGAGGTAATTCATAATAAATGTGTCTTCTTTGCTTTTCTATTGTTGATCTCTCGTTTTGTAGTTGTAGATTCCTTTAATTCTTGCATTTAATAATGATTACTTCTATTGCACTTTATGTGTTTGTTGAAATGCCTCTTCTAGATATAGTATAGATTTTTGTTCCTCTTGGCCTAGGTAGAGTAATTAGTGACACTTGAGTTATCTAATTCCTTTGTTGAATGATAATTGGAGAGATTGCTAATTGGTTTGGAGTGCACTAAAGCTAGTCTTTCCTTGGGAGTTGGCTAGGACTTGTGGCTCAAGTCAATTCATCCACTTGACTTTCCTTTCTTAGTAAGGTTAACTAAGTGGTAGCAATGAGCAATTCTCATCACAATTGAGAAGGATAACTAGGATATAACTTCTAATTTTCATACCTTGCCAAGAGCCTTTTATAGTTATTAGTTTACTTTCTTTCCATTTACTTTCATGCCTCTTATCCAAAACCCCAAAACAACTCAAACCAATAACAAGACACTTTATTGTAATTCCTAGGGAGAACGACCCGAGGTTTGAATACTTCGGTTTATAAATTTAGGGGTTTGTTACTTGTGACAAACAATCTTTTGTATGAAAGGATTATTGTTGGTTTAGAAACTATACTTGCAACGAGAATTCATTTGTGAAATTCTATACCATCAAAAATCCAATCGTCAGTGTGCTAAAACAGCGATCTCATTTACTAGAAAATTAGTTCTTGATTGCCCAACTAGATGGAACTCAACTTATTTGATGTTAGAAACTGCTTTGTTGTATAAATCTGTCTTTCCTAGGTTAAGGAAGAAGGAACCCCAATATAAAACGGTGCCAAGTAATGAGGAGTGGGAACTTGCGAAGGAAATATGTGATAGATTGAAGTTGTTTTATGATGTTACTCAACTATTTTCTGGGTCTAAATTTCCTACTGCTAATCTTTATTTTACTCTGGTTTGTAAAATAAAAGTGTCATTGGATGAATGGGAAATTTCTACTAATCTGTTAATTGCTAATATGACATCTAACATAAAGAAGAAATTTGAAAAGTATTGGGATGAAATTCATGGTATTATGGGTGTTGCTGCTGTTTTAGACCCTAAGTACAAGATGGTTGGGGTTGAGTTTCAATTTGAAAAAATGTATCCAGATCCAACAGAATGCTCCAAGCAAGTTGATAGAATTCATCAGTTGTGTAATGAGTTGGTTAATGAATACACTCAAAAAATGAGTTTTGATGTGTCACATGTCGGTGCTGGTGTTGGTGTTGGTGTTGGTACAAAAGAAAGTAATGAAAGTGGAAATACAAGTTTATTTGGGGGTGATGATTATATGGTGTATCTTAAAAGAAGAAAAATGACAAGGAGTTCATATGTGAATGTTGAGTTAGATCATTATCTTGAGGAGGAAATTCATCCTCCAAATGATCCTAACTTTAATGTTTTGAAATGGTGGAAGAACAATCACATGAAATTTAAAGTTCTTGCAAAAATAGCTAAGGATATATATGCTATTCCGGTGTCCACTGTTGCATCTGAATCTGCTTTTAGTACAAGTGGTCGTGTAATTTCTCCTCATCGTGTAAAGCTCAAACAAGACATAATTGAAGCTTTGATGTGTGGCCAAAGTTGGTTGTGGGCACCTTTGGGAAGTAAAGGTGATATATTGATTAATCTTCATTTATGTTAATTTTTTACATAGTATCAATTAATTTGTTAATTGTTATCTCTTTTGATTTTCAGGTTTAAATCTTGATTTGCAAACATTTACTGATGATGAAGATGTTGAAAGTGATCAAGATTAAGGGTTGAAGCTCCTTTTATATCTAATATTATAATTTCTTTATTATGGTGTTAAATTTATAGTGATCTAACAATATTTTTTTTAATTTCAAGTTATTTTAGCTAATGACATTGTATAAATTTTATGTTTGTATTTCAAATTGTCCATGAATTTTAAATTTTTGTCTTAATTTAAATATGAATAGATAAAAATTAAAATATTTAATTTTTATAGGAGTGGGGTGGGTACCCGCAGGGGCGGGTTTGGGTTTTGTAATTTACTACCTGCGGGTACTGATGGGGCGGGTAGTATACGCATAACAGGACGGCGGGGCAGGGTCGGGTAGGGCAAAAACTCGCCCCTACCCGCCCCACTTCCACCCCTACAATTAAGGAAATTTCATGGAGGAATCAAGTGAGAGAACATAAAATGAAAAAGCATCATATCCAACTCAAAACCTTAAAGTAATAAGTTAATGGGTTTCTCATCTTATAAACTCCTCACTCTTCCTGCTTTCTTCAATGTGGGATGGTGCATGAAACTGACTCCGCATAATTTGCACAGATAGACCGACAAGTATACCAGGTCATCCAAGTAATACCTCAGGTGAGTGAGAGTCGATCCCACAGAGATTGTTGGTTTGAGCAAGCAGTGGACACCTTGCAGATCTTAGTTAGGCAGATAGAAAATATTGTTTTGTCACAGGAAAAACGCATAAAACAAATAAATAAATAAAACATTACTAGATAGATGATGATTCAATAGTGATAGAATGGTTGAGGCTTCGGAGATGCTTTGTCTTTCCGGATTAACTTTTCTTACTGTCTTTTTCAATAACCTTCTAATTCCTTCAATGGCAGCCGTAAGTGATTAACTCATGTCTTCTCATCAAGTTAACATCCTCTACTGCAGCAATCTACCACGTTGAGATGACTCATGTCCTCTCATCAAGCTACCTCTAGGTTTCTCACTGTAGCAGAAGATGAAGCTCTAAGCAGTCCACTTCCCTTCACGATCCTACTCAAGGTACCACAGACAAGGTAGATCTTCCGGATTAGAAAGTGATGCTTCTTTGACTCTAGCCTTAGCGCAACAGAGAGCTCACGCACCCATAGTCAACAGAATTTCATGTCACATATCCAAAGTTGCTCAGATGCTCTATCGGAATCCGCAATGTAATATCTAGCTTTAGTTCAATGCTATTCGGGTCAGGAATTGCATGGAACCCATGTAGAACAAGGGTGATTGTCACGGGTCACCCTCAATTCATAAGATAAAGAACGAGGTTACATAAGAGAATAGAATCAGACATATTGAATGAAAACAGTAATATTATTGATCCATGAAACTCAGCAGAACTCCTAACCTTAACTTTAGGAGGTTGGTGACTCATATTGTATAGAAAATAAAAGTGAAAGGTTCGAATGGGCAAAGATTGAAAAGTGGGCAAGAGTCCTCTAACAAGGGTAAACTCTTATATATATATATAATCTGCTAACTAAGAATTACAGAAATAAGATAAACTAGTATTGTAGTGCGAAAATCAATTTATGGAGCCTACTTAGTGAGTTTTTGGGCTGAGCTTGAGTGTCTTCCATGAGCTAGTACCCCTTAGGGGTGTTGAACACTGGCTAGGGACCCCCTTTTGGGCATTGGACGCCAGTTGTTCCTCTGTGGGCGCTAGACGCTAGGAATAGGGCTGGTGGCTGGCGTTGAACGCCAGTTTTAGGCCTTTATTTCCAAAGCAAAGTATAAATTATTATATATTTTTGGAAAGCCCTGAATGTTATATTTCCATAGCCGTTGAGAGCGCGCCATTTGGACTTCTGTATCTCCAGAAAAACTCCTTTGAGTACATGGAGGTCAGATCCTGACAGCATCTGCAGTCCTTTCTCTGTCTCTGAATCAGACTTCTGTTTAAGCTCCTCAATTTCAGCCAGAAAAATTATGAAATCAGCATAAAACACAAAAACTCAAAGTATAATCCAAAAATGTGAATTTTGCACTAAAACCTATGAAAACATAAAAAAACTTAAACAAAACATAATGAAATCTATATGAAAATGATGCCAAAAAGCGTATAAAATATCCTCTCATCATGGGACTAATTTCATACATTACTTTTTACACGTGCAACATTAACATGAAGGTAGAAAAGTCTATGATTAATACCATTTTTCTGTAAAAATATACTTAAAAATGTGTGATAAGAATTTTCTTACATTGTCGGTTTGTATTGAGAGATATAGCTATAAGGATAAAGGCTAAGCTTTATTAGTAGTGTAACTTGTTTTGGTTGCATTAAAATCAAATTAAGAAAGTATTTTATCTTTTTGTATATGTTTTTTAAGATTCTGACCTTTGATAGCAAAAAAGCATGTTGTTGCTAAGTTACAAAGTTTTTGTCATCGAATTTATTTAAGATTGGAGCTAAAAAATTTTTGAAATTGATAGAAGGAAGTGTGATAGCCATAGATGATTAAAAGGATTTAATACCATGTGAACTTAATAAAAAAAGTGATGAAGAGTCATGAACTGAGCTTGGTAATGCCCAGTTTCTTGTATGCTAAGAAAGACAAAGAAAGAATGATACAGGAGAAAAGAGAGTGAATTGTATTTGATAGTAATATAGAAAGTGTGATTATACATTGTTATTAATAAAAAGACAATGTGAGGTATTTATACACCATTATGAATGAGAGTAAACAAGCTACACTAATACAACTTAACATTTATCGTTATAGCTATACCTCTCGATATGACTCATGTTGTGTTAACTATACAATTATTTTAAGGTGGAAATTCAGGTGCAGTTAACACCACGTGAAGTTATAATTGTTAGTTGAAAATAATTTGTTTCAAAAAGGGAAGCATTCTAAGAGTCAGTAAGCGTATGTCTTCAAAGAAAAGGCAACATCGAAAGAGAATCCTTTGGCAAGGAAGAACGAGCAAGACTTTGTCATGACCAGTAAACAAGCTGATTGACGGACCAAATCGAAGGTCCCAAAATTTGAGGGTTTCTTTTGAATGTTACATTTTGTCCATAAAAGAAGCTGGAACGGTTACTTTTGGATTACTGAATGTGAAAGTTACACTTCAATTTGATTGGTTGAAGACTTTTATAAATGGAAGAAGACTCGAAGGCACAGGGGTTGGAACTTTGCTTCAGAAATTACTCACGCACACTCACATCCCAGCAAATTTTTGAGTCTGTTTCGAGTCAATTTTTTGTAGGGTTCTTTCTACTTGTTTTTACTTTTCATTTACATTTTTTGCAAACTTTACTTCCCTTGCAAATTTATCATTCATGCAACATTTATTTTCCTTGTTCAATTTTATGTTTTAGTGCTTTAATTTCAATTTTAAAAGTCCTTTGATCTAATCGAAAATATTTTATTGCTTTATTTAATTTCAACGCAAATAATTTTAAATTCAGTCAATTTATTTTCAAAGTCTTATTTACTGTTTTCAAATTTTCTTAAGTTTTTGTCTGATTGAATGGTCTTTGATGCACTTTGAAAAACTGGTACTCGCAAAGAGGAGTAGGTTTTGCTCCAAAACCATTAGATATCAAACCACTTTCGATTTGCTAAAAATTAAGAGAACAAATTGGCACGCCCAGTGGAACATTTTTAAAATTAAATGTGTCAAATGATTTTTGTGTGGTCATAGTGTATGCGATTGAGAGGTGGAAGGAGTGTACACGTGGCAGATGAGGTTTCAAATGCTAATGGTGGTTCATCCACAAATGATAATACACCAGTTGTTGCACAATTTTTGGACGTTAGTTCATGTTCGAAAGGTTGGTAGTAAGTGAAAGTGTGGTAGTTACCAATGTCCAGATAGGAAATAGTGGGCATAATACTCACCCACGTGGTAATCCAATACCAATGCAACCCCAAGTAACAGTTGACTGGCCTTCTTATGGCATTCCTCCAGGTTATACGCCACCAATAAGTGGCTTTGCCCCTCTGGTTCGATTTGGAGGTGTGGGTGGAGTGAATAATGTTCAAATGCCACAACAATATCCCAAGTATTCTCGAGATTTCAATGTGTGTTTTACATCAAATGCTTCTAATTTAGTGGCAGCATTTTGACAACATGTAGAAGAAAGTCATTATTATTTGGTTAATTTGTTGACCGAACAAATGACCAAAATCATGAATTCCATCATAGCAGATCACAAGAGAAAGTTTGATCGTCTTGCAAGACAAGTAGAGTGAATCGCTCAAATTTTCAATTATGATGAAGGTGAAAGGCAAAATGTAAGAGGAAATTATGAGAGTTTTGAAAATTTGTTTCAAATTGAAAATGATGCTCTTAAGTGCAGGAAAGTTTTCAGTTAATTCCTCGTGGGGCGAAATGCTGATGATGTACTAGCTCAATTATGTTCTAATCAAGTTGGTGAACGTTATCAGGTCACGAGAATGGTGGAAGATGTCCTCAATAGGGTTGGGTTCAACATAGGATTCATGAATCAAGCCCATTTTGTGTCAGTTTTTCCTCCTACTGTTCAAATGGCTGAAGTGCCAAGAGAAATAAAAAATTCTAAGATAATCACAAAGTTTGCTGGATAAGTTAGGGAATCAACTACTGAGCATGTTGCTCAACATTTGGTTGAGATTGAAAACTTGGCTAATGACAAAAATTTGAAAATAATTTTTTTTCCTTCTTTGTTAATGAGGAATGCATTTACATGGTTTTCGAATCTTAGATCAAATTCGATAACAACATGGGCACAGTTAGAAAATACTTTTCATGCCCAATTTTATCAGGGAGAACTAAACATGGCAGTTACTGACTTAGTGACTTTGAAACATGAAGATGGTTAAACTATTGATGATTATATGATACGTTTCAAAAATGCTAGAAGTTGATGCTATGTATCTCTTCCTGAAAGTGAAGTAGTGAAAATAGCAATTGTGGGGCTAGGATTTTATATGCGTCGGAAGTTGCTTAATGTTCACATACCTGATTTGGCACATTTGGTTGAAAGACTACATCATGTTGAAATTCTTAAGAAAGAAAAAGAGAAGTATATGAGTGACGAGAGAAAGTTGAAAAGTAAATCTTTTGCTCGAAAAGAAAAATTTTCTTCTGTAGCAATGGATTTTACAGGTGAAGAATATGATTTAGAAACAGAAGTCGATTTGGCTGAACTTAAAAAAGGACCACCTTATGTTTGTTCTTTACTCAGAAAAATCTTAAGTAGTGATAAATCGAGTAATTAAAACTATAAGTGGAAAGAAATACAGTTTTTATATTTCAAAATCGGATCAAATATTGGATGTGTTGCTTAGAGATAAATAATTAATTTTACCTGAAGGTAGAATCTTGCTTTTGGTAAAAGATTTAAAAGGGAAACCTTGTTGTAAGTTTCATCAAGCAACTTGCCATTCGACTATCAATTGTATCCATTTCAGAGACCTGATACAAGAGGCAATCATGGAGGGTCGGTTGAAATTTGATAATGCAAAGAAAGAAATTAAAGTTGATTCTGATCCCTTTGATAGTGGAGCCAGTTTTGCTAAACCATATTTCGACGTGAATATGGTTGGGATGTCATATGACTTTGATATGGCTTTAGGAGACTTCCAATCTAATGTTCGATCAGTCTACCCTGGTGTAGGAGATGGATTGCTAGAATTCTTGATGCGGCAAAAATGGAAGGATCGGGATGTATCTCTGTATCCTCGATGTAATGCAATTTTCGATGCTGAAGCTACAACAATTTTTGAGAAGGAGAGAATGAAAAAGGAATTGGATCATAAAGAAGAGCAAGCTCGACAGAAGCATCTAATTCGAAGATTAGAAGGGCAAAGGTCTGGAGGCGCTCAAAGAAATGTTGCTGCGTCTTTGAGTCGTTCACAAGCCCTGGGAGTGCAGTGGATTCGAAATTATCAGAAATTTCACAACAGGAATGCTCAGTATAGGCGCAATCCAAAGTGGGGCCATCGTGGACCCCCTCGAGGTCGTCACCCTTATTTCTGTTGCCAAGCCAGAAGGAATCAAGGGGAAGTAGAAGAAATGGGCGCCAGTTACCAAAGGTGTCTCAAGGTGACAAAGTCAAGGGGGCAACCCCTTCTGTGCATTCGAGGGTAGTATTTCTTGTTGATGGGGAGACATATTCGAAGGAAATTTCGTCCCCTTCTAAACTTGACAAATGCAAGGCTGTGGTAATCGCTCAAGAAGCTGCTAAGGAGAAAGAGCCTGATCTGGACGAAGAGTACTTCGAAGAGGGTGATGACGAAAAGGTGAGTACTATTTCGACTAAGTACTTGGGAGAGTATGAGGGGAACCCTAATGAGGATTATGATGTGGATAATGAGGGGATGAGTGATGATCGGATTTTTGACGGTTTAGAATTTCACAAATGAAATCTCGTTGAAGTATAGTCTCTAAACCAACAATAATCCTTTCATGCAAAAATTTGTTTGTCACAAGTACAAACCCCTAAAATCTATAAACCGAAGTATTTAAACCTCGGGTTGTTCTCCCTAGGATTTACAATAAAGTGTCTTGTTATTGGTTGTGAGTTATTTTGGGGTTTTGATATGAAGCATGAAAGATAAATGGCAAGAAAGTAAACTAAGGCCTAAAAAGGTCTTGGCAAGGGTTGGTGGTCAAGGATCTCTATCCTAATCACTAACCACAATATGAGAATTAGCAAGGATTAATCTCATTAAATCATCCTCTAACTAGTAGTAAAGGAAAGTCAAATGAGCTATATCAATCCTAGTCCATAAGTCCTAACTCTCCACTAATTCAATTAGTGAGAACTAGAGTCAATGGATCCCAATCATCAATTACTTGGACATTAGCAACTCAAGAGTTCCTAAGTTACCTTTCCAAGCCAAGAACATAAAATTTTACTCTAAAATCCAACCAAGCATTTCATCAAACACTTGGAAGGCATAAAAGGAAAGCATAGTAAAGCAACAACAAGAATGAAATCGAAAAGTAAATCTACACTACTCAATTGCAAAGAATTAACAACAACAAATCAAATGAACACAATTATTATGAATTACCTCTAATTGAATTGAAAGAGAATAGGAGGAACAAAAGTAGATCTACAACAAAGTATAAGAACAACATAAAGGAAGTTACAACAAAAGAATAGAGGAAGATGAATGTAACAACAAAAAATTGAAAGGTAGAAGTAGAAGAAAGCAAAGATTAAAACCTAGATCTAAGAACTAATCCTAATCATAATCCTAGAGAGAAGTGAGAGCTTCTCTCTCTAGAAACTAACTCTAACTACTAAACTATGACTAATGAAAAAGTATCTAAAGTATGAAAAGTGTCTTCATTCCCCCTTCAATCCTTGGCTTAAATAGCATTAGATATGAGTTGGATTGGGCCTACAAGGCTTGTAAATTCGCTAGCCACGAGTTTGCATGAAGTGATCACGTGCACCAACGGTGCGTGCGTATACAGTGCGCGTACGCATCCTTATATGTATAGTCTATGGCAAATCTTATATCTTTTCGAAGCCCCGGATGTTAGCTTTCTAACGCAACTGGAACCGCATCATTTGGACCTCTGTAGTTCAAGTTATGGTCGATTAAGTGCGAAGAGGTCGGCTTGACAGCTTTTGCGTTTCCTTTATTTCTCCATGAGTTCTCCATTTCTATATGCTTTTCCTTCATTCCCGTGGTCCAATCTTTGCCTCCTAAACCTTAAGTCACTTAACAAACATATCAAGGCATCTAATGGAATCAAGGTGAATTGAATTTATTTATTTTAAGACCTAAAAAGCATGTTCTCACTCTTAAGCACAATTAAAGGAGAAGTTATAAAACCATGCTATTTCAATGGATAAATGTGGGTAAAAGGTCATAAAATCTCTTAAAATCAATACAAGCTAAACCGTCAAAATGGGATTTATCAACCTCCCCACACTTAAACCAAGCATGTTCTCATGCTTAAACCAAGAATGAAGTAAGGGTATGGCATTTATTCAATGGAAACTAACTAAATGCAATCTACCTATATGCAACTATCTAAATGAATGCAATTGCTTGGTCAAAATAAATCAATTCCCAAGAAGCATATATGCACAAGGGCTAAGGACTAGCAAGTCTAATCCACAATTGAATTGAGTTGTTAAATATTTTTACAAACTTGCATGAAAATTATGATCATAGGTGAAAACATGTAATTGAGCATCAAACCCTCACCGGATGTGTTTGCACTCTATTCGCTCAAGTGTTTAGGGTTGATTCTCTAAATTCTCCCCTAATCATGCTTTCTAAGATTTGTTCTTCTAACAATCAACATATATTTCATGCATGCATACATTTATCACGAGGTCTTTTCTTTAGGTTGTAATGGGGCTAGGGTCAAGGTAGGATGCATATTTGGTTAAGTGGACTTGATATTTGAATCTTTGATTAACCTAGACTTCCTACCTAACCTATGACAACCTATTCAATTTAAGTTCTAGCCTAACTACCCATTCTACTCACTTTTTTACATACTCATGCATTTTCTTTCCTTGATTCGTAACACTTATGCATTGATTCCCTTTTATTGAGCTTCACTTTGGGGCGTTTTGTCCCCTTTTTATTTCTTTCTCTTTTTTTTCTTTTTTTTCTTTTTTTTTTTCTTTTCCATATTATTTTTCTTTTCTTTTTCTTTTGTTTTTTTTTTCTCATTTTTTTTTCTATATACAAGAACATCAATGCATAAGGTTTTACATTTGATCAATACATGAGTATGTACCCAATTCCCAATATTTTCAATAACAATACAAAATACCCTTTTTATTCACCCAATGTCCCAAGGTTCCCCACACTTGAATGATACTCACACACACTAGCCTAAGCTAATCAAAGATCCAAATTAATGGACAATTATTATTTTTCGCTTTAAGGCTTGTAATGTGCTAAAATAAGAATAAGTGGGTTAAGCGTAGGCTCAAAGTTGGCTAACAATGGAAGATAAAAGGTAAGGCTATTTGGGTAAGTGAGCTAATGAAATGATGGCCTCAATCATATAAATGCATGAATACACAAAATAATGGACATAAAGAATCAAACAAAGCAAAGATTACAATCATAGAAAGAGAATAATGCACACAAGAAGGGAAAATAAGTGGTTATAAGATGTAACCACACCATTAGGCTCAAATCTCACTTGCTTGTGTTCTTAGCTCAAAAACATGATCCACAATATATATAATTCAAGAAAGTTCTATGAAAAAGTTTTCACTCAATCAATTGAAGTGCCCTATAGATAGAAATCTTGAAAATTTTCATTATTTTGACTAAGCTTATTGTGTATATATATGCAAAAAAATAAGAAAATGCAAGTAAAAATCCTAAAATCCTAGAATGAAATGCAAAAGTGTTAGGATTAGAAATTTGTCACCCAAATCGCCGACCGGTCGGACGACCTCCTCACACTTAAAAGTTTGCACCGTCCTCGGTGCACTCAAAGATGAGCAAGGGGGTACGGCGACTCTCCGGATTGCTACGTGTTCTTAGACTTGCTTCCGTTATTGCTTGTGGTGTATTCATCATGAAAAACAAAAATATAACACCATAAGATGAGACAATACAAAAGCAAGGAAGCATACATTGTTGGAATGAGGTAAATAACTAGAATTAAGTGAGTGAATAAGTTGTGACATGTATGATAGATAAGTGTGTGAACTCTAAATTGCGCGGTTTAGAACACACATTAGCATAAAAGATATGTCACAAAAGAAGCATGCACTTCACTTATCCTAGTGTGCTTTAGATGCTTTAAGTGAACTTGTAAGGTAAAACAAGCATTAAAGAAGCATGAAAGCATTCAAGCTAAGCCTATGGATGCATATGATCATGAAATACAATGCATTAAGGTATATGCTCAACATCATCCATCAAGAGATTGCCTAATCGAGGAAAAAGATTCAAATTACATGGTGGCCAAATCATGCAATTCACGAAGAGTTACAAACTCGAAGGCAATTCTCATCACTTGGTATTTTCAAAAGGTAAGCATGAAAAATTCAAAACCAAGTTAAATAATATAACCTCAATCATAGAATCCAACAAAGATTATCTAAAAACATTCATGCTAAAATAGCATTTAGGCAATAAGGGGCAGCAATGTATAGTAAACAAAGTCAATAATCCAACACTTATAATGAAAAGAGAGAAAATAAAATGAAAACTAACTAATTAACCAACTAAAATAAATGGTTATCCATGGTGTTTGGAAGTGTTGGATGATTGTTGGAGGAGGGAAGAAGAAAGGAGAAGGAAAAGAAATGGAAAGAGGAGAAGAAAAGAAATGGATGGAAGAAAGGGCATCCACGCGCACGCACGCATGACGCACGCGCGTCGATGGCTTATTTCGAGAGTAGCGCGTACGCGTCGTGTGCGCGAGCGCGCAAATAGGTTTGTGCCTCAGGCCCAATTTCTGCACAGTGCAGGCCTAACTCTCGGGTCAAGGTATGGAAGGTGGAACTTCTCAATCCACGTATACGCGTGCATGGCGCGCTCGCGTGGATGGTCCAAAACGCTTGATGCACGCGTATGCACGCAGTGCACGTACGCGTGGATGATGCTCTGTTTTTCAAAAATTTTTGCTATGTTTTTACACCAATCCAAGCATTCCAAACCTCCAAACAGCTACCAAAATACCATAAAACCTTATTTAACATACTAAACTACCAATTAGACTCATTAAAACAATCAAAACAAGAAATTAAACTAATTCTACCAATATGTACAAAAAGATAAAATGAAAAGAAGTTACCATGGTGGGGTGTCTCCCACCTAGCACTTTTGTTTATTGTCCTTAAGTTGGACTTATGGGGAGCTTCTCTCAAGGTGGCTTGTGCTTGTACTCATCTTGGAACTTCCACCAATGCTTGGACTTCCAATAAGCTCCATCATTCAAGATTAATATCTCCAAGCTTTGATGGAGTTCTTCACAAACCATGGGCTCCCAATGTTGATCCTCATGTGTTCCCGGATCCCATATTTTGTCTTCACACCCATCTCCAAGTTGATTATCATTAATCCATGTGGGTGGTGAGCAAGGTGAATTCTCAACAAAGTGACCAAATATCCTTCTAGACCCATGTACTCTAGTTATACACCAACCTTTGCTATCAAGCTTTGGACATGTGACCATAATGAACCTAGAATGATGCTTCCAACCACTAACCATCTCCTTTTTACTCTTAAAGCCACTAATTTTTCTAAGTTGACCATCTGTCTCAAGCAAACCATATTCAAGGGGAATAGCAAAGCTTAAGTATAAGGAATTTACCCACTTGAATGAGAGAATGGATGGTGGTGGCTTGGGGAGAGGTATCTCCAATGTGCTTGCAAGCTCTACTCCCTTGTTTGCTTCCTTGTCAATCTCCACCTCTTCATAAACTTCTTCATTCTCAATCCTTTGTTCGTCAACTTCATCTAACTCTTCTCCATCACTCAAGTCATAAATGGGAGGTTGAGAGAAATCTACCGCCACATCACTCTCAAATTCATTGGGAGAAGGTTCTTCAAATTCAAAGGATTCTTCACCAAGAAGATTGGATGTATGATCTTCATCACCAAGGGAACTCAATTCTTGCTTCATTCTCTCCAAGTCTTCATATAGAATATGCCTCGGAGGTTGTGCACATTCCTCCTTAACATCAAATTCAATATTCTTGGAGGAAATCTCTATGATTTTAGCTTCCCATGGAGGTTCCGCATCTCCTATGTCTTCAACCACTTCTTCCTTTTCTTCAATGATCATAGGCTTCTCCAATTGTTCTAACACAAAGTGGTATTCCTCTTTTTCCACCGGAGTTTCCAATCTCTCCTTCATGCTATGCTCTTTAATTGATTCTCCACATGTGACCATGGGAGTGCTTTGAGTGCTCAAGCATTGGGAGGCTAAAATGCTTACTACCTTGGTCAAGGTAGCCATAAATTCTAGTGTCTCCCTTTGCATTTCTCCTTGCCCTTGAAGTA
The DNA here is from genome assembly GCF_014773155.1 of Arachis stenosperma. Lineage (NCBI taxonomy): Eukaryota > Viridiplantae > Streptophyta > Magnoliopsida > Fabales > Fabaceae > Arachis > Arachis stenosperma. Next base: position 11,572,610 of record NC_080384.1, read on the forward strand.
TAACGCTAAGGATTTTATCCATTGAGGATTGGAGTGGATAAGAGGGTTCATTGTCTTGGAGAAAGGGCTCATCATAGGAAGGTGGTTCTTCTTGGTAAGGTGGTGGTGTGTATTGAGTTGATTCTTGGGAGTAGTAATCTTGGAATTGTGGTTCCTTGTATGGCTCATATGGTTCAAAAGGTGGTTGGTGTGGTGGATAAGGATTAGAGTCATATGGAGGTATTTGGTGAAAAGAGGCTTGTGAGTATGGTTGAGGGTCATGTTGAGGATATGACTCATAGGCATATGGTGGTGGTTCTTGAAAATTACAAGGAGATTCACCATAGCCATTGGATTGATATGCATCATAGAATGGCTCTTCTTCATAGTGCATTGGTGGAGGTTGTTGCCATGAGGATTGATCATATGGCTCCTCCCACCTTTGGTTGTCCCATCCTTGATACACATCTTCATTGTAGCTCCCATCACCTACAACATAGTTGTAATCACACTCATAGCCAAAATGAGAATTCATGGTGAAAGAGAAAACAAAAATCAAAAGCTAATAGAAAATAAGAGAAACAAAATTCTACAAATAGCAAACAAAGCAAAAAAAAAAAAAACAAGATATTCACACTATTCATATATATACAATAACCAATAACATAACACCATTGCAAATCCCCGGCAACGGCGCCATTTTGATGATTGGATTTTTGACGGTTTAGAATTTCACAAATGAAATCTCGTTGAAGTATAGTCTCTAAACCAACAATAATCCTTTCATGCAAAAATTTGTTTGTCACAAGTACAAACCCCTAAAATCTATAAACCGAAGTATTTAAACCTCGGGTCGTTCTCCCTAGGATTTACAATAAAGTGTCTTGTTATTGGTTGTGAGTTATTTTGGGGTTTTGATATGAAGCATGAAAGATAAATGGCAAGAAAGTAAACTAAGGCCTAAAAAGGTCTTGGCAAGGGTTGGTGGTCAAGGATCTCTATCCTAATCACTAACCACAATATGAGAATTAGCAAGGATTAATCTCATTAAATCATCCTCTAACTAGTAGTAAAGGAAAGTCAAATGAGCTATATCAATCCTAGTCCATAAGTCCTAATTCTCCACTAATTCAATTAGTGAGAACTAGAGTCAATGGATCCCAATCATCAATTACTTGGACATTAGCAACTCAAGAGTTCCTAAGTTACCTTTCCAAGCCAAGAACATAAAATTTTACTCTAAAATCCAACCAAGCATTTCATCAAACACTTGGAAGGCATAAAAGAAAAGCATAGTAAAGCAACAACAAGAATGAAATCGAAAAGTAAATCTACACTACTCAATTGCAAAGAATTAACAACAACAAATCAAATGAACACAATTATTATGAATTACCTCTAATTGAATTGAAAGAGAATAGGAGGAACAAAAGTAGATCTACAACAAAGTATAAGAACAACATAAAGGAAGTTACAACAAAAGAATAGAGGAAGATGAATGTAACAACAAAAAATTGAAAGGTAGAAGTAGAAGAAAGCAAAGATTAAAACCTAGATCTAAGAACTAATCCTAATCATAATCCTAGAGAGAAGTGAGAGCTTCTCTCTCTAGAAACTAACTCTAACTACTAAACTATGACTAATGAAAAAGTATCTAAAGTATGAAAAGTGTCTTCATTCCCCCTTCAATCCTTGGCTTAAATAGCATTAGAAATGAGTTGGATTGGGCCCACAAGGCTTGTAAATTCGCTAGCCACGAGTTTGCATGAAGTGATCATGTGCACCAACGGCGCGTGCGCATACAGTGCGCGTACGCGTCCTTATATGTATAGTCTATGGCAAATCTTATATCGTTTCGAAGCCCCGGATGTTAGCTTTCTAACGCAACTAGAACCGCATCATTTAGACCTCTGTAGCTCAAGTTATGGTCGATTAAGTGCGAAGAGGTCGGCTTGATAACTTTTGCGTTTCCTTTATTTCTCCATGAGTTCTCCATTTCTACATGCTTTTCCTTCATTCCCTTGGTCCAATCTTTGCCTCCTAAACCTTAAGTCACTTAACAAACATATCAAGGCATCTAATGGAATCAAGGTGAATTGAATTTATTTATTTTAAGACCTAAAAAGCATGTTCTCACTCTTAAGCACAATTAAAGGAGAAGTTATAAAACCGTGCTATTTCAATGGATAAATGTGGGTAAAAGGTCATAAAATCTCTTAAAATCAATACAAGATAAACCGTCAAAACGTGGTTTATCAATGAGCCATGTTACTTCTAGAGACCTTCTGAAAAGCAAAAATCTGATCTCTGTTTTTTGCATGTCACCCTTGTGATGAGTGGAATTAAAGATAACAAGGTCTTGGTCGATGGAGGAGCGACAATTAATTTATTGCTGGAGAGGATGTTGATGAAAGTAGGAAAGCATCCTGATGATTTAATTCTGACTAATATCTCTGTGACTGATTATAGTGGAGTTTCTACTCCTGCAAAAGGACTGGTAATCGTTGGAGTGAAAGTTGAGTCCTCTGATCGAAACATTGTCTTCGTAGTGGTGTCATCGAAGGCTAGCTATAATGCCTTGTTGGGGTGTAACTGGATCCATGGAGTTAGGGCTGTACCATCTAATGTACATAAAAGTATCTTTTTATAGACAGACGAAAGGAAACATGAAGTGGTCAAGGCTTATTCGAATCTTTATGTCGAACAATTGCATGTCGATTTCAGGGTATATAGTCCTAAGTTGAAGCCTTTGAATGTTGATAGGATACTTAATTCCTTCAATTGTGAAGGCTGCTTTTTAACTTCAGAGTGTTTGAATGTAAAGCTTCGACGTCCAGAACTTGATGCTCCTCCTACTGGTTAGAATTTCTCAGCGTAAGAGGTGATTTGAAGACGTCCTTAAATGGCTGACGAACAAGACATCTCAAATTATCTAGTAACTTTAAGAAATTATTTAAGTAGTTTTTCTTTTGTTGAAAATAAAAAAGATTCTTCTGAGGAGGTTGAATCATCTAAGAATGTAGTTTCATCTTTTCCAGTTTGTATTACAGATTTGATTACTCCAATCAAATTTAGTCATGGTTCAAGTTCCTTTTGCTTTCCTAGTTTTAGTAATGTTATCAATCAAACTGCTATCGATATAGCAGAAGTACATTTTATTGAAAACAACTCAGTTGTTGAATTGGTTGATAATAAAGTACATTTCAGTTCCAATGAATCTGTTGATTTATCTTTTGATTGCATCTATGATTTGGAACCTTTGGGTTTCAAAAAATATTTAGCAAAAGATGATGAAGTTACAAAAGATTTTGAGTCACAAGATCCTTTGGAAGAAGTTAATTTGGGATCTGTTGACAATGTTCGAATCACTTACATATGTAAGAAGAACCTTGTGGAACCATGTCGAACTGACTTACTCAATCTTTTACACGAATTTAAAGACTGTTTTGCTTGGGATTATCATGAGATGCTTGGTCTCAATCATTTTCTTGTGGAACATCGATTAACACTAAAACCATTTGCTTGACAAGTAAAGCAATCGCCTCGACGATTTGCTCCTGAAATTAATCAAAAGATTAAAGAAGAAATCGAGCATTTGATTAAAGAAAAGTTTATTTGAACTGCACGTTACGTGGAATGGATCTCAAACATTGTTCTAGTAATGAAGAAGAATGGAAAATTGAGAGTATATATTGATTTTCGAGATTTGAACAATACTACTCCGAACGATGAATATTTTATACCCGTAGCAGATATGTTAATCAATTCTGCCATGGGTAATGAAATCCTGAGTTTTATGGACGGTTACTTAGGATCTAACCAAATTTTCATTGCAAAGGATGATGTGTCCAAAACTGCTTTTCGATGCCCTGGAGCATTCGGGACATATGAATGGGTGGTTATGCCATTTGGTCTATAGAATACCGGTGCGACATATCAACATGCCATGAATACTATTTTCCATGAGTTTATTGGAAAATCTATGGAGGTTAATATCGATGATGTCATGATTAAGTCAAGTTCCATAAATCAACATTTTGATCATTTGAGGCCAGCGTTTGAAACAATGCGAAAAAAGGATTAAAAATGAATCCTTTGAAATGTGCATTTGGTATGTCTGCAAAAAACTTTTTAGGGTTTGTAGTTCACAAGAAGGGAATTGCTATTGATAAAAATAAGGCTAACACAATCCTAGTGTTACCTCGTCCTAAGTCAAAAAAGGAAGTGCAATCTTTTCTTGGAAAGGTTAATTATCTTAGAAGGTTTATATAAAACCTTTCATGTTGAAATCGAATTTTTGCACCCCCTAGTAAAACTTAAAGATGAAAGACAGTTTATATGGACAGAGGAGCACCAGGAGGCTTTCGTGTCAAGTAAAGCTTATTTGTCCAAGGCACCAGTAATGGCGACTGTTCGTCCTTGTGAGCCTTTGAAATTATATATTGCAGCAGCAATTAATACTATTGGATGTATGTTGGCTCAAGATGATGAGGAGGACATGAATGAGCTATTTATTACCTTAGTGTGGTGTTAACTGATATCGAAATGAGGTATTCACCCAATGAAAAGTTGTGTTTATCTCTGTATTATGCTTGCACGAAATTAAAGTGCTATATGGTTACGAAAACCGTGAATGTGATTGTACAAACTGACTTAGTTAAATACATGTTACCCTATCCTATGCTAAGAGGCCGATTAGAAAAATGGATGTTGGCTTTGACAGAATTTGATTTACAATATATTCCGGCTAGGTCTGTGAAAGGTGAGCTCATTACGAATTTTTTGGTGGAACATTCGAATAATCCCAATGACTAGAGGCCAAATATGATCGATGTGCTAGTTGATTGTTGGAAGTTATATTTCGATGGCTCAAAGCATAAGGAAGGTGCTGGAGTAAAAATTTTAATTATCTCATTGGAAGGTATTCCATTGAAGTTTCTCTTCTAATTGAAATATCCTTGTTCGAATAACATGGCTGATTATGAGGCTTTAGTATTGGGTCTCAAAATTTTGGTTGGTAAAAAGGCTTCAGATATTCAAATACTTGGAGATTTCCAATTAGTTTTAAAGCAGTTATCAAAAGAATTTAAATACAATAATAAGAAGTTACAAAATATCTATCAATAGCCTGGGAGTTGCTCACGTCTTTTTGGAGAGTCTCACTGGTTCATATACCAAGAATTCAGAATTAAATTGCTAATGAGTTGGCCCAAAGTGAATCGAGATACAAAGTATTCTCTGAAACGCTAGAAAGCCGATTGCAGAATATCTAAAAGATCCTAGTATTTGAGTTGATAAGAAAGTAAAGTTGAAAACAATGAATTTTGTATTAATGATTGATGAGTTGTATAGGAAAGGCATTGCTGGAAGTTTATCTAGATGTTTAAGCCAATCAGCTAAAGATATCGCTTTGGAAGAGGTTCATAGAGGTATATATTGTTCCCATAAGGTTGGAATGAAAATGAAGTGGGTACTTCAAAGAAATCATGTTTATTGGCCGTCTATGATTAAAGACTACATCGATTATGCGAGAGCATGTCAAGAATGTCAACGACATGGAGTGATACAACAGATCCTAGCTTCTGAATTACATTCGATTATTAAGCCATGACCTTTCCGAGTTTAGGATTTAGATCTAATTGGAGTAATACACCCACCTTCGTCGAGGAATCATAAGTTCATTTTAGAGGCAATTGATTATTTCACAAAGTGGATTGAAGCTGGTCCTTTAGTGGAGGCTGAGCAAAATGAAATTATAGACTTCATTGAGGAGTATATAATTCATCGATTTGGGATTCCTTAAACTCTAAGCACCGATCAGGGAACTATCTTTACTGGTCAATGTATTAAGAATTTTGCAGCTTTGAGAAATATTAATATGGTTACTTGAACTCCATATTATGCAAAAGCTAATAGGCAAGTCGGGACAGCAAATAAAATATTGATCAATTTGATTAAGAAGCAAATTGGTCGTTAACCTCGAATTTGGCATGAAACATTGAGTCAGGTATTGTGGGCTTATCAAAATTCATCAAGAGGATCAACAGGTACTTCTCCTTATAAGTTTGTATATGGTCATGATGCAATTTTGCCATTAAAAATTAATCTTAATACGATAAGGATATTGAGGCAAGATGATTTGCCAATCGAAGATTATTGGAACGCAATGTATGATGAACTGAATGATTTAGTCAAGAACGTATTCTAGCACTCGAGAATATGGTTCGTCAGAGGGATAACATTGCTCGAAATTATAATCGTCGAATAAAAGAGAAGTCTTTTAGTATAGGAGGTCTGGTGTTAAAGTTATATTTCCAATTGAAAAGAAATCAAAATTTCTTTGCAAATGGTCCCGTAATTGGGAAGGACATTTTCAAGTGATTGATGAAAGGAAATGTGCTAAAAGTTCTTGAAGTTCAGAATAGAGTTGAACCCTTTCACTATCCAGGGCAGAGTATGCCTCGACTTGTTCATGATACGTGCTTCAAATATTCGTGATATGAAGAGTTCAAGCATTATTTAAAAGATATTAGTTTACAATTTTAGAATGTTTTAATTTAGTTTGATAAATTTTGATTTTGTTTATTTAATTACTAGATTGGGCCTTATGCTTATGGGCTTTAGGTTTTCTTTGTTTTAACTAATAAGAGGTTATAAATACCTCTTTAGCTATTGTAGTCGTAATACAGAATGATTTAGATGTTTGAAAACCCCTTTTTTGGTTTCGTGGTGAAAGCATAGTGTAGACAATTGAGGTTGAGGAGTCCCTCTCTTGTTGTATTGGGAAATTGAGTAGAAGGTTGAGGAGTCCTTTCAATTCAATTCCCGAACTATGGTGTTGACAAGTTAGATTGAAGAGTCTCTTTCTTGTTGCGTCAAGAAATTGGATAGAAAGTAGAGTGATTCTCTTTCTATTCAATTTCAACCTATCTTTTTTGTTTTTATTTCAATTACAATTTATCTTTTCTATTCAATTTCAATTCTTGTCTTGTTTATCCTTTTATTTCTTTATAATTGATACCAAATGATAAAAAAATAAAAGAAAAACAATTAGATAAAGTTTCAAACTGAATAAAAAAGATACATCAAAATTGAATAGAAACAAAAAGAATAGATTGAGATTGAATAGAAAGGGAATCACTCTACTTTCTATCCAATTTCTTGACGCAACAAGAAAGGGGCTCTTCAATCTAACTTGTCAATGCCATGATTTGAGAATTGAATCGAAGGGACTCCTCAATGTTCTACTCAATTCCCGATGCAACAAGAGAGGGACTCCTCAACCTCAGTTGTCCACACCATGGTTTCATCACGAAACCAAAAAAGCAGTTTTCAAACCTCTAAATCATTCGTATTATGACTACAATAGGTAAGGAGATATTTATAACCTCTTATTAGTTAAAACAAAGAAAACCTAAAGCCCATAAAAATAAAGCTCAATCTAGTAATTAAATAAACAAAATCAAAATATATCAAATTAAATTAAAACATTCTAAAAATAGAAACTAACATCTTCTAAATAACGCTTGAACTCTTCATATCACGAACATTTGAAGCACGTATCAAAAAAGGTGTTTTATTGTTTCGTATGAGGAAGTTCAAAATTTGAAATTGGGTAACTTCCTAGAGAATGCGAAGTAGATGAGAGAGAAATTAAGAATAGTAGAAAACGTGTCAGATAGGTGCGAGTAAATGACGGGAAGTGAATTTCATTTATAATTGATTAATGCCTTATGATGATATAATAAGAGCATTTTAGTATTAAGTGTTATTATTCTAAGATGATATCGAAAATAACACATTAACCCTAGGGGGAAATTTGTTAGTCGAAAAAATTTGTTTCGAAGAAAAGTCAACATTGAAAGAGAGCCCTTTGGCAAGGAAGATCGAGCAAGACTTAGTCATGACCAGTCAACAAGCTGATCGATGGGCCGAATCGAAGGTCCCAAGGTTTGAGGGTTGCATTTGAACGTTGCCTTTTGTCCAGCAAAAGAAGCGGGAACGATTACCTTAAGATTTATGAACGTGGGAGTTACACTTCAATTTGATTGGTTGAAGACTTTTATAAATAGGAGAATACTCGAAGGCACAGAGGTTGGAACTTTGCTTTAGAAATTACTCATGCACACTCACATCCCAGCGAATTTCTGAGTCTACTTCGAGTCAATTTTCTGTAGGATTCCTTCCACTTGTTTTTACTTTTCATTTACATTTTCTGCAAACTTTACTTTCCTTGCAAATTTATCTTTCAAGCAACATTTATTTTCCTTGTTCAATTTTATGTTTCAGTACTTTAATTTCATTTTTAAAAGTCCTTTAATCTAATCGAAGGATTTTTATTGCTTTATTTAATTTCAATGCAAATCATTTTAAATTTAGCCAATTTATTTTCAAAGTCTTATTTACTGTTTTCATATTTCCTTAAGTTTTTGTCAAATCAAAAGGTCTTTGATGCACTTTGAAAAATTGGTACTCGCAAAGAGGAGTAGGTTTTGCTTGCAGACCATTAGATATCGAACCACTTTCGATTTGCTAAAAATCGACAAAACAATAACTAAGAATCGTTAGATGAAAATTTAGTCAAATCAATTAAATCATTTGACTGCTCTCAGCTATTAAGTTCACATGAAGTCGACTGCATCTGAGTTTTAAACTTATTTCAATCAATCGATCAAATTGCATGTATCACTGTAAAATAGCACTAAGATGTAATTTGATTGACCCTTGAAGTCAAAGTGAAGTTGATATCATTTGCTATTTTCATCGCATCAAATGAGATGCCTTCTAATCCTCTTTTTGAAAATCCAGCACTGTAAATTCCATGTTCTCCTTTCCAATGATTTGGGTAACTTGGTTTTGGCATTCCATTCTCATTGAATAGATTCTTGTAATCCTGAACGGCCAAAAATATAACACAATTAATTACACAAATATATTTATTAAATACATTAATCCAAACAGTAATGTTTGAAAGACAAAAAATAAAGTTAAAATTTATTATTAATAAATATTAAATAAGATAAATTCTAGTTGATTTTATTATTTTTTTAAAATATTTTGGTAATTTAAAATTGAATTTGAGACTACTATACCCACTATCCATTGAATATATTTGTTTCTTTAGGAAATACTATATTGTTTTCGAAATAAAAATATAAATATACGCACCTTAAGCCACTTCAGCACATTGGTTTTGTATCCAGTAGCAAAGATGATTGCATCGAAATGAGCATGTTGTCCATCAACAAATTTAACGACCTTACCTTCTTTTATACTTGAAATACCAGGATAAACCTAAATTTAATTTAAGACAAGGATAACTAATATTGTTAATTAACAAATCAATTTATAAATTATAATTAATTAATTAAAAGTATAAAAAATTAACTTTTACTTAAACAGCATTAATCGACTTTAATGTTTAGATTATAACTTAATATTTAAGATTAAATATTTATAATTTGAAGTCTAAAATTTTAGATAAATAAAATAATTTTAAAAAATTGACTGATGTTAAAAAATTGATTATTTAGCATTAAACAAGTATATATTTATTTATTACCTTCACTTTTCCCTTCTTAATCTTTTCTACACAACCAACATCAATGGTAGGAGTAGTACCACCTTTTATTTTGAGTGCAAAAGGTCCCTCCTGTGGCCTCGTCAAACCATACTTAAACATATTCCCATACTTCAATTTGCTCATAAGAACCATCATCTTGTCCACTTTCTCTACCATGAAGTGTTTCAGCATTAACATACCCGCATACACCATTTCCTTAGTAAAATAATGCACCTGAATGAATAGCATACACACATTATTAAATTTTGTTGGTTATTTTGAACTATATAGGGTTCATATATTAGAACAGATGCAATGCATGCAATTTGATTGCAAGTACAAGAATTTACAAAATTAAGTAGCTCATGTATATTTTGAGTTGATTTATTAACACTCTATTTGCAAGAATTATAAAACCATCTTTTTTAGAGAACTAGACATATAAATAGTTATATATCTATCGACAGAAAAATAATTTACCTGACTTCTGACGACAATAGAGGTATATGCACCCCAATTTAAAAGATCATAAGCAATTTCCATGCCAGAATTGCCACATCCAACAACTAAAACATTCTTCTTGTACATTTCTCTCCCATTCAAATACTTGCTACAATGCATGGACTCTCCTTGATAGCTCTCAAGCCCTTGAATGTTTGGGATGTACTCTTCACTATTCTCTCCGCTTGCAACCACCAGAAACTCCGCCTCATAGATCTCGTCGGCACCAGAAGAGTTGTTGGTAACAAGGAGCCTCCACTTTCCACTGCTTTGGTCAATGAAAGCAGAGTCAACAGAGCAGTTGTAGTTGATGGCAATGCCAAAATGCGCGATATAAGAGTCAATGTAGCGCAAGAAATCAACCCTAGGGACAAATTTGGGAAAGTCAGAAGGAAAAGGATAATGTGGAAGGCTACAAAAGTCTTTTCCTAAGTGTAGTTTCAAACGATCATAGGCTCTTTTTCTCCAAAGAGAAGCAGGACAATCATCTCTTTCAAGAACAATGTTAGAGATTCTGAGTTTGTTGAGGCACCCTGCGGTTGCTATTCCAGCAGGTCCTGCACCTACAATCACAACAGGTACTTCAATGATCGGCATGCTTGATTGTTATAGTTAATAATTAATTTACTCTTGGTGTTTTTATAGTTTTATAAAGTTCTGTTATTATTGAGAACATCCATGAGTTGTGATGATCTTTTTATAGTTTTTTGTTTGTTTTGTTGTAATTAATTATGGGGCAATGCGTATGTTTTGGAGACAGTGTAACTGGTTACTGGTTAGTCAAGTAATTTTTAGAGAAAATTTATTCTTATTTTCTAAAATTAAAAATTAGTTATAAAATTGAAATTAAAATTTAAAATATATATTTAAAATATATATAGGTAATATATATATATTTATATATATATATATATAATTTTTTAATTTTTATACATAAAATACTATACAATAAGAGTAAGATATAATTTAAGATGATTTAATTAACATGTGTTTTAAGGTTATACATTTTAAAGTTATTATTAATAAAAAATTAAGGTAGTAAGTTAATGAATTTTTCATCTTATAAACTTCTCACTCTTTTTTGCTTTTTTTAATGTGGGACTAATTTCATATATTACTTTTCATACTTGCAATATTAACTTGAAGGTAGAAAAGTCTATGATTAATACCATTTTGCTCTAAAAATATACTTAAAAATGTGTGACAAGAATTTTCTTGCATTGTCGATTTGTATTGAGAGCTATAGCTATAAGGATAAAGGCTAATCTGTATTAGTAGTGTAGCTTGTTTTGGCTGCATTAAAATCAAATTGACGAAGTATTTTATCTTTTTGTATATGATTTTTAAAATTCTGACTTTTTAATAGCCAAAAAAGCATGTTGTTGTTAAGTTACAAAGTTTTTGTTGTTGAATTTATTTAAGATTGGAGCTAAAAAAATTTTAAAATTCATAGAAGGAAGTGTGATAGCCATAGATCATTAAAAGGCTTTAATACCATGTGAACTTAATAAAAAAAGTGATGAAGAATCATGAACTGAGCTTGGTAATCCCCAGTTTCTTGTGTGCTAAGAAAGAATAAAAAAGAATGATACAAAGAGAAAAAAGAGTGAATTGTATTTAATATTAATACAGAAAGTGTGATTATATGCAATTAAACAAAAGACAATGTGAGGTATTTATCACTATTATGAATGAAAGTAAACAAGCTACACTAATGCAACTTAACCTGTATCGTTATAGCTATACCTCTTGATATGACTCATGTTGTGTCAGCTATACAATTATTTTAAGGTGAAAATTTAGGTGCAGTTAACAGCACATGAAGTTGATAACTGTTAGTCGAAAATAATTTGTTTCAAAAAAGGGAGCATTCAAAGAGTCAGTAAGCGTATGTCTTCGAAGAAAAGTCAACATTGAAAGAGAGCCCTTAGGCAAGGAAGATCGAGCAAGACTTTGTCATGACCAGTCAACAAGCTGATCGATGGGCCAAATCGAAGGTCCCAAGGTTTTAGGGTTGCTTTTGAACGTTACCTTTTGTTCAGCAAAAGAAGCAGGAACGATTACCTTTGGATTAATGAACGTGGGAGTTACACTTCAATGTGATTGGTTGAAAACTTTTATAAATAGAAGAAGACTCAAAGGTACAGAGATTGGAACTTTGCTTCAAAAATTACACACGCACACTCACATTCTAGCGAATTTCTGAGTTTGCTTCGAGTCAATTTTCTGTAGGGTTCCTTCCACTTATTTTTACTTTTCATTTAAATTTTCTACAAACTTTACTTTCCTTGCAAATTAATCTTTCAAGCAAGATTTGTTTTCCTTGTTCAATTTTATGTTTCAGTACTTTTATTTCAGTTTCAAAAGTCCTTTGGTCTAATCGAAGGCATTTTATTGCTTTATTTAATTTCAATGCAAATCATTTTAATTTCAGTCAATTTACAAAGTCTTATTTACTGTTTTCAGATTTTCTTAAGTTTTTGTTCGATCGAAAGGTCTTTGATGCACTTTAAAAAATAGGTACACACAAAAAGGAGTAGGTTCTGCTCCCAGACCATTAGATATCGAACCACTTTCGATTTGCTAAAAATCGACAAAACAAATTGGTAAGCCCGATGGGATAGTTTTAAAATTAAGTGTGTCAAATGATTTTTATGTGGTCATAGTGTATGCAATTGAGAAGTGAAAGGATTGTACACGTGGCAGATGAGGTTTCGAATGCTAATGATGGTTCATCTATAAATGATAGTGCACCAGTAGTTGCACAATCTTCGGACGTACTTCACATTCGGAAGGTGTGGTAGTAAGTGAAAGTGTGGTGGTTACCAATGTTCAGACAGAAAATAGTGGGCATAATACTCACCCAGGTGGTAATCCAATACCAACGCAACCCCAAGTAACTGTTGGCTGGCCTCCTTATGGCCTTCTTCCAGGATATACGCCACCAATAAGTGGCTTTGCCCATCCGGTTCGATTTGGAGGTGCAGGTGGAGTGAATAATGTTCAAATGCCACAACAATATCCCGAGTATTCTTGAGATTTCAATGTGGGTTCTACATCGAATGCTTCTAATTCAGTGGCAGCATTTCGACAACATGTATAAGAAAGTCATCATGATTTGGTTAACTTGTTAACCCAACAAATGACAATAATTGTGAATCCCATGATGGCAGATCATGAAACAAAGTTTGATCGTCTTACAAGACAAGTAGAGCAAATCACTCAAATTGTCGATTATATATGATGAAGGTGAAAGGCAAAATGTAGGAGGAAATTATGAGGGTTTTGAAAATTTGTTTCAAAATAAAAATGTTGCTCTTAGGGGCAGGGAAAATCCTCAGTTTATTCCTCGTAGCCAAATTGCGATGATGTACTGGCTCAATTACGTGTTAATCAAGTCGGTGAACGTTATCAGGTTTCGAGAATTGTGGAAGATGTTCTCAATAGGGTTGGGTTCAATGTAAGATTCATGAATCGATCCTATTTTGTGTCAGCTTTTCCTCCTACTGTTCAAATGGATGAAGTGTCAAGAGGAATAAAAAATCCTAAAAAAATCACAAAGCTTGCTGGAGAAGTTTGGGAATCAACTACTGAACATGTTGCTCGATATTTGGTCGAGATTGGAAACTTGGCTAATGATGAAAATTTGAAAATGAAATTTTTTTCTTCTTCGTTTACGAATAATGCATTTACTTGGTTTTCGAATCTTAGACCAAATTCGATAACAACATGGGCACAGTTAGAAAATGCTTTTCATGCCCAATTTTATCGGAGAGAAATGAACGTGGCAGTTACTGACTTAGTGGCATTGAAATGAGAAGATAGTGAAACTATTGATGATTATATGATTCGTTTCAAAAACACTAGAAGTTGATGCTATGTGTCTCTTCCTAAAAGTGAAGTAGTGAAAATAGCAATTGTGGCTAGGATTTTATATGCGTCGGAAGTTGCTTAATGTTCATATACCTGATTTGGCACATCTGGGTGAAAGAGTGCGTCAGGTTGAAATTCTTAAGAAAGAAAAAGAAAAGTATAAGAGTGACGAGATAAATTTGAAAGGTAAATCTTTTTCCCAAAAAGAAAAAGTTTCTTATGTAGCAATGGATTCTGCAGGTGAAGAATCCGATTTAGAAACAGAAGTCAATTTGGCTGAACTTAAAAAAGGACCACCTTATATTTGTTTTTACTCAGGAAAATCTCGAGGAGTGATAAATCAAGTGATTAAAAACATAAGAGTGGAAAGAAATACAATTTTGGTATTTCAAAATTGGATCAAATATTTGATGTGTTGCTTAGAGATAAATAATTAGTTTTACCTGAAGGCAGAATCTTGCTTTCGGTAAAAGATTTAAAACGGAAACCTTATTATAAGTTTCATCAAGCAACTAGCCATTCGACTAACAATTGTGTCCGTTTCAGAGACCTGATACAAGAGGTGATCATAGAAGGTCGGTTGAAATTTGATAATATAAAGAAAGAAATGAAGGTTGATTGTGATCCCTTTGATAGTGGAGCTAGTTTTGTTGAACCATATTTCGGTGTGAAAATGGTTGGGATGTGATATGACTTTAATATGGCTTTGGGATACTTTGAATCTAATGTTCGATCAGTCTACCCTGGTGTAGGAAATGGATTGCTAGAATTCTTGATGCAGCAAAAATTGAAGGATCGAGACGTATCTATGTGTCCTTGATGTAATGCAGTTTTCAATGTTGAAGCTGTAGCAATCTTTGAGAAAGAGAGAATGAAAAAGGAATTGGCTCATAAAGAGGAGGAAGCTCGACAGAAGCATCCAATTCGAAGAGTAGAAGGGCAAAGTTCTGTAGGCCCTCAAAGAAATGCTACTGTGTCTTTAAGTCGTTTACAAGCCCTGAGAGTGCAGTAGATTCAAAATTGTCAGAAATTTCACAACAGAAATGCTCAGTATAGGCACAATCCATAGTGGGGCAATGGTGGACCCCCTTGAGGTCATCACCCTTATTTCCGTGGCTGAGCCAGAGGGAATCAAAGGGGAAGAAGAAGAAATGGGCGCCATTTACCAAAGGTGTCTCAAGGTGACAAAGTCAAGGGAGCAACCCCTTTTGTGCATTCGAGGGTAGTATTTCCTGCTAATGGGGAGACATTTTTGAAGGAAATCTCATTCCCTGCTAAACTTGACAAAGGCAAGGTTGTAGTAATCGCTCAAGAAGCTGCTAAGGAGAAAGAGGCTGATCTGGATGAAGAGTACTTCGAAGAGGGTAATGACGAAATGGTGAGTACTATTTCGATAATTTCGACTGAGTACTTCGGAGAGTACGAGGGGAACCCTAATGAGGATTATGGTGTAGATGATGAGGAGGTTTTCTCGTTAATTCTATATAGGGATCAGCCAGGTTACTTTCAGAGATCTTCTAGAAAGCAAAAATCTCATCTCCGTCCTTTGCATGCCACCGCTGTGATGAGTGGAATTAAAGTTAACAAGGTCTTGGTCGATGGAGGTATGGCAATTAGTTTGTTGCTGGAGAGGATGCTGATGAAAGTGGGAAAGCATCATGATGATTTAACTCTGACTAATATTTCTATTACTGATTATAGTGGAGTTTCTACTCCATCGAGAGGACTAGTAACCATTGGAGTGAAAGTTGGGTCCTCTGATCGAAACACTATCTTCGTGGTGGTGTCATCGAAGGCTAGCTATAACCTTGTTGACATGTGACTGGATCCATGGAGTTGGGGCTGTACCATCTATTGTGCATCAAAGTATCCTTTTATGGACAGACGAAGGTAAACCTGAAGTGGTCAAGGCTAATTCGAATCTTTATGTCGAACAATTGCATGTCGATTTCAGGGTATATAGTCCTAAGTTGAAGCCTTTGAATGTTGACAGGGTACTTAATTCCATCAATTGTGAAGGAAGCTTTTTGACTTCAGAGGATTTCAACGTAAAGCTTCGACGTCCACAACTTGATGCTCCTCCTATTGGTTAGAATTGCTCAGCGTAAAAGGTGATTTGAAGACGTCCTTACATGGCTGATGAACAAGACGTCTCGAATTATCTAGTAACCTTAAGAAAATTTTTAAGTAGTTTTTCTTTTGTTGAAAATAAAAATGATTCTTCTGATGAGGTTGAATCATCTAGGAATGTAGTTTCATCTTTTCTAGTTTGTATTACAGATTCGATTACTCCAATCAAATTTAGTCATAGTTTAAGTTCCTTTTGTTTTCCTAGTTTTAGTAATGTTATCAATCAAACTGTTGTCGATATAGCAGAAGTACATTCTATTGAAAACAACTCAGTTATTGAATTGTTTGATAATAAAGTAGATTTCAGTTCCAATGAATCTATTGATTTATCTTTTGATTGCATCTATAATTTGGAACCTTTAGGTTTCGAAAAATATTCAACAAAAGATGATGAAGTTACAAAAGGTTTTGTGTCACAAGATCCTTTGGAAGAAATTAATTTGGGATCTGTTGATAATGTTCGAATCACTTACATATGTAAGAACCTTGTAGAACCATGTCAAACTGACTAACTCAATCTTTTACATGAATTTAAAGACTATTTTGCTTGGGATTATCATGAGATGCCTGGTCTCGATCGTTCTTGTAAGACCCAGAACTTTTGAAAGGTCTTATTATGAACTAATTTCAAAACATATTTTTATTTACAGTTTTAATTTCACAAATTATTTTATTGAAGATAATTAAAGGTAGTTTTGATTAATTGAATTTGAAATAAATTAAGGTTTCCATCCAGACTTTATAATTATTGAGTATCTTTCTATTTACAAGTTAAAGTATTAGAAATTCAGAAATAACGAGAATTTTATATGATTTAATTTAAATAATTGAGATTCTAGAATTTAATACTCTAATTTTAAAAATAAAAAATTAATTATATTATCTTATATTTTAAATTAGAATATTTATTTAGAAATAATTTGAAAGTTGATGAATAAACGTTATTTTCATATATAATTATTATTTGGTTAAATTAGGTTTTCAATTTAGTACTCTACCCTCCAATTTTACCAAATTACCTACATTAGTCATAAAATCCCTAATTTCTACTTTTCCCCCTAAATTAAACCCACTCACACTCTTCTTCATTCAACACACACACACACATGGTTAGAGGGGAGGGAGGAGCAGATGGAAAAAAGAAAGAAAGAGAAGAAAGGAAATGGGAGAGGAAGGACGACACTAGTGGTCGTCACTGTCACTGCCACTACGCCGTCATTGCGAATAGTGAGAAAGACAGGAGATCCGAGAGAGGGAGAGGAAGAGAAGCCGCGCTGCCACAGCATCATGCCTCGCTGACACTATAGCATGGGAGGACCAGGACCGAGGGAGAGAACTGCGTGAGGGAAAGTTGCTACTGCCGAAGACGCGAGCTGGAGGAGCTGTGTCCTGTCATTGCCATCGCGCTAGTCACTGCCGCTGCCGTAGATGGAGGCCGTTCCCATTGCCCTGCACACCGTCGTCGTGCACATAATTGCCAGAGGACCAGAACGCGATGGAGAGGAGAAGCCGGCTCTGCCTCTGCCATTGCCACCGCGTCCAGCCGCCGTCAGGTGCTCCGTCGCCTCTGCTGGAAATGCGCCGCCAAGCCTCTGCCACCGGAAAATGCCACTGCCGCTGCTGAAATCCACCACCAATAAGGGTTTGGTATTTGGTTTTTTGTTCTTTTAAATTCCTAGGTTTTTATTGTCACGGCATGGTTGTGCAGTCAGGGTCATCGGGGTTTTTCATTGCCACTATTGCTTGAGGTTATTGACGGAGCTATTGTTGGGTCAATTTGGAGTCGTGGCTGCTTTGTTTTGTTATTTCAGTAAGTAATTATGTTTCAAAAACCCTCGCATTAGTATTATGTTATGTTTGGTTAATGAATCTGAGGTTTGGTAACATAGGGTCGAGTTCTAGTGGTTACATGTCGCTTTTACGTTACTGAGGTTGTGGTTGCCGCTAATTTCGGGTTGATAGAAAACGTTCCGTTGGCGCGTTTAGGTTATGGTTTCGATTTGTCAAGGTAGGGGCTTTTTCTAAAAACTCAATTTTATAATTTGGAATTGTTATAAATGGATACTGATGTAAGAAATACACTTCAGTGATTGTATAAGTCTTATGTATTGTTTGGCTGTTTCCGATGAATATGATTGTTGTTTGATTTAATTATTGATTGCTTTATTTTGTTAAACTGGTGGCTGCTGAATTGATTCATTAAAGCTTTAAAATTGAGTTTAATTTGTAGAAAATGATTTGATTTGGAATTGATTTTATGAATTGTTGGAACCAGCTTGATTTTGAACTATTTTGGTCTTGAACCCGTTGGAAAGGGTTGTGGAGCAGTTTTGTTGGGACCCTGGTGTGCGGAATTTAACTTCGCACAACTGAACTAACAAGTGCACTGGGTCGTCCAAGTAATACCTGAGGTGAGTCAGGGTCGATCCCACGAGGATTGTCGGCTTGAATCAAATAGTGGTTATCTTATGAATCTTAGTTAGGCGGATAGAAAAGTTGTGTAGTTGTTTAAACGCATAAAAGCAAAATAAAGATAACGTTACTTAGTAATTGTGAATCTAATGATAAGGCTTTGGATATGCTTTGTTCTTCTGGATCAATACTTTCTTACTGTCTACTCCAACTGTGAATGATTTCTTTTATAGCAGGCTATATGTGATCAATGCCGGTTGAGAGGCTACCAATCTTCCTCTAGGCTGAACATCAGGTTTAATGCACGAAATGAGGGTGAAGCTCCTGCAGTTCATTCCCTTGGTGATCCTACTCAAAATGCTACAAACAAGGTCATCTTCCAGATCAGAGAATACTGCGTCTTAGTTTTAGCCCTTACCATAAAAACCCTAATCTCCCCATACCTCCACTGAACTGATATCTCGAGAAGTCCCCAACGAAGTCGTGAATTAGCCGTCTAAGAGATGTATCTTCAAGCTAGTGGTTCATTGATATCTGATGAAAGATGCTCGCTGAACCCATGTAGAATAGAGATAACTTATGACTGTTCAACTCATTCATAAGGTTGAAGAACGAATATACACCTTAGAAGAGAATCAAATACGAATTAAAATAGAACAGTAGTGCTTTATTGATCCATAAAACTCAGCAGAGATCCTAACCTTAACTTAGGAGGTTTAGTGGCTCATACTGTACAATGAAACTCGAAAATATGAAAAAATGTTCTATGGTGGTCGAAGATTCTAAAACAAGAGTGATCTTCTCCTATATATACTAATCTAATAACTAATGATCACAGAAATATGATAGGCTTAGGCTTGTAGTGCAAAAATCCACTTCTGGGGCCCAACTTGGTGAGTGTTTGGGCTGAGCTAAGGGTGTCTTCACGTGCTAGTATGGGTCTTAGGCATTGAACGCCCCCTTTGGACTCCACTTTGGGCGTTGGACGCCAGCTGCTCCCTTTTGAGTGTCCAATACCAGGAAGGGGGTAAATGGCTGGCGTTGAACGCCTATTATATATTGCTAGAAAGCTCTGAATGTTAGCTTTCCATAGCCATTGAGAACACTCTATTTGGATATCTGTGGCTCCAGAAATGCTTGCTTGAATGCACAGAGGATAGATCTTGACAGCATCTGCTACGCTTTCTTTGCCTTTGAATCAGACTTTGTCAAAACTCTCAGATTTCAGCCAGAAAATACCTGAAATCACCATAAAACACAACAGCTCATAGTAGAATCTAACAATGTGAATTTTACACTAAATCCTATGAAAATATAATAAAACTTAAAGAAAACATAACATAAACTATATGAAAATGATGTCAAAAAGCGTATAAAATATCTGTTCATCAGACCTAAAAAGGGTGGCAAAGTCTAAGTTTTAGGGGAGATGCTGCCGAAATTTCTATAAAATCTGAGACTTTGTTTGAACTGTTATTTAGAAAATTAAGAATTTAAGAATTATATTATTTCACTTGAATTATTTAAGAAAATAATGAATTATGTTTTGAATTGAATTATTTAAAGGAAATTGTACTTTGAGTGAATAATTTCCGTTTGTGACATTTTAGAAGAAGTCAGAAAATTGGTTTTAAGAGAGAACCTGAAAGTGGTTTTGATTTAAATGGATTGGTTTCATTTTTAGTGATTAGTTTTGAATTGGATTTAGGATTTGTGATTTATATGATTCGGTTTTAAATTAAATTCTATTTTTATTTACTTAAACCAAGAAGCTATAATTTTAAGGGTTTTCAATGAATTTTAAAGAATTGAGATAGGTTGTTTGGTACACGAAATCGTGATACACAACTTCGTGCAGCTGACCAGCAAGTGCACTGAGTCGTCCAAGTAATATCTTACGTGATTAAGGGTCGATCACATGGATATTGTCAGCTTGAAACAAGTTATGGTCATCTTGTAAATCTCAGTCAGGCGGATTCAAATGGTTATGAAGCTTTAATAATAAAAAGATAAATAAACATGAAATAAAGATAGAGATACTTATGTAATTCATTGGTGGGAATTTCAGATAAGCGTATGGAGATGCGTTATTCCTTCTGAATCTCTGCTTTCCTACTACCTTCATTTAATCATTCATACTCCTTTCCATGGCAAGCTGTATGTAGGTGGATCACCGTCGTCAATGGCTACCATCCATCCTCTCAGTGAAAAAGGTCCGGCTATGAGTTACGTAGGGCTAATTATCTGTCGGTTCTCGATCGTGTCGGAATAAGATCCAATGATCCTTTTGTGTAATGTCACTGCGCCCAGCACTCGCGAGTTTGAAGCTCGTCACAGTCATCCCATCCCAGATCCTACTCGGAATAACGCAGACAAGGTTTAGACTTTCCGAATCTCAAGCTGCCAATTGATTCTAGCTTATACCACGAAGACTCTGATCTCACGGAATGGAAGGCTCTGTTGTCAAGAGAGGCAACCATGCATCGTGGACCAGGAGGCCAAGTGATACACACTCAGGCTATAGCATGTAGAACGGAAGTGGTTGTCAGGCACGCGTTCATAAAGGAGAATGATGATGAGTGTCACGGATCATCACATTCATCAGGTTGAAGTGCGAGTGAATATCTTAGAATAAGAATAAGCTTGAATTGAATAGAAGAACAATAGTA
The DNA here is from genome assembly GCF_014773155.1 of Arachis stenosperma. Lineage (NCBI taxonomy): Eukaryota > Viridiplantae > Streptophyta > Magnoliopsida > Fabales > Fabaceae > Arachis > Arachis stenosperma. The sequence goes on from NC_080384.1 coordinate 11,593,736, forward strand.
CTTTACATTAATTCATGAGGAGCAGCAGAGCTCCACACCTTAATCTATGAGGTGTAGAAACTTCACCGTTGAAAATACATAAGTGACAAAGGTCCAGGCATGGCCGAATGGCCAGCCCCCAAAACGTGATCCAGAGATCAAAAGATGATCAAAAGATAGTCTCAAAAATGATCTAAAGATGAAAATACAATAGTAAAAGGTCCTATTTATAATGAACTAGTAGCCTAGGGTTTACAGAAATAAGTAAATGATGCAGAAATCCACTTCCGAGGCCCACTTGGTGTGTGCTTGGGCTGAGCATTGAAACTTTTTCGTGCTTAGGCTATTTCTAGAGTTAAACGCCAGCTTTGGTGCCAGTTTGGGCGTTTAACTCCAATTCTGGTGCTAGTTTGAGCGTTTTAAGCCATAATTTTTATACTAACTTGGAACGCCAGTTTAGGCCATCAAATCTCGAGCAAAGTATGAACTATTATACATTTCTGAAAAGCTCAAGATGTCTACTTTCCAACGCAATTGAGAGCGCAGCAATTAGGCTTTTGTAGCTCCAGAAAATCTATTTCGAGTGCAGGGAGGTCAGAATCCAACAACATCTGCAGTCCTTTTTCAGCCTTTGAATCAGATTTTTGCTCAGGTCCCTCAATTTCAGCCAGAAAATACCTGAAATCACAAAAAATACACAAACTCATAGTAAAGTTCAGAAATATGATTTTTGCATAAAAACTAATAATTATATACTAAAAACTAACTAAATTATACTAAAAACTACCTAAAAATAATGCCAAAAAGCGTATAAATTATCCGCTCATCACAACACCAAACTTAAATTGTTACTTATCTCCAAGCAACTAAAACAAAAATAGAATAAAAAGAAGAGAATATACAATGAATCTCACAATATCAATGAAACTTAGTCCCAATTAGATGAGCGGGGCTAGTAGCTTTTTGCTTCTGAACAGTTTTGGCATCTCACTTTATCCTTTGAAATTCAAAATGATTGGCATCTATAGGGACTCAGAATTTAGATAGTGTTATTGATTCTCCTAGTTCAGTATGTTGATTCTTGAACACAGCTACTTTATGAGTCTTGGCCGTGACCCTAAGCACTTTGTTTTCCAGTATTACCACTGGATACATAAATGCCACTAACACATAATTGGGTAAACCTTTTCAGATTGTGACTCAGCTTTACTAAAGTCCCTAGTTAGAGGTATCCAGAGTTCTTAAGCACACTATTTCTGCTTTGGATCACGACTTTAACCACTCAGTCTCAAGCTTTTCACTTGGACCTTCATGACACAAGCACATGGTTAGAGACAGCTTGATTTAGCCGCTTAGGCCAGGATTTTATTCCTTTGGGCCCTCCTATCCATTAATGCTCAAAGCCTTGGATCTTTTTTACCCTTGCCTTTTGGTTTAAAGGGCTATTGGCTTTTTCTGCTTGCTTTTTCTTTTTCTTTCTTTTTCTTTTTCGCTATTTTTTTCTTCGCAAGCTTTGTTATTCACTGCTTTTTCTTGCTTCAAGAATCAATTTCATGATTTTTCAGATTATCAATAATATTTCTCTTTGTTCATCATTCTTTCAAGAGCCAACAATTTTAACATTCATAAACTTCACTATAAAAAATATGCACTGTTCAAGCATTCATTCAGAAAACAAAAAGTATTGCCACCACATCAAAATGATTAAACTAATTTCAAGATAAAAATTGAAATCCAAATACTTCTTGTTCTTTTGTAATTAGGCACATTTTTCATTTAAGAGAGGTGAAGGATTCATGGAATTATTTATAGCTTTAAGGCATAGACACTAGACACTAATGATCATGTAATGAAGACACAAACATAGACAAACATAATGCATAAAAAATCAAAAAAATAGAAAAATAAGAACAAGGAAGTTAAAGAACGGGTCCACCTTAGTGATGGCAGCTAGTTCTTCCTCTTGAAGATCTTATGGAGTGCTTGAGCTCCTCAATGTCTCTTCCTTGCCTTTGCTGCTCCTCCCTCATGGCTCTTTGATCCTCTCTAATTTCATGGAGGATAATGGAGTGCTCTTGGTGAGGTCCATGAGTGGGCTCTCTTGTTTGCTCTATTTTCTTTCTAGTGATGGGCTTATGATGCTGTTTTTTATTTTTTTTAATTTTTTAATTTTTTTGTGACTCCACATGATCATCAACAGAGCTTCACAGATTTTCAGAGCATGATTGAAATCTGCTGTAAGGCTCTTATCCTTGTGGTCGTGGGTTCGAGCTTTAGCTTCCCTTAGCTTCCTCTTCAGAGTCCTTTCAGGTTCAGGATCAGCTTCAATAAGAATATTCTTATCCCTGTTTCTGCTCATACAAAAAAGAAGAGAATAGGTAATAATAGGGATCCTCTATGTCACAGTATAGAGATTTCTTTATGTGAGTAGAAGAGAAGAAGAATAAGAATGAGGAAAGAAGGAGAAAAATTCGAACACAGAGAGAGGGAGAGGGTTCAAATTTTTTTGATGAGTGAAGAAGGAGTGTTAGCAATTAAATAAAATAAATAGAAAGAAATGAGAGAGAGAATTTGAAAATTAAATAAAAGAAAAGAAAAAAAATATTTTTTTATTTTAATTATAAGTTAAAATTCGAAAATATTAGAAGAAATAAAATAAAATTAGAATTTAAAACAATTAGTTAATAAAAAAATTTTGAAAAAGAGGAAGGTGATTTTCGAAAATAAGAAGTGAAAGAAATAGTTAGGTGGTTTTAAAAAAGATAAGAAATAGTAAATTTTGAAAAGATAAGAAGTTAGAAAAAGATTTTGAAATTAAAATTTGTAAAAGATATGATTTGAAAAAGATATGATTGAAAAGATATTATTGAAATTTATTTTTAAAAAGGATATGATTGAAAAGATATGATTGAAGAAGAAATTAAAAAGATTTGATTTTTGAAATTAAAGTTGATTACTTGGCTAACAAGAAACTAAAAAGATATAATTCTAGAATTTAAGGATTGAACCTTTCTTAACTAGAAAGTAACAAACTTGAAATTTTTGAATCAAATTCTTAAACGTTAGTAATAATTTCGAAAATAAAAGATAAAATTAAGAAAAAGATTTTTGAAAATTAATTTTAAAGAATTTTCGAAAATAATAAAAGGAAAAAGAAAAGATTTGATTTTGAAAAAGATTTGAAAGGATAAATTTTGAAATTGAAACTTTGACTTGACTAACAAGAAACAACCAAATTTTAAAAATTTTTTACTAAGTCAACCCAAAGATTTCGAAAATTATGAGTAATTGAAGGAAAAGATATTTTTTATTTTTGAATTTTAATATGGAAAGAAAAAAACAACAAAATGACTCAAGACATAAAAATTTTGGATCAAAACAAATAATGCATGCAAGAACACTTTAAATGTCAAGATAAACACCAAGAATACTTTGAAAATCATGATGAACATCAAGAACATATTTTTTTTGAAAATTTTTAAGAAAAGAAAGATATGCAAGACATCAAACTTAAAAATTTTTAATGTTTAGACTCTAAGAATTCAAAAATGCATATGAGAAACAAGAAAAGACACAAAACAAGAAAATTTAAAGATCAAACAAGGAGACTTACCAAGAACAACTTGAAGATCATGAAGAACACCATGCATGAGTTTTCAAAAATTTTTGAGAAAAATAAAAATATGCAATTGACACCAAACTTAAAAATTGACTCTAGACTCAAACAAGAAACAATTTTTTTTTACTTTTATGATTTTATTAAAATTTTTTGTATTTTTTGAAATTATTTTGGAAAAAGAAAATAAAGAAATTCAAAATTTTTAATAGGAATTCTAGGAATCATGCAATGTTAGTCTAAAGCTTCGGTCCAAAAATTTAGACATGGCTTAATAGCCAGCCAAGCTTCATGTGAAAGCTTCGGTCCAAAAGATTAGACATGGCCAGATGGCCAGCCAAGTTTTAGCAGAACATTCTATACAACAGCTATGTGTGTAACAGCCAAATTGATTGGAATCAACTAATACGCTTTTGCATTGATAAGTGAAAGCCTCAGTCCAAAAGAATTAGACATGGCTTTACAGCCAGCCAGGCTTCAACATATCATCATGAAACTCTAGAATTCATTCTTAAAAATTCTGAAGAACAAAATAAAATTTTTTTATTTTTATTTATTTTTTCGAAAATAAAAAGTAAAAAGCTTAAACATAAAATAAAATTACCCAATCTAAGCAACAAGATGAACCGTCAGTTGTCCAAACTCGAACGATCCCCGACAATGGTGCCAAAAACTTGGTACACGAAATCGTGATACACAACTTCGTGCAGCTGACCAGCAAGTGCACTGGGTCGTCCAAGTAATACCTTACGTGAGTAAGGGTCGATCCCACAGAGATTGTCGGCTTGAAGCAAGTTATGGTCATCTTGTAAATCTCAATCAGGCGGATTCAAATGGTTATGAAGCTTTGATAATAAAAAGATAAATAAACATAAAATAAAGATAGAGATACTTATGTAATTCATTGGTGGAAATTTCAGATAAGCATATGGAGATGCGTTATTCCTTCTGAAGCTCTGCTTTCCTACTACCTTCATTCAATCATTCATACTCCTTTCTATGGCAAGCTGTATATAGGTGGATCACCGTCGTCAATGGCTACCATCCATCCTCTCAGTGAAAAGGGTCTGGCTACGGGTTACGTAGGGCTAATCATCTGTCGGTTCTCGATCGTGTCGCAATAAGATCCAATGATCCTTTTGCGCACTGTCACTGCGCCCAGCACTCGCGAGTTTGAAACTCGTCATAGTCATCCTATCCCAGATCCTACTCGGAATACCACAGACAAGGTTTTGACTTTTCGAATCTCAAGAATGCTGCCAATTGATTCTAGCTTATACCATGAAGACTCTGATCTCATGGAATGGAAGGCTCTGTTTTCAAGAGAGGCAACCATGCATTGTGGACCAGGAGGCCAAGAGATACATACTCAAGCTATAGCATGTAGAACGGAAGTGGTTGTCAGGCACGCGTTCATAAGGGAGAATGATGATGAGTGTCACGGATCATCACATTCATCAGGTTGAAGTGTGAGTGAATATCTTAGAATAAGAATAAGCTTGAATTGAATAGAAGAACAATAGTACTTTGCATTAATTCATGAGGAGCAGCAGAGCTCCACACCTTAATCTATGAGGTGTAGAAACTCCATCGTTGAAAATACATAACTGATGAAGGTCCAGGCATGGCCGAATGGCCAACCCCCAAAACATGATCCAGAGATCAAAAGATGATCAAAAGATAGTCTCAAAAATGATCTAAAGATGAAAATACAATAGTAAAAGGTCCTATTTATAATGAACTAGTAGCCTAGGGTTTACATAAATAAGTAAATGATGCAGAAATCCACTTTCGGGGCCCACTTGGTGTGTGCTTGGGCTGAGCATTGAAGTCTTTTCGTGCTTAGGCTGTTTCTGGAGTTAAACGCCAGCTTTGGCGCCAGTTTGGGTGTTTAACTCCAATTCTGGTGCCAGTTTGGGCGTTTTACGCCAGAATTTTTATGCTGACTTGGAACGCCAATTTGGGTCATCAAATCTCGGGAAAAGTATAAACTATTATACATTGCTGGAAAACCCAAGATGTCTACTTTCCAACACAATTGAGAGCGCACCAATTGGGTTTTTGTAGCTCCAGAAATTTATTTCGAGTGCAGAGAGGTCAGAATCCAACAGCATCTGCAGTCCTTTTTCAGCCTCTGGATCAGATTTTTGCTCAGGTCCCTCAATTTCAGCTAGAAAATACCTGAAATCACAGAAAAATACACAAACTCATAGTAAAGTCCAGAAATATGATTTTTACATAAAAACTAATAATTATATACTAAAAACTAACTAAATCATACTAAAAAATACCTAAAAATAATGCCAAAAAACGTATAAATTATCTGCTCATCATTGTTCTCCCCTAAAGTTTTGAGTCTCTGGTGTTAAATTTGATTACCAAATCCTTATTTAGAATGAATGATTTTGATGACTTTTGGAAGATATTTATATTTGATATGATTTTGAAGTTGTTTGGAGTTTCAGAGAATATTACCAAAAGTGGTTTGGTTTTAAACAAAATTGATTCAAGAAAATGTGACTCTTGGCAAGATGTGAACTGAGTATGTTTTGTTTTTGAAAGAAAATGAGCCAAGAATGATTTTGAAATTGGATAAGATGAGCTTGGTTTTGATTGAGGCGCGATTTGTAAGGCGCAAGAGTGTGCATGGCACTATATTCCCAACGTGGCAGATTCTCTGCAGCAGGAGTGTGCAGGGTGCTATATCCCTGGGATGAAATTATGATTGATAACCTGTCTTGTCAATGAGTGTGTAGGGCACTATATCCCAGGCGTGGCAGATTCTCTACCATAAGAGTGAGCCGGGCATATCCCTGGCATGCGCATGATATGACAGTGTGTAAGGCACTATATCTCGGGCATGGCAGGAAGGGCTACATCCGAAAGAATGTGTCGGGTTGGCAATTAAACCAACAATATGATATCACAGCCAATAGGATAGATATTCATCATATGCATCTATTTGACATTCTTTGGGCGTGCATATTGTAATTGGTTTGCTTATGTGAATAATTATGTTTAACTTCTATTGCTATACTTGATGTAACTACTTTGATTGTGTTTGAACCTCTCTACTTGTGTTTGTGATTGAAATTGGTTGAATTGTGGTGGATTGGATGTTGATTGAGTTGTTTGGGCCTGAGGCTGTGTTTGATTATGTGCTAGACCTGAGGCCGTGATTGGTTTGTGTTTGAGGTCTAGTCATGTATGAAAGATCAAATTGGTTCAGCATAGACTTAATGAACCTATACTTGGATCAACTTGCTTATTCATACTGTATAGGAAACTTTTAATATTTGATACAACAGGAAAAAGTTTTGGATTTTGAAGAATAAACGGATTTTCTCTTTTAAAAAGGATTTCTGAGTTTTGAATGTAAATCTTTGGTTTTTGAAACAATACATAAGGCGAACAACGGTCAATGTATTCTGAAAACAGTTTTATTTTACGTATCTTATTAAAGCAATTCTGTAACCCTATAGTGAGAACCAGCGAGGACGATGTTCTCACTCCCCTTCAGGTGTTTCCTTTTCAGGGTTTGGACGAAGAAGTCACAAAAAGTTTATTTCGTTTCTGTTTATATGATGTATTGTATTATTTTAGATATTATTTTTTTCCCTCGCCTTTATCTTTACACTTTTTGTAAGAGGGATAGAATTTGTATTATGTAATGCTTGTAAGTCAATATTATATAAATATATATACATATTCTTGTTAAGTGTTGTATATGGTTTGGTAAGTATGTATTTATGTTTTCAACTAAGACTTTCGAAAGGTTATATGGTTTTAAGTTTTAGCCAAGCTCCTATCTTAGTATTAAATATATTTAGAGTCATCGTAATATCCGGGCTATCAGAGTGGCGCAGCCGGAAGAGTGACATTCTGATAGTGAGGTTGTTACAGTTCTCTTGTGGAACATCGATTAGCACTAAAACCATTTGCTCGACCAGTAAAGCAATCGCCTCGATGATTTGCTCCTAAAATTAACCAAAAGTTTAAAGAAGAAATCGAACGTTTGATTATAGCAAAGTTTATTTGAACTGCACATTACGTGGAATGGGTCTCGAACATTGTTCCAGTAATGAAGAAGAATAAAAAATTGAGAGTATGTATTGATTTTTGAGATTTGAACAATGCTACTTCGAAAGATGAAAATTTTATGCCCATAGCAGATATGTTAATCGATTCTGCCGTGGGTAATGAAATCCTGACTTTTATGGACGGATACTCAGGATATAACCAGATTTTTGTTGTAGAGGATGATGTGTCCAAAGCTGCTTTTTGATGCCCTAGAGCATTCGAGATATATGAATGGGTGGTTATGCCATTCGGTCTAAAGAATACCGGTGCAACATATCAACGTGCCATGAATACTATTTTTCATGTGTTTATTGGAAAATCTATGGAGGTTTATATCGATGATGTCATGGTTGATTCAAGTTCCATAAATCAATATTTCGATTGTTTGAGGCAGGCGTTTGAAACAATGCAGAAAAAAAGATTAAATATGAATCCTTTGAAATGTGCATTTGGTGTGTCTACAAGGAACTTTTTAGGGTTTGTAGTTCACAAGAAGGGGATTCTATTGATAAAACAAGGCTAACGCAATCCTTGAGTTACCTCTTCCTAAGTCAAAAAAGGAAGTGCAATATTTTCTTGGAAAGGTTAATTATCTTAGAAGGTTTATATCAAACTTTTCAGGTCGAACTAAAGCTTAAAGATGAAACACAGTTTATATGGATAGAGGAGCACCAGGAGGCTTTCGAGTCGATTAAAGCTTATTTGTCCAAGGCGCCAGTAATGGCGACTGTTCGTCCTTGTAAGCCTTTGAAATTATATATTGCAGCATCAATGAATACTATTAGATATATGTTGGCTCAAGATGATGAGGAAGGACATGAACGAGCTATTTATTACCTTAGTAGGGTGTTAACGGATATCGAAATAAGGTATTCACCCATTGAAAAGTTGTGTGTATCTCTGTATTATGCTTGCACGAAATTAAAGTGCTATATGGTTGCAAAAACCGTGAATGTGATTGCACAAACTGACTTAGTTAAATATATGTTATCATATCCTATGCTAAGAAGCTGATTAGGGAAATGGATGTTGACTATGACAGAAGTTGATTTACAATATATTCCGGCTAGAGCTGTGAAAGGCCAGGTCATTGCGGATTTTCTGGTGGAACATTCGAATAATCCCAATTACCAAGGGGCAAATATGATCGATATGCTAGTTTATTGTTGGAAGTTATATTTCGATGGCTCGAAGCATAAGGAAGGTGTTGGAATAGGAATTTTAATTATCTCACCAGAAAGTATTCCATCAGAGTTTCTCTTCGAATTGAAATATCCTTGTTCGAATAACATGGCTAAATATGAGTCTTTAGTATTGGGTCTCAAAATTTTGGTTGGTAAAGGGGAATTAAATCGCTAATGAGTTGGCCCAAATTGCATTGAGATACAAAGTATTCTCTGAAATGCTAGAAAAGTTGGCAAGGGTTCATCAAATTTTGGTGCCCATTGATAAAAGAGAGGCTTTGACCTTAGATGAATGGGATGATGATAATTGGAGAAAGCCGATTGCTGAATATCTAAAATATCCTAGTATTCAATTTGATAGGAAAGTAAAGTTGAAAGCAATGAATTTTGTATTAATGACTGATGAGTTGTATAGGAAAGGCATTGATGGAAGTTTTTCTAGATGTTTAAGTCAATCAGATAAAGATATCACTTTGGGAGAGGTTCATAGAGGTATATGCGTTGTCCATCAGGCTGGAATGAAAATGAAGTGGGTACTTCAAAGAAATCATGTTTATTAAGGCATGACCTTTCCGAGATTGAGATTTGGATCTGATTGGAGTAATACACCCACCTTCGTCGAGGAATTATAAATTCCTTTTGGTGGCAATTGATTATTTCACGAAGTGGGTTGAAGCTGTTCCTTTAGTGGAGGCTGGGCAAAATGAAATTATAGACTTCATCGAGGATTATATAATTCATCGATTTGGGATTCCCGAAACTCTAAGCACTGATCAGGGAACTATGTTTACTGGTCAATGTATTAATAATTTTGTAGCTTTGAGAAATATTAATATGGTTACTTCAACTCCATATTATGTACAAGCTAATGGGCAAGTCGAGACAGCAAACAAAATATTGATCAATTTGATTAAGAAGCAAATTGGTCGCAAACCTCGAACTTGACATGAAACATTGAGTCAGGTATTGTGGGCTTATCGAAATTCACCAAGAGGATCAACCGGTACTTCTCCTTATAAGTTAGTATATGGTCATGATGCAATTTTGTCAGTAGAAATTAATCTTAATACGATAAGGATATTGAGGCAAGATGATTTTCCAATCGAAGATTATTGGAACGCAATGTATGATGAACTGAATGATTTAGTCAAGAACGTATTCTAGCACTCGAGAATATGGTTAGTCAGAGGGATAACATTGTTCAAAATTATAATCATTGAATAAAAGAGAAGTGTTTTAGTATGGGAGATCTGATGTTAAAAGTTATATTGCCAATTGAAAAGAAATCAAAATTTTTTGGCAAATGGTCCCGTAATTGAGAAGGACATTTTCAAGTGATTGATGGAAGAAAAGGTGCTAAAAGTTCTTGAAGTTCTGAATAGAGTTGAACCCTTTCACTATCCAGGGCAGAGTATGCCTCAACTTGTTCATGATACGTGCTTCAAATGTTCATGATATGAAGAGTTCAAGTATTATTTAGAAGATATTAGTTTACATTTTTAGAATGTTTTAATTTAGTTTGATATATTTTAATTTTGTTTATTTAATTACTAGATTGGGCCTTATGTTTATGGGCTTTAAGTTTTCTTTGTTTTAACTAATAAGAGGTTATAAATACCTCTTTAGCTATTGTAGTCATAATACAAAACGATTTAGAGGTTTGAAAACCCCCTTTTTGGTTTCGTGATGAAACCATGGTGTGAAAAATTGAGGTTGAGGAGTCTCTCTCTTGTTGTATTGGGGAATTGAGTAGAAGGTTGAGGAGTCCTTTCGATTTAATTCCCAAACTATGGCTTTGACAAGTTAGGTTGAATAGTCTCTTTCTTGTTGCGTCAAGAAATTGGATAGAAAGTAGAGTGATTCTCTTTCTATTCAATTTCAACCTATCTTTTTTGTTTTTATTTCAATTACAATTTATCTTTTCTATTCAATTTCAATTCTTGTCTTATTCAACCTTTTATTTCTTTATAATTGATACCAAATGATAAAGAAATAAAAGAAAAACAATTAGATAAATATTCAAACTAAATAAAAAGATACATCGAAATTGAATAGAAACAAAAATGATAGATTGAAATTGAATAGAAAGTGAATCACTCTACTTTCTATCTAATTTCTTGACGCAACAAGAAAGGGACTCTTCAACCTAACTTGTCAACGCCATAATTTGGGAATTGAATGGAAGGGACTCCTCAACGTTCTATTCAATTCCCTATGCAACAAGAGAGGGACTCCTCAACCTCAGTTGTCCACACCATGGTTTCATCACGAAACCAAAAAAGGGATTTTTAAACCTCTAAATCATTCTGTATTACAACTACAATAGCTAAGGAGGTATTTATAACCTCTCATTATTTAAAACAAAAAAAAACCTGAAGCCTGTAAGCATAAGACCCAATCTAGTAATTAAATAAACAAAATTAAAATATATCAAATTAAATTAAAACATTCTAAAAATATAAACTAATATCTTCTAAATAACGCTTGAACTCTTCATATTACAAATATTTGAAGCACGTATCAAAAAAGGTGTTTTACCGTTTCGTATGAGAAAGTTCAAAATTTGAAATTGGGTAACTTTCTAGAAAAGGCAAAGTAGTGGAGCGAGAAATTAAGAATAGTGGGAAACGTGTCGGATGGGTGCGAGTAAATGAAGGGAAGTGAATTTCATTTATGATTGATTAATTCCTTATGATGATATAATAAGAGCATGTTAGGATTAAGCATTATTATTCTAAGATGATATCGGAAATAACACATTAATCCTAGGAGGTAATTTGTTAGTCGAAAATAATTTGTTTCAAAAAAGGGAGCATTCGAAGAGTCAATAAGCGTATGTCTTCGAAGAAAAGTCAACATTGAAAGAGAGCCCTTTGGGCAAGCAAGATCGAGCAAGACTTTGTCATGACCAGTCAACAAGCTGATCGATGGGTCGAATCGAAGGTCCCAAAGTTTGAGGGTTGCATTTGAATGTTGCCTTTTTTCCAGCAAAAGACGTGGGAACAGTTACCTTTGAATTAATGAACATGGGAGTTACACTTCAGATTACTCATGCATACTCACATCCCAACGAATTTTTGAGTCTGCTTCGAGTCAATTTTTTGTAGGGTTCCTACCACTTGTTTTTATTTTTTATTTTCATTTTCTGCAAACTTTACTTTCCTTGCAAATTTATCTTTCAAGCAACATTTATTTTTCTTGTTCAATTTTATGTTTCAGTACTTTAATTTCAGTTTTAAAAGTCCTTTAATCTAATCGAAGGAATTTTATTGCTTTATTTAATTTCAACGCAAATCATTTTAAATTCAGTCAATTTATTTTCACTATCTTATTTTTTGTTTTCAGATTTTCTTAAGGTTTTGTCCGATCGAAAGGTCTTTGATGCACTTTGAAAAATTGGTACTCGCAAAGAGGAGTAGGTTTCGCTCCCAGACCATTAGATATCGAACCACTTTCGATTTGCTAAAAATCGATAAAATAATAACTAAGAATCGTTAGATGAAAATTCAGTCAAATCAATTAAATCATTTAACTGCTCTCAGCTATCAAGTTCACATGAAGTTGACTGCATCTAAGTTTTCACCTTATTTCAATCAATCGATCAACTTGCATGTATCACTATAAAATAGCACTAAGATGTAATTTGATTGACCCTTGAAGTCAAAATGAAGTTGATATCATTTGCTATTTTCATCGCGTCAAATGAGATGCCTTCTAATCCTCTTTTTGAAAATCCAGCACTGTAAATTCCATGTTCTCCTTTCCAATGATTTGGGTAACTTGGTTTTGGCATTCCATTCTCATTGAATAGATTCTTATAATCCTGAACGGCAAAAAATGTAATACAATTAATTACACAAATATATTTATTAAATCCATTAATCTAAACAATAATGTTAAAAGACAAAAAATAAAAGTCAAAATTTATTATTAATAAATATTAAATAAGATAAATTCTAGTTGATTTTATTTTATTTTTTTTTGTTATAAAATATTTTGTTAATTTAAAATTGAATTTGAGATTACTATACCGACTATCCATTGAATAGATTTGTTTCTTTAGGAAATACTATATTGTTTCTGAAATAAAAATACAAATATACGCACCTTAAGCCACTTCAGCACATTGGTTTTGTATCCAGTAGCAAAGATGATTGCATCAAAATAAGCATGTTGTCCATCAACAAATTTAACGAGCTTACCTTCTTTGATACTTGAAATACCAGGATAAACCTAAATTTAATTTAAGACAAGGTTAACTAATTTTGTTAATTAACAAATCAATTTATAAATTATAATTAATTAATTAAAAGTATAAAAAATTAACTTTTACTTAAACAACATTAACCGACTTTAATGTTTAGATTATAACTTAATATTTAAGATTAAATATTTATAATTTGAAGTCTAAAATTTTAGATAAATAAAATAATTTTAAAAAATTAACTGATGTTAAAAAATTGATTATCTAGCATTAAACAAGTATATATGTATTTATTACCTTCACTTTTCCCTTCTTAATCTTTTCTACACAACCAACATCAATAGTAGGAGTAGTACCACCTTTTATTTTGAGTGCAAAAGGATCCCTCCTTTGGCCTCATCAAACCATACTTAAACATATTTTCATACTTCAATTTGCTCATAAGAACCATCATCTTGTCCACTTTCTCTACCATGAAGTGTTTCAGCATCAACATACCCGCATACACCATTTCCTTAATAAAATAATGCACCTGAATAAATAGCATACACCCACTATTAAATTTTGTTGGTTATTTTGAACTATATAGAGTTCATATATTAGAATAGATGCAATGCATGCAATTTGATTGCAAGCACAAGAATTTACATAATTAAGTCATGTATATTTTGAGTTAATTTATTAACACTCTAATTTGCAAGAATTATAAAACTATCTTTTTTAGAGAACCAAACATATAAATAATTATATATCTATCGACAGAAAAATAATTTACCTGACTTCTGACAACAATAGAGGTATATGCACCCCAATTTGAAAGATCATAAGCAATTTCCATGCCAGAATTGCCACATCCGAAAACCAAAACATTCTTCTTGTACATTTCTCTCCCATTCAAATACTTGCTACAATGCATGGACTCTCCTTGATAACTCTCAAGCCCTTGAATGTTTGGGATGTACTCTTCACTATTCTCTCCACTCGCAACCACCAGAAACTCTGCCTCATAGATCTCGTCGGCACCAGAAGTGTTGTTGGTAACAAGGAGCCTCCATTTTTTACTGCTTTGGTCAATGAAAGCAGAGTCAACAGAGCAGTTGTAGTTGATGGCAATACCGAAATACGTGATATAAGAGTCAATGTAGCGCAAGAAATCAACCCTAGGGACAAATTTGGGAAAGTCAGAAGGAAAAGGATAATGTGGAAGGCTACAAAAGTCTTTTCCTAAGTGTAGTTTCAAACGGTTATAGGCTCTTTTCCTCCAAAGAGAAGCAGGGCAATCATCTCTTTCAAGAACAATGTTAGAGATTCTGAGTTTGTTGAGGCACCCTGCGGTTGCTATTCCAGCAGGTCCTGCACCTACAATCACAACAGGTACTTCAATAATCTGCATACTTGATTGTTATAGTTAATAATTAATTTACTCTTGGTGTTTTTATAGTTTTATAAAGTTCTGTTATCATTTAAAACATCCATGAATTATGATTATCTTTTTATAGTTTTTTGTTTGTTTTGTTGAAATTAATTATGGGGCAATGCGTATGTTTTGGAGACAGTATAATTGATTACTGGTTAGTCAAGTAATTTTTAGAAAAAAATTATTTTTACTGTCTAAAATTAAAAATTAGTTATCAAATTGAAATTAAAATATAAAATATATATTTAAAATATATAAAACATTATATATAAGTAATATATATATAATATTTTTTAATTTTTATACATAACATACTATACAATTAAGAGTAATATAAAATTTAAGAAGATGATTTAATTAACATGTGTAAGGTTATGCATTTTAAAGTTATTATTAATAAAAAAATATTTTTTTACATTAAAAAATATTACACAAATATGTTAAAATCTTAAATTTTATTTATTTCATAAAAAAAATAATTAATAATTTAATATATATTTTTAGACTTAAAACCTTTAAAAAATACTTAACCATGCAACATTTCTATCCGAAACACCTAACTATTTATTTATCCCCTCTCAAATACCTTTTTCCCGTCCCCTCCTTGATGCCTTCTAAAGGAAGGGAAAGCATTGATTTTTTTTTAAAATTAGGAGTGAGATTTGAATTTGAGATTTTTAAGTGAAAATAAGGAGATTATGCTATTTGAGCTATAACTCGATGGGCTCATTGATTGTTCCTTGGACTAAAGAGGAGTGATAATTAATATTAAATTTGAGAATGTCAATATCATTTTTTAATGTATGTATATTTAAGGGATATGTATTATTTTGATCCCTAATATTTAGGGTCAGAATCGAAACTGTTCTCAACGTAATTTTTATTCAGAATCATCCTTAACGTTTTATTTCGTATTAAAATCGTCCTTTTAATTTTTTACGGACAAAAATACCTTCCACCACCACTAGCACCTTTACCACCACCACCACCACCACCTCCCTTACTCTGCCACCACCACCTCCCTTACTCTTATCAAATACTAATAATCAGATTCAAGAACACGAACAATAACACATTATACAAATCCAAAAATAACAATATCAAATTCAACAACCAAATCAACACACAACAATGATAAAATCACAAAAT
This sequence comes from Arachis stenosperma, assembly GCF_014773155.1. Taxonomy (NCBI): domain Eukaryota; kingdom Viridiplantae; phylum Streptophyta; class Magnoliopsida; order Fabales; family Fabaceae; genus Arachis; species Arachis stenosperma. Next base: position 11,609,365 of record NC_080384.1, read on the forward strand.
AACAAATCAAAATTAGATTAGAAGTAGAAGCAGAAGCAGACCCAGAAGTAGAAGAAGCAGAAAAAGCAGAAGCAGAAGAAGAAGAAACAAAAACTCAAGCAAAAGCTCAAGCAGAAACAAAAAGCAGAGACCGAAGCAAGAAGTAGAAGCCAAAGCAAGAAGTAAAGGCCAAAGCAAAAACAGAGACCGAAGCAAGAAGCAAAAGCGGGGAGGTGCAGCGGCGAGGCGGCGAGAAGTAGCGGCGAAAACGCGGCGATAAAGAGCGGCGGTATAAAAGCAGAAGCTCTCTCTCTGGCTCGCGACGATGACGGCGACAGCGGCTCCAAACTTTGCCGGCGCCGTCCCCCCTTCCCCTTCCCCTTCCCCCTCCCTCGCGTCCTTTCCCCTTTCCCTTTCTCCCCTCCTCCTTGCATCTTTTCTTTTTTTAATAATCTTTTTATTAGAATAGGGATAATTTAGTAATAAAATTAAAAAAAATTATTAAAAACAATGATTTTAATACGAAATAAAACGTTAAGGACGATTATTCTAAATAAAAAATTACGTTGGAGACGATTTCGATTCTGATCCTAAATATCAGAGACCAAAATTATGATCTATTTTTTATTTTTTAGTTATTAAACTGAGGACAATTAACACGTTCATTTCCAAGTAAACTGGAAACTTTGAGAATACTATGATGAATTCTTGAAGGAGTAATAATAAGACGCTGATTCATTTTTGTGTACATTGATTTTAGACTCGTCATATTTTATTTCATATGGTTTTGTTAATTTATGTAATGTTCAATTGTTCTTTATTCATGAATGAAATAGAGTTTTGTTTCAGAAAGAACCTATAGTCTTATTCAAAATTAAAACTCAATTCAATGAATTGAGCAGAATATAAATTAATGTGTTCAAACTAACATTATCCTTTAAGTTGATTGAAATACTGCTTGTGGTAAAAAAAACCCTAGCAGAGAAAGAGTACGTACTTCGTACTCAAGGAGAATGAGAGAAGGAGAGAGCGGGGGCGAGCGGTTGAGGATGAAACACGGTGAGAAAGATGGCCATGTCATCAGAAGAGATAAGGAGGAGAGCGTGGGTGGGTGTGTATCCGGTGTTAAGGAGGGTTCTTCTCGAGAGGGGTTAGAAAAGCCATCCAAGGCCTCTTTTAGAGATAAAGTCATTGGTGCAGAAAAGTCTAAGGCCTTTGCATTAGTAGGATCTTTATCTAGGGATGGTATCGCGATGGTGACAGATAAGCAGGGTGATTCTCGTCCACCAAGTGTCAGTTTTACCAAGGAGGCAAAGAGCTGTCTAGCTGAACCTTATAAGGAAGCCATCGTGATCAATGTGCTGGATAAACATTATGGCTACACGGCTCTCATGCATACGCTTCGGATAGTATGGCGCATCAAAGGAGGGTTTGATTTGCTGGATGTGGGATTTGGATATTTTTTGGTTAAATTTGATATTGCTGCGGATCGTGAGAAAGTCATTCTTGGTGGCCCGTGGTTGATAGACGGTTACTATGTTGCAGTAAAGCCATGGGATGTGGATTGTAGGCCATGCGAAAAATTCTTTGGATCAACGCTGGTATGGATTCGAGTCTCGAGACTTCCAATTTGGTGCTACCAGGAACAAGCAATGCTGCAAATTGCTTCTGCAATAAGAATTCTGGTAAAAGTAGATTTGGCCACTAAGCTTGCAGAAAGAGGAAAATATGCCCGAGCTTGTGTTCAAATTAATCTTGAGTTACCTGTAATCAAACATATTATAGTGGAGGGTGTGACTTATGAAGTGGAGTACGAGAGTTTACAGTTGATTTGTGCTACTTGTGCACGGTATGAGCATGATAAATCGTTGTGCATGGAGAAGGAGTCCTTGGAAGGAAATGGAAATTCCTTTGGTGATGGAAAAAAATAATGAAGCCCCGACACTAGTGCCACACAACAATCATGAGATTTAAAAAGAGGCTGAATCAGAAGCTCGTGATTTGGGTGAGAGTCCTCGTAATTTGGGTGAGAAATTATGAGTTGTTAAAGGGAAGGATGTGGTTACGGAATCATTGGCTCCTCATGTGCCTGATGGTTATGTTAATGAGGCATGCATGGATGATGGAGAAGGCTGGAAACAAGTACTGCGTAAGGAAAAATTCACAATGGGTCAGTCATCAGGTTTGAAGGACCAAGATGGAAAGCAGCACAAGTTTAGTTCGAGAAGGGTTCCAAGGCCTAATATGCATGGTGATGGAGGCAAATCAATTGGCATTAGGATGGGGAAGCGAGAAAAACATGAAATTGCGCCATCTCCATCGTGCAGAACTCCTGCACGTCGTGGAATTTCTCTACGGAAGCGTCCTCGGCCTTCCTCCTTGCAAAACTCGCCAGTTGATAAAAATGGTGGCACAACGAAGGAAACCTTAGTAGATGGAAGCATGGCAGGTGCAGTGTTGGGGGGTCCGAAGGTGGCAATTATTGAGGATCAGAGTGTGCCAGTACCGCAGGACAAACCACCTATTGAGGTTGGTGATTCTGTTTAAAATTTATGTTCTTATTTATTCTGTCCCTATTATTTATGGATAGTTTAAATATGATTGTTTGGAATATTAGGGGTGCTTCTAATAAGTTAGCCCGGGTGCATTGTAAGGAACTTGTTAGGAAATTTAGACATGTTTTCTTTATTATGGTTGAAACTCACTCTCCTTTTTAGCATTTAAAATTATTTTAGGAAAGGTTGGGGTATCACTCTGTTGGTATAGTAGAAGCAGAGGGGCATAAGGGAGGTATTTGGTTTCTATCCTCTATGAAGGGTGTTTGTTGTAAGTTCATTGATGCTTTTGATCAGGGTGTTACTGTGGAGGTTCACTTTGATAATTTAATTTGGAGGTGTAGTGGTATTTATGGCAGTCCTCAATTTAATAAAAGGCTTTTCCTTTGGGATTATCTTGTTGCACAATCCATGGTTTTTCAAGGACTTTGGATTGTTCTTGGTGATTTTAATGAAGTCAAATTTGCTCATGAATCTAAGGGCTGTCAATTTTCTCATCAAAGAGCAGACATGTTTGCTACTTCATTAGGGGATAGTGATTTGTTTGATCTGAAGACTATTGGGAGGCAGTTTTCTTGGTACAAGAGGGTGAAAAATTATGTTGACGTGGCAGAAAGGCTTGATCGAGTCTGTATAAATAATAGTTGGTTATCTATCTTTCCAGATGCTTATGCAGAAGTTTTAAATAGGCTTTAGTCTGACCATTGCCCTATTCTGGTGCGTTGTAAAGGTCGTCCTCAGCCTAAAGGGAATTAACCTTTCCGATTTATTGCTGCTTGGGCTACTCATCTTGTGTACAGGGATATTGTGAACCAGTCATGGTGGTCTAGTAATAGAGGGATTCATGACAAGCTTTCGGAAGTACAGAAGAATTCACTAGAGTTTAACTCGAAGGTATTTGGTAACATTTTTGTTAAGGAATGTGAATTAGAGCAGCAGATTAATTACTTACAAAAGCGTTTGAAAGTGGTGGATAGTATTTATTTGCGTCAGAAAAAGCAACAATTACTTGATTATTATAATAATACTCTAATACAAGAAGAGCTCCTATGGTTCCAAAAGTCTAGAGAGCAGTGGGTAAGGTTCGGGGATAGGAATACAAGATTCTTTCATATTAAAACTCTTGCGCGAAGGAAGCATAATAAGATTCATGGCCTTTTTCTCAAGGATGGAGTATGGAAAACTGATCCAAAGGTTCTGAGTCAAGAAGCAGAGTCTTTCTATAAAAGCTTATTCTATCATTTGGATGATGTTGATTTGGGTTGCCTTGGTGATGTGCCTCTTCCTTCTCTGAATGAGGAAGCTTGCAATAATCTTACGGCACCAGTTACTATGGAGGAAGTCAAAACAGCTGTTTTTCACATGAACTCTTTTAAAGCTCCGGGTCCTGATGGGTTTCAAGCTTTCTTCTTCAAAGAATATTGGGAGATCATTGGTCTTGATGTTCGGAAGATGGTTAAGCAGGCATTCTCCGGTGTTACTCTTGATCCGAGAATGTTAGAGACTTTACTGGTTCTCATTCCAAAGGTTGAATCATCGGTATCTATGAAAGATTTCAGGCTAATTAGTCTCTGCAATGTAGTTTACAAGATCATCACGAAGGTCCTTGTTAATAGGCTTCGTCTTCATCTTGCGGAGATTGTTGGCCCGCTTCAAGGAGGATTTATTCTGGGACAAGGAACTCCTGACAACATCATTATTGCTCAAGAAGTCCTCTACTTTATGAAGAAGACTAAATCAAAGAAAGGTACACTGGCCTTTAAGATTGATCTAGAGAAAGCTTATGACAGAGTTGACTGGAGGTTTTTAGCTCATACCCTTAAGAGCTTTCGTTTTCCTATTTCTACACTTAATTTGATTATGAATTGTGTCACTGCTTCTTTCTTATCTATTCTTTGGAACGGGAGTCGTCTAAATGGCTTTACTCCTAGCCGAGGTCTTAGACAAGGAGACCCTATGTCACCCTATCTTTTTGTGTTGTGTATAGAGCGATTGGCATGATTTATTAGTCATCAGGTTGATTTGGGCTTGTGGGAGCCGGTTGCTATTTCTAGAGGGGGACCAAGAATATCCCACTTAATGTTTGCAGACGACTTGCTTCTATTCTGTAAAGCTACAAAGAGACAAGTGCAAAATGTGATGTTGGTTTTGGAGACTTTTTGCAAAGCATCTGGGATGAAGATTAATGTGGAGAAGTTTAAAGCGCTTTGCTCCAAGAATGTCTCTGCAATAAGGAAAGAGGTTTTCACTGGGGTAACCTCTATCAGATTTGTCTAGGACTTGGGCAAGTATCTTGGAGTTACCCTTAGCCATTCTAGGGTGACTCGTTCAGCTTTCAATGGTGTCCTGGATAAGATTCAGAGTAGGCTAGCAAGCTAGAAAGGGAGTTTACTCAATCAGGCTGGTAGACTCTGCTTGGTTAATTATGTTGCCGCCGCTATTCCCACGTACCAGATGCAGGTCTCTATTTTTCCCAAAGGAATCATTAGTAAATTGGAGTCTATGATGAGGAATTTTCTTTGGAAATGACAAGTTGATGGAAGAGGATTGAATCTTGTTGTTGGAAGGTACTAGTTACTCCAACAAAATATGGAGGTTTGGGGATTAGAGATCCTTATTGTGTAAATATTGCTCTTCTTGGGAAGCTAGTTTGGACTTTTTTCCAGCAGCCAAACAAGCTATGGGTCCAATTGTTGGATGCCAAATATCAATCATCTCTATATGACTATTTTAGTTATTCTAAGAACAATGACTCTTCCATTTGGAGGTGTCTTTGCAAGGCTTGGAAAGTGTTGAAGGATGGGTTTGCTTGGTGTATTGGAGATTTGAACCAGAATTTTTGGTTTTCTAGCTGGAGGAGAGAAGGACGGTTATCTAATGAGATGGATTATGTTCACATTTCTTATTCGAATCTCCATATACAGGATATTTGGTCGGTTGGTAGGTGGTATTTGGATACTCTTTATTCTCCTTTACCTCAAAATCTGAAAGGTAATATTCTCTCTTACAATCCAGATGAACAAGCAGGTCCGGAAGTGGGTTGGTATTGGAGTGGGTCTACTGCCAAAGCCTATGACTCACGCAATGGTTACTTGTGGTTGTGTAAGCAGCTGTTTGGTTGGGAGGAACGGGAGAACTGGCTTTGGCTTTGGCGTCAGCTTGTTTCGGAAAAGCATAAGTTTTTGGCTTGGTTGTGTCTTAAGGAGGCTCTTTCTACTGCAAGTTTTCACTTTAGAAGAGGGATGTCGTCATCGGATAGGTGTCCAAGATGTCTTTCTAGCCAGGAATCGGTTTTACATTGTATTCGAGATTGTCCAAAAGCTCAGCTTGTCTGGCATAGGTTGGATATTTCTTGTCATCCTTTAGATTTGAAGAACTAGTTCTTGTATCATAGCAGAGAGCATCCGTTCAAGTTCTTTTTGGGACTTTGGTGGATATAGCGAGTAAGGAATAATGACATCTTTAATCCCCATGAAACTTGGCCTCCGGAAAAAGTGATTTGTCTAGCATTAACTTCAGAAAAGGAGCTAAGGAATATTTTTGAATTACAACGTATGTCCCTTCCCTCTACTCTAAATGGTTTTTGGAATCCCCCATCCATTGGTACTTTTAAGATTAATTGTGATGCTAGTTATTTTGGTTCGGGTGATAGTGTTGGTTTTGCTTGTGTTATTAGAGATTGTAATGGGAGCTGGCAAAGGGGGCTGTTTGGGAATGATTGAGAGTAATAGTATTCTTCAAGGAGAATTGTTTGCTATTTGGAGAGGATATCTCTTAGCTTGGGATGTGGGTCAACGAGATGTTATTTGTGAGACGGATTATGTGGAAACATTTAATCTTGTTACACAAGATGGTTTTGGGTTTAGTGATCCATTGGTGCTCAAAATAAGAGATATCATGTATTGGAATTGGCGTGTTGACTTTCGTTTGATTATGAGAGATGCAAACACGGTGGCAGATACTATATCAAAGATGGCGATGAAGTTACAACTTTCGCATGTGGAACTTCTTTCACCTTGGGAGAAGTTTAAGAGTAGTCTTAAACGGAACTGTCTCCCTATTTAAGCAGTTCCTTGTTTTGTTTGTTTTGTTTTTCTTTGTTTAATTTATTTCAGTCACAAAAAAAACTAACATTATCCTTTAATTATTTGGGAATTCAAAAAGAATATTTACTTTCTATTTCTTTTTGTATAAAATATTATAGATTAAAAATTTTCAATGTTTTTAAATTTCTATATATATGAATTATATTTTAAAATGTATAAAATATTCAGTAGATTTCTTATAGGTTAAGAGTCAATATTCAGTTCTTCTATTCGAAATAATTGTCCATTTTTAATACTACTCCTATGTTGTTACGAACAAGTATTATTCATTTAGAAAAATTAGGTAACATTAATAACTAATTTACTTTTTACTAATTAAATGAAGATCGAGGAGAGAGAGTAAGTTAAAAAGAAAACAGTAAAATGTTATAATTAAAACTACCAAAAAATTAGAACAATTAATAGAAATAATTTCATACATATGTATTTTATAATTGGATAATTATTTGGAAATAAAACATTAGTAAGTGTTTGGATTAAATATTGCCATGACATCGTATGTATATATTAGTGTGTGAAATAGTATTATTTTAACTGTATTTTGTTTTTTTTCGCTCATTCAGAAAATAAATAGGTTTGAATCAATTATTAAGGCGTCTATCGTTGAGCAAGCAAAACCGCGAAATTTACACAATTGGTTCAAACAAAATATTAAAAATTCTACTAATAAAAAAATATGATATAATAAAATTATAAAATTGAATAATTACTCTACTTTATTTTAACTAAATATTTTACGGGATACAAAATGTTAATTTGTGATCTCAATCCAAATATTAATTTATTAAGTCTCCATTATATTTAAAAGACCAAATTAAATGGTGTAAATGCTCAATCTAAATACGAAAAAAATATATCAAAAGAATAAAATTAATCTTCTCTAATGAAAGGAGCAATAATAATTTAGTACACAAAATAAATATAAAAATATAACATAAAAAAAACTTATAATTTTTTTTCTGAAGTTATTACATTTTTATTTCTATCATTATTCTAAAAAGCTAGTAAAAAATTCTCTATTTATACTAAATTTATAGAGACAAAAAGACACCACTAGCCATGTAACTTTTGGTTCTTGATTCTTTTACAATTATCATTTCTTTACAACTTGTCAAGTTTATCAACTTGAAATGTTGTTAGTTGTATGAGTTGTAAATTAAGTTGAAATATTTGATCATGAATCGTCATCGTTGACCATATTGCAGCCTTCTCAAAGTTTTTATCTTTCAATACAAATTGATTTTGAATTTATTACAATAAAATTGTGATTCTTCTTAAAGTTTCATATTTTTTCTAATCCAATTCAAGTTGTTTAATCATTAAAATTGATTTTGATTTTTCACAGTATAATCTCCACGTTAAAATCAATTTTAATAATATCTTTAAAAATTTTACATCTCTATCATCTTCAACAATATTTTGAATCATCTTTTTTTTTTCGCCATTAAATATTGTTTTAACACCTTATTGTGTCAGCATTGTTATGGTACAAATTTTTCATATTCTAAAATTGATGTGACTATCAAATGATTGATTTTCGAATTCTATGAATGACATTTTTGAATAAATTGATTTAGAACTTAACCTAAAATTCTGATATCACTATTAAAAAATGAGGTGAGCAAGCAGAAATACAAAATTTACACAATTGATTCAACATGGATACTAAATATATTCTCCTAAAGAAATATGATATAACAAAGTTACAAAAATCAGATAACTACTCTATCCTAACCAAATCTCTAACGAAATACAAAATTGTAATTTGTGACACTCCACCCAAATACCAAATCCCAATTATATTTGAAAGACCAAATCAAATGATATAAACATTCAATCCAAATACAAAGAGAAGATACTAAAAAAACAAAAACTAATATTTTCTAACCAAAGAAGTGAGTAATGACGACTTAGTACATAAAACAAATGTTGAGATACAATACATAAAAAAAACCTTACAATTTTCTCTCTAAAATTACTACATTTTTATTTCTATCATTATTCTAAATTAAGCTAGCCAAACCACCTATTAATTTATACTAATCTTATGGAGGCAAAAAGACAATACTAACCATGCAACTCTTAGTTCTTAATTCCTCTACACTTATCCTTTATTTACAACTTGATGTGTTATTAGTTGCAAGCATGTATGAGTTGTAAACTAAGTTAAAATATTTGACCATAAATTATCATCTTTGACTATACTACTATAAGCTTTTCAAATTTTTCATTTTTCAATTCAAATTAACTTTAAATTTATCATAATAAAATTGCGATCCTTTTTAAAATTAAGAAAAAGATTGGGGGGCTTATTCATCATAAAAAGAAAAGAGATTTATTGGACCTAACTGAGAAAAAAACAAAAAGAAATCACCTGACCTTATCTTGAGTAAGAACGGTTTAACTAAAACCCATATTTCATTCCTATGGAGAGACTCTATTTCTACTCTAGTGAATCTTCTGTATCCTCTGAAGTAGATAGTTGGGGGTCTTTTTTCTCACTTGAGAGATGCGATTTTAAAGGAGAGAAGAGGTTATATCAGTTAATCACCTCTAATGATAACGAATCAAATCCCCTCCTCTTATGTTTCTTCTAATCTAACTCAAGTTGTTTAATCATTAAAATTAATTTTAATTTTTCATTGGTAATAGTAATTTGAGCGCATAAAAAAATACTTCGAATTTGGAATAGCTGAAATAAACTTAATAATATTATAAAAAAGTAATTACTAAAAGTGTTTAAGATTCTGACTAATTTAAAATCAGGCTCAATTTAAATTCAAAGCATATTTTATCAAGTTTTAAATTTTGTATTTTTGTTTAATATAATTTTAGTTGAGTTCGAACAATATTTCGAGTACAATCGATTTGAAGTAATATTTTATAATTAACATATATATAAATTAGTGATAAAATATTATACTTTTATGATTTTGTTAATATGTGTAATATTATATGAAGAGTGTTAGAAATTAGTAGTTTTTGTAATTTTTAGTCATCAATTAATTATTATTAGTATTTTTAATAATGTGAGATTAAATCCAATAGTATGAAATTATTCAATTTTTTACTAGTTAAATGCGGATCAAATTTTAATAAAAGTAATGGTCTCCTAGCCTTTTTTATATATATTCTATTATTTTTGGTCAAACATAAAGATATTTGAGTATAATTATTTATTACAGGTAAATTATCAAATGGTTCTATGGTGTAGTGGTTAGCACTCTGGACTTTGAATCCAGCGACCTGGGTTCGACTCCCGGTAGGACCTCTTTGTTATTTCTTGCCATTCTTCTATCTCTTTTGTTCATTTATTGTTTACTTTTTTCCTCTGAATAATATTCTTCTGATACAATATGACCCACCAGGCTAATTTAACAGGTTATGGGCTTTCAGCCTTGAAATCTGTGAGCAAGTGATCAATGTTATTGTCCATATGAAAATAGTTTTCATATATTGACCCAAAAAAAAAAAGGTGATCCACTGATCCTCATCATGGTAAATAGCGGTTGCGATCGTTTACTAGAATAAAAACTTGCTCAGTGTACAAAAAAAAACCTCGCAACCAGAAACCAAGTTAGATTGATATAATTTTTAGGGTGTGTTTGGTAACCACGTTTGAAGGAAAAAAGCACGTTAGAACTTCTTGAAAGTTTCACTTTTTTATTTGGCTAATTTTCTTCTCTACAAACGTAGAAGTGCTTTTGTTCCTAAACCCACGTTTACAAGAAGCAATAATTTCTAACTTCTCCGTTGCACTAACGTGCTTTTAGCTAATACCTTCAATATTTATTTTTCTTTTACCAACTTTATCCTTTATACATATTATTACATTATTTATAGAATTCTTATTATTCCTCTCTATATGAATTTTTTTATTATTTTTTTATTTGACATTATATATTTTTATAGTTATAATTTTTGTGTATTATATTTATTATTATCTTTTTATAATAGAATTTATTGATCCCATTAGATAATAATAATAATAATAATAGTTAAAAATTATAATGTACTAAAAAGAGTACTAAGAGTATTAAAAATATACTATATAAAAAATATATAAGAAAAAAATATAAAAAAAATTAAACATGTATAAAAAAATAATATTATAATTTAATGTCATGTCCTTTTAAGTAATTATCTATCTAAAAGTGATTTTAACTAATATTATCCAAACAAAATTTATTTTATCAAAATCAATTTTGGTAAAGAGTTGCCAAACATAAATCATGTTGATACAAACTTACTTCTATCCAAAATCAATTATATAAAATCACTTTTATTCAAACTCCAGTTTGACCAACCACAATCCAAACACATACTTAGCTCATTAGTCTATTTAAATAAATATTAAAATTTGAATCTCATTTTGTGTATATAATAATTCATTGGCCAATAATAAACCTTTAAATAAAATTCATTATTAAAACTAATTAGTCCTTGACTTACTAGATTATGAGATATTGTTAAAAAAAAAATGCTTACAAAACTGATCGATGTATGATCGCGATATATGTTTACATGAGAAAATTATTATTTTGGGAGATTTCACTCTTACTTAAGACAGCTTTGTAGCATCCCAAACTCTTCAATATATGTCACAAAAAAAAAAGAAAGTCACAAAAACACTTCAATATATGTTGTCAAACCTGTAATGTAAGTAAAGTTAATGGGAAGTTTTGACCATCTAACAATACTATTTAAACAAATTAGTTTTGAATTGTTGATACACTAATTGTACAGAATTATCTTACACATAAATCTAATAGAAAATAACACTCCTTTTCTTCTCCTTCTACTTATAAAATATACTCTCTCTTCTTCTACAAAATTAAGATAATATAATTTTGAATAATGTCACTCCCATTTTTTTATACAATTTCACTCCATACATGAATCTTTTTTCTTTACATGAATTAGTAGAAAAAAGACCGTCATTATTAAAATAACAAACAACAACAACAAAACTTTATCCTACTAGTAAATTTGGATTAGTTCGATATCTAATGATTTGGAATCAAAACTTATTTCTCTTATGAGTAATAGTTTTTGAATTATGCATCAAAAAATCCCAATTTTAGACAAATAGGGAAAAAAAGAAAGAATTTGAAATGTAAATGAAATTTAAATGACTTAAAATAAAAAATACAAAACAAAATAAATAATTTGAAATTAAATCAAAGTAATAAAATACCCTTAACAAAGGTAAAGGACTTTGAATTCAAAAGACAATTCAAAAATGTTAAAAATAAAAACAAAAGACTTTGCAAGAGAAAGTAAATTTATAGAAAAGGAAAGATCACAAGAAACTTAAAGAAATTTAAAAGACATGGAAGGAATCCTACAGAAAAAAAAATGAAAGCTGTTAGTAGACTTAAACATAAAAATTTGCGGGGGATGTGAGTGTGCGAGAGTGTTTTCTGAAAACGAATTCCAACCTTTAAGTATAGATAACCAACAACATTTTTGAATAATGTATAAACAATGTAAATTAATAGGATTAAAAGAGTAAATTTAATTAGTAACATTAAATTAGGGTGTAATGTATTTTTATTTGATTGGTGGTTGTTCATGTTCTTCAAATAAATCATTGGTTACCTAGCATTGCCTGTTGTCTATTTATAACCCTTTTCAACCAATCAGAACTCCTTCACGTATTCCACCTACAAGAAAACCAAATATAACTGTTCCACTACAACAAGTGTGATAACCGCCTCCAACGGCCTCAAATAACTGACCTCTTCATTTCTTCGATCCTGTACCTTTATTTTCGATTTGCACCTTCGATCAATCTAGCTTATTTATCAATGATTTCTTTCGATCACCTCAAACACCTTCTCGCCACAGTCCGGACAAATATCTTTAATTTGTTTATCATCAAATTTAAATTATTTTAGCCAACAATAGATTAATATCGTATATACAATAAAAAGAAAATCGCAAAACGATAATTCATCAGGATTGAAAATATTTGTGGATCCCAATTTCTCAGTAGCTAATAAACACCAATTGCTAAAGTTTTCTCTCATTCCTTTAGCTAAGATTTCCAATTTCCAAATTCTAACATAACTTTTCATTGTTAAGCGTAGAACGAAATTATTTGTGGGCGTAGAACATAGAATGCTTCAATCTGAGGCAAGCATTACATTTTCCTAATCGCATGTAGCATGTTGCAATATTTGGACTTGCGGGAGACGTGTATCTAATAAACTTGCAAGTTTATCGTCTTTATTTGCAACTATTATTTTCAATTAATATTCGGGTAAATAAATTTACATACATATATCACTTTATTCTTTGATATATTCTCAAATCAATATACTTAAATATATAATTTTTCAGTTATGTATTTTAAGAATTTGACACTAACCAATAAATTGTTATGTACACAAATAAAAATTCAAGTTTCTAATACTTAAACAAAAGAGGAAGTTAACTATCTGAACAATTTAAATATATATCATTTTTAGATTATACTACCTGTACTCTAAAATTAACTACCAAACTCAACTATCAATATAAAATATATATTAAAATATAAATACACATTAAAAATAAATTAAACCATACATGTATTTATACACAAATACATTGATTGTTGATATTAATAACTGATTTTAATGTACGAATAATATTTTTGATCATTTCTACGTCCACTTCTCCTTGTATATTTTTATATCATAATAACCAATTTTCTTGTCAAATTTGTGGCATTGCGTGACTTGTTGAGCTACCTTACTTGTTCTTGAATTTTAAGAGTTAAAACGCAAATTATATTTGGAATAAACACTTTAGCGTGTAGTACTCCTATAGCCAAGTCAATGCCAAATTGCCAAGTTGGCAGTACGCCAATTTCAACCCTTATAAATATTTATATGATTTTATTATTCAATTATTATTTGCCAGAAATAAAATAAATAAACATATGAAGCTTTTTTTTTTTTTTGGTCAAGAACATATGAAGCTTAAGAAATTGCTACATCATATGAGAAGAAATCAAGATCAATCTAGAGGGGTCCAAGTCCAAGTGGTTCTCAATAAGTCAAGATTCTTTAATAAATATCCTAATCTCAACCTGGTCCATTCAGGTGGGTCTACGTCAAACAAAACTGCGGCTTCTAATTTGTGTAACAAAATTGAATTTCACATCAAATTGTCCAACTCTTCAAATTATATTCGTCATGTTAAGATAAGATTTTCTATGCAACGTAATTATAATTAGTTAATTAAACTAATCAACACGGTAGAAAGTCTGAAGATAGTGACATAAAATTGCACACTGTATTTCTTCTTATTAATTTCCACCATTAAATAACTTTATTCCTTTTCAATTTTGCATTAAGCATAGAATCTTTTACTTTTAACAAAAGCTAATCCACCTTAGCATTGTCGAAACTCGAAACAATGTAAAAATGAAAACATTATCTCTTGATGCTTTTTCCACATGAACCACCCATGGTTTTCTCAAGTCCTTTCCAAAGGGCATCAAAGTTCAAAGAAAAAGTTTTAAGTACATAATGATGTCACAAAGTCCTACATAAACAAGAAGGATTCAAAAGTCTCTTTAAGCATAAAAAGATGAACGAACACAAACATATCCACAAGGCCATTCTTTTTTCACTTCTCAGAACCCCACAAAGGGGGCACTTCCTGGAAGTGTGTGAAGTCTTTGTTTCAATGAGCAGGGTGAGGGAAATTGTTGATAGCACGGTGAGCATGAACAGCACAAGCACAATGAACTGAAGTCAAGTTGAGGCAACCACTCATGATGAGTGAGTGTCTACCTGAGCATGTGTGGAGTGAAGGGAATGAGTCACAAACAGCTTGAACTGCAGATGGTGTCAGTGCTGTGCATTGGCTTATGTTGAGAGTTCTAAGCCCGTCTTCATCATTTCCTCCTCCTCCTCCTTTCACTGATCCCCACATTCTCTTGTTCACTTTGCTCTGTGCCAATGAGTACATTGCCCTATCTGTTATGTTCTTGCAGTAGTATAGTCCTAGGGACCTGAGCCTTGGGCATCTGCTTGCCAATGCAATCACACTATCATCTGCAAATATACATCATCAAAACTAACTTCATTATTGAGAATACTAGACTGGGTTTCTAATGCTTCATGTTAGTTGCCGCGGGTGGAGACTCTCATGTGTGAAGTTGAAGTTGATAGTTGAAAACCGTTAATTTCTAATGCTTCATCAAAACACGTTTGATTAAATTGTCATCTAACAGTTTCCTAGGTATCGTCAGTGAAGATTACTGCATATAAGTTTCTACTGCCAAATAATCAAGTGGAACTACTAAGCATGGGCGAAAAGAATTGGATAACGGAAAAGCTAGGAGTATAACATTCTACATTTCTAGAGGTTAGTTTGGTAGTTGAAAATTGTCAGATGATTTGATCTGTTTGACTAAATTGTATTGTCATCGGACAGTTTTCGACTATGGAACTATGAACTTTAGATGAAAACAACTGCATATGAAGTTCTGCCACCAAATAATAATTGAACCTTTACTTGAAATTAAATTGTTAATGCATTACAATCAAGTGGAACTACTTAGCAAGTATGCTATTAAAACTCAAGTGAAATTACCTGTTATAAGGACACAGCCACACAGGTCCACTATTCTTAGATCAGGACAGCCATATGCTAAACTCATCACTCCAACATCACCAACATTCTCACACCATCCAAGGTTCAAAGACTGTAACTGATTACAGTAGTGTCCAATAGCCTGCATTCATTTAGCCACAGCGGTTATAGATTCGAGTGGTCTTACTCTTAATTGTTATATGACTATGGCTAAAACCAACTAGTCTATACTCTATACCACAATCATACCTGTAACGCAGTATCGGTTGCTGCTCTAACGCATCCGCAGAGGTTTAGGACTTTCAGCTTCCTGCAGAAACCGGCAAGGTACGCCAGAGCATTGTCACTAAAAGCAGAGCAGCCACTGATGTTGAGTTTAGTGAGATCAGGACAACCGTGGGCTACGGCATACAGCGACCGATCCGTGAGTTTGAAGCTTTTACTCAGGTCCAGAATCTGCAGGTCATGACAATAATTTGCAATCCTTTCAACTGTGTTATCCTCTAGTTGAGGCTTGTCTTGACGAAGGATTAGAGTTTGAAGTTTTGTGAATTTCGGAACAAGAGAGAGAGCCAAGTTATTCATGTTCTTGCTACACCTGAAAAGGGAGGGAGGATTGAATTGAAGTTAAAACTGGGAAGCCTCAATACACGTTCATAATGAAAAGACTGCATCACCATTCTAGAGATGTAATGAAATCAACTTCCAAAGAACTTGCAAGTACAATAGAGACAATAACATAGCTATAAGGTTCAAACAGACCAATTGTCACAGAAGCCTGTATTGCACTACATTCTCATGAGAAAAACCCTTCTTGTTTTGTACATATGTTGGGGATTCACTAAATTGGTAAATTACACCAAGTCACCAACATTCCTGTGCTTGGGGAATACACACAATACCCTATATTTCAAATGTAACACTAACATTATAAATCAGGGATACCATGTGTATTATCACCTAAACTCAGGAGGTTAATGTAATCTACCCTGACATACTTTATATACTCTAATGATCCATAAACTAAAAGGTGAAAAGAAGACCAACAAATCTTGGGGCCAGCACCAAAATTGCAGCATAGCAAACTCAATTCACACAAAGAAGGAAAAACTAGATATGCATATATGATTTTCAAGAGTGGAGAGAAAGCAATATATACCATGAGAGTGACAAACGAGCAAGGCCAAAGTAAATAGCATCTCTCCATCCACGACAAACACCAGAAGCTGTGATCACAGTTTGATCATCCACAAGGGACAAAATCTGCATCAAAAGCTCCACAGGAATATCCTTCCACTCAGTGATCACCCCGGCTTTCATCTTCCCTCCTTTCTCACTACCACAACCACCACCACCACCACCAGCAACCATCATGAGCTTCTCAAAGCACAAGTTCAAGTCCTCAGTTCTCAGGTTCTCCTTTCCAACCATCTCAGTTTCAGCATCAACATAAAAAAAGCACCACCTTCAACAGCTGTCAGCAAATACAAGCAACACAAATGGTAATAGATAAGACTTAGCAGATTCCAATAGTTATTAGGTTTCAGCTAAAAGATAAAATCAACACAAAACAAGAAAAACGCATTTGTCCAAGGCAACTGGCGAAGAAAGCAACACAAAGATAAATACAACTTATTAAAAAAATTAGCTTATAACAATAATGAATAATAATAATCATCTAATAGGAAGATCCTGTACATTACATAAATACCCATCACGTGTATTCAAAATTACATGATTAACACACTGAAGAAAGTTTCAAACTTTGACACAGAGAGGCGCAGGATAAGGATCAAAAACAGCACAAGGGAACATAAACATTAAGAATAATGATCAAAAATCTAAAATTTTCAAAAAAGCCCCTTTTTAAATACCAAATTTGACATGCAGTACAAAATAGAGAAAATAGAAATCAATCGGAGAATTTCAACAAAAAAACAATCTGGGAAAACCAAAAAATCAAAACTTTCCTTTTAGCTCACACGAACAAAACCAGAAAAACAATCAGTAACAGATAGGAAAAAAGGGCAAAAAATCAGAGCAAAGAGAATAAGATAATTACCACTATAAAGCTAAGAGCAGATGGAGAAAGACAAAGTCTTTAAGAAACGAAAACCCTATATTTTTCGAAAAAAGAGAAGCTTTGATATGCTTCCCTGAGATTTCAGTGTGTGAGGAGAGGGTCTTAATATGGGGAAAGGGTGGGAGGAAAATTGAAGAGAGAGAAAGGAGGTAAGCTACGTGAAGCTGCCACGTGTAATTTGCGATGAACACGTTGAAGTGACAAGTTAAAGTGGGTCCCAAGTAAAGTACTGTCTACTTTGATGAGAATAGAGGTCATGAATCATTGATCATAGAGAACGAGAGATAAACGCACCCTTGACAAAAGAAAGGAGCTTTTTTTATTTAATTTGATTAATTATGAACAATTAATTTAATTATTTTATTTAGTGATTGGAAAAAGAAAGAAAGGATATTGAGTAGGAAATGGAATAAAGTTGATAAGATTGGAATATAATGGGCTATTGTGTTGTGTCTGTGTGTAGAAGTTTCTATTTGCCAAAAACCGAAACCGCATTGCAAAAGAAAGGAGAAAATGTTATGTTTATGGGCACAGGAAGAAAATAAATATATCATTTTTTTAACGGTATTATCTAATTCAATAGAATAAAAATTAAATTATTGTGGATTAGAATTTTATTTAAAAACTTATCACTAACTAATGAATTATTATATTTAAATTTTTTATATTTATTTAAATAAACTAATAAATTAATTACTAGACTAATTTAACTGGATTAAATATATAAAGTCTTTGTTGTAACGCAATTTCTTTGGTTTCGATTTATTTGAATCAAAACTAATGGTCACAATTCTCTTGTTGTGCATTATTCTGATGCCTCTCACAACTCAGCTATCACATACTTGTTTGTAGAAGAAAAAAGTTGATTGAAATTTTTTGTAGAAAAAAATGTTGTATTAGGTGTGTATTTGGATAAATTTTTTTATTTAAAGAATTTATTTTTATAAAATTTTAAAAATACATAAAAATATTTGAAATAAAATGATAACAATATATTTTATTTTAAATTAACAATATTAAGCTTAAGAAATT
Source organism: Arachis stenosperma (assembly GCF_014773155.1). Lineage (NCBI taxonomy): Eukaryota > Viridiplantae > Streptophyta > Magnoliopsida > Fabales > Fabaceae > Arachis > Arachis stenosperma. The sequence continues at coordinate 11,627,712 of NC_080384.1, forward strand.
AAAGAGACTTCACACATTGTTTGGAATAACAAATTTTAAAAAGAAAGAAAATGAAAGAGTAGAAAATAAATAGAAAAGTCTATTTTTTATTGTTTGAATCAAAGAGAAAAATGAATGAAAAATAAAAAAGTTACCATGAGGTCTATACAAAGTTTTTCTTCTCAATGCTGCGAAGAAAATTGCAAGAGAAAGCCAAACAACGTTAAAATTTTAAAGTTACCCTTTCAGTAACAAAAAGCAAAATCTTTAACCCACATTCTCTTAAAAATTGATGTAAGTGTTTTCTCTTCTCCTATTTTGTTTTCATCTTCAACAGAGCCACCGCAGGTTTCTACCGTCCTCAGCATTACTAGCAGCTTCGTTGTCGTCGTAAGAGCTCTACTGCGTCTTCATCCGTGTATCCGGCAGACGAAAGTGAGTCCTTTTCTTACACATAATAGTATGAATGAAGGATTTATTAAATTTAACAGACATTTGAATTTCATTCATGATAAAAAAATTATAAATAATCTTTTAATTTTATCTTTAAAATATACTACTTTTATAATTATAGTTTATCCAAAATGAATTTTTTGTTGAAAAATATTTATATTTCATATTAATTATTCAAATATAAAATAAGTTTTTAGTCAAATCAAATGTATAAAAAATGGGAAAAAGACAGATAGGTCCCTGACTTTTCAAAATTTTGACAAATACATCCCTGACAAAATTTAAATACAAAAAAGTCCCTGACTTTAACAAACGGAGGACAATTTAGTCCTTCCGTCTATTTACCTCTCATACACCTAACGGAACTGGCTGACGTGGCTGAAACGGTGTACAGGTGTCCGTTACGGTGCCACGTTGGAAGGGAAAAAAAGTTCGAAGGACAAATAAGTCCTTGACGTCATTTTACAAATAAAGTTCGAAGGACAAATAGGTCCTTGAGAATTTTTTTTTCATTATACTTCTATTATGCTTCTATTATGAGAATTTAGTTTATAAAATTAGGCTAATTTTTTTTGTATGAAAAAAATATTGGTGTTTTTGTTGAAAATGGGAGAATGTGGTGTAATTATAAATGGGTGAATTTTTTTTTGTGGGAAGTCAACACGTGGGGGGCGTGGTGCAACACGTGGGGGGCGTGGTGCAACACGTGGAGGGCGTGGTGAACACGTGGCATCATTCTGACCAACACGTGGGGGCGTGTTGAATAATTTTCACAATACTGTAATACACTTCAAATGTCAATATTCAACCAAAACACTAATTTTCTTTCCATATTAAAAATAATTTCTGATAAAATTATGCTTGTATTTTGAAATCTAGTTAACTTGTTTTATTCTACAATTTAAATTATTTGTATTAAAATTGTAGAAATTGGGCTTATTATGTTTCTACTCTTTTTCTTAAATTGCATTAGTTTAGTTTTAGTGCATTTGTGTATTATATTAGAATTTGTTAAATTGCATTAGTTCAGTTTTTATCATACCAGTGGCATTAGTTAGTATCAGTTCATTTATGCATCAAGTTAGCATTAGTTCATTTGTGCATCATTCATGTATTAAGTTAGCATTAGTGCATTTGTGTATTATATTAGAACTAGTATTTTTATGCATAATAACATTACGAGAATATTTTTTTTAAATTATAGTTCACTTTGTTCTAACAGTATAAATTTTGCATGACACAAAAGATTTATAAAATCAAACTACTTTTACAAAAAAGTCGTAAGTTGACAAAAGTTTTTGATTAAGAAGACCAAGATATCTGCAGATAAAAAATTAAATAATAAGATTTTTAATTATTATTTTTATATGAAAAAGTCTAATTTTTTATTAGTAATTAATTTTAACATTCGTTATCTAAAATTTAAAATAATTTAATGTGTATAATTTTACATTTAAAATATTTTAATTGTAAAAAAATATCGAATGACATATTTTAATTTGTCAAATTACTAATATAAAATATAATTATATATAGAGTAAAAATAGTAGAGGGAAATATAAAAATGGAGAGAGGTAGATAAGAGAATTTAGGAAATGAGTTTATTAATTTTGAAAAAAAAATTTCTCAAGGACCTATTTGTCCTTCGAACTTTATTTGTAAAATGACGTCAAGGACTTATTTGTCCTTCGAACTTTTTTTCCCTTCCAACGTGGCACTGTAACGGGCACCTGGACACCGTTTCAGCCACATCAGCTAGTTCCATTGGCGTATGAGAGGAAAATAGACGGAAGGACTAAATTGTCCTCCGTTTGTTAAAGTCAGGGACTTTTTTGTATTTAAATTTTGTCAGGGATATATTTGTTAAAAGTTTGAAAAGTCAGGGACCTATTTGTCTTTTTTCCTAAAAAAATTGACTAGTTGACTAACTCCTCATCTATATTTTATTTTTATGTAATATCTAATAATAAATTACATTTTTGAAAAAATATAAATAAAAGACTAATAAATAAATTATCACAATTAAACCTTTATATCGTCTCATTAATCTTACACATTTATTTAGGACTACGAGTCTCTTACGGTAGCAAATCCGGGAACATACCTATGAGAAAAAATAATCCACAATTTTATTTTAGAATTTTATTAATTTATGTCCTAAAAATATATGTTAAATATATTATAAAAATATTTTATAAAAATTATTATAAATTTTTTTTTATATTTTTAATGTATTGAATATATTAAAAACGTTAAAAAAAATTTATTTTAAACAATATTAAACTTATTAAATTAAAGAGACTTTAATGAACTCTTTATTGAAAAAAATATTTATTTTCCATATTAATTATTTAAATATAAGAAAAGTTCTTTCTAAAAATAAAAATAAAAGATCTCATGACAATTTTTTCTTTTGAAAAAATTAATTTTAATCAATTCAAATGTATCAAACAATTGACTGGCTCCTCATCTATATTTTATGTTTACCTTAAAATAATGAAAAAATAATAATAAGACAACTACAATTTTTCAAAAGTTTATGAAAGACTAATAATTAAAAAAATAGCAGAATTAAGCTCCTAAAAATTACTAAGGATAAATGTTACCTCCTTTAATTAATCTTTCACACATTTATACTGGAGATTATGTATTTATGTCTATTAGGTTGTGTTTATTTGCAGGTATTAGGATTTGGAGTTAATACCATATTTGATAGCTAGAAATTAAAACTAGAATTTCAATCGTTTCAATATTTTTAGAAAATTAAGATAAAGAGAATTAAAATTTTTAGAAACTGACACTAAAACTTTGATAATATTTTTTTTAAAATATTTTTATTTAATTTTTTAAATTCTAATTTTATTCCTCTTTAAAAACAAATTAGGACATTTCTCTCCATATATTTATCTTAAATTAAACAAAATATTAAAATATAATTTAGTCTTGTATACTTTAAACCAAACACAATATAAAAACTTTCAGTCTTTTTTTTCTTCTAGTTTCTGTCTTTTAATCTTAATCTCCCTTTTAAAGATAGTCTTAATGTAGTTATTCCAGGAACATATACCTAATGAACAATAATAAAAAGGGAAAAACTAAACAAAAATAAAAAGTAATGGGATAAATAAGTTTTAAAAATAAATGTAATATATTTTTATATCTTTAAAAGATATAAAATATTAAGTAACTCTTTGAAAATAATTTAAGATGGATTTATAAGTTTTTGTCTAATAAATTTATAAAAAAAATTATAATATTAGACATGATTTATCTTTTTGTCTATTGAAGTATGAGTCAAAATTAAAATAAATTGAAAAAGAAAGAATTACTGTATTATATTTGCATTATAAGAAAAATTTGAGATAAATACAATATGAGAAAATAAGGGGTATAAAGAGATCGAAGGAGAAGAGTATAGAGAGAAGAGAAAAGAGTATAGGGAAGGAAAAGAAAGAAAATTACGGTTTTTTTACTTCTTATTGAGTCGGTTAGAAGTGGCTTATCTTGTATGGTTTTTATCTAAGCCTATAGCCTCCAATACCCCCCTCCTTCAAGGTGGATTATGAATATCTATCATGCCAAGTTTGGAGTTGAGCTCATCAAAAAGTGTTGAAGCTAAGGCTTTAGTACAAATGTCAATGAGTTGATTTTGAGATCGAATAGGGAGAATATGAATGGTGCAATCTTTAACTTCTTTTCTGACCTTATGGTAGTCTATTTTGATATGTTTAGTGCATTTGTGAAACGTGAAATTTGCTGCAATTTAAAGAGCTAATTTTTTGTCATAATATAAAAGAGCAGGCATAATAAAAGATACTTTCAGGTCTTGGAGTAGGTAGAAGATGGCAATAATCTCACAAATGGTGGCAGCCATGGCACGGTACTTAGCTTTAGTGGAGCTTCTGGAGATAGCGTCCTGCTTCTTGAATTTTCAAGAGATTAGATAATTGGTAAGATAGACACAGTAACTGGTGATTGATGTACGCATGTCTGGACAAGAAGGCCAATCTAAATCACTAAACACCTTGAGTTGCATGTCAAAATTGGCAAGAAAGAAAATGCCACATCTTGGAGATTGCTTCAAGTATCTAAGGATCCATAGAGAAGTGGAGTAGTGTGACTGCATGGGAGTGGCTAATTGGCTGGGAGCTATGACTGCATAAGTAATATCGAGTCACGTGTTTGTGATGTATAAAAGTCTGTCAAGTAGTCTTCTATAAGATGGAATGTCAGTGAAAGGTATACCATGATCGTTTTGGAGCTTCAGTGATTGGCTCATCGATGTCGGGGCTAGTTTGCAAGCTAGCAGCTCTGTATTTTCTAACAATTCCAGACAATACTTTTATTGGCAGATAGAAATTTTCTTTGATGTTCTGGCTATATCAAACCCTAAAAAATACTTCAGTGTGCCTAGATCCTTAATCTTAAAAATATCATCTAGTTGTTGCTTTATCCATCCAAATTCTGATGCATCATTTTCTGTGAGAACCATATCATCAATGTACACTAGTAGAGCTGTGAAAGAGCCTTGGGTCTTATGTTTTGTGAATATAGAAGTATCTTGGACCGATTGAGTATAACCCATGCTGATGAGAGTCTTGGATAATTTTTTATTCCATTGTCGGTTTGCTTGCGTCAAGCTATAGAGGGACTTTTTCAAATTGCACACTTGTCAAGGCTTTGGTAGATTAAGGCCTTGAGGAACTTTTATATACACATCTTCATATAGATCTCCATGAAGGAAAGTATTATTTATGTCCAACTGCTCAAGAAGCCAGCCGTGTTTTGCTACCAGTTTTAGAAGTAATCGAACAGTTCCAACTCTTGCCACTGGAGAGAATGTTTGCTTGAAGTCTATTTCCTCTGTTTGGGTGAAGCTTTTTGCCACAAGCTGTATCTTGTGTCTATCAATGCTGCTGTCGGATTTCAGCTTCACTTTACAGATCCATTTGCACCTAATTGTGGTTTACCTAGGTGGAAGGTCAATGAACTCCCAAGTACCAATCTAATTAAGGGCTACGGTTTTAGTTTCCATCGCTTTAACCCAATGTTCATGAATAGCAACTTCTTTGAAGGATTTCGGTTCATCTAATGTTAAAAAGTTGAAGACATATTTCTTGTGGCTAGCTCCTAGTCTTGAGTAGGATAAGTGTTTGGAGAGTGGATATTTTGTTGAAGAAGGAGTGGATATTAGTGAAGTAGAGGTGACTAAGCTGTAGTAAAAATCTTTCAAATAACTTGGCATTTTTTTTAGTTGATCTTTTTGGAGGGACATGTATAAAATCTGTGTTATCATTTATGTCTTGTGTGCTGTTGTCTATAGAGTTAGTTGTGTGTATGCAGATCTTTCATTAGAATGTATTAGAATGTATATTTTTTGCATTAGACTGTTGTACATGAGCCCAATTTCACGCTAATATAAAAGAAGCAGCGTCGTTTCTGATAGGAAACTCCACTCTCTCTTCCGTCTTTCATTCTTTTTAGTTTTAGATTTTACACATTAAATTGGGATTTCAATTTTTCTGCACTATGGGCAACTAAACCTTCATTGTTAAGGTCAAGAGCTCTATTTATTTTGATAGATTAATATTATTATTCTTCTATTTTGATTAATGTATTGATTTTTATTTAAGAATTGAGTTTCGTTCTTCATCCTAAGGATTAGAGTGTATTAGAAAATAACTATAATTTGAATTAAATTCCTCTAAATCTTGAAAAAGTTAAAATCATTGGAATTAGACTAGAAATTCTTTCTCATAATTCTTCAATTATCTGGAACTAATTTGATACGTGACATATAATCAGGTTTCTTTTGGGTTCTTAAGAATTGTGTGGCTTATAAACCAGAGATTGTACTCAATCTTTTAAGGAATTGACAGTTGATTAGGTTAAAAGAAGTTCAATTACCAAGAAATTGGTGTTCAATTACTTAGGGTTTGTCATAAATTATATCTTTGCATAATCAAAATAGACAGCAATAATTGTTAATCCTAAAATTTAATTATCTCTGACACTTTAAATATCTTTATCATATTATTTTCTTAAATAATTTTAGTTTGTTGTTGTTTAATTTTCTACTTTCATATTATTTACTATTAAAACTCTTATTTTTTATTATCTGACTAAAATAATCAATTGACCATTGTTTGCTTAATTCGTTAATCCTCGTGGGAACGATAACCCACTCCAATCCCGTGATATTACTTGATATGATCCGGTGCACTTGCCGGTAGTTTGTGATTTGTAAATTTCGCATTAATTTTTTGACACCGTTGTCGGGGATTAATTGTGATTAACAAACTACCGATTAATTAATTACCTAGATAAGATATTTTTTCTTTTTTCTATTTCTTTTCTATTTCAAAAATAAATAAATAAATAAATAAATAATATTTCTTTCTATTCTGTCTTCTTTTCCTCTCTTTTTAGCACATGATGTGTTCGATTCAGTTTTGTGTTTTGTGCTAAGAAAAATAATGGAAACAGATCACATGGATTATTACTCACATTCAAAGAATGATTCATATTACTGTGGATGGAGAAACTATCCAGATTTTGGTTGAGAAAGTCAAGACCAAAGAAACTTCAGTGTTTAATATTTCATCTATCAAGAACCATCATCTCCTTACTCATACTAAGAACTATCATCTCGTTATTCATATCAAGAACCGTTCTCTTTTTATTCTTATCAAAAGCCATCATCTTTGGAGTTGGCCTTAGAAATAGCCTTAGCAGAACTCTCCAAAAATACAATTAGCTTCATGCAGAAAACCAAGGCCTCCATAAGAAACTTGAAAGTTCAGGTATTCTCTAGCTACCCACCGGTGTCGGTTTTGGGTACAGGTACCCTTTTGTTGAAGGTCGTTCGAGCTTTTTCTGGGAGTATGGCATGGGTTACTTCAGCATTGTAGCGCCTGGTACTCGAACATAGGTTAACTAGCCAAACAAGTTGCTGAGAGGCCTACCAATACCTTCCCTAGTGACACAATTTTAAATCCAAAGGAAGAATACAAGGCAATAAGCTTGAGGAATAGAATAGTGCTTAGCAAGAATAACGATGATCAAATGGAGGCTACAAAGGAGGAGTTAGAAGTGTAAAAGTAAGACCAAGAGGCTCCTGTATCAAGTAAAATTCCAATTAAGAAGGAGGTAGTAGAGGAACACAAGCCTAGGATTCCATATCCTCAGAGGCTACAAAAGGTGACAAAGGAACATGTAACACCCTACCATACAAAGTCTTATGCTTAAGTCATAATTCAGAGATGGCAAGGTATTACGACCTCAAAAATAAAAAAATTTAGTAAATATATTAGTATGAATGATTGATTATAACTAGGAGCCTTTGTGGAAAAAGGGGTAAACAAAAACCGCAACTCAAAAGCGCATCACTCCGATCGATAACGTATCGAACAAGGATAACCAACGTGAGATTATATATATACAAAGGAATGCCAAAAATAGGAATATCAAGACTCAAGATCCGGCTGCGAAGATAACCGGTCCGAGTATAACAATATATACATATGATAAAATAAGGAAAACCCCAAGGAAACCCAAAGGGACACAAATACATAAAACCTATTCTCCAAAATCTCCCATAAGAGGAGTCATCACAATTTGTATTATTTAATGGAGATAAAAGTATCTGAGTAAAACATATAAACCAAAACATAGCCCCGAGAACAAAGGATCTTCGCAATATAGAAGTCTCCAGCATGCATCAGCGGGACACCTCACGTCCTGCATCTGAAAACCACAAAATCCGCATGGGTGAGAACCAGAGGTCCCCAGCATGGTAACAGCTTCCACATATATAATACATAATAATGGAGGAAAGCCGAAGGCAATCCTAGAACTTCCTCCAGATAATATCAAAGCTTATAAACAAGCTAAACCGTATAAGGGCATCTGACTAAAGATTCTTCAGTCTAACTAATACTTCCCTTTCCAATTCCTTCAAACCTCCCAACCACCAGCAGGGGTATATTATAGCAAACACAATTATATCAGACAAAGAATATACAAATAGGAGCATTTAAGACATTTAGACAATTAGCAAGTAATATGCAGTCAAATAGGCAATCTCAAACAATTCACATAGTATGCATATGATGAATGCCTGTCCCTAGTGGCCGATGATATCATCTTGTCGGTTATATAGCCAACCCGACAAGTCCTGGTCGCTAACCATTGGACTGTCCCTCTGTCGTGCATCCCCAAACTCGAGTTATACTCGTTATAAACTTGATCATAAACATGATCCATATCCATCACTCACTGGTGATTATTTACGGGGGTTCGAGCTCATCCGGGCCTTTCACAGTGCCCGGCCACACTTACGACATAGGGTTAACAGAGCTTCGAGTCTCGACCTGGAGCACGTGGTGGCTAGCCACTGCTACTACCCAAGGAAACTCGTACCTCAGATAGTGGAAGTGCAAATCACAATTATCAATAATTCAGCATCAACATGCATGAATTCTCATCCATGGATCAACATCCATATCAGCCATTCCGGCTCACGGTTAAATCCATAACCAGCCAGTATTCATAGCATACACAGCTATTCCGGCTCACGGTTAAATCCATAACCAGCCATTTCATTAACAATTACAGCCTTTCGGCCCATGGCATAACAAACACTTCCACCACCATCCTCCGCATCTCACATAATCATCTTGATCCTCATTGATCATACATTTTTCCCTTGCTTCACTCGCAAGTTATCACATTCACTAGCCCCTTTCTAATAGCTAGGCATATTAGGATGATTTAAGACATGAATGGTGAGATCGGAGGCTTAGAAGTATGAGATTTGGCTTTTAAAACTCAAAAATCAACCTTGGGATGAAAACAGGGCCACGCGTACGCGCACTCTACGCGCACGCGTGGATGGCCTCAAAAACCCATCGGCGCGCAAGCGTCGTGCACGCTAACGCGTGGATTCCAAACTTGCCCATCGACGCGCACGCGTCAACCACGCGTACGCGCGGGTGTTCTCGTGCCCCAGGCACAACACTGGCACAGTTCTGGCATAACTCTCGGGAAAATGGCTGGGCATTGGGTGCAGCACAATCGGCGCGCCCGCGCACATCACGCGTACGCGTGGATGGCACTTTTCGGAGGATCGGCGCGTACGCGCTAGGTGCGCCCACGCGCAAGGGGTCATTCTGCTAAAAATTTTCTAAGTTAAAAGCTGCAGAATTTCACAGATTTAAACCCCAATCTTCCAACGGACATAACTTCCTCATTTTAAATCGTTTTTCACCCGTTCTTCGAACGGCATGGACATCCCGGATCCAATTTCATTTCTAAACAGATTTGGTACAAAACGGAGATCCGTAGTCCAAGTTATGTCCCGTCAAAGTATGCCCAAAAACCATATTTTCATACAAAACCACAATATGCCATTTTCAAAACAAACCATTTTCAACCCCTTTCAAAATCAATCAAAACATGCCAATTTCATCCCTTTTCTTTGAAATCAATCAAAATATATCAAATTCAACATCAAGCCTCCTCAACTCACACATTGACACATTACCACAATATACAATATCACTATCTCATCATTTTAGCCCACTTCACCCAAGTGGCTCAAACTCAAACATATTGACATATCATATACTAATCCTCATGCCAATTCTCAACAACATCAATTCCAATAAATCATCATTGTACATAATCAACATCATACTCACCATCAACATGGTTCAACCCACAATTCAACCATAACCAATCATCAAGCATATATCACAACATGCATATTTCTCATACATCATACCACCAAGGCATCAATATTCATCATCACATATATGACCACATCATATATCTCAATCATTCATCAACATCAACAATTCAATGCCTATCTTAGGGCCTCTAGCCTAAGTATTTCCTACCACATTACATATTAGATACGGGAAACCGAAACCATACCTTAGCCGATTTTTCCAAGCTCAACCGGAGCACTTCCAAACCACTTATCCACAAGCTCTCAAGGTCTCAATACCTCCAAGAACAGATTTTTCACCACCAAGCCCTTTCCAAGCTTTTCAAAATCACCAATCAAGTTCCAATATCCACACATACACAACCTAAGCCACAACCATCATACCCATGCATAACATCTCAAAACCCAAACATCATAAAATCACAAAATTACACTAGGGTTAAGAACCTTACCTCACCCAAGGTCCAAGGAGACAAGATTAACCTTCTCCTTCAAGAGAGTTGGGTCCTATAACATCAAAGAACCCAAAATCTCAACATTTCACCCATAAAACTCGAAAATAGGGGCTGAGATTTCGAACATCAAGGTGTGGCTTACCTCAAGATTGATTATATGGGTTTTGTAGAGCTCTCCGCGGTGAACGCGTGGCCGCAAACGGGGCGGCAATCGGAGCTCTAGATCAAAAGTTATGGTGATTTGAAGATCAAGTGAGAGAGAGAAGTTGAGAGAATGTTCTTCCCTTCCTCTCCACCATTTCAGCTTGTGTGTGTAACAAATGAGGAGAGAGAGTGCTGAAAACTAGGGTTTTGGTTAAGTTATGTTGGGCCAAGGGCCCACTTTAGGTCCAATTGGCCCGGTTTGGCCCGTTCGGTCCAATCTTGGTCCGAATTCTATAAAATTGGTACCAAAATTCTCGTCTCAGTCTCCTCTATCACATTTAGCCATAAAAATCACATTTTAGGCTTTCTAGAATAAATTCTCATTTATGGGTTAATTAGCCGTTAATTAACCGGGTTTTACAGAACACGCAACTTCTTTTCCAAGAGAAGCAATGCAAGATCCTACAGAAGAATATGAGGAAATCAAGCAAAGGAGTCTATACTCCAATGAATTAGAGAACTCTCTATCCTCACACATGGAAGAAGAGGAAGATGCACAAATAAAGTAAGAAACCATGCACACTCCATACTTGCAAATTCCAATAATTAAGAAAGAAGTCATACAAGTCTCTTCAAATTTATGCATGCAAGCTTCTGGGAAGAAAAATATGAATGCACCACGCCACTACCCACATACGAATTGAAGTCTCTCCCCCAATACTTAAATATGCTTTTTTTCCTAGTGAATCAGAAAATTGTATGGGAGTTACTTTTTGGTGGGTATCATTTTTCTCCTGATGTCTACTAAAGTCATTTCTCTTAACCAACTGGAAGAGAGAAAGAAAATTCAAGAATAAATTGTCAAGCTAGTAACGTTAAAGAAGCCTTTGTTGGGAGACAATTCAACATTAGGTAATTTCTTTTCATTTTTCTTTTTGCTCTGCTTCATGTTGCATATGTATTTCATGGATTAAGTTTGGTGTTGCTACACCAATATGATGCTTGTATTTTACTGGGTACTTAGCCCAACCTCTCATTGATTGTGTCACACAAAATTTGGTACTCTCACACCAAGTTTAATGTTGTCACACTTCACCCATGCAAGGTCTACTCTCCCATGCCAATACATTAGCTATATGGTTATTTTGCTTTATTTTATCTTTTCTTTCGTTTTATTTTTAATTTTGCTTGTTTTATTTGAATGAGTTTTTGCTTGCTTCCTTATTTTCACTAGGCAATCATGATTATTCCTATTTCCATCACCACTATTTTTCTTTATTGTTTGAGGACAAACAACCATTCTAAGTTTGGTGTTGGATGCTATGCTCTACATAGCCTAAAAGGATTATGACAATGAGAACTAAGGTTGTTGACTTTTATTTGTTTCTTTCCTTTTTAATTATATACATATGTTATCCTATTCTATTCTATATAATGCATTTATGAGTCTTGTTAGTCAAGTGCATATCATTACTTATCATTACTTGTCCATCACAACCCACAATTATAATTGTGCTTGCTCATAAATGTGGGCAAGCATCATGTGACAAGAAAGAAAAATAAAAGAAAAAATGGATTGATCATAAAGATCATGACAATGTGAGTTTAGAAGGTCTAATTAACCAAGAATGTTCAACATAAATTGAGCTAAATTTCTTGAGGCCTTAGTCTAGAGGACTATTATGATATCTTTATACTTGACAAAGCTTTGAAAGAGCAACATGTAATGAATAAATAATAAAAATGAGTTGAAAGAGAAGTCAAAGGCTTTGAGTACCACTGAGTAAGGATCTGAGTCAAGTGCCTGTGGTGCTTATGTATCAAGCAAAAGCTTGAAAATAAAGCATTTAGAGTCACGGTTAGGCTCAAGGTGCAAAGCATCCCTCCCAAAAGAAGAGAAAGCCAAAGGCTCTAAGTACCAACAATGGAGAATATTAAAAGGACATTGTAAGCTCAAAGAGCTCCCCAATCAAGTGCTTGTGGTATTTCTGTGTCAAACAAAGTTTGAAACAAAATATTTAGAGTCACAGCTAGGTTTAAGGTGCAAAGCACCCAATGAAAATAATATGTGAAAGAAAAGTAAATAAGCTTGCTTCAAGGTGATGATTCAAGGAAGGATTCTATAATCTAATCCGAATAGAGGCCTTGAAAGATTATAACCAATTGTGTTGAATTGGGCATAAGTGAAATGGCTAACCAAACTCATTTGATTTGCAACCATTCACCCTTGCATTTTAAGATTGAAAAGTTTGATAAATAAGTCATGATTCTTTACTTGCTTAAGGACAAGCAAGAGTTTAAGTTTGGTGTTGATGTATGAACATCTTAAGCACTTTTCTTGGGCAATTCTTATAAAAATTTTTATGACTTTTACTTGGTAATTATATTATTTTCAAGGCTATTCTATTAGTATTTTAATTTTCTTGGTTTCAAATTCTTGCAGGAAAATGTTAGGAAAAAAGAAGAAAAAGTACAAGGAGGAACCAAGAATTAAAGACAAATATAGAGAGAATTCATGGATGTTATCAACCCTAACCTCTTCACACGCTAGTGAGCATAACTTGAGTTTTAGAGGTCCAAATGATGCAGTTCTAGCGGAAATAGAAATCCAACTTCTAGAACTTTTCAACGATATATAATAGTTTAAGCTTACTCTCTGGACTCGTGGTGCTAAACGCCAAACCGTGTCCCACTCACCATTTCATGTGGGAGTCCTGATGCTAAATTCTAGGAAACCGGCGCCAAATGCCAGATAGATAGCAAGGAATCACAAATTTTATCAAAACTGGCACCAAACACCAGATAGACAGCAAGGAGTCACGGATTTCATCAAAACTGACGCCAAACGCCACCCAAGTGGTGCTAAACGCCAGCAATATGGCCCAGAGCCCAATTTCACGCTAATATAAAAGAAGTAGTGCCGTTTCTGATGGGGAACCCCACTCTCTCTTCCGTCTTTCATTCCTTTTAGTTTTAGATTTTACATATTAGATTAAGATTTTAATTTTTTTACACTATGGGCAACTAAACCTCCATTGTTAAGGTCAGGAGTTCTATTTATTTTTATGCATTAATATTATTGTTCTTCTATTTTGATCAATGTATTGATTTTTATTTAAGCATTGAGTTTCGTTCTTCATCCTAAGGATTAAAGTGTATTGGAAAATAACTCTAATCTGAATTGAATTTCTCTGAATCTTGAAAAAGTTAAAATCATTGGAATTAGGATAGAAACTATTTCTCATAATTCTTCAATTATCTGGAACTAATTTAATACGTAACATATAATCAGATTTCTTTTAGGTTCTTAAAAATTGTGTGGCTTATAAAGCAGAGATTATACTCAACACTTTGTTGATCGAGGGAAGAGGATCCATTGATATGATTTGAAATCTAACTCTAGAAAACCTATCATGGAGACTTTTCAAGAATCACAAAATGAAATCTTACTCCCTGTATGCCTTACATGCGGATTGCCTTCCACATCCACATGGATTAATTGGCTGAAAATTCTCAATCTCACCCTATAATTTCTTTAATTGAATAAAAAAGCTCGTAATAGATAGTATACCTTGTCAAAGGGAATAAAGTTTTTCATTCAAATTAGCGAGGCGTATGTGGTTCCCTTGTGAAAACCTTTGTTTCAGCTCTATCCAGAAATCTCTTGCCTTTTTGACAAAAAAGACATTTTATGCAATTTCAATACTAAGGCATCGAAGGATCTAATTTCTAATAAATATGTTGTACTGTTGTTATGCTCCCAAATTGCGCGCATCGAGTCTCCAGCTGCTGGTTCTACTACAGTGCCATCCAAGAATCCCAATTCGCTCTTCAATTCAAAAGCCATTATCATGGCTTGCGACAAAAAATGGTAGTTCGTCTCGGTTAGCAAAGTCGATATGGGCATTTGTCCGGGGTTCTCACTAGGATACAAGAAGAATGGGCTCATCTGTACACCCTACCCTTCAATAGTCTTATGCTTAAGTCATAATTCAATGAGGTTATGGTACTATGACACAAGGCTGAGTTATAAATACTTACGTATAGAGGGAGATATTAAACTAGAAGCCTATAAAAAAGATTTAAACCTCAGATAAATGACAATTCACTAATTGTTTACACTCAATAACATACATAAGCGTGTCAGAAAAGGTAGATATTTAAAAGTTTGAAGAAAGAATAAGGGTAAAGAAACATATATAAGTATATATAAAATATCTACTAGTCTCGGCCCATGAAGATTAGGCCGGCTAGAGTTATAGTAGTAAAATAGTTTGATATATAAATCCTATCTCTCAAAAAATATATCATAAGCCTCTAAAGGCAAGTCTTTAAAATAAGTACATTATATAAGTTTTTTTCAAAAGAAGGAGAAAATCTAAACCCAAAACAGAAGTAAGAAAGTCTTTTTCGCCATCTTTCAGATAAAACTCCTACTCACTAAAGAGCGTTGGGACTTGCATCTGAAAAACAGAAATAATATATGGACGAGAACCCAAACCACCGGTTTTCCAGTAGCGTAAAAGTGCCGATTTGATACAATATAAGGAAACATGAACTCTTTAAGCAATCTTAATCTTCAAAATCTTATTGATCCAAGTCTAGGGTTCTCACTAAACCAGAAAATGGCAACTTAAGAAATTCTAATCTATCTATTTATTCTCAGTTTTTCATAAACCTCCAATCACTACATCAGGAACAACCCTCAACGTCACTACCACCAGCATAAGGGATCTCTCAGTTGTTCAAACACATACAAATAATACAAAGAATACATAAATAGAGAAAACAGATAAAGCAATTAGCTCAAAGAGCATATAGATACAATTATTCACCAAGGCAAGCCAAATACAAGATGCGCACCCAATCAATACACACAAATGCAAATAATGCATGCCTTCCCTACGGTCAATCAACTCATCTGTCGGTTATAAACCAAAACCCGACATGTCTGGTAGAAAACTCTAGACAGTCCTTGGTGCGCGCATCCCCAAGAGGTATTCATATTCATCAATATCATGCATGATTCTCAAATCAATGCTAGGGAGTGTGCCCTATTCACCTTCTCTTGGAGGAATCATCTTAGAAGGTCTAAGTACCCGGCCACATCTTGCAACGAAAGATCAACAAAGTGTCTCAAATCTCAATCCAGAGTAAGTGGCACAAACCACAACCCTTGCATTTATCCATGTGGTTTCTACCCAAGGATGTATTTGTCAATCAAACTCATGTCTATTATCCAATCATATCAACTCATTTCTTCAATCACTTCCAACTAATTTTGACTTAATAATTTCCTTTCCAATGCTTTCTATCCTCTAATCCACCATCTCTATACTCATTATATGGGTTATAAAAGTGAAAAAGCTAGTTAGATAGGTTAAAATAATTAAAAATCATCATTTTTGTAAAACAAGACAATCGTGCGTACATATGTCTCGTGCGTACGCACGAGTTCACTTTTGCACGTATACGCAGAAACGCACACAAAAATTGTTCAATTCTAAAATGCAAATCGTGCATATGCATGGGTCGTGCATACACAGACCCCAGTTTTCTGCAACATTTGCAGCATTCAATTTTAAACACTAATTTTTAATTATTCATAACTTCCTCTATAAAATTTTGTTTTTTCTCATTCTCAAACTGATTTAAAGCTCTCATCATGACCTTTAATTTAAGACAAATTTCATTAAAATCCGAACTTTGAGCGCCAAGTTATAACCCATCAAAATTGGTTAAAAACTTATTTTTACCAGTTTTGCACAAATACTCACTTTGACCAATTCTTCGATCCAATTTGATTCAAACAACTTCCATATAATTTCTAAACCTTTTAAACACTTATTCACCAAATTCCAATTATTTCAAGCCTAACCAACCCCATTCTAATTTATTTAGTACATTTTCTCGTTACATCCATTTACAACAACAACACACAACACTCAAAATTCCAATATTCATAACCAAACCAAAGTCAATCATCCAATTAATTGTCATTATTTTCAGCAATTTACAACATAATACACCAATGCTTACCACAATTGATCAAATAAGGGATTCATCACCCTATTATGGCCTCTGGCCCAAGTTTCTCATCAATCATCATCATAATCAATAATACCACTCAATTCACAATATCACAACCAAATTAGAATCAATTATCAAATTCTAATTCAACAATTCACAATACTTATCTCAACTTACAACATAGGGGATTTCTCACCCTATCACGACCTCCGGCCTAATTTTTACAACAATCAAGCATCATATTTAATCATGCCACAACATCATTCATATATATGCATATTTATACCAATCTATCATCACATTCATTCCAAATCAACCAAACACCCAACATATCACAATTTTACTAAACCAAACAATCAACCACAACAATTCAACAATAATCCTAGGTCTACTAGCCTAGGATTTCATATAACATTACATGGTATTTACCCGAAACTTAAACCCATACCTTAATGTTGCAAATTTCAAAATTTCAGGCTTTTCCTTCCAAAATTTTCAAGCCCCTAATTAGCTCACACTAATGTCCAAGTTCAAACTCCAAAACTTCACCAAGTCAAGCTTCCAATTATTCAATCTAACACCATATCATATAATTTAGCGCAATATCAGAAATAGGGCTCATATAAATTGAAGAACCACCAAGAGGGAAAAAAGGGT
Organism: Arachis stenosperma; assembly: GCF_014773155.1. NCBI lineage: Eukaryota > Viridiplantae > Streptophyta > Magnoliopsida > Fabales > Fabaceae > Arachis > Arachis stenosperma. The sequence goes on from NC_080384.1 coordinate 11,645,160, forward strand.
TCTTACCTTTACCCAGTGAAATTAGTGATAGAAACCACCAAGAACACAAGTTAGATAACTCCTATAACATCAAAATCACTAAAAATGCTCGATACCCAAGCTCAAAACGCGAAATCAGCTTTGAATGAGAAACTGAAGCTGGAATTTCAAGTTACTTACCAAACTAATCAGATAGAATTGAAGAGGGGAAGATAGGCTTCGTGTGGTCACAAACGGTGCGCGATCAGAACTCTGGAACAAAAGTTATGATCAAATGAAGATGGTGATGAATAGTATAGTTAGTCCATCAACGTTGCTCTCTCTTTCTCAATGGAGAATGTGGCTGAATTACAAAGTGGAGGGACGTATTAAGTGTATGGGTTATGGGCTTTGGAGCCAAGTGAGACCCAATTCAAGTTCTTAGCTCTTTGTCACAACTTTAGGCTAAAACCTTTATGATAAGTGCTCGAACTTTTTTTCTAAATTTTTTTTATTATTTTCACATTTTCAATTTTTTCCACTCGCATTACCGGACTGATTTAAACCGGTATAGACAATTTTAACACTGGTACACATTTTTCTCAAAATAATCATATTTTCGTGCTAAATTTAATTTTCTTAATTCAAATTTTATCGTTAAATTTCTAAAATATAGATTCTAATATTTTTACATATTCTGAGCATCTTAAATTCTTAATCCCAATTAACGCAGTTTTAATTAATCAATTTACTAGTTAATTTTTTCGAGTATTACATCATCGGATTACAAATCGCTGCTGCGGCTAGGTCCGAGACATTGTTACACACTTCTTCTTGGATTGAATTCGAATCTTGTGTGACTTCTTCCATCTCTAATTCAGAATCAGTGAGGATGCTGTGCGATCAATTTTCTTCTTCTCAATCCCATTGATCAAAAACACTACTTTGTTTGAATGAACAAACCAAGCAATGCTCTCATCAATCTCTATTGTGGGGGTTCAAAAGAAGCAAGAAGCTCGATCATTGGAGAGTAAATTAATTCTATAGTTTCTGCAGCTTCTTGGCAGTGATGAGTGGATATTTTATACGTTTTTTGGTATTATTTTCATATAATTTTTGTTATATTTTATTTAAGTTTTATTATGTTTTCATAGGTTTTAGTGCAAAATTCACATTTTCGGATTCTACTTTGAGTTTGTGTGTTTTATGGTAATTTCAGGTATTTTTTTGCTGAAATTGAGGAGCTTGAGCAGAAGTCTGATTCAGAGATAGAGAATGGACTACAGATGCTGTCAGGATCTGACCTTCGTGCACTCAAAGGAGTTTTTTTTTAGTTACAGAAGTCCAAATGGAGCGTTCTCAACAGCTATGGAAAGCTAACATTCAAGACTTTTCAGAAATATATAATAGTTCATAATTTGTTTCGGAACTAAAGGTCCAAGACTGGTGTTCAACGCCAGCCACCAGCCGCATTCCTGGCGTCCAGCGCCCACAGGAGAGCAACTGGAGTTCAACACCCAAAAGCGGGTCCCTAGCTAGCGTTCAATGCTCTTAAGGGACACTAGCACGTGGGAGACACTCAAGCTCAACACAAACACTCACCAAGTGGGCCCCAAAAGTGAATTTTTGCACTATCAACTTAGTTTATCTTATTTTTGTAATCCTTAATCATTAGATTAGTATTTATATATAAGAATTCACCTTTGTTAGAGGACTCTTGTCCATTCGAATCTTACATTGTATTTTTCTATCAGTATGAGTCGCTAACCTCCTAAGGTTAATGTTAGGAGCTCTGCTGAGTTTCATGGATCAATAATATTACTATTTTCATTCAATATGTCTGATTCTATTCTCTTATGCAATCTCGTTCTTCATCTTATGAATTGAAGGTGACCCGTGACAATCACCCTTGTTCTACATGGGTTCCGTGCAATTCCTGACCCGGATAGCGTTGAACTAAAGTTAGAGATTGCATTGCAGATTCCAATAGAGCATCTGAGCAACTTTGGATATGTGACATATAATCCCGTTGACTATGGGTGCGTGAAGTTTCTGTGGCGTTAAGGTTAGAGTCAAAGAAGCGGCACTTTTTGATTCGGAAGATCTGCCTTGTCTGTGGCACCTTGAGTAGGATCGTGAAAGGGAGTGGACTGCTTAGAGCTTCATGTTCTGCTACAGTGAGAAACCTAGAGGTGGCTTGATAAGAGGACATGAGTCATCTCAACGTGGTGGATTGCTGCAGTAGAGGAGGTTAACTTGATGAGATGACATGAGTTAATCACTTACGGCTGCCATTGAAGGATCAGAAGGCTATTAAAGAAGATAGTAAGAAAAGTTAATCCGGAAAGACAAAGCATCTCCGAAGCCTCAACCATTCTATCACCATTGAATTCTCATCTCATTAGTAACTTTTATTTATTTAATTTGTTTCATATGCTTTTCGTGACAAATTATAATTTCTATCCGCCTAACTAAAATCTGTAAGGTGTCCGCTACTTGCTCAAACCACAATTCTCGTGGGATCGACCTTGACTCACCTCAGGTATTACTTAGACGACCTGGTATACTTGCTGGTTTATCTGTGCAAATTCTGCGGAACCAGTTTCGTGCACCAGGTAGCAAGATCAAACAACCACCATCGATAGAGTTAATAGATCAGAATAGCGCGGCAGAATTCAAGAGAACTCTAATACCATATTAAAATATGAGTCAAGATGAAAATAAATTAAAGAAGAAAGAATTATTGTGTAATACTTGCATTATAAGAGAAATTTAAAATAAATACAAGATGATAAAAGAGGAAATACAAAGACATCAAAAAAAATAGAAAAAGAGAAAAGAAGAGAGTACAAAAAAAAAGTACAATTTTTTTACTTCTTATTGAGTTGGTTAGAAGTGATTTATCTTATATAATTTTTATCAAAACTTATATAGCCTCCAATATTGTCAAAAACTTTTTAAATTATTATCGTGATTCTTTGAGGTTTTATTTAATATTCTTTCTCAAAAATCTCAAAATTTTCTTAAGAACTTACCGTATATTTTTTTCTTAATTAAAAATTTGTAAGTTTGATTGTAAATTTTTTCATACACATACTTGTGTTATTACCCAAAAACCTAACATATCCCACGTTAATTAGTAATCCTTGAAAGATTAATTTTCCTATTATGTTTCCCAAATACTTCTTAGTCTTTTAAAAGCAAGATGTTAATTATCACTTATCCGCATGGCTAATTTTTTTTTATATTGTATAAATATATGTGTAATACATTGTTATAGGAAGATTAGGTGTTTTTTTTTTATATGGTGTTTTATTCAAATCGGACGGTCCGATTTGTTTGAAAAAAAGTAAAGTACAAATCGGAGGGTCCGATTTGTTTGATAAAAAAAAACTACAAATCGCATAGTCCGTTTTGTATTTTTAATTCTTTTTTATTTTTTGAAATAGAAATCGGACGGTCCGATTTCAACAGTAAAAATTTTTTTATTTTCAAAAACACAAATCAGACCATCCGATTTGTGATTGTTGATTTAAAAAATGAAATAAATCGGAGGGACCGATTTGTTCACACCATAACAATGAAAAATTCATCTCTTCTCCCATCATTGTGAGATGCACTCAGCTCTTTCCCACACAAAAAATAATAAGCGTATCCGCATACTCCAACTTTTCTTGTCTTGTAGTCTTTGTAGAAATTAGGAAAGAGTTGCTATGGCCTATGTGCTCCACCCTGTACTAACAAGAGAATCAAAATATCAATCAATATTAAGTGGTCAATCAATTACTTGGCTAAAAACGAAACTATAATGCAGATAATGGAAAGAGGTCACATCGGAAGGTTACCCTTGCAATCATGGTTGGATTCTTTCGGTTTCATACCGAGATTTTTTTTATGTGAAAAAGAAAATAATTTCTTGTTTTAGCACAGTTAGTTATCATAACTCATAAGAATTGTAAATCATGATTGAAATCCACCAAAATTTAATTTGTCAAATTCTCACAACTTTATTCACTTATGAGAAATATTATAAAATTAATACTTTTTATTAATATTAGTCAATGCTTTGTGATATTTTATTTTATATTATTAAATTTTAAATATTAAATTTTAAATAATTAAATATTGATTAAAAATAATAATAAATTTATTGGTCATGTAGTTTTTTACTAATTATTTTGTCAAAAGAAATAAGTTAAGTTATTGAAATTGAAATTTAATAAGTTCAAAAGCTAGTTCAAGGAGTCCCCCCAATTTATTAATTTATTAGTTCATCAATCTTAAATCAAATTAGCCACCCGCCCCAATAATATAGTTCCTATGTCTTTTTATTATTAAAAATAAAAAAGAGAAGATGAATATAAGAAACTAAGTATAATATAATTTACTTTACTTAAATTGTGTACCAAATTAATATCTCTTACATATACCGAAAATGATCTCGATAATAATTATATATTTTCTTAAATTTGAACTTGGCGTAGTTATCTTTTAGTCAATGTTGTTTACGTCCTACATCCCCCTTTGTACTAAGTGGTCAATAAATCTTCAACCATATACATCGGGTTCATTATTCTAATTTCTCGCGTCTACATAGTGCGGTTAATTATTTATAAAAATAGTATGCAAGCTTTACAAGTTTAATTCTCCATATATGCTCAAGTCGTAGAAGATGCTGTATTTTTTAAGTTTTATTTTATTCATTTGAAGTGTTTACTTAAAAACTATAGAACCACTTAAATCCATATAGTTTACTTAGAAATTATAGAACCACTGCACTTAAATCTTTATATATACAGATAGATACATATGTAAAGTAAACCAAAATGTTAAGTACTAACAAGATGTATTTTCACCAATGTCGAAAATATAATTAGTATAATTAAGATATATTATGGACAAAAATATCATTAATACAGAATATTCAATTATAAAACGTTACAAACTTATCAATAAGTTATATCTCAAATGGCATAATCTTTTCATACTCATCTATGAGGTCTCGAGTTCGAATTTTTCTATCTTTAGTAAAAAAAAAGGGATAAGTATGATTTTGGTCCCCAACGTAGGGGCTGAAAATTTTTTTCGTCCCTCGCCTTTTTCTTGTTCCAAAATGGTCCCCAAAGTTTCAGTTTGTTTTAAAATGGTCATTCGGACAAAAATATCCCTCCCTCCCCTCTTCTTCCTCAACCAGTTCCTCAACCAGAAGCAGCGCAAACCTCCCTCCCCTCTTCTTCCTCAACCAGAAACAGAAGCAAAAGCAAACGCAGGTAGAAGCAAAAACAGGCAGAAGCAAAAACAACCAAAGCATCAACAACAACAATAAAATAAAAAGAATAAACAAAAACAACCAGAAATATCATCAACAACAACAACAATAGAATCCTTTGAATCTGAAAAATTAAAGAAAAAGGAATAAAAATTAAAATAGAGAAAAAGGGTTACAGTGGTGGTGGAGAGGAGGGGTTGCGGCGGTGAACGGCGACTGCGGCGGTGTGGAACTGCTGCGGCGGTGACCTTCCCCCTTCCCCCCTTTCCCCTTCCCCCTCTTCCCGAAACAACACCCCCTCCCGCTTCTATTTCTCTCGCCTCCCCCCGTCTCGGCGGCGCTGTGTTTTTGTTGAGGAAGAAAGGAGCGGCGTGGAGAAGCAGTGGCGTGGAGCGGCTACGGCGGTGTGGAGCTGCGGCGGCGACCTTCCCCCTTCCCCCATCCCCCTTCCCCCTCTTCCCGAAACAACACACCCCTCCCGCTTCTCTTTCTCCCCCACCCGTCTCGGCGGCGCTGTGTATTTGTTGAGGAAGAAAGGAGCGGCGTGGAGCGGCTACGGCGGTGTGGAAGAAGAAGAAGAAGAAGACGAAGAAGCGGGCAGTGACGGGATCGGCGGTGCGGCAGGACGGCGATGTGACGGCGGTGTGGTGGTGCTCTTTCCCTTCCCCCTTCTTTCCTTCCCCTCCCCCCTCTCGCCCCCACCCCCCTTCTTTCCTCCCCCGATTCTGTCTCCCCCTTTCTTTCCTTTTTTTATTTATTTTTTATTTATTTTATATTTATTTTATTTTATTATTTTTTTAATAAAAGATAATTTGGTAATAAAAAATAAAATTGGTAAAAATGACCATTTTAAAACAAACTGAAATCTTGGGAACCATTTTAGAGTGAAAAAAGGCGAGGGACGAAAAAAATTTTCAACTCCTACGTTAAGAACCAAAATCGTACTTATCCCTAAAAAAAGACGTTACAACGTAACTTACAAGCTCAGTCAAATTTGACAAAAAAAAAATTATAAAAAAAAAATAACGAGTAAAGAAGTTACCAAATCATAGAATTAAAAAATAGCTATGTAAGTAATAACATCTCTAAATTTTGTAAAACAAAAAAGAAACATTTAAAATAGAGACACATGCACTTTAAATTATTACCTAAGAATACTCACTAATTTTAGTAAGGAGTGTCTTTTGTAAGTTATTTTTCCTACCTAATCACCAACGAAATAAGAATTAGAATTTTCTATCAACTTTTGAGCTCGGAATCACTACTTTTGGATTCAAACAAATCTCAAAAACTATCTTAATACATAAATCTAATATCATATACTACTATTTTAAAGCTTAACTTTAATATTAAGTTCATATTTAGATTGATCCTTAAAGTTATATTATTCGTATCTTAATCTAATTTCTAAAATTTTAATCCATTTAATTTAGTCTTATAGTTTATCATTCGTAACACATAGTAGTCTATAGTCTTTTTTTATTATATATAGAATTATTAACGATATGCCAAAATAATTTAACAGTTATCACACTAAATTTTTTAATAACTATTTGATGTATCAGTTGAAATTTTTTATTTTAATTTTCTCTCTAAAAAATTTTTAAAATCCTTAAGTAAAATTAGGATTAAAATTTTAAAGATTTCATAGAAAAAAAATTGAGTTACAAAAATTTTAATTATTGCATCAAATAATTATTAAAAAATTTAATATAGTAATTATCAGTTTATCTTAGTATGTTGTTTTAACGATTTTGTTACGACAACAAAATGAGACCAACGTAAATTATAAGGGAAAAGCTCTGCATCCATGTAATTTTTACATGGTTGTTAATCAAGTAATTTTCTCTCACTCGTTTGTCATACACGTGCTACATATAACGTACTGTAACCTAAAGCTTTGCTCAACGTAAATCTTCTATTGCAACGTAAACCTCCTCCTCCTCCTCCTCCTCCTCCTCCTCCTCCTCCTCCTTCTTTTCTGCTCGCATTCTTCCTTATTGATCTGCATTGCCTTCGTCGTTCTCCTCTAGTCGCATTCATCTTCTCGCTTTCTTCTTTTGATCTGGTTACGTTGCATTTATCTTCTTCCTATTCTTCTTTGTTTTCTTCTTCGATCTACACTTCTGAATCGAAACAATAAATGACTCAACTTCAAATTAGGAGAGCGATTTGGATTACTCTTATGAAACGAATCAAATTGACAAAGTTTGGATTATTCAATTTTGAATCGAATTGAATGGAATGCAATTGCTAATTTGAATTGAATTAAATGGATGGAGGTGTACTGAATTGAATTGAATTGAATTGATAATATGTAAATTGTAGGCAGAGTTATTTGAATTTGATTTTATATAATGGATTATGTTTTGTTCACTCAGTACTATACAGGTTTCACCATGACTACTATGTTCGATTCACCACGAGTACTGTGTTCGGTTCATTCTGCAGAAAGCTGTTTGAATTTGATTTTATATAGTAGATTATGTTTCGTTCACTCAGTACTATACAATTGTATTGTGTTCGGTTCACCATGAGTACTGTTTTCGGTTCACCATGAGTACTGTGTTCGGTTCATTCTGCACTATTCAAAATTCTTCTTCCTCGTCTTCTACTGCTTCTTCACCAGAGAGAGAAGGAGAAAAAGACAAAAAATACAGCAGCAGCAACAACAAAAGAATGACGATAGGGTTTCAAGGTTTAGGATTTTAGGGTTTAGGGTATATGGGTTCAGGGTTCAGTGTACAGGGATTCAGTGTGTTTCAAACTTTCGGTTCGCCCCATGTATTAATTTCGGTTCATCGTGTTCATGGTTGAGGATTTAGGGTTTAGGGGTATAGGGTTTATGATTCAGGGTTCAGGGTTTTAAGGGTTTAGGATTTACGGTAGGGTTCAGGGTTTAGGGTTTAGGGTTTAGCATTCAGGGTTCGTTCACTCAGTAGTATACAATTGTATTGTGTTCGATTCACCATGAGTACTATGTTCAGTTCACCATGAGTACTTTGTTCGGTTCATTCTGCACTATTCAAAACTCTTCTTCCTCACCTTCTACTACTTCTTCACCAGAGAGAGAAGAAGGAAAAGACAAAAAAAATACAGCAGCAACAACAACAAAAGAATGACGATAAGGAGAAAACATGTGAAGAAGAAGGAACGCGAAAAAATGAGGGGAAGGAGGAACGCGAAGAAGAAGAAGACGCTCCGTGCATAAACGAGCGTGAAAAAAAAAAGAAAAAGAAGCGCGGGAGAAGAAGAAGAAGCGTGGGGAAGAAGAAGTGTTGGACAAGAGCGATTTTGTGTGTGTTGGACGCGTGTATTTCACTTTTCATTTAATAGTATTAGATTTTTTTTAATGTTGGGTCAACTTGGTTATATAGTTATATGGATGTGTAGCATCTTCAAAATCATAAATACTAAGTTAAAAAATTAAATTAAAACGCGAGTATAATTTTAAAAATAAATTTCACAATTAACTTCCAATAATCACATACTCACCTTTTTCTTGGAAGAACGAGTGGTAGTAAATCATACATTGATGACACGGGAATAACGGAAACTTTATATTATGTTTTTCTTTTGTTGTCTGACTTTATATTATGTTTAAACAAGATAAGATATATTATTTCTTTACCCTACTTTAATTTAGGCACAGATCTAACTTCTATCCACACCCATGTTTCTTTCATTTCTTTCAAACTCGAAAAATAAAAATAATATTAGAACAAGAAAAAAAATGAAGAAAGTAAAGTCATAAGCACAAAAGTTAAAAGGTTAGCATTTCTCACATTTATTAATATATGTTCACTATTTCTACCAAATTTAAGAAAAAAAAAAGGCATAAAATAGATAGTGAAAGGAAAATGATTTTCATCTTAAATTAGATATGACTAATTATCATACGTGAAATATATATTGAAATTAATATGAGATAACTATACGTATTTAACCCTAGAAAATGACATGCTTGTTGTATATGGAGATGTAGATAACATATTTAAGAAAAAGCCATAGAATGCCTAGTTGGATGGCGGTGTCGTCTTGGAATGCACAAACACAATTTGTTGCCTCCTTTTTGCAATTGAAATTGATTTGATGCAATTGTTTGATACGTATCCGTTAACAATACATGTCTATGTAGCATTATGATGGAAGCTAGGGCAATCAATTATTGTAGTCGTCACTGAAGAAATGCATTTGATCCATTCAAATTGGACCCCTTTCCTTATGCAATTGGATGCCCTCCATGTCCCCACCACAACCATTAATTAATGCAAATTGCGCCCTCTAAACGTTCATATCATCCATTATTAAAAGAAAACAACCTAGCTAGCTATGAAATCATGAATTGAAATAAAGCAATAGCTAGCAAGAAAAAAAATTACACTTTAATTAACACAAATTATAGTTCTTTAATATTTTTATCGGTGCAACTAAATATCTATTGTAATTCATTCTTTAATTAGTCAAAGTCATTATCTATAAAAATTTAACAAAATAATTGTAATAATTATTTTTAGATATTATATTTTAAATTTTTTATATATATTTAAAATTTAAAATGATATCTTTTTAAAGTTAGATTATTCAAATTTAAATTTAAAATTAATAAAATAAAAATAACAAACCAAAATTAAATTCTAATCAAATTAAAATAATATTATCAAAATTAATTTTTTTCATTTTTAAATATAGTATATAATTGTTTAACAAGAGCAATGAATATAATTATTTTTTGATGAATTTTAAATGTGTTATTTAAGAAGTTATTTAACGAGCAATCTTATAATTTTATGTGTTAAAAATTCTTTATGTTAAGTGTAAATTTGGGCGAATTGTTTAAATATGTATCAAAAATATTTTGTATATATGCTATTTTATTATTTTAGATATATTAAAAAATTATTTATGTTTTAAAAAATATTAGTACAAATTTAAACAAATTTTAGATGTGTTATGAATATATATAAATTAATTAAAAAAATACCAACAAAATAATCACGCGAGAAAGAGGGACAAAGTAATCTTCAAACGTAATAATTTTATATTTTTATATACTATTTTAGGGTTAAACATCCAAATGCAGTTTTAATCATAACCAAAACAGTGAAAAGGAATATCTATCTCCTTCCTATTGATAAAGCATGCAGTAGTTGCCCAAAGATAACTCCTCATTATAACTATACTAGTGGATTGATGTGATAATTCAGTTTGAATATTTATATTATTATATCTTATTATTTGCGGCCATCCACATTTTCTTTTTCTTTTCATCACTTGTTCATTGCATTGACTACGTCAAATGTTTTATGTTCAAGCCACTATCTATTTAAATTCAATAAAATCTGCCATTTCCGGGCATTTCTATTCATATCTATGTGCCAATATATGTCCAATACTCCGATAATGCCTTTGAGGTTTGAGCAGATAAAATATTTGAGGCGGCAATTAAAAATATTTTTTTTTTAATATGTATACATATTATAATATAATTAGACATTTTTATTAAATTTGTTAATAAATTATTTTTTAATGAATTAGAATAAAATCAATTTATTATAACAAAAATAATAAATCTAATTGTTCGTATTATAATTATTAAATTCGATTTGTTTCGATCAATTTACACAATATAAATAGAATTATATTTATTTTTTTTATAAAAAGATAAATATATTCTTGATTTTTTATTTTGCGAACATTTAAATCTCTAATAATTTAAAAATACAATTAAGTTCCTATAAAAAAAAATTGTAACTCTAACCCCTTTATCTTACCCAAACCCAAATTCAAGCCTAACGGTGAAATAATTTACAGCCTTCTGGAATTCTCCCAAACTCACTTGATCATACTCAAACCTGGAAAGAAGGGATGTTCTTGGTAATACAATTCATCAATTCCCATATTCAAAGTCGCAATCTTTCGAGAATTTATAGAAACTTACAACAAGTAATAAAGTAGCTGCTAATCTTAAAAGCCCCAGGTCAAGAATTTACAGAAATTCACCTATTGAACCTTATGTGGGACAGGAGTTTGAGTCAAAAGCAGAGGCACATGCATTCTACAATGCATATGCCACGAGTGTTGAATTCATCGTACGTGTTAGTAAATTCTCTCGATCAAGGATCGATAATTCTGCTATTGGGCGGATTTTTGTCTGCAACAAAGAGGGATACATAATGACTGAAAAGTGTGAAAATGTTATACGGCAAGGGCTGAGACAAGGGTTGGTTGCAAGGCAATGATAATGATAAGGAAAGTAAAATCTGGTAGCTAGATTGTTACACGTTTTGTGAAGGAACACACACGCCCTCTTGCTGGTCCAGGAGGTGGCAGAAGTGATTTCATCTACGAACAATATCCGGTCAGTTCTTCTTCTTCCATTGCTATGCATTACTAAATTAGTTATCTTCACAGTTACTTCATGCCAGATTGATTAGAAATGACAAATTGGATGGATCATGATGTCACTATTAAGCTAAGGGTTGGAGATTAGCATCAGGCTATTTCAGAATGAAATTTTTCAAGATAATATTGGTTCTTTTACATGTTTTCAGCTTATTTTTCTGTACTTACCTCTTTGTTTTCTGATACTATTTTTCAGGGCGAACGAGATAGAATTCAAAAATTAAATCAACAGTTGACAGCAGAGAAAAAGAGGTCTCCCACCTACAAAAGACATCTTGAATTGATACTCGAGCACATTGACGAGTATAACGAGAGCCTATCAAAGAAAATACAGCACATAGTAGACAATGTAAAGGAGATGGAAAGCAAAGAAGAACAAAGTCAATTGAACTTTCAATTAGCCACCCTTTAAATAATTTTTCCCCGGACGAAACACAAAAACCAACCGCCAATTCAAAAATACTGGGATGCGAAGCATACAAAGTGCAATGTTAGTAGTATTTGGCTAATTGCTGACCCTAGGGTGTTTGCTCTCTGTTCCTACTTTAGATGTCTGGTGGGGTTCTCATGCAATGAAATTCATTGTATTATTTTTTTATTTATGTTACGAATGAATGACACTTTTAATTGGTAGAAGAAGAAAGTCAATTACTGTCAATTACTGCCAATTACTGTCAATGCCTGGACCATCTTCATAAATATTTTTTTGATGTATCTTTCAATTTAGTATAAAAAGTCATTAGTTCTCTCTCAAAGTGTTTTTGACTTAGAGTAAATATATAATCGTAGGTTCCAATGATTTTATTATGCAAAAATGTGCAAAGTTGCTAACTTTTCTATAGAGATATTTTCGATAAAAAAATTTTAACTAACTTTCATAAAATAGTTGCATAATATTTATATTAATAGGAAAAGCCTATTCATTAATGATACAATAATTTGATTTTATAATTTAAAAACAAATAATTTTTAAAATTATAGTATAATTTGTATAATTAAAAAAAAGTATAATAGTAATAAATGAGAATATTTACTTTCTCCTAATAATATAATCATATACTCCAAGAACAATGCTAAAAAAAACTTTTTATTTTTTAATCATTTACTAAAAAAATAACAAGAAGTGAATGTCCATACGTTTTTTATTTGAATGATAAACAATTTGAAAAAATAAAATTGATGTGAAATAGACTTTCATATTGCGAAATGGATACGCATAAGTCTATTTGTATTTATATTAAAAAAAACCTGTTTGATTTGTGTTTTTCTGAAGTTATAGAGAATATGGTTTTTAAAGGAAAGAGGATTTGACCCAAAAAAAAAGAAAATATAATAAATGAATAAAAAAAAGAAAGAAAATAAGAAACCACAATAGCAAATATAAAAACTACTGACCATCATGACAGAATCTTTAAATTTAAAAGTTTCCAAGTTTGAATTATTTTAAAATCAAAGACCAACAACGATTTATTTCAAGTTTGGATTAACGTAATTATAAAGTAAGACATCTTTATAAAAAATACTAGATTGAATTTAAATTTAAATTTGAATATCAAATGAAAAAATAAAATATCTTAATTATTTGTTACGATATCTTTACAAAAAATTGGATTTAATTTGAATATTAGTTGAAAAATTATAATATCTTTTTGATTTATTAGGATATCTTTATAAAAAAATAGATTTTTCGTTATTTTTGTTAGTTATGTCAAACCTTAACACTTTTTTTCAATCACTGCAAATCAGAGGAGCAGAGAATATGAGTAAGGTAATCACGCTTGTTTTTGTTAAATGATCGAATTATTAGTCTTTTGTAAATTCTGTTTAGTAATTTTTTTTAGTCTAATAAAAATACTAAAATTTATTTGGCTTGAACAGGACACACTGGATGCCTCTGTAACTTCTAAAAAAGAATCAAACATGGACTTTTCCGCCTTGGATGAGAAGGCAATCTATTTTTTAGGCTACTACCCGAATATGCATTACTTTCTTGACATAATTAACATGTCTTTAATTATCTTTTGTGATGTTTGTAGTTGCTGTGTTGTTACCTTAGTATACAAGTAACACGTCTTATTTTATGGCATCTTGTAGCTTGGAAAGGGTGTTGCCGAGGCATTAGCGACGATAATTCGCGAAGTTGTTGTGCAAGGAATAACAGCAGTTCTCCCAAAAATTGTGAAAACGGTTTGTTTCTCACCAAAAAGTGGGAGTGAATGATGTAAAACTTTCGAATACTACTCCAATTGTTACACCGCCGTCGGACACTTCGAAACACATAAAGCTTTCGAATACTGCTCCAATTGTTACTCCACTATCAGACCCTTTGAAAGAAATACTTGATGCCAATCCCTCAATGTATTTGGGTGACGAACCAGTCACAAAGAAGAGTACTTGGAGGTGCAAGAAAAAAAAAACGTGGATTATCGGTCACCGCAGTTAAGGTTTTATCTTTTTATTTTTAAATAACAAATATTAAATACCACCTAGATAGCATTTGATCAAAATAGTACACAACAGATGGTGTTATAGTTCACAAAGTACAACATCATTCAAGCATTGAATTTGTCACTGTTCTATTTAGGGGTGAAGAACTTTTTAGTATTCTCACATATTATAATATTAATGTTAAGTCATAAAATACAATCTCTTCCTCAACTTCTCCTATCTTTTTCACTAGACATGATGTCTAGCTTCATTGTTGAGTATTTTAGGCTCGTGAGTATCAGTTTCTTTTTTTGTCATCAAATTGTAACTGTTAGTGACATTAGAAGGTTGATTAGAACCCTGATTAATATTAGGGAGCTAAATTTCATTTGCTGATATGAGAACTTGATTTGTTGATGTCATGAAAAGCTGATCGTTTGAGATGACATTATTGACAAATAAGTAACAGTGCCTAAAATAATTATCATATTTTTTGGAGTTGCAAAAAGAATTGCAATTCGCGGAGAAGCTTTCTCCATGGCGTCCATGACTTTACTATAACAACTACAATCCAAATATGGACGGAGATGACATGCTACGTGTGAGTACTTAACTTTTCGAATAATGTTAGTAGATGAAAAAATTTTATTTTTAATATGTAAAAAAAAATATCTGGCTGATTTTGTGTGTACACTTTGAGTAAATAAACACAGTCCAACTTTTTTAAAATAGAAGAAAGATTAAACAAATGACATGTAAAGATGGTTAGTAATTATAGTTGGTAATAAAAAAAATTGAACTTATAAATTATTTATATTATTTTTATAATTACATTTTTTTTAACTTTGTGTTGATCAAAATGAATGCGTACTGAACTTTTTTTGTTGTCATTTTTTTATATTGTTTTGGACCTTTTATTTTGGCCAACTAAAGAGATAAAAATTTTTAATAAAGAATTGGCCATTACTGACTACATCTTTGGAAACAATATGAATCCAGAGTAAGTAAAATTAATTTATTTCTCAATTAATATTTAATTTGTCATATAATTTTTTTATAACCTTTTATACCACTATAGTATAATATTCCAATTTTATGATTTTAGGGAAGTGCTTGTTCCAAATGATCATTGTAGTGGCACACGCAGGACTCTTCTAACTATAATGCTCGGCAAGCCAATAATTGGTGATGTAAGAATTAGTTTTGCATTATTTATTTATTATCCTTGTCAAATTATCAAATTTGGATTGGTGCAGAATAACTATAATTTTTTGTACTTCATAAGTCCTTACCTTAGTTTGTTCGATACTCACCAAAAGACATTTTGGGCCAAAAAAAATATATATGGCAACCAATGATTTCTGCCACTGACATTTTCTGTAAGTCCCTTATCCTATCGAAATTTAGTCTTTAAATTTAATATATGTTCCAAGATAGACTAGAAACATAATAAGATTCCTAACTTAGTTCAATATTCATGGCAGCAAATTGTGTTAAGCCCGAAACAGAACTGTGTCGGCACAATGAAATACATCAAGGATAATTTTATGGGAGACTTTGCCAGTTTACACCAGGTTCATTAATTTTATTGAACTTTCAATTAATTCGTATAATAATATTTCATGGTTGTTTTTAGTTAAGGTTATTTTTTGAATGTTGTTGTAGATTTTTGTGCTAGTTTACTTCAATAGTCATTGGTTTCTCATAGTGGTTGATTTACGTTATGAGATCATGAGATATCTGGACTCTTTCAAAAAGTACACATTGCTGACAGAGCGTAAGAGTGTCATTAACAATGTGTTAAATTACCTTGAGAAATTTTTGTCCGACAAGAACTTTGGTGAAACACCTTCCTTTAGAAACATTCAATTTTTAAAGTATAAATTCAATGAACCAGCTGTCCCACAACAATTTGCCAAATCGTAAGTTTAAATTTATCATTTTCAAAGTATAAATTTAATTTTCTAGCTGTTTGTTATTTTGTTATATTCCTTTGTTAATATGTGTATTGAATTGTGGCAAAGGAATGACTATGGTATTTGGGTCGCTCAATGGATGCAGCTAAATCACTATTGGAGCCTCAGTAATAAGACATGGGTAAGAAAAATAACATTGTTAATGAAGTTATGTTTATTCCATTATGTGATATCATTGTTACTGTCTGTTAGGTTGTTACTCATTACACAAGGATGCGCCTAGCTGTGGATTTGGTGAATGACTCTAATAACTCGAAGTGGGATATCATAGTGGAGCTTGCTGTCACTGACTAGAATAAAAAGATGCAGCAATCTGTCATACAGACTTAGGACTTTATTACCTTTTTTATTAGGAGTTATAGATTGAATTAGACTATTTTATTTTTTTTTTAAATACAAGCTATCTTTATATCTTGTACTTAGTTTTTTTAGACTATTTAAATATATATGGATCTTTTTATTATTTATAATGATTTATATCTTGCACTTAGGATTTTTTTTGTTATTATCTTAAAAAATTTGGGACGTGAGATGATATTTATAGACAATAATTTAGGATTCATAGAACAGTTCACTTTGGTATGTTAGTGACATTTACCTGAACACAGAGCAATCCAAAATGTATATATCTCATTATTGACAGATTCACTGATAAAAGTAGAATAATATATGTCAAAGTAATGTGATATAATTTGGCTAATATAAGGTGATATTTTAGTTAGAAAATATTAAAATACAAAAAAAATTGGTTAATGATAAAGCAGTAGCTACAATATGGTTTGAACTCAACCCCGCTGCTTGAGTTTGATCCTACTAAGATCCATGCTCAATGTATCTATCAGGCAGAGTCATGACTCACCACTGCACCAACACAAACATGTAGGTTAATACTGATATATATATATATATATATATATATATATATATATATATATATATATAATTAAGTAAAGGTGTGGTGCTGAATATACAGGTGTGGTGCTGCAACTATAAAATGCCAAACTAGATTATAGTACAGTGATTCTGCTGACCAAAACATTCTTGTGTAGGTCTCAAGAAATATAAAAAGTAACAATGCTCCCATTTCGATCAACATGAACTTTATAATAAAGCGGCCAATCACGACCATAACGAGGGAGAAGGCCACCAACCAATCACAGAATTTTAGCATGAATAAGAAACAACAAGAGACCCTTTTTGAATTTTAGCATGAATAAGAATTAATAAGATTTTAACTATATAAATCAAAACTATTGAATCCTTCTACACATTTCAGCTGAGTGTAACGATGACAAGTTGTGATAAATATCTAAAAATTTAATTATTAAAA
This sequence comes from Arachis stenosperma, assembly GCF_014773155.1. Taxonomy (NCBI): domain Eukaryota; kingdom Viridiplantae; phylum Streptophyta; class Magnoliopsida; order Fabales; family Fabaceae; genus Arachis; species Arachis stenosperma. The sequence continues at coordinate 11,662,525 of NC_080384.1, forward strand.
ATTTATATTAACCTCAAAGCACTACTATTTGAAATCTAAGAATTTAACTAATATCTTAAACCATACTCTCATGAGTATATACAAGTACATGCTATTGCATCCCATTGAACTTCGAATAATGTTCTTATTGTACAATATGTTCTCCACATCACAAACAAATTTGAGAGAAATAAAAAGGACTATTCAGCGAATCATAATGTGACTTCAAATAGTTTAAAACTTACCAAAACACTAAGTTTCAACAATGCAATTATTCATCCTTTATTATTTATACCTGTAATAGCCACTGATGACTTTCATACGTTGGGATGGGAGTCTCATGGCCATTAATCAATCCTGAATCACCTAGCCCAAACTCTTGCTGCACAGGTGCATTTATTTCTGTATTTGACACTGCTAATGTCTCTTGAGAAGCCATAGGATCCTTGGGAAGCTCCTATGAAAAAATAATATACATGAGTCAAAAATTTTATCAAGTATAACTACAACATAAAGGTTACCAGTTTATTTTAATTCAAGTAGCAACTAATACAATATTGTATCTTAGTGACCTCCTCAGTACTAAAGCTAGCTTGCGCGCCACTACCAGTCTTATCCCCCAAATCGTCACCGTCATTCCTCACAGGACATTTATTCTTTACATGACCAGCACTGTTGCATTTAGTGCTCCTCCGTTTACCCCTCTTCTTTTTTCCCTTGGGTGCTCCTTTTGTCTTGACCATCGAAGGGTCACCAACAAAGTTTGGCGTGGGAGAATCTCTTGTTTGTCTTTTCAAGCTAGATTTTTGTTCTAGTGTTTGGGTCCAACGACAGACTTTCTTCATAGTGTCATGGAAAGAAGGACTATCTTGAGCTCCTAAGAATACCATCCACGTAGCCGCCACTAACAATGCGCCATAGCGCATTAAAAATTCTCTTTCTCTGTCTTGCGTAGTGCCTCCAGCAGAACTTTCATCCAGATACTTCTTGGCATCCTTCGACCATCTTTTTAAAAGAAGACTATCTGGTAACTTCTGTAAACCTACCCTTTTCATTGCACAAAACATGTGTCTGCAAGGAATGCCTTCACTACTCCACCGACTACATTCACACTCCATATGCTCAGTATTGCGATCATAAAGTACATTATAAATATTTTTCCTCTTGTCACACTCCTTAACTTTTAACACAACAGTGGTTGATATGTTTTCCAGATGCGACCACTGCTTGAATCTCCTTTTTTACTTCTCCAAGAATCTCCCTTGTGTAAAAATTGGTAGTAGAAAGCTCTAATGCTTCTAACCCAGTAGTTAGAACGGGCTCCCCATACAGGGTCTTAAATTGAGAAACTAATTTGTTGTTTCTATAGTCCCAAAGAGCATGTTCAAGATTTTGGACTAACTCTAGAAGACTTTGGCGAATGCAAATAAATCTCTTGATGAAATTGTTTATCGCCTCACACCTTGATGTTGTTATAAATTCAGCACAGAATTTATCCCTCAAGTAAGCGCTTGCCCAACTTTTTCTCTTCTCATATTCATTTAGAACCCATTCATTTTTCTCTAACCCATATTTTTTTTATCATATTCTCCCAATTTTCTTTAAAATTCATCTAGATGCCATGGAGCATACAAACATCTTCTGAAGTTATTGGAAAAATTTTTATTTTTTATGTTTGCCGTTACATTCTTCTGAATGTGCCAACCACATAATCGGTGAGTTGCATTTGGAAAGATTTCTCGAATTGCTGTCTTCATTACTTTGTCACCGTCTGTGACCACAACACTGGGATACTTGTTTAACATGACTTCTAGAAAGTTTTGCAACAACCACGTATATGTTGCCGTCCGTTCATCCTCTACCAAGGCAAAACTAAATATACATGTTTGGCGGTAATGGTTACAACCTGAGAAGATTACCAATGGCCTTCTGTACTTATTCTTCCAGTAGGTTGTATCGAATACAAGCACATCTCCAAAGCACTGATAATCGGACCTACAAATGCCATCTACCCAAAATAAATTTGCCAGCCGACTTTCATCAGTAGCATTGTACCTTGCCATGGCCATCGAGTCGACATCTGCTTTCCCAAGTAGATAGCTAATAGTCGCATTGGAATCCCCACCAATGAGCTTTGCACAACGAGTTCTTTGAAAGTGATTATCTAGGTCCTTTTTGTGAACTTGGACTACCATTAGTCCCATTATTTTAGAGGTTGAAAGACCATGATCATGCATGGTATTCGCCTGAGCTTTTTGTGGCTTAGTCAACTCTCGGTAGTTTGGAATTAGGTGTACCAAGCATTGTCGGACAAGATCGTGGTTGTGCTTCTCGACTAATTTTTTAACCCTCCAAGTCAAAGTTTTAATGTCAAGATACACCGCAAGCATGGCTTCACAACTAGTGCGAGTCAGCGCTCTATGCTCCCTCTTCCTACTCAAACTAGATATGTATTTCTCGGCTCTCTTTCCTTCCTTGCTACAAAAAAACCTCCTTCTGCACCGTGTTCCATCTTTTCCACGTGCTGTATCACCCTTACGAACTCCAAACTCTAGACACCTCACATAACGTACATACAAGTTATACGTTGCATCCGATATTTCAAAGGTCTGGTTTATAATATCACCGGCCGTCACAGACACACACTTACTACTGCTGCCACCGCAATCACAAGTGCAGTTAACATTTTCTTCCACACCAGTCATCATGCAATCTCTGACGTTGTCTTGTGAACTGAGTGGTTTCGAGTCAACATCCATTGCACCCTAATGAGATGAATTAATCAAAAGGCAATATATAACAGTTTTCAATTAAATGCTATTAGTATTAATTAATTAAAACCTTTGAAAGTGACTGACTAATACTCGTTGTTATAATTATAAGTAATCCCTAATCACACTAAACTTGAAATTAATAAAGCTAAACAAAATTTTCAATAATGATTTATAAAATTTCAATTATGGTCTATTAGATACATGAGCAATATAGATTTATAAAATTTACTAAAATTAGCTTTAAATGAAAGATTATAAATTTAGTAAAGCTAATTTTATGAAAAAGAGAAAAAAAAAACTAAACAATGAAAAGAGAAAAATACTTTTTAGTAATAGTCATCAAATTTTGATGGCGGAAGAAGAAAAAGATTAGTAACCTTATGTTACGGGTGGTTTACCTAACAGAAGTTCGCCTGTAAATTAAACTTTCTCATTTTATTTTTCATCAATTCAATTCAACAAGAACAACGGAAACATTTTAGTTTCTTTGAGATTTTTCCTTTTGAGAGGTATTCCCTTGTGTATTTAGAAAGAAGTGTATTCTCTCTTTATTAAAAGAAAATGTTATTATATCTTTTTGTGATAGAAAAAAATTATAATTCTCAATATAACTATTCAATTCTTTTCATATTTTATACAAATTTTTTATTTTTCATATCTATATTTTAGTTGTGTCATTTATCATACCTAGCATAGACTACCTTCTGCCATGTCAAATTCCAAGAGGTTGGGCCAAATGCATTAATATTTTATCCGCCTTAAATAAATAAACGTTAAAAAAATTTAACCATTTAACATATTAACTCATTGAAACTCACCGTGGCTTATTCTATGGTCATATATGCTATGGTAAAATAGTATTTTGTGGAAATCAAGCTCATATAAGGACTAAACGATCATTTGAAAAAGAAAAAAAAAAGTTCTCATACCAAAATATGTATAGCTTTCAATGCCATATCTAATTGATATGTCGAGACTCAGGATTTGGTTCTTTTAGATGCTTATTTTCAAATTTCATGACAAGTTATGGTAGGAAGTTCTATGACATCACAAGTTAATACAATTGAAAAGAACAAATCTAGAAACAACCTTGTCATTAAAACTAATCATCTATGTGCTAATTTATTCAGCACAAGACCGAGAATTTATTCCCTGTTCATGATCTATATGCCTAAGGTTTTCAATTCAACATAATGTTATAAATTTCGGTGTTACTAGTTCATTTCAATCTCAACGAATACCATTTCACTAAGCAACTTGACTACCTAAAAGTTAAAACTGCCTTTTTTTTTCTTCTTTCTTCTTTTTTCTTTTTGGGGAGTTGTTGAATACTTAACTACATTTATATTGCTAAAGTTTTTAAAGGGAAAAAATAAAATCCACAGCTAAAAACTACTCACTAATCTTTGACTATATTGTATGTAGATGTAGTAATTCTCAGTCAAAATAACAGAACTTAAAATATGACCTTCCACAACTTTCTCCCATTGATCATTTTGTGACATACAAATCTTGATCAACAACTAAAACAACTAACAACCTTTTTTTCTAGGACTGATTCCAAACTTCTTCCTCTCAACTTCATAATTGCTTAAAACAACATACATCAATAAGGAAAAACTTGAACAAAAACTACTAGAAACTATAAGTATGGCAATTAGGCAACGAAAAAACTTAGCTAAATTAATAACAGCAGCAAAATTAATACTACCAACAGCATTCAGTATTAAGCAAGAAAAATTATCTTTCAGCAACAAACAACACTTGATTTGATTTTTTTTTGTAGTATTCAGCAACAATCGTTACAAAACAGTAACAAGTAATTCCTAATCACACTAAACCTGAAATCAATAAAGCGAAACAAAAATTTCAATAATGATTTGATTTTTATTTTTAGCAGCAGCAAGAAAATTTCAACAAAAATTTTAAGAATTAAAAAAAGAGCAACAGCACAAAATCAATTATTTGATTTTTCATTAATCCATTCACAGTTTCACATTCAAAAATCAACAACAGGGTATAAAAGAAAGAGAAGAACCGAAGAAGTGAAGGCAGTGCCGCTAACCTTCGACGGCGACATGAACGTCGCCCGACGAGATGATAGCGAGCAGCGACACAGCGGCGAGTGGCAACACAGCGGCGAGCTACTCCAAGTTCAAGAGAATCCAGGGAGGTCGGAGATAGGGGAAGGAGGACGCCGAACTACAAGAGAGGAAGTAGAGGCGCCGACAGCACGAACGGCGGCGGCACCGCGACAGAACCGTTGCAGGGAGAACTTAGGGTTTTAGTAGGGTGAGTTTGACTTGGGTACAGAATTCAGGGGATAGTGATATGGATTCACGAATTGGGGGGTGGGGTGGGTGCTAAAGGGAATGGGTGGGTGTTAGGGGGAATGGGTAGGTTTGGAAAGTGGACCGTACTATTTTTCACGTTGGTTTTCGGTTGAATTGGTTAGACCGACCGATCCGGTCAATTTTCTGAATGTTAATTATTGTTATAAAAGATCGGTTTTATTTTGATTAGTTAAAAAAAAAAACAGTTCACTTAAAACGTCTAATAATATAACGACACGTAAGATTTTTTAAGAAAGATATTTTCTGCAACTTTATGAGAACATCCCCTATTATTCATATTATTGTTTTTGATTATTGTATATGTATGTTAATTATTACGTCTGACTTAGCTTTTTTAGAATAAATATACTAACTTTGTTAACTCCTTCAAGTACTATTTATATACTTCAAAAGAATATTTCTATTCTTGAATTATTAGAACTATATTGCAGTCATGAAACATTTGAATAGAATATATTATATATAAAGTTAATTTAAAGTTTAAACTTCCTAGTTACTAATATGCCAAAAAATTAAAATAATAAAAATATTATATACAAAAAAAATTAACTATTAAATTAATCATATATAATATTAAAATATAATTAAAAATATGTAAAACAAAATATATAATTATATACAAATATAATAGAATTGATTTGATGCTGCTTTTTAGTGTATATATGTATAACATAGTTAAAAAATAAATAATTTATTATCATAAAAAAATTGAAAAATATCTTAATTCTTATTCACTAATAATTAGCTCTAATATTTAAGATCGTTATGTATATATAAGAGCGAATTAAATATATCGAGTTCGAATAATTGCTTTAAAAGAATGAATCATAATCTCTGGTTGTTTCGTGGTTAATAATCATGATAACATATTATGTCATTTAAAATGAAATTGATTATAACCTCTTTTATGTAGGTTATGCTTTTTTTTTTCATTCAATCTCTCAGTCCGATGGACCAAAAATTAATTTGTCGCAGATCAGAGTTCCATTTAATAGGTTACTGCATACATAAGGTAGTATTCGAATCTTCAATCCTTATTTAATCTGATTAGTAAACTAATTACTAAACTAAACTAACCTAACTTGATTATTTTAATTAGGTTATTGAAAGCAGAATCTATATATGAGTTCATTCGTGACCAGGAATAATGTCTATATGCATTTTGAATCTTGCCTGGTTTTCGTCTTGATGCGTTTTCTACTTGTATGTATCTATGTGGATTATGGAGTATCAAAGGAACTTAGAAAGCATGAGTGAGGTGGAAAACATGTCAGCCTGTTTGCCAATTGCCAGGCATGCCATACCTAAGAGTTATGCATGTAGTGTGGTAGGATAAAATCTAATAATACAAAACTAGATATAGTTTTATATTTATCTTGGTTAAAAGAATGCTATATCAACAAAAAATTATTCACTAGTTGGTATATATTTTATGTATATTTATAGGATGCATGAATTTTTTATATCTTTAATGTCTACTTGAGTCAATTTTTTTTCTTTTAATAATATCATTACTAATGAGCTAACTTGTAAGTATTTTAAGTTGTGTTAATGTTTTATTGATTTTTAGCAAATTAAGAGTAGTTCGATATCTAGTGGTTTGGGAGCTAACATATTCTTTTGTGAATACCAATTTTTATAAAGTGTATCAAAGGATTTTTTATCGAGCAAAATAAAAGAAAATCTAAAAGATAAACAAAATAAACTTTGAAAATAAATTGACTGAATTTGAAATAAATTGCACTCAATTTAAATAAAAGCTGTAAATCACCTTCAACAAGATCAAAGGACTTTGAAATCAAAAAAATAAAGTACTAAATTTTAAAAGAAAACAGAAAGAGTAAACTTGCTGGAAAGATAAATTTGCAAGGAAAATAAAGATTATAGAAAATGTAAAAGAAAAGGAAAGACATGGAAGGAACTCTACTACAGAAAATAACTCGAACGCAAACTCAGAAAGTCGCTGGGATATGAGTGTGCTTGAGTATTTTTCTGAAGCAAAGTTTCAACCCTTTCTTCATCGATCTTTCATCTATTTATTGAAATCCTTGACCAATCAAATTCAAAAGTAACTTCCGAACATGCTAATTTTTAACCAACCGTTTCTGTTTCTTTTATGCATGCGCAAGGTGAATAACTGCCAAAAATTAACTTCAAATCATTTTTATTCTTCGACTAAATACATTGATTACCTTCTATTTTCCAATTTTTAAAAAAATCCTTTTCGATGCAAATTTTATCCTTTGAGATAAAAATGCCTCTTACTTTCGAAATCAAAATATTTCGATCAACAGTTAGTCTAAGATACCAAAAAAAAGTTGTGTTAGTCTAAAAGAAGAGGATGGTGAACTTCTAATCGATGGTGATTTAATTAATTGAAGGTAGAAGATTATTTGAAAGGATTTTAACGATCAAGTTGGTATAAATTTTAAAAGTATTACAATAATTTTAATAGAATATTGTTAAAATATTATTTTTTATATTTTTAAGAAGTGGTAAATTGATTAAAGATTGAAATTTATATTAAAATTGATAGATAAAGTAAAACAAATTTTGTCAAAAAGAGACAATATCACTTTAATAAAAAATTAATTAAATTTTGTCACTTTTAAAATTATTTTAATAAAATAATTAAAAATAATATAAAATTCTATTGTATTACACATTTAAATGACAAATCTGAAATCTCAAGTATATATAATCAACTAAATTTTAGCCAATAATTAATTTCTTTTTCTTGAAATGTTTCTTTTCTTCTTTTTATTCTTTGCTTCTCATTATTTTGTTGACTTATTGACCGGGAAAAAAAAATTCTCTAGCAAAATCGAAAAAAGTATAAAGTTGCCTTTAAAATTTGGAGGTAACTTTATTTTTGTTGTTAACATTTATTTCTATTTCTTTAATTATATTATTAAAATTTTGTTTGGACGTGATATTATTAAGGTTTTAGAAGTATAAGTTTCTTTTTAATATTTTTGTACACTTCGTTTATTTTTATCCACTATACCTCTGGAACAATAATATTATGGGCCTATTATTATTGGCCACGGAATGGGAACGCTGTTCTTCCTTTGAGCGACAATGGCGTCTCTGGTGGAGCTAGAGCTAGGTCACTTATGCGTCCAATCGGGTTTAGTTGGTGTTGTCGGGCCGGGTGCAACCTGACCCATATGGTCCAGTCCAAAAAAAATAAATACTTCACCTTGGTCAGTGGTCAGTGGTCACCCCCTTCTAGGACTCATGATTTATTGGCCAAATAAAACTCTTTTTTGTACAAAAAAAAAAAAACTCTTTTAATAAACTCTCTGAGATCGCAATAGGTCTTCATGCGAATGGGAATTCCTCTTTCGCCCTCATTTCCGTTTAATAAAATGCCCTTATTTCCGTCCCATTTTTTTCGTGAATTCCTGTTTTTTTTTTTTTGTCTGTAAAAGGGGTAGATGTAGCAACGGAGTGAGTAGGAATAAATTTTTACTCTATCCGATTCCATTTTACCATACAACAATTCCTATGAAATTCACTCTACTTCTATTTGCGAATAGTAAAATATTAAATCCTAACCTGTCTTCACAGGTACCCGCACCTATAATTATTAAAATCTAATAAATAAAATTAAATTTTAAAATTTATATAACCATCATCACATACATAATATAAATTAAAATAAAAATTTAAATATAATACAATATTATTAATCATTTACTAATTGTTTTACATATATTATATATATATTACATATTAAAATTATATATATTATATATATGCCGGGACGGGTAGGGACAGGTATTACCTAAATCCGACCCCGTCCCGCTCCTCCTAAAAATCCGTCCTGCTCAAAACCCGCTCCGAGCGGGTAGGGGTGGAGTGGGTACCCGCAAATTCGGATGGTATTGACATCTCTAAAAGGGGTGGATATTCACTAGTCACTAGTATTTATGGACGAGAAGTGTTAGGGGCAGCAATTTTTGTGACTTGTAGCCATTAAATAGCCATCAATGATGATTTTAATGGTATGAGATTTGTATAAAATTTCATTCAATGACTCACTTTTTCTTGTTGGTTACATATTGGCTAGAATTTAAGAAAGTTTCTAGTCTTTTAGACTTTTTCTTTATGGATATTAATTTTTTTTTTAATTTAACAAAAACATAATAAAATTTAATACAATTTAACTAAATTTATAAAATTAAAATACAATCTAAAAATAAATTTAATATAATCAATATATACACAGAATCTTTAATATATAAATTAAATAATAATAAAATAAAAAAATTTTCAACAAATACTAAGGATGAATTTGGAATACAAAATTATATATATACATATATAAAGACATTTAAGTAATTTGCGAATATTTTGTGGATATTTGTTGAGCGAATATCTCAATTCTACCTCTATTTTCATTTATTTGCAGGACAGATTCTTATTTGTAGAGATTTTGTAGGTCTTTATTACTTATTAGAAAATTATGGGATAATATATATAATTGATCATAATCATATTAGCTATTTTATATTATACGACTTACATAGGTAATTTTATTTATTTAGATTTTAGGGTTTAATTAGTACCACACGGTCCATACTCAAATATAAATAGTGACTTTAGGGTTTTAGTCTTTAGCACAAAAAAATTGTCTCCGCAACTCTTTTTTCATAAAAAAAATTACGATTCCGCCCTATTAAGGACACAAAAGTTATAAAGCTTTGGTTGAGGAAAATCAATGAACCAAACTCTTTTAATCATGCTACGAATTAAGGTATGCTTCCGCATTCAAGTATTTCTTTTTTAATGATTTAACATAGATGATCTTGGGATTAAAGAATTTTAAGAATTTTCAACAAGAGCTTGACATCTAATATACTCAACGATATAGATCAAATTTGGATGAGAAAATTCAAAAATTATATGCAAAAATGATCTCATGCATAACTGATCCAACTTTAATAAACTTTATAAGATTATGAGTTAGAGTGAAAATATAAATAAATACTTTATTTCTGCAAAAAAATAAGCACAAATAATAAACATTAATTTATTCTTAATTAGTTAATCGAATATATATTTACCACTAATATGTATATGTAATTGCCAAATATAGATCCATTCTTTTGGGATGGTTCGACCAATATTCGCATGAATTATATATCACCATATTTCTAATATTTTAAAATAAATTAATTTTTATAAAAGAGACTGCTTTAATAATATTATGTTCAATCAACTTATTTTAAAACTAAACTTTATAAAATGTATGAATATAATATAATCTAAATTGTTACTGATTTTCTTATGTAACAAATTCAAAATACTTATATAACAAAATAAAACAATAAACCATAATATATATAGCCGCATAATATTGTGAATTTTTATTAATCAATTTTTATTATTTTTGTTTAAAACGAAATTGAATCTAAGGCAAAAAAATTCAAATAATAAAAAAAAACACAACAATTCTCAAAAATTAATCATAAATTAATATTCATGTCATAATCATGCATGTATTTTTATCTAGAAATGAATATTCATATCATTAACATAGATAAAAGAAAAAATCTTTATCATTAATCTCGTATAGTACATGCTAAGAGTGATTCATATTTCATGAATTCCGAACTCAAAGAAGGACAAAAACAGAATAATCATGGTATAATTCAATTTATATATGTACGTATTCAATGCAAATATAATGACATTAAATTATCCAAAAACTCATGAAATCAAACTCTTTTACCATATAAACTTGAGTCCCTTTTGTTTAGTTAAAAAAAAAAAAAAACAAATCCATAAAACAAATAATAAAAAGGTATTTATGTGGCATGATCAATATCCACCCGTATATATTGCTCGGTCATGTGACAAAGACCATCAATATATAAAGAAAGCACTGCAATCTACAGAGTTTATGTACACACATTGAAATAAATAATAATAAATTCACCGGATCCATAAAATTAATTCGATCTAAATAGAAAGTATAATGCAAACATATTTTGACCCTGAGAGAACAAAAATTTAAAAATTTAATGTTGGGTGTATGAAGATGGTAAGATGACAAAATCTTATATTTGTGTAGTGATTTTAAGGCACGATTAGATCGCTTTTTTTAGAGAGATATTTGTCCCCACACTTAGTTGCTATAGGGTTGATGACAATACTCTCCCAGGATACAATGAAACTTAAGAATTTCTTAATTAATAATAGTAAGAAATTCTCAACTCTCTTGAACAAAGAAAATCTCTTAATAGTAGTGTAAATTGTACGCTTAGCACTTCATATCTGAAATAGTGGACAATGACTTATTTATACATATTGCACGTAGCAATTATGATTAGTTACGTATACAAATGGTTGTGTCATTTCTATTGCCAATAGATACAATATTTTGAACATATACAACTTTTAAAGAGTTGTGTCCCTTTAACCAATAGACACAATGTTTTGAACATACACAATCCTTAAAAGGTTGTGTCCCTTCAATCAAATGGTACAAAACGTTAATAACCGTTTATTAATATTAATAATAATATTAATAATATTAATTAATCAAATTTGTAAATACCTTTCACTTAATATTCTCAATGATTCAATTATAAATGGTTTTGATACTATTTATTGGAAATTTTTAAAATTTTTAATTCTAAAATTATTCATGTTAAATCATTAAAAAAAAATTTGAATGCGAAAGCATACCTTAATTTGTGAATATTTTTTTAGTGACTGAAAATAACATAAAGAAAAAGGACTTAAGAAAAAGAGTAGGACTCCTCTCTAATAATAATGTCTAAACTATTAGGGGACATCAATCACTCCAAGTACACCTGCTTATTAAAAGCATCACTCTTAGCCATTAAATCAGCCCCTCTATTTGCTGTGCGCTGAATGAGTACTACCGTAATTGTCCAATTACACTGGAGCATCTCTTTAATTTTGTCAAACAGATCAAAATCAATCCTAATCATGCTAGTTGTGTCTCGCAAAACAAGAAGAAACGCATCAAGATTAAAGAGGCATACTGACAGAACAACCTTTTATCCAAATTCCCATGCTGTCTCTAATAATACACTCAAAGCCAGCTAATTGCTCATTTTCAAAAACGCTTGCATCGCAGTCCACTTTATAGACATTTATCGGAGGTGGTTTCCAGTTATATTGCAAAGAGAAAGGAATAATATGTTTTTGGGTGGTAATGACATTGGAGAAATCTCAAGCAGCATGTTTAGCCAAGTGAACAATTTTCTCCCTACTCCATGGATCATTTTGATGGAAGATGTCATTGTTCCTATCCCTCCAAATCCACCAAAAGGCCGCTGCAAAGAGGAACTCATTTTTGTTGAGGTTAGATCGAATCCAAGCCATAAAATCCAAACCAGAATCTAAAAATCAGAAGTAGCAAGACCTCTTTGAAACCGGTAGCTAGACACTTTATCTTCTCCGGTATTCTCAAGCGCCAAAGCCAAAGCCAATTTTCATTATCATTTCAGACAAATTTCTTCTCCAATAGCCACTCATACCCGCTTTTAGTTGAGTAGGTGAGAGTATTTGAGTTTGTCCAAAACTAACCTCTTTTATCTCCTGCTTGCTTGATAGGATCAAAGAGCATCAAATCAAGTTTAATTTCTTTCGGAATCATTGTGCAAAGCATATCCCACCACCAATGTCCATGGTGTCAGACATTTTCTAGTTTTAAGAGAGAATCGGAAATGTGCACAAAAGGAACCAAAGGAGCTAGCATTCTAGATGTCCCCAAACATGATACCAAAAGAATTGAGACATCCTGTCTATACACCATTCAAAACCATCACAAAGCTTTTCGATTGTCTTATAAATTGCTCGTCAAGTGTTTGAAACATTATTAGAAAAATTTGGTGAAATTAGAATTACTCTGATGAAAAAAAAAACTGCGAATGTGTTGGGGACCAAGATCCTAATGTCACTATTTATATTTGAGTGTAATACTCATTAAATTTTAAAACCTAAATAAAATAATATTTCTAATTTTATTTTTATTTGATTTTAAATAAAAAATAATAATAATTTATTTTTTTAATATTTATAACAATAAATGAGATCACTTATATAAATCATATAATATAAAATAACTAATATAATTATGATCAATGATATGTATTCTCTATAAATAAATTAAAAAATAATAATTTTCTAACATTAGTTTCTCTATTGCAGGTAATCTCTTTGGATAACTGTGGATGCGGATTTTTTTTGCCATCCCTCCTCTATACCATAGTCCATAGCATTCGTCTCAATATTATTAGGGCAACTTTATTATTATACTATTATAATATTATTAGAAAAAAAAAAGAATAAATGGATTTCTGAGATTTTAAAACCATGTTAAATAGGTTCCTCACAAATTTTAATTACAAATTTTGACGTTTGCAAATGGACACGTCATCCCGTAATGGACATATATAGATGTCACATCAACTAATTACGTTTATTTTTAGAGAGGCAAATTAAACGGAAAAACGTATCTATTTACTGTTTATAAATATAAAAGATGCATTTGTAATTAAAATTTGTGAAAGATCTATTTATTATAATTTTAAATAATCAGCAACTTATTTGTCTTTTTCTCATTATATTATTATTAAATGGGCTTTAAAATATAAGATATGCAGGCGGCTTGTAACAATAGAGCTAATTGGGTTTTTCTGAAACAAACACTAGAAGATTTTAGTACATTTTAGTGTTGTCTCCTAGTACATTTGATGGAAGTAACCACCTCATGTAAAAAAGATTCACAGATAGAAAGAGAAACTAACAAGGACTCCGAATTCATTAAAAGGGCAACATAAAATTACAACTAGTTAGTTTAGTTATAGACAGAACTACAGAAGATACAATGTCTTTGTCATTGTCATGATACCAAAGGACCCAAAGTACAAGTACTTGGCATGTTTGACACACAAATAACTTTATTCTTCTATACATTATGATGTGTCTTTCACTAACAAACCAAGCCTGATGCATATATATGAGTTTCTTCTTCTTCAAGCCAAGAACTTTTCAAACAAGTTACCAAAGAAGAAGCTTGTTTTAGCCCATCCTCTGGTTTCAGCTGGTGCTATGGAGGAATTTCCAGGTACCCTTTTCACTTCCACCACCATTGTCTTCCCTATCTCTTTGCGAAGCGCTTCCATCGTCTTCATGTCCACCGGGTTGCCAGATGCGTCCCTCACATAGAACACATTCAGTGCTTGCTCCCCTCTTGTTGATATACCTGCCCTACAAACTGTTAATCCATTCTCTCTTAGAATCCTTGTTACTTCAGACAGCAATCCCACTCTATCCTTTGCACAAAGTTCAAGGCTCACACCCTATGTCCACAAATCCAAAGAATCAATGGTAAAAACCAAAAGAGACTAATATCAGCCATGTTTCTTGATAACCAAGTAACATTATGTAAAGAAGAAAATGAAATGAAACACATAAAGAAAATGACATAGTATGCTTGATAATCAAGTTTGTCATAACCTGAGAAAAAAAAAGGGTATTTTTTTCATCATCTAAATTCCTTTTTTTTTCTTTTCTATTTTAAGATGTAGGGATATGGATGATATTACATGGAGAACATAGATTCTTAAGCTCTATTGAAGGCAAAAGACCATCATCACTTTCACTAGTGGATATGATGGTCAGATACAATCTGAGTGGAACTTAACCCCATGTATCTGTCGTACAATTTGCAGCATCACAAGTAGATAGCTGTAGATGCAAAATGTATTAATAATTCTGTTAAAAATTCGGAAAGAAGTTTGTGCTGTAAAATCACATAACACTACATAGTAAGTGGAAAGAAAATGACAGGAAGAAGAAAATAGATTTGTTAGGTAAAAGGTCAAGATTCAAGGGCAAATTATGTGAAGCCATAAGCTATAAAATAGTTAGAACTGAACCTTCCAGAGATAACTTAAGTTCCTTGTTCAGAGCATGGAACACTTACTTGGAGTTTGGAACCAGAATTTCATCTCCTTGTCTTACTTTAATTTGTAATTAAGAGGAATATAGAAGTCAAATAAAATTGGCAAGTTACCTCACTCACTCTTCTCTGAATAGCAGCTTCAATGCATTTGATGACTCTTTCTTTTTCTCCTTCAGTATCAAGTGTGCATCCATCCATATGCCGAATAAAATACTCCTAAAGGTATCCATAAATTCTTTAGTCCAAATTTCTCAACTGTTTGGATTTGTTTGAAGAATTAGATTGAATTTTACATCTTAATACTTCAAACCTTGCAGAACAATCAACTTAAAGCGAATTTAGAGCTACATATGTCTAAACCATTAAGTACTAGAAAAACCGAATTGAGAAAAGATGCATCTTTCAAGGATAAAACATCTGAATTCTCTAAAGAACAACACATTATATTCTCTAAAATGGAGTATAAAACACTATACCTGGGATGCATAAGGAGCATCTGAAGAGATTGTGGCATGGAAAACAACATATTGCATATCAGTAAGAGTGCAAACAATGTCAAACATGAGTTTTGCCCGATCTTTGCACCGGACACTAACCACCGAGTATCCTTTTTCCTCGCAGCGTTCGATTGTGATCTTTGGCCTTGAGGAAGATGAATAATCAGCATCTGTTGTTGCTCCAGACCCTTCATAATCGCGATCAGCGAACAACATTTGGTGCAGCCTTCTATCCATATGGGTGAACCCCATGGAGAAGTTAGTCCTAGCAACTTTGTCACCCTCCTCGCAGCCGCGCAAAATGTTGTTAAGCTGCTCCTCCATAAGGCATAATCTATTTGGATGATCCACAGGCTGGGTTGTAGTGTCACTGACATAAAGGACACAAGCTATTCTTCTATTATGAGTCCAAACCTCAGCTGCAACCACATTGAAATGGAGGCTAGCAAGGACAGCAGAGATCTCGGACAAGAGACCTGGCCGGTCTCTGCCAATAAGCTCAATCGATGTATGATCACCAACAGAATGCACTCCAACACGCTTGCTTGGCCAATTCTTCACCCCTTCTGTGCTCTGGCCCTTTGGTCCTAGAGCCTATTATAAAAGAACTGTTAAGAAGTAGCCCTCAGTGTCTGTGATATGTGCATTCATTTGAAATTTCATTGTGCTGCTCAAATTCTTTGCAACTACAACTATATATATATATATATATATACACCAGATTATACCTTTTCCACAAAGTCAATGGTTTTGCTATCTGTTATCTTCTTTCCTTGTTGATCCGTCACATGAAATACTGTTTATTCCATCACTTGAACAGGTTAGTTAATCAAAACATTCTTGTAGTAAATGCATTTCTAGTGAAAGTTAAATTTAATTAGAAAAAAGTACCATCCATAAACCATCCTCCATCAGAAGATATGTAGGCTTTGGTAATTATGAAGTCAAGATCTGTCAAGATTTGCACCACTTCCAGCAGAATTCCAGGTTTGTTAACACTATCAACCTGCATTTTTATAGTGGACAAAAATAAAAATCCATTACTTATTATAGTAGTAATATCTATGAATGATCCAAATTAATGAATTTTTTTTAAATGATACATATTATGCTATGCCCTATAAGTTTAAAACTCAAAGGTTCAAGAAACTTTGAAAAACCATTTGAGAAGGTAGGATTCCTAAGCAGCTGAGTGGCCAAACCAAATCCTAAAGAGGCCATGGAAGATGCCACAATTATTTATTTGATAAATTATACCTTGATAAGAGTACAATCATGGCAACTAGTGTTGTCCACAGAGACCCTGCATGCGAAGAAGCGCAAACAAATTTTACAAATCAACTATGGATTCGCTCTCTATCCTCTTCTTTATAACAAGTTTTTGTTAGGAATCAAAGCAGCTTATTTAAATTTATGTGTTCCATGATTTAGCAATCTTGTTTCTCCAATTAGTTATCATAAACAAATTGTAATTCAATAAACCTTGGAGGATTCATTCTGTTGCTGAAGTTCTCATACTCAGGATCAAAATATGGCCAACAAACTCTAGCCATTAAACCAACTTCTCGCTCTTCCTGGATCATCATGAAAACATCTTACCCTGGTTAGACTATGAACAAATTAAAACCAGTAAACATTTTCTATTTTCATTTAGGAGCATAAACTCAAAAAACAATATTTATATATACTATTTTTTATATGCTTTACATGCATAACTTTTATAATTTATATTGAAAATAGTTGATAAAAAATAAGAAAGATAAAACATTTTATTTTTTGTACTTTAAAAAAATAATAAAAATCTTGTTCAATTATAAATATATGATTCTCCAAATGCCATATATAAATGACGAGCATAAAACTTATGGGTAAACAAAAATTTAGCATTTTTCATTTACCTCACACTTGTCACATCAAAGAAAAATGCAACAAACACTTGGGGTTAGTAACACAATAGCATCTTGAGAAAATGACCAAAAAGGACTCAAATGTGACATAAAGATTTGATTCCAAGTTTAACTCGAATACTTATGTTTTTTTTTTCTACAAAAAAATTATATATATATTCTTTGTGACTTCAACCATTAGACAAGATCACAAGAGAGCAGAGAGCTTCCGTGCCAAATTGTCTCCAATTATCTCACATTATTATTCTCACGATTAAGAAAGACTAATATTATCAAAACTTTAGGACTCTTAACGAACGACCTCTTCTAAAATTAGATAAAGAAAACAAGGAATTTACTTATGGATTTAGAATTTCTTTGGTTGAGATCCTTTTGTTTACTTAAAAAAAAAAAAAACAAATAAATAAATGAAAGATGGCATAAGACCACTCTCCCTGTTTTTTATTTTCTTTATTTTTAAATTTTACTTGAAAATACTTTTAAAAATAAAAAAATAGAGAGTGAAAAGAGGAATGAATTCTCTTCATTTCTTTTTTCTTAATTTTTTTATAAAGTGTGATTTTTTATCATACACTTTTTAAGTAGGATTAAAAAAATATGTGGAAAAATATGTTAAATGATAAAAGATTACACTTATAAAAAAAATAAAAAAAAAATTAAAAAATCCATTTTTAATGAAAAATATTTAGAATTAAGTGGGATTCACAATACACCCCCTCACATCTATTTTTATGTTGGACACCACACTCCCTCACATCTAAGTGGTTTAATAGTTTAATATTATATTGGACTGAATAAATTTTGATATTAATTAACTTGAGTTGAGTGGAATAAACTCATTCTAAAAACTAATTCAAAAGATAAAAATATCTCATATTTATAAATTCTTCAAAAACGATATTTTTAAAATAGATGGGACCTGAAAATTTTAATAGCATGTAAAGTTACCACTTCAGTAATGTAATAGAATCCTGTAAGAAAATTCGTTGACCCAATTAAAAAAATAATTAAAAAATGCAACCACTATATATATATACCATATCATTATTGGAGCAAATATAAAAATATGTATCACTATATATAGGCCTGACAACAGAACAATGATCAGTTTTTATAAAGTCAAACTCATGCATAAAAATTTTCACAATAAATTTAATTATAAAACTCTTTTATCAAAATTTTCACTTTTTTTTTCCCAACCAAATATCCCCTAAAGCAACTTCACAATAATGTGTAAAAACGTCATATATACTACATATTGAGGCTGCAGAAGAAACAATGGCTACTGAAAAAAAGTTTTATAAATTTAAATACGGTGTTTAGAATAATTAAATTAGATGTATACTTTGTTTTTGTTTCCACTTATCTTTCTCTTCATTTTATTGTGTTGAGTTCTTTTGTTAAAAAAAAAAAAATAGATGGGTCAATTACATTTAAATATACTCCACAAAATGCTTATGGCATATTTAACTATTTTAATAGGTGAAAAGAACTAATGGGAAGACTCTTGAACAGGTTCTATTCGGTAGTGGATGGTGGGTTGCCTTACACAGCATTTTTCACATCTTGAATAGTAACAGAGAAGGTGTGGGGGAAATCTAGAAACGAGTGTTATTGTTTTCACTTTGGATTTATAATTTAAAAAAACACACACACACACGATAGATGAGTGTTCAATTTGTTCCAACACAAATCCCAAATTTGATTTACTAATTACATTTTTTTTCCCATAAACAATAGCCATCTTTGTCATTGAACTTTGGCGTGGTTCCTACTCTAACACTACTTATATATATATATATAACTAACGTGCAAATTGTTGTTTTATTATTCTAAATTAAGTTTGGGCTCTTCTTTTGGATATACAAAATAACAGAATTGGCTAAATAAAAAGAAAGAGGGAAGAAATTAAAAAGAGAAGGAAGTCTTGAAGGACTAATTAACGACCAGAAGATACATAATTATTGGAAGCAAAGAGAATAAATTAAAGAGCATGATTATATGCATAAATCAATGAAGGAAGAAATTGAATGAAGCACAGACCTTAATATAATTGGAATTTGAAAGTAGAGAAGAGAAGAAGTTGGTGGAATAATATTATCGGAGGCAGCGGCGCAAGGTAGCTGAGCTTGTTGTAGGTTTTCCAGTTTCTTACATGATGAGAGAGAGAGAGAGAGAGAGAGAGAGAGAGAGAGAGAGGAGGTGGTGATGCAGCAGAATCACATGTACTTCGTTTTATATATGTAGACAAAGTTAGAGAAGAGAAAAAACAGAACAACCTTTGTGTCTCTGCTTTCGACGTTGGAATACCACTTAATACATCTCTCTCTCTCTATAAAGAATTGAAGCACTCAAGCATGGCAAATGGCGTGGTGCTGTGAGGTGTGAAGTGAGAACCCGTTCAATATTAATTTATTATTAATATTTTTTTTTTTATTTCTTACTGCATCTTCCAACTCGGTTAATGATTAATTCACTACAATACTAAGTTTTATTTAAAAATTTATCGTTCACAAATGAAATTACATAAATTTGATTTACAATTACATTGTTCGACTTTTTTTTCTCTATTGGATTGGAGTAAGGCCTTCTATATATTGGTCCGGACAATAATTTGATGCTCGGAATTCCTTCTTGATATTATTATATGGGTATTATTAGTGAAAGGATTACCATGTGTTCATAACACGCGCAGCGGAAGAAAAAAAAGTAATTCTTAAAAATTTATTTTGTACTTAAACTTTATTCCAATAATATACAATATATAGATTAGATCTAAATACCTGTGTACGCTAGTAAAAATCACTTTCTGATTCGATGGTACGAAGGCGCTATACGTATCCACACCGAGACCAACATTTGCTGTCAACTCTTTGATCAATGGATCTGATCTAAATTGAGAAACCTCTTGCAACTCTTTGCACGCCATAAAATTCTTCTCCAAGAATTAGGCTCACATACATTTATGTGTGTAGAGATAAAGGAATAAAACTCTTGTTATTCTCTCGTGTGACTTTCTTGTACTCTTGACGTACATATATATATATATATAGTATGAGATTTATTACTGATTTTAAATTTGATTCTCAATTCAAATTTAAATCCTATCTTGAAATTTCAAATCTTGAATCATTCAAATTTTATGAATCATATCATAACAATTTAAAACATAATCGATTTGGATCTCATCCAAATTTATAATTCAAATTCAGAAATAGAATAACTAATTATTCTCAAATCTCATTTAATATTCTCAATTATCATATTATTATTATATTCTTGATGCTAGCAAAGAATATAATAATATTCCATTTGAATTAATATAATTATTTATTTGATCAAATTAAAATAATAATTAAATAATTCTACAGCAAAGATTAGAACACTCGTTAGTGTTGACCCCATAGGTTCAATACTAAGCGGGTAGTAAATTAGTCATACTAAATTTACTAATCAAGATTGGCGTCTAGCAACGCTCCTCAACGACCCGATAGTATGAAGTAATATATTTTTACTAAGAACCTTAGAAGAACAAAGTATAATTCCTTCCATCTTTCCAGCTCTTGGTTAACCCTTAGAGTATGGTTTAATTGTCAAACTCTAACATGTTACCATTATTATAATGAAATGTGAATGACTTAAGAAACTCATTTCTTCATTCATTCAATTTCCTTGGCCAAGGTTTCATTCATCTCAGTCATTATAATCATAGAGCTCAAACTCTTTACCGAGAGTTGACGGATTCCTTATTGACTAATCATTAATTCTACAAGTATTTAGATCATACCCAATGTCCATTCAACTAGCATTCTAGGGTATTAGGTGTCCGGAATCAAAGTATAATAAATACATTGTTAATTATTATGACAGTCGCAGGTCAAAGGAAACTCTATTACTATGTTCATCTTGAGAATATCCTATTGACAAATATGCGGTAATTATAACCGTTAGGAATTCTCAAAGTGAGTTAGTTCAATGGTCATATCTCTATATGCACCATCTATATATATAATTTAATAAATGAGATCTATTAATCTTCATCTAATGAAGACCATTATATATATATATATATATATATATATATATATATATATATTGATCTTTCCAGATTATTAATGTCATTTTTAATAATCCTATGACCAAGAACAATATAGATTAAATTATAAAAGATTTATCTCTCAATATTGTGATCACTATCACAATGATAAATCTCTAAATTTAATCTAGAACGTTATTATATTAATATTTTAATATAATAATAATAACAAATTATTTGACACGTGATTGATTGGATTGTGGTCATACTACTTATTCCCAACAATCTCCCACTTGCACGAGAGCCAATCATGATAGATTGGATCTTGGGCATACTATTATCACAATAATCTCCCACTTACACTAGAACCAATCAATCATGTGTATAATTTTTTAATGCACATTTGTGTTTATCAAAACTCTTTTGACCTTAAACACCTTAGCTCTTGAGCATGTTTGCTTGACCTTTTGTAAAATATACCTAATGCATAATAAATATCACGTTTTCTCAAAACATGAAATCTCCCACTACAATAGTGCATAATTTTATTTTGGGGCCTGCTACACATACAAGTAAAAAGACCGTACAAGTTTTACAAGTTATCAGCCCAAACTTTATTAACACGCGCACTAACTCATTTTGAATGGAGCGTAACTACACGCGCCCCACTCAAACGGTTCCTCTTCGTCTTCTTCTTCTTCTTCTTCTTCTTCTTCTTCTTCTTCTTCTTCTTCTTCTCTTCTTCTTCTTCTTCTTCTTCTTCTTCTTCTTTTTCGTTTTTTTCGACTTTCATGGTTTCTGAAATTCTTCTTCTTCTTGTTGCACATTCTTCTTCCTCTTACTCTTCTTCTTCTCCTTTTCTTTCGTTTCTGCACGTTCTTCTTCCTCGTTTTCTTCTTCTTCTTCTTCATTTACATTTTTTCTCTCTGTTTTCTCGTTTTTTTTCAAATTTTCATGGTAAAATCGTTTTTGAAGAAGAAGAAGCAGCGGAAGATGAGGAGGAGAAAGAGAAAGAGTTCTGAATTATGCATAAGATGTACTTCAACGAATTTTGGGTGTATTTTCTTAAATCCTTTGGGTGTATTTTCTGTAACCCTTTGGGTGTATTCTATAATCGTTTTGGTGAATTCTTGTAACCGTTTGGGTGTATTTTCTGTAATCCTTTGGGTGTATTTCTGTAATCATTTGGGTGTATTTGAGTGATATCTGACTGATATCTATGGGTGTATCTGACTCATATCTATGGGTGTATCTTACTGATATCTATGGGTGCATTTTTCATTTCAGAAAAAATGGCAGGCATTACAGAAATACACCCAAACGATTACATAAAATACACCCAAGAGATTACAGAAATATACCCAAACGATTACATAAAATACACCCAAGAGATTACAGAAATACACCCAAACGGTTACAGGAATTCACCCAAACGATTATAGAAATACACCCAAAAGATTACAGAAAATACACCCAAAGGATTTAAGAAAATACACCCAAAATCATGCATAATTCAGAACTTTTTCTCTTTCTCCTCCTCATCTTCTGCTACTTCTTCTTCTTCAAAAACGATTTCAGAGCTTGATGTCAAAAAACAATAGAAATCGAGAATAACGAAAAAAGAAAACAGAGAGAAAAGCACGTAAATGAAGAAGAAGAACAGAAAGAGTAAGAAGAACGTGTAGCAAGAAGAAGAAGGAGAAAGAGAAGGCAAGAAACGTACCTTAAATAATATTTCTTCGTTTTTTCTAATGATTTTGATGAAGGAGAAAGAGAAAACGAAAAGAGGAGAAGAAATTTCAATAAAAAAAAAGAGGGAGGAAGAGAAGAAAAAGAGACACAGAGAAAGAAGAAGAAGAAGAAGAAGAAGAAGAAGAAGAAGAAGAAGAGGAAGAGGAAGAGGAAGAGGAAGAGGAAGCACGGAGAAAGAAGAAGAAGAAAAAGAGGCACAAAAAAAACGTGAAACGGCATGAATAAAGCGCGTGTAAGTGACGTAGGAGTTGCAACACGTTTTGGTGGATTAGGCATTAATAAACTTGTAATAGTTACAAGCCCTAATCGCTTGTATACTGAGCTTTCCCCTTTTATTTTAAGGACAATCTTTATTGAACATGATTATAAAAAATCTAGGTAAGCATTAGATCTATCTTTATAGAATTATATCATTATACAAATAGGCTACTTTTTCGAAAAGTTAGTTTGTACTCCCACTCTTTCTTTAAGATGAAATTTCTTTTCTAAAAAGGAGTTTTACCTCTTATCATAGACACTTTATCATAAGAAGAGTGATAAAAATAATCTCATTATTTCTTTAGGGTAACGAATAAATCTCATTTATTGGACCTAATATCAATTCTATTGTTGTGCATTCTCTTAACACATATAAGGCATCTCCAAACTCTAATGTTCTTGAGTTTTAGCTTATGCCTTTTCCATATCTCATATGGGTAAAAAATTGATTTAGTGAAAAATTTGTTAATTTAGTAACATTTTAAAATGTAATCCAAATATTTAACAAACGTGATTCTCAGCTAAATCAAATTCCATGTTTCTTTAAACATGATGGAGTACATAGAATACTAATATTTGTGCATTGAGAGAATCTCATTCTCTATTCAATAGAATATCAATTAGATATTAGAGATTTTATTTTAAGCTCTTATAATAAAAATACTCAATATCTTTATTATTGGTCAAACCAACCCTTAAAAGCAATTTTGATACGCATTCTCAATACTCATATTGAGCTTTTTCAAAAAGACCACAAATCTTAATCATATTAGGGTCAATTATAAATTGTTTGTGACAAAATAAATCTCTAAAATTACTTGTAAAAACAATTCTCGCTAAAGCCATTTGGCTAATGGCATTCCAACTTCTAAAGTTGTTTAATTCAAAATATATTGTCTAATACTCCCACTAGTTTAAATAAAATATTTGATAGTCATACTATCTTACTTTGGACACCATACATCTTTTCAAGATGTTCAATAATAAATAGTGGGTATATGCTTTTGAAATTAGAACTCATGGTTGTCAAAACGGATCCTCCGATTTGTTTGTTGTTTTCAATTTTTTAACTGATGGAGAACTCGCATGGTCCGAATTCTGTTCTACTGACATCACATGGCTGTAAAGCACCTGTATTCCCCATATCCGAGTCCAACACCACTTTTGTTTCCATATTCAAATTAAAAAGTGAAAGAATGAAACTAGTATATTGGTTAATTTCTTAAACAATAATGTTATAAAATTAATATAATTTATTGTTTTTACAAAATAATTAATTAATAATTTTAAAAAATATTAATTAAAAGCATGTAGTATTAAATTTTTAATTAAAAATATTAATAAAAAATAATAAAATTAGATCAGTTTTATAACATTAATATTCATTAAAAAAGACTTATTTTATAAATAGGTGTTGAAATAAATTTAATTATAAAATTAAACTCTAAATTTATTTTATAAATTTAATTTTGATGTATTAACTGTATAAATTATTTTATATTATTATTCAATTATATTTATTTTTTTAGATAATTAATTATTTATTAATTATTAAAAATAATTATTTTTATTAACATAATAATATATAATTAAATATATATAATTTTTTTTACAATATAAATGCATTAAAATTAAATTATTTGTTTTATGGTTGAAAATAAGAATGGCAGTCGCGTGCGTGCAAAAGACGTGTGTGTGCATCGGAAGAGGTGAGAGGTGTAGCCAATTTTTTATTTTGTCCATAATATCTCTCTCGGACTGACAAATTAAAAATTAAATTGTTATCAATTTAAATTTTATTTAAAAATTTTGTGAGACTGATCAAAATGGACGAATAAATAGTCACCAAAAAAAAAATGGACGAATAAATTGATTTATCTAATTAATGCAAATTGGTTAAGTGTAGCCAATCTGTTTTGGGTGCTGAAACTATTGTCGTATTTTTTGTACCGACGTAACATACGCCACACTAGAATCCTAATAGTACTGTCATTTCATTGAAATGACCAACATACCCTTCATAGCCTCGTATCGTTAAAGTGGCTATAAATAATTAAATAAGTGTTGAAAAAGAAAACTAAGTGGTTGTTACTGCTCTAAGTATGTACGTGTTTTTGTGTTTATTCTTTCTATGTTGAGTCTTTAGTTACTCTTCACCAATTGATTTGATTTGGTTTATATAAGGTAACTAAACATAAGTGTTTATCTATATGTACGAGAAACTGCTTTCTCCATTCATCAGTACCCTTATTAACCCTGTGAAAATTTATTGACCTATCTTAATCTCCTGTCACTTGATCAAATACATGTAGGGTAGTAACGTAGTAATTGACATGGAATAATGATTGGAGGTTTAATAATTATCCATCTCTCTAATTATCTTTTTAATACATAAAACAATAAAAATTCAAAAAATAATAAATAAATTATTTTTATAATTAAATTCAACTAACTTTTTTTAATATTTTCTTTTTTTTTCTACTAATTATCAAATTTTAAATTATTAGATCAATTTAATTATAAAAATGATTTGGTCATATAGTATAATCGTATATTAAATTTTTTAATTTTAATAAATATAATCTAATTTTAACAAATAACTTTACAAAAATTATTTATCTTTTACAGCACACAAAATATAAGTACAAGTACATTTTTTTTTACCAAACATCAAATGAGACATTTGTATATTTTAAAATTTAAAGATATAAATATCTTCTGAAAAACCTTTTCCAAACGAGACTTAACTTATTGTCACTAACAATGTATCAAACCATTTAAAAAGAATGAAAAAAAATTCAAACAGTTTGAAGATGTAGAAAAAATATTGACACTACTAATAAGTCTTAAACAAGTGACATTTGTTACGATAAGAATAGATGATCATGGAAGGCTTATTTTTTCTATGCTAAAAGGAACAATTCACATGATAAAACAATTAATATAGTTTAAAAAGTTGAATTTATTTGCCTATAAAAATATGGACGAGGCAAATAGTTTTTACACACACAACAGCAATACTAAAAAACAAAAAGTAAATGTTATTATCTCTCTCTTTATTTTTTATACTCCTTTCTATCTTTATATATATATTTATGCAATTCTCTCTCTCTTTACTTTTTATACTCCTTTCTATCTTTATATATATATATACACATTACAATATATAATATTATTATATATATATATAGATCATTATTGAGCTAATTATTTTAATACTAGAGTCTTCTATCTATACATCTTTATTTTATATATCTTTTATTTATTTTACAACACGTTATCAGCACGAGACTCTGATCAAAATTTTAGGAAGACTCAGGTAACAAGTTTTCATTATGTCGAAACTCTCTCATCTTGAATTCAATGCTCTTGATATATCTGGAAACAATTATTTATCATGGATATTAGATGCTGAAATCCATCTTGATTCAATGGATCTTGGAGATACTATTAAGGCTGAAAATAATGCATCCCAGAAGGATAAAGCTAAAGCCATGATTTTTCTTCGTCGTCATCTTGACGAAGGATTGAAAAATGAATATCTTACATTAAAAGATCCTGCAGATCTTTGGAAAGACCTTGAAGAAAGGTATAATCATCAGAAAACGGTGATACTTCCTCAAGCCCGATATGAATGGACGCATTTGCGTTTACAAGATTTTAAATCTATAAATGAATATAATTCTGCAATGTTTCGAATCACCTCACGAATGAAATTGTGTGGGAAAAAAATAACTGATCATGATATGTTGGAGAAAACTTTCTTAACCTTCCATGCCTCGAATGTGCTCCTGCAGCAGCAGTATCAAGAGAAAGGGTTTAAAAAATATTTTGAGTTAATTTCTTGTCTTCTTGTTGCTGAACACAACAATGAGTTGTTATTGAAAAATCATGAAGCATGCCCAGCTGGCGCTGCTCCATTTCCTGAAGTAAATGTGACAAATTACCCCAGAAGACGTAAATGGCAAGGTTTTAATAATAAGAAGAATTATGGAAGGAAAAAGAATTATGTTCAAAAGAGAGGATCTCACCAGAAGTGGGATAAAGAAAGAAATATCGGGCAGAATAAATCAACAAAGGATAAGTGTTTCCGTTGTGGTGGAAAGGGACATTGGTCACGTACCTGTCGTACCCCAAGGCACCTAGTCGATCTTTACCAGGTATCTTTGAAAAAGGATGACAAAAGAAAGGAAACAAATTTTGTTTCAAATGATGCTGAGAACTCCACCACTCATTATGATGTATCTGATTTCTTTGAGGATCCTGAAGAAAATATTGGTTATTTGATCAATGATGGAATAGTTTAATATGTGGGATTGTGAAGTATCTATGTAAATAAATAATGAAAAGAACTTATTGTTAAGTTTTATTAAATTTCAAATATGATGTATATAAATAATGAAATATTAATGTTTATAAATTTTGAAATTATTAAATGTATCATGTTTTAAAATAAAATTGTAGTATATGACATTATTTTTATGTACAGTATTTCTTAGAAAAATAATTCCGATTAAGTATTCAATTTAACTGTGCATACTAATCATTTTATTATTATTTGTCTTTGAAGAGAATGGCAAGGATATGTAATGAAGATGTATGCCTTGCGGATAGTGCAAGTTCGCACATTATTCTCAAAAATGATATATATTTTACCCATCTTGTGCCAAAAGAGGAATATGTTAATACTATTATTGGCTCAGGCAATGTGATAGAAGGCTCCGAAAGAGCTATAATTTTGTTTCCTGGAGGAACAAAATTTATAATAAATAATGCACTATTATCTACCAAGTCTCTAAGGAACTTGTTGAGTTTCAAAGATATTCGCCGAAATGGATATCATGTTGAGACAATGAATAAGGAAAATCATGAGTATTTATGTATCACAACTCATGATTCAAATAAGAAAGTTATATTAGAAAAATTACCCTCACTTTCATCTGGGTTGTATTATACCAAGATTAGTGCAATTGAATCACATGCCATTGTAAACCAGAAGTTTACTAGCTCAAATGAGTTCATAACTTGGCACGACCGATTGGGTCATCCGGGAACAACCATAATGAGGAGAATTATTAAAAACTCTCATGGATATTCACTAAAGAACCAGAAGATTCTTAAAACTAGTGAATTTTGTTGTGCTACATGTTCTCAGGAAAAGTTAAATTTAAGGCCATCACCAGTAAAGATTAGATTTGAGTCCCCTGAATTCCTAGAAAGGATTCAAGGTGATATATGTGGACCTATTCATCCACCATGTGGATCTTTTAGATATTTTATGGTCCTAATAGACGCATCTTCGAGATGGTCACATGTGTGCTTATTATCTTCTCGCAACCTGGCGTTTGCGAGATTACTGGCTCAAATTATTCGATTAAAAGCACAATTTCCAGAGAATCCAATCAAAGCAATTCGTCTTGATAATGCTGGTGAATTTACTTTCCAAGCTTTTGATGCTTATTGTATGGCTAATGGGATAAGTGTTGAAAATCCAGTAGCTCATGTTCACACACAAAATAGGTTAGCAGAATCACTTATTAAACGCCTCCAATTAATTGTTAGACCCTTACTTATGAGAACAAATCTCCCAATATCGGTTTGGGGGCATGCTATTTTACATGCTGCAGCACTTATTCGTTTGAGACCAACGAGTTACCATCAGTTCTCTCCTATGCAATTAGCTTTTGGCCAGCAGCCAAATGTCTCCCATTTAAGAATATTTGAATGTGCGATATATGTTCCCATTGCACCACCTAATCGCACCAAAATGGGACCCCAAAGAAAATTGGGGATATATGTTGGATATGATTCTCCCTCTATAGTGAGGTATCTTGAGATACAAATTAGAGATGTATTTAAAGCCCGGTTTGCGGATTGTCATTTTGATGAATCAAAATTTCCAACATTAGGGGGAGAGAATAAGCTTCCTGAAAAGGAACTAAATTGGAATGCGTCAGCGTTGATGCATTTATATCCTCGATCAGGGCAATGTGAACTAGAAGTTCAAAAGATTATACATTTGCAAAGAATAGCAAATGAATTGCCTGATGCATTTTCCGATACAAAGAGGATAACCAAATCTTATATACCAGCGGAAAATACCCCAATTCGAATTGATGTTCCAGTTGGACAAATTGCCACTGAAGCAAATACACGCCAGAAGCGTGGCAGGCCTGTCGGTTCCAAAGATAAAAATCCTCGAAAGAGAAAAGAGGTCAATACTATTCCTGTTGAAAAAGACATAGTAGAGACACATGCAGTTGTCTAAAATTCTAATATAACGCCAGAAGACATTCAAGTACCTGAAAATTGTGAAAATGACGAGATCTCGATAAATTATGTCTTTACAGGAGAGAGATGGGACCGAAATAAGACAATTGTCAATGAAATATTTGCATATAATGTGGCATTAAATATCATGCATGAAAGTAAGGATCTTGAGCCAAGATCAGTCGAAGAATGTCGACAAAGGAATGATTGACCAAAATGGAAAGAAGCTATGAAGGCTGAGTTAGACTTACTTGCTAAACGTGAAGTCTTTGGACCTGTAGTCCGTACACCAGAAGATGTAAAACCTGTTGGATATAGGTGGGTATTTGTGAGAAAACGAAATGAGAAAAATGAAGTTGTGTGCTACAAAGCCCGACTTGTGGCACAAGGTTTTTCACAAAGGCCCGGTATAGATTATGAAGAAACGTATTCTCCTGTAGTGGATGCGATAACATTGTGTTATTTGGTCAGTTTATCTGCATATCATAAACTGCATATGCATTTAATGGATGTGGTAACAGCCTATTTATATGGCTCATTAGATCGGGATATCTATATGAAAGTCCCTGAAAGACTAAAGATATCTAAACCACCCAATGAATATTCGCAAGGGTTATACTCAGTCAAATTGCAAAGATTTTTATATGGTCTAAAACAATCTGGACGAATGTGGTATAATCGTCTTACTGAGTATCTGGCCAAAAACGAATTCAAGAATGATGATATCTACCCCTGTGTTTTCATAAAGAAAATTACATATGGGTTCATTATAATTGCTGTGTACGTTGATGATTTAAATATCATTGGAACTCCTAAAGAGATTCCAACAATTATAAAAACTCTAAAAGAAGAGTTTGAGATGAAAGATCTTGGAAGAACTAAATTTTGTCTCGGCCTGCAGATCGAGCATATAAAAAGTGAGATCTTTATTCATCAAACAACATACACAGAAAAGATCTTGAAGAGATTTTATATGGATAAGTCACATCCATTAAGTACTCCAATGATCGTAAGATCTTTGGATGTGGAAAATGATCAATTCCGTCCTAAAGAAGAGAATGAAGATATCCTTGGTCCTGAAGTACCATATCTTAGTGCCATTGGAGTGCTAATGTATCTTGCTAATAATACACGACCCAATATATCATTTGCTGTGAATTTACTAGCAAGATATAGTTCCTCTCCAACCAGAAGACATTGGAGTGGAATCAAACAGATCTTTCGATATCTTCATGGAACGGTTGATGTAGGATTATTTTATCCCTACGGATCCAAGTCAAAACTAGTTGGCTATGCAGATGCCGGATACTTGTCTGATCCATATAAAGGGATATCTCAAACAGGATACCTGTTTACATATGGTGGAACAGCTATATCATAGAGGTCCACGAAACAGACAATTGCTGCAACATCCTCTAATCATGCCAAAATACTGGCGATTTATGAAGCTAGTCGCGAGTGTTTTTGGTTGAGGAGTCTGATTCAATATATTCTGTCATCATGTAGACTGATTGATCATAAGATAGCTCCAACTGTCCTGTTTGAAGATAATACAGCATACATTGCTCAACTTAAGGGTGGATACATCAAAGGTGATAGAACAAAGCATATTTCTCTCAAATTCTTCTTCACTCATGATCTTCAAAATCAAGGGACAATTGATGTCCAACAGATCCGCTCAAGTGACAATCTGGCAGATTTATTTACAAAGTCACTCCCAAAATCCTCTTTTGAAAGATTAGTACATGAGATTGGGATGCGCCGATTTCGAGACATTAAATGATGTCGGCATAAGGGGGAGACTGTACTCTTTTTTCCTTGGTCAAATTTTTTTTCCCATTGGGTTTTTCTTGACAAGGTTTTTAATGAGGCAGTCCCCATCACAAAGGATATTGTACTCTTTTTCCTTCACTAAGGTTTTTTCCACAAGGTTTTCCTTTAGTAAGGTTTTAACGAGGCAATAATCCTAAATGGTCATCCAAGGGGGAGTGTTACGATAAGAATGGATGACCATGGAAGGCTTATTTTTCCTATGCTAAAAGGAACAATTCACATGACAAAGCAATTAATATAGTTTGAAAAGTTGAATTTATTTGCTTATAAAAGCATGGACGAGACAAATAGTTTTTACACACACAACAGCAATAATAAAAAATAAAAAGCAAATGCTATTATCTCTCTCTTTATTTTTTATATTCCTTTCTATCTTTATATATATATTTATGCAATTCTCTCCCTCTTTACTTTTTATACTCCTTTCTATCTTTATATATATATATATATATATATATATATATATATATATATATATATATATATATATATATTACAACATAATATTATTATATATATAGATCATTATTGAGCTAATTATTTTAATACTAGAGTCTTTTATCTATACATCTTTATTTTATATATCTTTTATTTATTTTACAACAACATTAAAGAATGTGTTGCTCTCATTATTGTTTTGACTTTAAGTGAATATAATATATCTTCAAAATGGACTGAACAATAAGTAGGACTGAGCAGAAGGAGGAGTTGAGCACAAATTTAAGTAAGATGCAGTTATTTTTATATAAAATTAATAATTAAAAATTATTAAAAATTTTAATATATTTAATTAAATTATTATATAATAATTTTTAATTATTAAATTTGCTTAAATCAAATTAATTAAAATTTAGTGTGAGTGTTATTTAGATTATTTTTTTATTTGTAATTTTTTATATAATAAGAATATATAAGGAATACATAATATATAAGGGATAATAACTCAACAAATATTCTTTAAGTAATTTTTTATTTTTTTCAAAATGAGAATAATTTATTCTTTTTTCTCTCTTAATCCCTTCTGGTTCATCAAATTATCACATCATAGCTTGAATAGCTTAGGTCATGAAATTTTCATTATAGTGCGGTGAGCGTAGAAAACAATAAAAATGTGATGTTGATAGTTTGATGAATTAGAAGAGATTAAGAGAGGAAAAAGAATAAGTTGTTCTCATCTTAAAAAAATAAAAAATTCCTTAAAAACTATTTGTTAAGTTATTAATCTTTATATACTATGTACTCTTTATGTATTTTTATTATATAAAAAAATTACAAATAAAAAATAATCTAAGTAACATTTTTTTCTATATCAAATGTTTAAAATGTAATTATTAATTCGATGAAGATATTAATTGCAATTTCTTTGTTTTACTAATGTCTCTCTTCTAATTAATAGGTTTCAATAGGTTTTTAAAACTTTGTAATAAACATGCAGATATAAGTGTCACATTAACCAATCCTCTAAACATAACATAAAAAAAAAATTCTAAAATCCTTGCAATCTCTCATCAGTTTTAAACTGCCACCACTCGTCAACCTTAAACCGCCTTAAACTGATTGGCCTCATTGGCTAGATTCTGTGCATAATGTGGATTTTGGCAAGAGGCCATCTAGTGTACAGATGTACCTGTACAGATTTTTGTCTTTTTGTGGCTGAAAAAGCGTGTCATTAAAAGTGTTGTTTAAAGAGAAAGTGTTACCCTTAACCGTTAACTTGACTCTGATACCAATTTTTAGAATGAAATTTAATTTGCAATTTTCATAATCAAAAGTATTGACTATTACTATTACTAATTCTGATTTCATTTTTATAGTTTTTCAATCTTGTTTTAGTTTATAATATTCTTTTTTGCATGGATTATTATATATAAAATCTTTTATCTGTTTATCTTTTTCTTTAATATAATTTTTCAATTCCTCAAAAACTTCTTTTATTTCTACACTTTCTGTTGTCTCTAAATATCTTTTTAATTTTTCAACTTCATCCTCCATTTTTTCTTTCAACAGCTTTAATTCTTTTATGTCATAATATGGTATTTCAGGCATTTATATATTTTTTAAGTTTAGCTCCAACTTGTTTATATTTGTTTTTATTTCTATCCTTTTTATTATAAGGTCATTAATTTCGAACTGAAGATTATTTAATTGCCTTTTATACTCTTTTATTTTACTTTTTAATTTTTTCGTCCTTTTTCTTTTTATTTTGTTTTCTGGTCTTTCAATCTTTGTATACTTCATTATTTATCTTAGAATTTCTGCAAATTCTATCATCGATTCATCACTATTTTCTAAAGATTCTATTAATTTTTCTAACTCTTCAACTTCTCTTTTTAATTTGTCATAGATTATTTTTAGAGCTCCAAATGCTCTTTGATTTATTTCAGAAAACTGTAAATAATTCAACCGATTTTCTCTTTCAAAGAGCTCTTGTTTCTTGTCTTGATAAGTTACATATATTTTTTCTTTATTTATTGTCATAATTTAATGTTTAGGGTTTTATTTAATTTTTCGACCTTTTTTGTTAATTCTTTTATTTCAGAATTTTCTTCTTTAATCTTTAACTTGGATAAACTTAAAGGGCTATTGATTTTAGATTCTCTTATTTGAAAATTCGATGAAACTAATTTTTCTGATGGTTCTTTTAATAATAGAACTGGGTTTTCAATAGCTTTATATTTTGGTATTTCTGTTTTTATAATTTTCTGAAATAAATCATCAACATAAATTCTTTCCCTGTTTTTAAATATTATACTATGATGGCTATTTGTTAAAGCATAATTTATTGCATATGTAATTGAAAAAGGTTCATCGTCTTGTTCCATTAGATTCTTTCTATGAAATTTATAAGCCAAACTTATAGATCTTCCAAGGTTTTCAGTTGATAACGGTATAGCGTATCCAAGATGGGCATTGAATTTAACATTTACGTTTGCCAAGTTTCCATGAACAATTCCAATTATTTGATCTATTGGGTCATCAGTAATTCTTTTATCACAGATTGCTAAACTTATTGGTGAATTAATTCCTTTCATATATGTAGATTTGATTAAGACTTGTATAGTACTAATATGAATCCATCCAATTTTAGATCTTTTTTGTTGATCCTTAATTTTCTCAATCTGTTTACTCAATTCTTCATCATTTATCAAAGCTATTTCAAGTTCTCTATTGGCGGATTTTATCTTTATAGGGGCTTCAAGTTGAATTTTTCCATAGTATATTATATTTTTTCTATTAAAAACTTCTTTTAAAAGATTTTGTTTATTAAAATTTTCATTTGATTTGAGATTTAATTCTGTTTTTAGAACAGCCTGTTTTTCATTATCTAATAAAGCAGTTAATCTATAATAATCAGATTCTTCCGTTAATTCTAAGCTTTCTAAATAATTCATAACTAAGAGTTTAGGATAAAGGCGTACCTTTCTGGAGAAAAACTTCCTTTATTTAGTATATTTTACATAAGATGTTTTTATCTCCAGAGGGGAGATTGTAGATACTAACTCCAGAGGGGAGTTTAGAATTGGTTTTTCCTAAGGGAATTCTTCTTCAAACTATAGAATCGCCTCGGCAGCTTCCTCCTTGCTCTCCTAGCATATGAGTACTCTTAGCCTTCTGCTTTCTATTGTTTGATGATCTCTACAATTGCCTAAGCAACCTATTTATAATGGTTGGGTCTGATGGACAATTCCCATCCTTACCCTTCTTATGACGTCATTGCTTACGTCATTGTTTATTATCTTGCACCAGCTACATTGTTGGTGCTTTATGACCTAAGCGCTTACGTCACTATGCAATAATGTTGAGAGATGCTTCAGATGTGCTGTCCTCTTCTTTCATTATGTGGCCTTCAGATGCGTTGTCTCCTTCCTTTATCATGTGGGTTGATTCCGTTTCATTATTGCTTTCTTCAGATAACTCTGAGACACATAGCTGGCACTTGTGGTCTTCTCTGTCTTTTATCAAATAGCAGCGATTCCTCTTTATCCCTTCGGGGAGCTTTTCTAAGAGTCCAGATAAGTTGTAGAATGCTGATTCAAATTCCACTAAGAGTCTCGTCTCTCTTTCTTCAATTTCATTCCTTTTACTGGACACAAGCAAAGTATTTCTGCTTTTATAATTGATTCTTGTGTGAGATTCCCTTGTTATCTTTTGAGTTCTTTCGAAGACCCTTGCTAGTGTGCTGGCTAGTCTTCCTTCATGACTGTAGATTGTTAAATCTTGAACTTGATCAATTGGTTGAAAATTTCCTGGGAAGACGGACATGAAGATTACTTGATGTGCTGGAACCAAGCATTCTTCTTCTTCATTAAAAATAGGTTGACTATTCGTAAATTTTAGGGATATATCCCTTGGATTTACGTTGTCAATCATATTTTTAAATCTCTTTACTGCATCAACGAATCCTGCAGGAAACTCACTAATAATTTTTAAATCATTAAAAATTAAAATTGTATCAATTAATTCATACTGGAAAAACTGATAGGTGTCAGATGGGGAAGCTTCTGGAAATATAACCAGCTTTGTTAACTGTTCTTTGGCAATAGGATAATATCCCAAGATTGCCCTTTTTTCTTCAGTCCAATTTAGGACTATGTTAAGGGTTTCTCTGAGATTTGATCTACAGACCCTTTTCTTTTCCTTGATTTCAGCCCTTGTAGGAATGTTTCTTA
Organism: Arachis stenosperma; assembly: GCF_014773155.1. Classification (NCBI taxonomy): domain Eukaryota; kingdom Viridiplantae; phylum Streptophyta; class Magnoliopsida; order Fabales; family Fabaceae; genus Arachis; species Arachis stenosperma. The sequence goes on from NC_080384.1 coordinate 11,698,807, forward strand.
TTATTCCTGTTCTCTGGGTTTGAATTGGAACTTTATCTGCTCTTTTTAGGGTTTGCTCTGGATGAAGAGCTTCATATTCCCTGAAAGATTCCTTTGCTTCTTCCAGTGTTAAAAACCCTCCTTTATGAATTATCCTTGATTGATGTGTAAATGGTGCTGCTTTTTCCCAGGCATCATATACTCCTTTCATGGGGCCATTATAAATTACATAATATTTTTTATCTTGGGTGGATTTTTTGATAATTTCAGCAATTGTTTTATTTTCTGGAATTTTTTCTTCACCTGATTTGTCCACCACGCTTTGCTGGCTGAACTCTGATGGTTTTGGTTGTTGTGTTGATTTCATTGCTTCGATGGCTTTCTTGAGGGATTGGATCTGTGTCCTTATTTGCTGACAATGCTTGCATTTTTCGAGTTCTTATTTGTATTTCTGAATTTCTTGATCTAATGCGTTGTAGACGAACTCCATTCTCTTGTTAATGTATCTGCAATAACATTTTTGTCACCCTTAATATATTCAATTTTTATTGGATATTGTAACAAAAATAATTGCCATCTTACCAATCGTCCATGATTATAATCAACTTTTAAATTATATCGTATGAAACCTGTTAGATAACTTGAATCTGTCCTTAATGTAAATTCTCTGGGTAGTAAATCAATTTTCCATTTCTTAAGAGATTTAATTGCTGCTAGAGTTTCCTTTTCATGAGTGGTATATCTCCGTTCTGTTGGAGTAAAAGTTCCTGAAATATACCTGCAAAGTAATTTCTTTGGGAAATATTTAGAATCTAGTGATTCTTTTTCTTGTTCCAAACTTTTTATAGCTTTCTTAGCTTTTAGACATCCTGACCAGGTTATGTCTGAAGCATCTGTTTCTACTATTAAGTAGTCATTTTCTTCTGGAATATAAAGTTCTGGAAGTTTTTCACATAATTCTTTAATCCTTTGAATTTGCATACTGTCTTTTTCATCCCATTTCCATTCTTTTTTAGTACTTATTTTTGGAAATAAGCCTTTAGTGTATTCTGTTATATTTTTTAAAAATCCTTGATCAGAAATATAATTTATACATCCTAAAAATCTTTGTAATTGTTTTCTATCTTCTATTTTATTGGGAAATAAATTTACCTTTTCTAGGACATTTGACTGAAGTTTTAGCTTTCCTTGAGTGGATAGAATTAATCCAAGAAACTCTATTTCTTGTTTTGCTATTCTTGCTTTCTTTTTGCTAAGAACTAGTCCTTTTTCTTTACATCTTTCTAAAACTATTAATAATTTTTGAAGATGATCTTCTTTATCCTGTTTTGTAAAAATTAGTATATCATCAATGTACACTAAAACAAATTCATTTAATTCTTTTAGATTTTCTTCCATAAATCTTTGATAAATACCTGGAGCTTGTTTTAATCCGAATGGCAATACATTCCATTCATAGAGTAACACACTTGTTGATTCTTTTGTTGGGCAAGTAAAAGCAGTTAATTTCTTTGTTTCTTCGTCTAAACGAAGTTGCCAATATCTTGATTTTGCATCAAGAGATGAAAACCAAGTCGCTCCTTTTATTTTTTCTAAAATAGAATCTTTTCTTGGAAGTTTATGAGCATCACCAATAGTTGCTTCATTCATCTTCTTATAGTTAATAACCATTCTTCGTTTTCCCCTTTTAATTTCATTATTGTTTTCGACATAAAAGGCTGGAGCTGCATGAGGACTTTTACTTAATCTTATAATTCCTTTTTCCAAAAGATCTCTACATTCTAAAGAGAACTCTTCGCTATCTCTTGCGGAATAAGGAATTTTATTTGGAACATTTATCTCTTTTGTAGGATCTTTTAAATTAATGCTTACTAATTCGTTATTTGTATTTTTAATATCTAAAGGATTTTCAGCACAAATTTCATCCAAAAGTTCCTCTATCTTTATTTCAAGATTATTTTTTGGAATGTTTATCTGAAAGTATAAATTTAAATAACATGTTTCTAATATAGAAAATATTTTAAATTTTAAGATCTTATCTATAGTAGTAGTTGGTATTTTTATACGTTTTGATTTTTGATTTATTGAAGAATCATGTGGAGCTTTTAAAACTATGTATGTTAATTCTTGAATGAATGGATGATATAGTTTTAAAAAGTTATTTCCTATGATAAAATCCATTCCAGAATCTAACATATATATAGATGGAACAATGAACCTATAATTTTGAATAAAAATTTCAGTCATCTCTGTTTTTTGGTCAATTTTATATATTGATTTGTCAGCTATTCTAACTCTTAATGGTTTCTTTAATTTTTTCCAATCAAGTTTTATATTTGAACTAGCAAAGCATTGTGTTGCTCCAGAATCTATAAAAGCATTTATAAATTTTTCTGTTATTTTTATAGTAATAAATGTGGCATTATTACTCAGCCTTTGAGTCTGTTTCTGAGACATATTCAAAAATATAGTCTAGGTTATCATCAGATTCCTCTAAAGGTTCCATAAAACAAGACTTAGCAATTTCTATTTGTTTAGTAAGATCTTTTTTATCCTTCTTTTTCGGACATTTATTTGCATAGTATCCTTCTTCTTGGCAATACCAACACTTACAGTTTTCTTTTTTATTTGGGCAATAGTCACTTTTTTGTCTTTTATTTTTATTGTTATTTCTTGTTCTAAAATACCTCTTTTTTCTCCAGTTTGGATAGTATTTTCTTTTTCTAAATTGATATTTTCTCTTTCTCTGAAAATTTTTATTAAGCCCATATTTTTGGGGTATCTCTTCATTATCTTGACAGCAGATTCTAATTATATTTGCAAATCTTTTTTGAGTTGCTTCTTGCATACAACGTTCTTTTATTTCCTCTCTTATTGCAGCGGTTGCTCCGCCAAAATTATTTTCAATTGTCCCTTTATTTATTTCTCTTATAAATCTTCCCATTATAAATTCATTAGCAGGATATGGAAGTTTTGTTATATACATACTAAGATAATGATTTTTATCTTCTTCTTTTAATTTGTAATAATATATTCTATATTCACATATATAAGATTCCACATTACATAGATCATATATCTGGATATTAGCTAAATGATTTTTTGCTTCTTGATATTCTTTATTATAGACTTCTTGTTTATGGTCTATAATATTTTTTCCAAAAAATTCCTTATATAGAATCATCATTATATATAATATCTTATCATAAGCTGTTATTTTTGTTGCTAAATCTTCTATTATTTGATTTTCTATTGATGTCATATAATCTCTTATAGTTCCTTTAGTAAAAGCTTCTAATAAAAAGGAATTCAACCAATTTTCAAAAATTTCTTTTTCATTCTTTTTACAGTCTAAATCAAGCATTCTTTCTCCTTCCATTTCCTGGATTTTAGGAACGTACTTTGATGGTATTTTTGTATATTTTGAATCTTTATTTATAAACCCTTTTTTAAAAGCATAATTATCAAAACCTGTTTCCCATTTATATTGAGATTGGTTATCTTTAGATGTTCCAGCTTCATTTTTTACTTGTATTGGAATTGCTGGTTCTTCGTCACTTGAATAATCTAGGATGTGTTCTTCATTTTCTATATTTTCAGAATTTACTAATTCTTCTTCTATTTGAAATCCTTGTTCCATAATATTATTTTCTTGAGCCATTTTTAATTGTTTAAAAAGCATTGTAACTTCTTCTAATTTTTCTTCAATATTCATAATTTTAATGGAGGTTTTACTTTTAGATCTGTTATGTTGATTATATTTTGAAAATTTTCTTCTTTGGGATTCTCTTTTTCTTTATTTCTTTGAAATTTTATGGATACTAATATTTCTTCAAGCATATCTACTATAGAATTTAATTGTGGGTTAAAAGTATGATAAAGATGTGGGGAATCATTTCCATGATAACATTTCTTAGAAATTTCGTGTGAAAAATAAGTTTTTTCAGGTTTTTGAAGTCCTTTGATAAAACTTATAGTAAAATAAAGATTTTGAGAAAAATCATTTTGTATTGATTTTAAGAATTCGGTGTCATTACAGTTAACATTAGTTAAGATCATTAATTTTTGATCTATTAATTTTGATAACTTGATTATTTCTTCTCTTAAATCTTCTAATTTACTTTTTTCCATTAGGTGACGCTTTCTTTATGAAGAGTTACGGTTTAAAGTATGACTTTAGAAAGTGTGGTGTAGACAAATCTTTAAATCTGTACCAACTTTGGCTCTGTATACTAAAATTCTCCTTTTGGCAATTGTTGCCAAGAGCACACATACACCTATTATGACAGGCCAACTCCAATCAAATACATTGACATGTCTCACTCACGCACTAACCACCAGGACAATAGCAAATTTGACTTGGTCAGTTCACGGTTCTCGCAATCGGCTACTTTACACCGGCAGCTACTTTCACAAAGCAGCTTAGCCTTTTTGCAACAACATTTGATGATCTTGCAGTAACTACCGCACCCGCCATTAAAAAAAAGAGTAAAAAAATTTTTTGTTAGAACTGATTAAAAATAAAAGTGTGCAACAGCAACCTCATAACACAACCAGGTTTAATCTACAAATGATAAAAGTCTTTATATGAATTAAAGCAAATAATTTTTGTATGATCACTCTCTCTTCATTAAAATTTTTTTTAAAAACTTCATTACTATTCTAGTATATGTGGATTATTTGGTTTTAACCGGTAATAATTTTTAATTATCAATTTTGTCTGAACTAAATTAATTAAAATTTAGGGTGGGTGTTATCTAAATTATTTTTTTATTTGTAATTTTTTATATGATAAAAATATATAAGGAGTACATAATATATAAAAATAATAACTTAATAAATATTTTTTAAAAAATTTTTTATTTTTTTAAAAATAAAAATAATTTATTATTTTTTTCTCTTAATCTCTTTTGATTCATTAAATTATCAACATCATAACTTGAATAGTTTATGATATAAAATTTTTATCAATGAGATTCCAAAGAATCATATTTGAGACGCACTTCTCATAGTGATGCCGTGGCTTGAACCATTAAAAGTGTATTGGTCTTTTCCCTTACATTTGTGTCCTTGAAAACGACGTCATCCCACAACATACCCCTTACATTTTGTGCGTGCTTTGCCCCCACCCCCTGCACTCACTCAATTAGTTTTCCCAAATTAATTATTAGCTGAATCAATTATTCCACCACTACTTTTCATTTGAGATATTTATTTTTTTAAATTATTTCAACTGCAATGACATCAGTACTTAAGAGTGGTAATGTATATTCTATTTGCGAATACTCAACTCGATTTAATTTAGTGGAATAGGATTGCTAATTTAATTTGTAACATGTAAAATAGAATGTGGATAAAATTTTTGTATGAGTTAGATAAAATACAAGTTAAATCTTAATTTATCTTACCAAATTTCACTCTATATATATATATATAAAATTATATTTCAAGTAGACGTTAAATTAAAAACCTTTCATAGTCTTTTTAAGTATTAAAAAAATATTATTAATTGATAATTTAATATTTTTTATATAAAAATCAATTTTATTTAAAATTATTATTAAATTATATAATAATATTACATATTTTTTATAATCCACAAATAAAGTTGGATATCCACATATTAAAAATGACTAAGATTAAGATTGAGATATTCTCAATCAATAAATAAGATAAAGTTGAATTTATATAAAATCTCAATTCATAAATAAAATTAAATTTAGATTCAAATCCTACTTTATCCTATTCATTTCCACCTCTATAAACAGTTCAGTACTTACTTGCTCTTGTCAATTATTTAGTAATACAACCTTGTATTTCCTGAATCCACACAAAGAATCGTGCAGTGATCAAGATGCTTCAATTATTTGAGGACATGGAATATTCATAGCGCACAGCAGTCTAACTAATAATTAAGTTGAAGATCTGAAACTGAAATTGAGACATTATTACTTAATATTATATTTGATGATTACAAATTAAAAATAAAATTTTAGTTTGGAGATATAAAATTTAAATTTATTTATTATTTTTAAAAAATAGAGACCGAAAAGACTAATTGAGACTGAAGATTAAAATTTTAATATTTTGTAAATATTTTTTTATAATTTTTAAAATTTTAAATTTATTTTTTAATTTTTATATTTATATTAAATTAAATATAATATTTAAAAATAATTTAATTTAATATATTTTATACTAAATATAATAAAAAAATTTAATTTAATTTTTTTTAATTTCTGCCTCTCCATCTTTATTTTTTAGTCTTATTCTCTTTTCTAAATGTAGTCTGAAATTTATCTTAAAGTGATGATGAAATAGGAACAGTCAACTTTTAAAGAAGGATATGGAATCTTTACTCACTCGAACTCTTGAAAATGAAGTAATTGTTGTGTAGATATATAGATAAATTGAATTGGTTTTAAATATTATATTCATTGACTTGTTTTATTTTTCTTTTACAAATGATCCTAATCAAAATTAAATGATAATATAAAACATGAGACTTAGAGTAAAAAATATTAAAAGGTTGATCTATAATGAATTTAATTATTAGAAGTAACATAATAATTCTAAAAATAAATATGTCGCATTAAAATTAAAGTTGAGATTTTTGTAGAATACTTACCATATTGAAAGCTTATTAATTTTTTTTTTGTGTGTGTATGTATTAATACTTACCATAGAGCACTAACAACAATATCCTTAATTAATAAGTGATATATTTTAAACTTTGCAAATTCATTTCGTGTATTATCATGCTTCAATCATTCATTATATATGAACACATACACATACACATACACTAGCTAGACAAGAAAGTAATTAGATTAGATTAATCGAATGATCATCAATTTACTTATTTACTTAAATAAATATTAAAAATTTATATTTTATTTTTAGATTTAATTAATGTGTTAATTTCTATAGTTTTACAAAATTTTTAATTAAGTCCCTAACTTCTTATATTTTTTTTTTTTAATTGAGTTTCTGCACCAAGTTTTTTTTAATTGAATCTCTATATTTTTTTTATTTGAATCTCTGTACTAATTTTTTTAGTTAGATTTCTGTACAATTAAATCAATTACTACCAATAAGAGAGATCTAATTAAAAAATAAAATTAATACAAGAACCAATTAAAAAATATATAAAAACCTAATTAAAAATTTTATAAAATTATAAAGATCAAGAATAATTAAACCTATATTTTATATATACTGTAATTTATTGATTAATAAAAAAATTTAAATAAAATTTTTAATTTACAACCACACCGAATCAAAAGATACCATTAAAAAATTAGGGGAAAAAATAATAAATAGCTAGAATATTCTAATTCGTACTGAAACAACCAGAGTCATGAAAGGTGCTCTAGTATCTATTATTTATCAGATGATTATGATTATTCCAATGCAGTGTGGGCCACTTCGGAATAAATAATTAAATAGGTGCCGAAGCACATGACATATACTAAGGTGACATATACAATTAACTTAACTATCAAAGATGATGCTACTCTGAAACTAAATTAAACTATAGACGACCAATTGCATTATTTGAGAAACAAAAAGCAAGCAGCATATTTTCGACCAAATAGTAGTGGAAAGTGGAAACTAACCGGAAATTATTATTGTAGTAATGGGGGAAAAAAAAATCACACCCTTCAAATTAAAACAAACCATGGAAAAGATCAAGTAACTTCATATGTGACTTCTAATCATAAGAGAAGGAGACCAGCTTCTCTTTAGAGCTCACCTATTGACGATTATACTAAAGTTCAAAGAAGTAACAAAAGTCATGGAGATGGGACCAAGAAAAGCGAGAGTACCAATCTGATAGGAGACCTTCGGCGTAAAGTCAAGGTATGCTACATTCTAACATTTTTTGTTGTTTTTTTTTTTTATAGATTGTGTGCCTTTAAATATTTTGTTAGAATGTGAGAGGGCATCGAATAAAATATCCCGTGTTCATTGATCAGAGTTAATAAAGAAATATAAACCTTCTTTTTTTATTATTTTCATTGAAATTCATGTCACTTATGATTCAATGAAGAGATTTTGAGAGAATTTGAATTTTTACTCTGTTGGAATTGTTAAGTCTAAGTTGATTTTGGGTATATAAATAATGACAAATATTTATTTGGATTGAAAATCTAATATTATTTAATGTGTGTTTTATTATGGCAGGCTCATAATTCTTCTCATTGCCAAACAATGAAACTGGTTTATCCACTTGATTATTCAAGCAATTAAATAAGCCCAAGACTAGTATATGCATTAGCCATGAAAAGAGCTAATACTCCTCATAGCACCGGTAAAAAATTAAATGTTTATGTATTTGCTAAAAGCTAGAAGAGGACAGCTAGACAAAACAAGAACAAGTGTGGCTCTGTAAAAGCAAAAAATGACACTAGGACACCCACTAACTTAAGGACATCAGCAGAGTACTATTGTGGATCATGGTTGAGCAAAACACAAACGAGCAAAGAGCAAATAGCAGCAGCAGCAGTAGGAAAATGGAAAAAATAAAAAAAGGAGTGCATGCCAAGGAAAAAAGAAAAGAAAAAGGACCACAGCGATAGTGGTCGAGCTCCTCATCCAGCAGAGGTAGTGGAGAATGATGAAAAAGGACAACTAGCTAGCTATGACAACTCCACCGGCCAGCTGGTACAAGGAAATGGAAGAAGAAAAATGAAGGCAAGCTGAAGATATATAAGAAGCCTTACTCCATCATTTCAAAGCAAGAAAAAGAGAGCACACACTCAGAGTACCATCTCTAACACAGAGCTGGAATCTTTTTCTTCTACTCAAGCTTAATTTCTGATCTTTTTGTTATGGCTATCTTGTGTCATTTTCTGTTTTGAGAAAAAAGCTAATCTTGTGAGGTTGAAAAGCCAAAGAGTGAAAAGGCAAGAGTGATGCAAAAGAGCCACTGATTTCGGATGTAAGTTGGGTTTATGAACTAGGATTAGTTCCCCTTCCTAGTTGGGACAGTACTATGGAAAGCTAAGCTTTGGTGATTAAAGCTTAGGGGTAGATACTAGTTGAATTAGGGAGTAATTCAATAGTATTGGTGTATGTAATCTGTGAATGATTAGTGAAAATTTCACCATGGTTTGTGGTGGAAACTGGACGTAGGATTCATTGCACAAAGAATCCGAACCAGGATACATGCTGGTCTTCATCTTCTCTTCCCCACTCTTTACTTGTTCTGCGCGTGAGACAAAATGAAATAATTTCCTGCAACTTAAGCTTCCACTAAAACAGAGTTTGATATTCAAAGGTTTAAGCCAACTTGATTCAACTCCTCTTCTCATGTTCAAGTAGAACCATCAATTGGTATCCAGAGCAAGGTCTCAAGGAGTCAAGCTTCACAGTTTGGAGTAAAGATCCATGGCCAACAACATGAGTCCCAACATCGTGGCTTTCACTCTCACTGAAGGGTAGTCTAATAATAGACCTCCCTACTTCAATGGCAGCAACTATTCTTACTGAAAAGAAAGAATGAGAATCTTCGTACAGTCAATCGACTACAACATCTGGAAGATCATTCTCAATGGACCAGAGGTTCCCACTAAACAAAATGCTGATGGAGAAGTTGTGACAAAAGAGGACAGCGAGTGGATAGATGAAGAAAAGAAAAAGGTTGAACTCAATGCCAAGGCAATCAACTTGATGCACTGCGCAATCAATTTTGAAGAGTTCAGAAAAGTGTCAAGGTGCAAAACGGCTAAAGAAATATGGGACAAGCTCAAACTCACTCATGAAGGCACTAAGCAAATAAGGGAGACCAGAATTGACATGCTGATGAAGGAGTATGAAATGTTCAGTATGAAGGAGGATGAGAGCATCAATCAAATGTTCGAAAGGTTCTCAATAATCATCAACAATCTGGATGCCATGGGAAGGAATTACTCTGAAGAAACTTTAGTAAGAAAGATCTTGAGAAGTCTTACTAAGAAATGGAAAGTAAAAAGAACAGCCATATCTGAAAGGAATGATTTGATCAAAATCACCTATGATGAGTTAAGAGACAAGCCGCTGGCATATGAAACCACTCACATGTCTCAAGACAAAGATGACAAAAAAAAAAGTATAGCACTAAAATCAAGAATGACAGCCAAAGAAGAAGAATCTGATGACATTTTCTCAGATGAAGAAATGGTGCTCTTTGCAAGAAAAATGAGAAGACTACTGAGATACAAAAGTAAAGGCAAAGGAAGCTCTTCATCCAAAGACCTCAAGAAAGATCAAGTCAAGCTCACATGCCACCACTGCAAGGAACCCGGTCACTTCAAGTCAGATTGTCCTCAACTTAAGAAAGACAAAAAATCCAAGAAAGACAAAAAGAAGGTGATGATAGCAACATGGGAGGACTTGGAGAATGACACCAGCTCAGAGAGCTCAGATCAAGAAGCTCAGCTATGTCTGATGGCAAATCATGATGATAAAAGTGAGCTAGATCTCTCTAACTTATCTATTGATGAACTGCACTACATTATCAAAGACATTTCTATGAACTCTAAAAAACTCTTGGATAAGTATGCAAAATGCAAGAAAGAAAACAAGGCATTGGGGACAGAAAATGATCTTCTTTTAAAAAAGGTTAAAGCTACTGAAACTTGTAATGAAAATTTTTTAAAAGAAGAAAATAGTGCTTTGCGAGCTGAATTGGAAAAATTCAAACTCAAGTATGAAGTTACTGTTTCCACTGATTTGATTTCTGAAAATAAAAAGCCGAATGACCAAATAAAAAATTTGAATGAGGACTTAGCAAAGTTTGTTCAAGGTTCTCAAAATCTGAACAAACTGCTTGCTTGTCAAAGGTTTGGGTCTGAAAAATCTGGACTTGAATTCAAAGAGGAAAATAAGGCTATTTTCAAACAAAACTTTCAAAAATTTGAAACCTCCTCTTCCAAACTTTTCAAACCAAAAGGATCCAGCAAACCTAAAAAATTAGTGAGCAAGAATCATTGCTACAAGTGCAATAAAAATGGTCATAATCCTCCTCATTGTTTCTTCTTTCTTAAGTCTTTTGGTAATGATAGTAAATTATATAAAGTTGTTCATGATTTTAATATTCTTGGGCAACTAAGAAGATTTCACATCAAAGGATCCAAATGGATTTTGATACCTAAGATAGTTGAAGAACATGCAGGTTTGCCTTACATCCAAGAAGAAATTGAACATGTGGTATCTTGATAGTGGATGTTCAAGGCATATGACCGGAAGGGATACTTTCTTTATTAAACTCAACAAGTATGATGGAGGTTGTCACTTTTGGAGATAATGGTAAAGGTAAAATAATTGTCATTGGTAAGGTTGGCAAAGATTTTTCTACTTGCATTGATAGTGTCTTTTTAGTTGATGGGTTAAAGCATAATCTATTAAGTATAACTCAATTATGTGACCTTGGATATGTTGTAACCTTTAGGAAATCTGATTGTAGAGTCATAAATGAGAAAACAGGGGTTGTTTTATTTGTTGCCAAAAGAAGTGACAATGTTTATGGTATTACACTAAATGATCTAAAAGTTTAAAATGTAACTTTTTTCTCTTTAATGGAATCTAAAAAATGGATGTGGCATAAGAGGTTAGGACATGCTAGTGATGAGCGGATATTTTATACGCTTTTTGGGGGTAATTTCATGTAGATTTTAGCATGTTTTAATTAGTTTTTAGTTAAATATTATTAGTTTTTAGGCAAAAATCATATTTCTGGACTTTACTATGAGTGTGTGTATTTTTCTGTGATTTCAGGTATTTTCTGGCTGAAATTGAGGAAGCTGAGCAAAAATCTGACTTAGGCTGAAAAAGGACTGCTGATGCTGTTGGATCTTGACCTCCCTGCACTCAAAATGGATTTTCTGGAGCTACAGAAGTCCAATTGGCGCGCTCTCAACGGCGTTGGAAAGTAGACATCCAGGGCTTTCCAGCAATATATAATAGTCCATACTTTGCGCGAAGATAGACGACGTAACTTGGCGTTGAACGCCAAGTACATGCTGCTGTCTGGAGTTAAACGCCAGAAAAACGTCATGATCCGGAGTTGAACGCCCAAAACACGTCATAACTTGGAGTTCAACTCCAAGAAAAGCCTCTACTCGTAGATAGCTTTAGTCTCAGCCCCAGCACACACCAAGTGGGCCCCAGAAGTGGATTTCTGCACCAATTATCTTAGTTTACTCATATTCTGTAAACCTAGGTTACTAGTTTACTATTTAAACAACTTTTAGAGAATTATTCTGTACCTCATGACATTTTCAGATCTGAATTACATACTTTGTGACGGCATGAGTCTCTAAACTCCATTGTTGGGGGTGAGGAGCTCTGCAGCGTCTCGATGATTTAATACAATTCCTTTATTTTCCATTCAAACACGCTTGTTCTTATCTAAGATGTTTATTCGCGCTTAATTGTGAAGAGGGTGATGATCCGTGACACTCATCACCTTCCTCAACCCATGAACGTGTGCCTGACAACCACCTCCGTTCTACATCAGATTGAATGAATATCTCTTAGATTCCTTAATCAGAATCTTCGTGGTATAGGCCGGATTGATGGCGGCATTCATGAGAATCCGGAAAGTCTAAACCTTGTCTGTGGTATTCCGAGTAGGATTCCGGGATTGAATGATTGTGACGTGCTTCAAACTCCTGAGGGCTGGGCGTTAGTGACAGACGCAAAAGAATCAATGGATTCTATTCCAACCTGATTGAGAACCGACAGATGATTAGCCGTGCTGTGACAGAGCATAGGAACGTTTTCACTGAGAGGATGGGAAGTAGCCACTGACAACGGTGACACCCTACATAGAGCTTGCCATGGAAGGAATCTTGCGTGTGGGAAGAGGATTTCAAGGAAAAGTAGAAATTCAAAGGACAAAGCATCTCCAAAACTCCAACATGTCTCTCATTACTGCATAACAAGTAACACTGTTATTCTCTTTTATTTTTATAATCAAATTTGGTAATTTCACTTTTTAAATCCTATTGGCCTCCTGACTAAGATTAATAAAATAAACATTGATTGCTTCAAGCCAATAATCTCCGTGGGATCGACTCTTACTCACGTAAGGTATTACTTGGACGACCCAGTGCACTTGCTGGTTAGTTGTGCGAATCACAAATTCGTGCACCAAGTTTTTGGCGCCGTTGCCGGGGATTATTGAGTTTGAACAATTGAAGGCATATTTTATTTCTTAGATTAGGAATAATTTATTTTTGTTGTTATAGAGTCATTAAATTTTGATAGGATAGTCTCTTTTCAAAAATTTCTTTTCAAAAATATTATTTTTCTTAATTAATTGTTAAATTTTCGTGAATTTAGTGTCTTGTTCTAAGTTTGGTGTCAATTGCATATCTCATATTTTTCTTTAAAATTTTCGACTTGTGTTCTTTGTTCTTCATTGATCTTCAAGTTGTTCTTGCTTATTTTTCTTGTTTGATCTTGAGTTTTTCTTGCTTTGTGTCTTTTCTTGTTTCACTTGTGTTCTTTTTAAAGCATTAATTGGAATATCTAGAACAAGTGTTATATTTATTCCCAAGTGGCTAGAGTATTGGCTTACATTCTTGATAATTGGGTATACGCTTTGGAACCTTTTTCAAAAACAATTTTTCTTGATTTAATCTTGTGCCAAACTTTAAGTTTGGTGTTGTCTTGTTAATCCTTCATAATTTTCGAAAATTTTATTAAAGTTTTCTAAAAATTTTAAGTTTGGTGTTCTTTCTTGTGTTCTTGGTGTTCTTGTGAATCTTCAAGGTGTTCTTGAAGTTTTTCTTGTGTCTTGATCTTAAAATTTTTAAGTTTGGTGTTCCTTGGTGTTTTCCCTCCATAAATTTTCGAAAATAAGGAACATTAGATCTAAAAATTTTAAGTCTTGTGTCTTTTGTGTGTTTTTCTCTTTCATCATAAAATTCAAAATTCAAAAAAATTTTTATTTTCTAACTAATTTTGAACTACATTTTTCAAAATTTTTACATAAAAATTCAATTTTCAATTTCAAAATATTTCCAATTTCTTTTATTTATTTCGTTTTTATTTTATTTTATAAAAGTTAATTCAAAAAAAAAAATTTTAAATCAACATATAAATTATCCCTTGTATTCCATCATGGAAGCAAGTAGGAATGAACAGTCCAAGAGGACTCTGGGGTCATATGCTAACCCCACTACTGCTTCATATGGGAGTAGTATCTGTATACCTTCCATTGGAGTTAGTAGCTTTGAGTTGAATCCTCAGCTCATTATTATGGTGCAGCAAAACTGTCAGTATTCTGGTCTTCCACATGAAGAACCTACAGAATTTCTGGCACAATTCTTGCAAATTGCTGACACAGTACATGATAAGGAAGTGGATCAGGATGTCTACAGATTATTACTGTTTCCATTTGCTGTAAAAGATCAAGCTAAGAGGTGGTTAAATAACCAGCCTAAGAACAGCATAAAAACATGGAAACAGCTGTCAGAAAAATTCCTGAATCACTATTTCCCTCCCAAACGGATGACACAGCTAAGGCTAAACATCCAAGGCTTCAAACAAGGAGATAATGAATCCCTTTATGATGCCTGGGAGAGATACAGAGAGATGCTCAGAAAATGCCCCTCTGAAATGTTTTCAGAATGGGTGCAATTAGACATCTTCTACTATGGGCTTACAGAAAAAGCTCAGATTTCTCTAGACCACTCAGCTGGTGGATCTATACACATGAGAAAAACAATTGAAGAAGCTCAAGAGCTTATTGATACAGTTGCCAGAAATCAGCATCTGTACCTAAGCAGTGAATCCTCTATGAAAGAAGAAGCAAAAACAGTAACTGCTGAACTCAGTCCGGTGGATCAGGCTAATGAATTCAATCAGCAATTAGATTTTCTAACTCAGCAGCTAGCCGAATTCAAGGAAATATTACAGGAAACAAGAATGGCTAACAGGAACATGGAAGTACAATTAAAGCAGACAGAAAAGCAACTGTCAAAACAAATAACAGAAGAATGCCAAGCAGTTCAATTAAGAAGTGGGAAAACATTAAATACCTCACTTCAAAGCAGCAGGAAACCAAGAAATGAACAAAATCCTTCTGAGGACAGTCAGAGCCCAGAAAGGAACAAAGCTGGCGCTGAACGCCCAGACCATGCTCATTCCTGGCGTTCAACGCCAGAAACAAGCATGAATCCGGCGTTGAACGCCCAAAGGGAGCATGGTTCTGGCGTTCAAACGCCAGTAACAAACAAGGAAGTGGCGTCTAACGCCACTCCAGCTCCCACCACTGGCATTCAAATGCCAGTGGGGAATCAGTCACATACAAGTGCTGACCTTTCTAAAAAGGCTTCCCAACCCACTTCTGTAGGTAATAAACCTGCAGCAACTAAGGTTGAGGAATACAAAGCCAAAATGCCTTATCCTCAAAAACTCCGCCAAGCGGAACAGGATAAGCAATTTGCCCGCTTTGCAGACTATCTCAGGACTCTTGAAATAAAGATTCCGTTTGCAGAAGCACTTGAGCAAATACCCTCTTATGCTAAGTTCATGAAAGAGATCTTAAGCCATAAGAAGGATTGGAGGGAAACTGAAAAAGTTTACCTCACTGAAGAATGCAGTGCAGTCATTCTGAAAAGCCTACCCGAGAAGCTTAAAGATCCTGGGAGCTTTATGATACCATGCACATTAGAGGGTACTTGTACCAAGCAAGCTTTATGTGATCTTGGGGCAAGTATCAACCTAATACCTGCATCTACTATCAGAAAGCTTGGCTTAACTGAAGAAATCAAACCAACCAGAATATGTCTTCAACTTGCTGATGGCTCCATTAAATACCATCAGGCGTGATGAAGACATGATTGTCAAGGTTGGGCCATTCGCCTTTCCTACTGACTTTGTGCTGGAAATGGAGCACAAGAGTGCAACTCTCATTCTAGGAAGACCTTTCCTAGCAACTGGCCGAACCCTCATTGATGTCCAAAAAGGGGAAGTAACCTTGAGAGTCAATGAGGGGAGTTCAAGTTGAATGTTGTCAAAGCCATGCAACATCAGACACCCCAAATGACTGCATGAGTGTTGACATTATTGATTCTCTGGTAGAGAGGTCAATATGGCTGAGAGTCTCGAATCAGAGCTAGAGGACATCTTTAAAGATGTTCAGCCTGATTTGGAGGAATCAGAGAAGACAATAGAACCTCTGAAAATCCCTCAGAAAGAGGAGAAACCTCCTAAACCCGAGCTCAAACCATTACCACCATCCCTGAAATATGCATTTCTGGGAGAAGGTGATACCTTCCTGTAATTATAAGCTCTACCTTAGAGCCACAGGAAGAGGAAGCACTATTCAAGTGCTAAGGACACACAAACAGCTCTTGGGTGGTCCATCAGTGATCTTAAGGGCATTAGCCAGCCAATGCATGCACAAGATCTGTTGGAGGATGACGCCAAACCAGTGGTCCAACCACAAAGGCGGCTGAATCCAGCTATGAAAGAAGTGGTGCAGAAGGAGGTCACTAATTACTAGAGGCTGGGATTATTATCCTATTTCTGACACCCCTGGGTAAGCCTGTCCAAGTTGTCCCTAAGAAGGGAGGCATGACAGTGGTTCATAATGAAAAAATGAACTGGTTCCTACAAGACAGTCACAGGGTGGGTATGTGTATTGATTATAGAAGACTCAATACAGCTACCAGAAAGGATCATTTTCCTTTACCATTCATAGACCAAATGCTAGAAAGCTAGCAGGTCATGAATTACTGCTTCTTGGATGGATATTCAAGTTATAATCAAATTGCAGTAGATCCCAGGATCAGGAGAAAACGGCGTTCACATGCCATCGGAGTATGCATACAGAAGGATGCATTTGGCCTGTGCAATGCACTGCAACCTTGGTGGAAAAATTTCTGGAAGTCTTCATGGATGACTTTTCAGTATTTGGAGACTCATTCAGCTCCTGCCTTAACCATTTAGCACTTGTTCTGAAAAGATGCCAAGAGACTAACCTGGTTTTAAACTGGGAAAAATGTCACTTTATGGTGACTGAAGGAATTGTCATTGGGCACAAAATTTCGAACAAGGGAATAGAGGTGGATCAAGCTAAGGTAGAAGTAATTGAAAAATTACCACCACCTGCCAATGTTAAGGCAATCAGAAGCTTTCTGGGGCATGCAGGATTCTATAGGTTTATAAAGGATTTTTCAAAAATCGCCAAACCTCTGAGCAACCTGCTAGCTGCTGACACGCCATTTATCTTTGATGAAGAGTGTCGGGCATTTGAGACTCTGAAAGCTAAATTGGTTACAGCACCAATCATCTCTGCACCAGACTGGACTTTACCATTTGAGTTGATGTGTGATGCCAGCGACCATGCCATTGGTGTAGTGTTGGGACAAAGGCATGACAAGCTTCTGCACATCATTTATTATGCTAGCCGTGTTCTAAATGACACACAGAAGAACTACACAACCACAGAAAAAGAGCTACTTGCAGTGGTTTACGCCATTGACAAATTCAGATCCTATTTAGTAGGATCAAAAGTGATTGTGTACACTGATCATGCTGCTCTTAAATATCTACTCACAAAGCAGGATTCAAAACCTAGACTCATCAGATGGGTGTTGCTTCTGCAAGAGTTTGATATAGAAATAAGAGACAGAAAAGGGACAGAGAATCAAGTGGCAGATCACCTGTCCCGAATAGGACCAGTGGAAGGGGCGTCCCTCCCTCTCACTGAGATCTCTGAAACCTTTCTGGATGAGCAGTTGTTTGCCATCCAGGAAGTGCCATGGTTTGCAGACATTGCAAACTACAAGGCAGTGAGATTCATACCCAAAGAGTACAGTAGGGTGCAATCAAAGAAATTAATCACAGATGCAAAGTACTATCTTTGGGATGAACCATATCTCTTCAAGAGATGTGCAGACGGAGTAATCCGTAGATGTGTGCCTAAAGAAGAAGCACAGAAGATCCTTTGGCACTGCCATGGATCACAGTACGGAGGACATTTTGGAAGTGAGCGAACAGCCACAAGAGTCCTCCAAAGTGGCTTCTACTGGCCCACTCTCTACAAAGATTCCCGAGCGTTTGTGTTCAATTGTGACAGTTGCCAAAGATCAGGCAACCTACCCCACAGTTATGCCATGCCTCAGCAAGGGATCTTGGAGATTGAGTTGTTTGATGTATGGGGCATTGACTTCATGGGACCCTTCCCACCATCATACTCAAACACTTATATTCTGGTGGCAGTGGATTATGTAAAAATTCCTCCAGAAACACATCTTCAGCAGATTTGGTATCCCTAATGTTAATTAGTGATGGGGGCACTCATTTCTGCAATAAACAGCTTTATGCTGCTCTGGTTCGTTATGGAGTTAGCCACAGGGTAGCTACTCCATATCATCCACAAACTAATGGGCAAGCTGAAGTCTCAAATAGAGAACTCAAAAGAATCCTGGAACGGACTGTAATTAACCGTAGAAGGGATTGGGCAAGAAGCTTGGATGATGCTCTTGGCATACAAACAGCATTCAAGACCCCTAGGGACCTCTCCATACCAGCTTGTGTATGGAAAGGCATGTCACTTGCCAGTGGAACTGGAACACAAGGCCTATTGGGCAACCAGATTCCTGAACCTTGATGCCAAGTTAGCTGGAGAAAGACGATTGCTCTAGTTAAATGAGCTAGAGGAATTTAGACTCAATGCTTTCGAGAATGCAAAAATTTACAAGGAGAAAGCAAAAAGATGGCATGATAAGAAATTGTCATCCAGAGTCTTTGAGCCAGGGCAGAAAGTTCTGCTATTTAATTCTAGGCTCAAATTATTCCCCGGGAAATTAAAATCCAGGTGGAGAGGTCCATATGTCATTACAAACGTATCACCATATGGATACATAGAGCTTCAGGATAATGACTCTAACAAAAAGTTCATTGTTAATGGACAAAGAGTCAAACATTATCTTGAAGGCAATTTTGAGCAAGAATGCTCAAAACTGAGACTTGATTAAAACTCAGTAAAGTCCAGCTAATGACATTAAAGAAGCGCTTGCTGGGAGGCAACCCAGCCAATCACAAAATTTAATTTTATTCGTATTTAATTGATTTTTACAGGTATATGTCAAGGTATCTTCAAGGTAAAATAGCAATTGGTTGGATTCACAGAGTTATAAGGGAAATTGGAAGCTCACTGGCGTAAAAAAGCCAGTAAGAAACATTTTGGGCGTTGAACGCCCAAAAGAAGCACCCACTGGGCGTTCAACGCCAGTAAGGGTAGCCTTCTGGGCGTTAAACGCCAGAAAGGAGCATCTTCTGGGCGTTAAACGCCAGAAAGAAGCACCTTCTGGGCGTTTAATGCCAGATTGACAGCATCCTGGGCGTTTAGAAAAACGCCCAGTAACAAAGAACTTCCTGGCGTTCAACGCCAGAAAGATGCATCAGCTGGGCGTTAAACGCCCAGGAGAAGCAACATTTGGGCGTTAAACGCCCAAACCATGCAGCAGTTGGGCGTTTAACGCCAGGATGGTGGGGAGGAGGTAAAATTCATTTTTCTTCACAATTTTTCTAATTTTTTATGTTTCAATTCATGATTTCTTGCATAACCATGTTTCAAAATATCATCCTTCAAATTCCAAAAATTTTAATCCTAATTTTTAAAAACCCTAATTTCTAAAATCCCTTTTTCAAAAATATCAAATGTATCTTAATTTATAAACACAAATCTTTTTCCAATCCAAATCTTTTTCAAATCTTTTTCAACTCATCACATCTTTTGGATTTCGAAATTGCCTCTCCCTCTATTCCTCTTCTATCCTTTATTTTTGCTTGAGGACAAGCAAACCTCTAAGTTTGGTGTGATTTGCCATGATCACTGAGCTAAAACTCATCAAGATCATGGCACCTAAGGGAACAGGAAGAGCAAGGATGTGAACTTAAGGGAGCTAAAGCGTCAGAAATTAATTCTTGAAGGCACCCCACAGACTAGAGGAACATCCACTTCCCAAAATACAGGTTGTTAAGTTCTAATTCTAGCTTTAACTCTGTGATAGTATTATTATAGGATTTTACCTTAGAATTATATATAGTAGTTATATATAGTAGTAGTAATTATATCTATTTTGATTTTATTTCCAATTAAGCTATAATTTATTTTTCTCATCATCATCAGGCATGAATAAAGTAGTAGATTTTTTTTAGAATAAAGAAGTAATCTATATTTTTCGAGTTCTTAATAATAAAAATTATAATTAATACATGTGGTGGCAATACTTTTTGTTTCTGAATGAATGCTTGAACAGTGCATAAATTTTATCTTGAATTTTATGAATATTGGCTCCTGAAAGAATGAGGAACACGAAAAATATTATTGATGATCTGAAAAATCATGAAATTGATTCTTGAAGCAAGAAAAAGCAGTGAAAAAGAAAGCTTCCAAAAAAAAAGGAAAAAAAAAGAAGGAGCAGTAGAAAAAGCCAATAGCCCTTAAAACCAAAAGGCAAGGGTAAAAAGGATCCAAGGCTTTGAGCATTAATGGATAGGAGGGCCCAAGGAAATAAATCCAGGCCTAAGCGGCTAAATCAAGCTGTCCCTAACCATGTGCTTGTGGCATGCAGGTCCAAGTGAAAAGCTTGAGACTGAGTGTTAAAGTCGTGATCCAAAGCAAAAGAGTGTGCTTAAGAACTCTGGACACCTCTAATTGGGGACTCTAGCAAAGCTGAGTCACAATCTGAAAAGGTTCACCCAATTATGTGTCTGTGGCATTTATGTATCCGGTGGTAATACTGGAAAACAAAATGCTTAGGGCCACGGCCAAGACTCATAAAGTAGCTGTGTTCAAGAATCAACATACTAAACTAGGAGAATCAATAATACTATCTGAATTCTGAGTTCCTATGATCATTTTGAATTTCAAAGGATAAAGGGAGATGCCAAAACTGTTCAGAAACAAAAAGCTACAAGCCCCGCTCATCTGAATAAGAATCTGAGCTCCATTTAAAACTCTTAGATATCATTACTTCTTAAATTCTTTCATCCTATTTTATTTATCTAGTTGCTTGGGGACAAGCAACAGTTTAAGTTTGTTGTTGTGATGAGCGGATATTTTATACGCTTTTTGGGGGTAATTTCATGTAGATTTTAGCATGTTTTAATTAGTTTTTAGTTAAATATTATTAGTTTTTAGGCAAAAATCATATTTCTGGACTTTACTATGAGTGTGTGTATTTTTCTGTGATTTCAGGTATTTTCTGGCTGAAATTGAGGAAGCTGAGCAAAAATCTGACTTAGGCTGAAAAAGGACTGCTGATGCTGTTGGATCCTGACCTCCCTGCACTCAAAATGGATTTTCTGGAGCTACAGGAGTCCAATTGGCGCGCTCTCAACGGCGTTGGAAAGTAGACATCCAGGGCTTTCCAGCAATATATAATAGTCCATACTTTGCGCGAAGATAGACGACGTAACTTGGCGTTGAACGCCAAGTACATGCTGCTGTCTGGAGTTAAACGCCAGAAAAACGTCATGATCCGGAGTTGAACGCCCAAAACACGTCATAACTTGGAGTTCAACTCCAAGAAAAGCCTCTACTCGTAGATAGCTTTAGTCTCAGCCCCAGCACACACCAAGTGGGCCCCAGAAGTGGATTTCTGCACCAATTATCTTAGTTTACTCATATTCTGTAAACCTAGGTTACTAGTTTACTATTTAAACAACTTTTAGAGAATTATTCTATACCTCATGACATTTTCAGATCTGAATTACATACTTTGTGATGGCATGAGTCTCTAAACTCCATTGTTGGGGGTGAGGAGCTCTGCAGCGTCTCGATGATTTAATACAATTCCTTTGTTTTCCATTCAAACACGCTTGTTCTTATCTAAGATGTTTATTCGCGCTTAATTGTGAAGAGGGTGATGATCCGTGACACTCATCACCTTCCTCAACCCATGAACGTGTGCCTGACAACCACCTCCGTTCTACATCAGATTGAATGAATATCTCTTAGATTCCTTAATCAGAATCTTCGTGGTATAGGCCGGATTGATGGCGGCATTCATGAGAATCCGGAAAGTCTAAACCTTGTCTGTGGTATTCCGAGTAGGATTCCGGGATTGAATGACTGTGACGTGCTTCAAACTCCTGAGGGCTGGGCGTTAGTGACAGACGCAAAAGAATCAATGGATTCTATTCCAACCTGATTGAGAACCGACAGATGATTAGCCATGCTGTGACAGAGCATAGGAACGTTTTCACTGAGAGGATGGGAAGTAGCCACTGACAACGGTGACACCCTACATAGAGCTTGCCATGGAAGGAATCTTGCGTGTGGGAAGAGGATTTCAAGGAAAAGTAGAAATTCAAAGGACAAAGCATCTCCAAAACTCCAACATGTCTCTCATTACTGCATAACAAGTAACACTGTTATTCTCTTTTATTTTTATAATCAAATCTGGTAATTTCACTTTTTAAATCCTATTGGCCTCCTGACTAAGATTAATAAAATAAACATTGATTGCTTCAAGCCAATAATCTCCGTGGGATCGACCCTTACTCACGTAAGGTATTACTTGGACGACCCAGTGCACTTGCTGGTTAGTTGTGCGAATCACAAATTCGTGCACCAGCTAGCATGTTCCAAATCTCTAAGCTTGTAAAGAGAGGTTTAGTTAGAGGTCTTCCTAATATAAAATTTGATAAGGACATCATTTGTGATGCTTGTCAAATGGGTAAACAAATAAAAACCTCTTTCAAACCCAAGGAGGATGTCTCTACTAAGAAACCATTGGAGTTGTTGCATCTTGATCTGTTTGGACCAACTAGGACTCAAATTTTTGGAGGAAAAAGTTATGGCATGGTAATTGTGGATGACTATGCTAGATTTGGTTGAGTGTTCTTTCTTGCTCATAAACATGAGGCTTTTTCTGTTTTTGGTAAATTCAGCAAAAAGATTCAAAATGAAATAGACTTAAAAATTGTTTCAATTAGAAGTGATCATGGTAAATAATTTGAAAATCAATACTTTGAATCTTTTTGTGATGAACAAGGCATATCAGATAACTTCTCTTGTCCAAGAACACCAAAACAAAATGGTGTTGTAGAAAGAAGAAATAGAAGTTTACAAGAAATGGCTAGAGCTATGTTATGTGAATATGAAATTCCCAACTTCTTATGGGCTGAAGCTGTGAATACAGCTTGCTATGTTTTAAATAGAACCATCATTAGAAAGTTTTTGAAGAAAACCCCATATGAACTTTGGAAAGGGCATCCTCTCAATCTTAGTTATTTTCATGTGTTTGGTTGCAAGTGTTTCATTCTGAATATCAAAGAAAATTTAGGAAAATTTGATCCTAAAACATATGAAGGCATTTTTCTAGGTTATTCCACTCTTAGTAAGGCTTATAGAGTTTATAACAAAAACTCCAAAACTGTTGAGAAAACCATGCATGTCACTTTCTGTGAGTCTAATACTATTCCTAGTGTTTGCATTGATGATAGTCCAGGTTTTGCAGCTGAATTGTCCAAGAATGCTGAATCAGTTCCTCAAAATTCAAGTTCTCATGAAGCTGCACCTGTTAGCAGCGAAAACCCCAATTTTGCAGGAGACAATTTAGAATTATCTCCTGTCGCAGCTGAACATACTGATATAAAGGCTATTGTTGATCAAGAGGAATCTAAATCCTCAACTCAAACCAGAAGGCCTAGGAAATGGAAGTTTTTGAAAAACTATCCTGAGAAATTCATAATTGGTGATCCCTCCAAAGATATATCAATTAGGTCATCTTTGAAAAGAGCTGAATCCAACAACTTAACTCTTATATCAAAGATTGAACCTCAAAACATCCAAGAAGCACTTTCTGATCCATCTTGGGTGTTAGCTATGGAGGAGAAATTGTAGCAGTTTGAAAAAAATCAGGTCTGGACATTAGTGCCTCACTCAAATGGAAAGAAAGTCACTGGCACTAAATGATTTTTAGAAACAAATTGGGTGAAGATGGAACCATTGTCCGAAACAAAGCTAGATTGGTTGCTCAAGGATATGATCAAGAGGAAGGGATTGATTTCGATGAATCCTTTGCACCTGTAGCTCGAATGGAAGCCATCAAATTGCTCCTTGCATATGCTGCTCATTGTGGCTTCAAGCTATTCCAAATGGACGTAAAGTGTGCTTTCCTCAATGGCATAATAGATAGAGAGGTTTATGTGGCTCAACCACCTGGGTGTGAAAACAAAACTTTTCCTATCCATGTTTTCAAACTAGCTAAAGTCTTGTATGGTTTAAGACAAGCTCCTAGAGCTTGGTATGAGAGGCTTAACTCATTTTTATTGAAAAATAAATTTCAAAGAGGAGCCACTGACACCCCTTTATTTATTAAGAATTATCATGATCATTTTATTCTTGTTCAAGTTTATGTTGATGATGTTATATTTGGTTTGGCTAATGAGGATTTGTGTGCAGATTTTGCTAAGCTTATGACCAATGAATTTGATATGAGCATGATGGGAGAGCTCAACTTCTTTCTAGGCTTGTAAATAAAATAAATTGCTGAAGGCATATTCATCTATCAAGAAAAATATGTAAAGGAATTTGTCAAGAAATTTGGGCTGGACTGTGCTAAGCCAATGGGAAGCCCCATGCATCCTAATATCAAGCTTGATAAGGATGAACATGCTAGAGATGTTGATGAGACACGCTATAGAGGAATGATTGGATCTTTGATGTATCTAACCTCCTCAAGGCCTGATATCATCCAAAGTATTGGAGTATGCTCAAGGTTTCAATCAAAGCCTAAGGAGTCCCATCTCTCAGCTGTCAAGAGGATCATCCAATATGTGCTTGGTACCACTGATTATAGTTTATGATTTTCTAAGACTGATTCGTTTCAATTAGTGGGTTTCTGTGATATAGATTTTGCTGAGGACAGAATTGATAGAAGAAGCACAAGTGGCATGTGTTGCTTTCTAGGAAAATCTCTCATTGTTTGATCTAGCAAGAAGCAAGCTACAGTGGCACTTTCAACAGCCAAAGCTGAGTATATTGTAGCCTCCTCTTATTGTTCTCAATTATTATGGCTGAAAACTCAATTAGGTTACTATAAACTGAATGTCTCTAATATTTCATTATTTTGTGACAACATGAGTGCTATTAATATTTTCAAAAACCCTGTTTTGCACTAAGAACAAAGCACATTGAAGTTCGATTTTATTCCATAAGAGAACATATGCAAAATGGAAATTTAGATATTCAGTTTGTTAACTCTGAAGGTCAGCTAGCTGATATTTTCACCAAACCATTGATAAAGGAGAGGTTATGCAAGTTACGGACTGAACTGGGCATTATTGCTTCATCTTTGTTTTCTTAATAACTCTGATAATGAGATCTTTTGTGTTTTGTCTCATAAATCGCGGTGAGATTTTTTTGACAGATGATTTGTAAACTTCATTAAGTCACTATGAAGCCACTGGATTCATACCTGACCATAATGAATGATGGACCTCATGTGTTGGAGTAGTTCACCACATATGGGCTTTCTTTACTGAATCCATTGGGCCATTTCATTGTTGCTTTCTCACATTTTTTTTGGCAATAAGTTTTTCACTCTTTTTGGGCCTCATTTAAACTTCTTTTTAAATCAAATTTTTGTTTTCGTTTTTATCTTTTATTTTAAATGTACGAAGGTTACAGCTGTAACTTTCAATGCTTTTCAAAGTTTGCATTTTTATCATCTTTCTAAGACACAACCTTTCCACTCCTCCAGGCTTATATTAACTCCCCACTACATGCATCCATTCACACTACACTCTCCACTCCTTCATCTTCTTCAAACCAGTACTCTATAAATATGGCACGAAAGAAAAGAGCTATCCATAGAGGCTTCCATAGTGGTACTCATCGTTTTGATCACACACACTCTTCTCTATCACAATCTCCCCCTCATTCTTCACCTCTATCACCACCAAACCCTTCTCCTAACATGGCTCGCACTAAAACCACTGCTCGCCATCCTAGCGTTGCTCCTCGCCCTACTCCTACTCCTCCTCCAAATACCTCTCAGCCAAGTTCATCCAAACCCAGTTCTTCCAGAGGTAAGAGGCCTATTCACAAAGACGAAGAGAATCCCCCCACCCAGACTCGTCATACTCGCGGTATAGTCATTGACTTTCATCTTTGTCCTGTTGCTGAACCTAGATTCTCCAATTCTATTACTTACAAGTCCTTTTATACTGATTTTTCTGATGAGTCCTTTGATCATCGTCGTTTTCAATCTCTCATGAACTACCTATTTTTTTTGCAAAGATGTATACAAGCATACTCTCTATCCCTCTAAGCTTGTTAATCTAGACAAATTTCGTAGGAAAGATTTGAACTTTACCCCATTGTTTGCATGCCAAGGTTGGACACCCATACTGTCCATCAAAGAGAAAATATACCCTGAATTGGTTAAACAGTTCTATAGCAACCTGTTCTACAAAGAAAGGAGAATTACTTCTTTTATTAAAGATAAAGTGATCATTCTTGACAAATATCACCTAGACAAAGCCTTAGATTACCAGGACCGAGGACCTGATGTCTACACATCTGGTAAGTGGGATGAAACGCTCAATGTTTCTTACTTTGATGCCCTAAGCACTGTCTGCATCAATATCCCTCTCCTAGAAGGTAACACTCCTACTCATAAGTCTCTTGGTCCAGTTCGTGCTCAGCTGCATCGGATTGTAAACCACATCATTTTGTCTTAAAGCAGCTCTTTTCAATGCGTCTCATTTTGTGACACACTGGTTTTGTATGCACTTCTTTCAAAAATTCCCATCTCTTTTGCTTACTTGCTTGTGTTAGTACCAAAAATGCTTTACCCTATGGCATACTTCTTACAAAAAAATTTTAATATTACAATGTTGATTTTGGGGCTAAAATTTCAAAAGATTGTAACTCATATATCAAAGGGGGTGGTGCAGTAAAGAAAACAACTTCCAAGCATCACCGAACTGATGACAGCACTGATGTTTCCTCTGTTGATGAGGATCCTCTGATCCCTCCTTCCACATCTACCACAATCAAGGTCATGACCCACATTCTGAAAAAATGTGCTTGAAGAATTCATCAATCTGACAGACCTTCTTCTCACTCATGGTGCCGAGTGCAAAAGGAACGAAGTTTTGGAGGAAAATGCTCTCAAGAAGACAAAGGGGAGGATTCGGATTCTGAGGGACTTTGTGGAGGATGTCAAGGTTGGCCTCACAACTTCTGACAATGAGGGCGAGGACGATGGAACCTCTGATGAATCTAACTCTGATGCCTAGCTCTGTTTTATCTCATCTGTGATTATGACTCAGTTTCCTTTTGAACTTATTTATTTTTTTGGATGACTGTAAAGACCTTAACTACTCTACTACTTATACTCTATATACCAACCACTAACAAATTTTGTGCAGATTTTTCCTTTCCTCTCTTGATGACAAAAGGGGGAGAAAAGAAAAGGAATGTTAGCCTTGGCTTTGGGGTTAATAGTGATAGTTAAGAACAATGATGCTTGATGCTATGATTAACTAAAATTTGTCCTGTGCTGTGTATCATGCTTAGTGTTAATTGCTCTATGTTTAAAGTCACTATTACTGTGATATATTTCCTGGAAATATTGGTCTTGGCTATTTCTAAGCTTTGTCCAAGTAAAGAAGTAAGCCATGATCAAGGGGGAGTAATGCTAGCATTGAGGGGGAGCAACTCACAATCCAAATGTCATCAAAGAGAAGTGTTCTTAACTCATTCAAATTAGTCTTTAATTTTCCTATTTTATCATGTTTGTCATCAAGGGGGAGATTGTTAAGTCTAAGTTGATTTTGGGTATATAAATGATGACAAACATTCATTTGAGTTGAAGGCCCAATATTGTTTAATGTGTGTTTTATTGTGGCAGGCCCATAACTCTTCTCATTGCCAAAAAATGAAGTTGGTCTATCCACTTGATTATTCAAGCAATTAAACAAGTCCAAGACTAGCATATGCATCAGCCATGAAAAGAGCTAATGCTCCTCATAGCACCAGTCAGAAATTAAATATTTATGTATTTTCTAAAAGCTAGGAGATGACAGCTGGACAAAGCAAGGACATGTGTGGCTCTGTAAAAGCAAGAAAGAACACTAGGACACCCACTAACTCAAGGACATCAGCAGAGCACCAATGTGGATCATGGTTGAGCAAAACACAAACGAGCAAAGAGCAAATAGCAGCAGCAGCAGAAAAATGGAGAAAATGAAAAGGAGTGCATGCCAAGGAAGAAAGAAAAGAAAAAGGACCACAGAGGTAGTGGTCGAGCTCCTCATCCAGCAGAGGTAGTGGAGCATGATGAAGAAGGACAACTAGCTAGCTGTGATAGCTCCACCGATCAGCTAGTACAAGGGAATGGAAGAGACAAAAATGAAGGCAAGCTGAAGACATATAAGAAGCCTACTCCATCATTTTAAAGCAAGAAAAAGAGAGCACACACTCAGAGCACTATTTCTAATACAAAGCTGGAATCTTTTTCTTCTACTCAAACTTAATTTCTGATCTTTTTATTATGGCTATCTTTAGTCATTTTCTGTTTTGAGAAAAGGCTAATCTTGTGAGGTTGAAAAGTCAAAGAGTGAAAAGGCAAGAGTGATGCAAAAGAGCCACTGATTTCTGATGTAAGTTGGGTTTATGAACTAGGATTAGTTTTTCTTGCCAAGTTGGGTTAGCACTTGGTGAGATTGAATCTTGTTGATTCCCCTTCCTAGTCAGGGCAACACTATAGGAAGCTAAGCTTTGGTGATTAAAGCTTAGGGGTAGATACTAGTTGAATTAGGAAGTAATTCAATAGTATTGGTATATGTAATCTGTGAATGATTAGTGAAAATTCCACCATGGTTTGTGGTGGAGACTGGACGTAGGATTCATTGTACAAAGAATCTAAACTAGGATACATGTTGTTCTTCATCTTCTCTTCCCTACTCTTTATTTGTTCTGCACGTGAGATAAAATAAAATAATCTCCTGCAACTTAAGCTTCCACTGAAACAGAGTTTGATATTCAAAGTTTTAAGCCAACTTGATTCAACCACCCGTTCTCAAGTTCAAGTAGAACCATCAGGAATTGTAGAAGCTGATGGTCACAAGAGAGATTTGGTTCTTGTCCTCTGTTCCGAAATTTTCTTATTCTATTTTGTGGAGCTTTCTTTGACAGTAGAGATTAATGGTGACGGTAAATCTTGGGTGTGTAGTGTTGTTTATGGGAGTCCTTAATCTAAGACCGAAAATGATCTTTGGAATCATTTGATGGAAATCTCCTTATCAATTCGGGATCCATGATTTATTTTAGGTGATTTTAATGAGATCATAAATAATCAAGAGGTTAAGAGTGGTAAGTTCTACATTTCTCGCAGCAATTTTTTCTCTTTTACTATAAACTCCTATGGTCTGTTTGATTTAGTTACCAATGGAATAAGATTTACTTTGTTTTGTCAGGCTCAAGGGAATAGGGACGTGGCTAAAACAATTGATAGAGCTTGCAATAATGGAGAATGTAGATTATTGTTTCCTGAAGCCTTTGCAGAGGTTCTCTTCCGCCTCTACTCTAATCATTGTCTTTTGTTGATTCGCTGCAAGGGAGCTCCTATAAGGAAGGGATCGTGACCATTTAGATTCTAGGCAGCATGGACAATACATCCTGACTATAAATTGTTGATCCGGAGAACATGGCACCAATCAGAATCTTACATTCAAACAAGGTTGCTAAAGGTTCAACAAGGATCCTTGGAATTTAATTTCAAAACCTTTGGTAACATTTTCTTGTGCAAGAGAGAGCTACTAGAAGGCCGACTTGATGAGCTCCAAAGGAAGCTGGAAGTTTTCAATGACCCAGATTTAATTGAGCAGAAAGAACGAACTAGGACAAATTATAATATTGTGCTAGCTCAAGAAGAGATGCTTTAGTATAAAAAATCTCGAGTGCAATGGGTTTGTTTTGGTGATAGGAGCACTAAGTTTTTTCATATGCAAACAATTATTAGAAGAAAAGCCAATAAGATGCATAATTTGTTGATTAGTGATGGGAGCTAGTCTTACGATGCTGAAGTCTTTGAACAAGAAGTGCTCTCTTTTTATAAAAATTTATTTTGTTATACTGAACAGGTGGATATTGATTCTATGGGTAATTATTTTATGCCAATTCTCAGTACAGAAGCTTGCAATTCTCTCACTAAGCCTATTTCTCTACTTGAAGTTAAAACAACCATTGATAGCATGAGCCCACTTAAAGTGTTGGGCCTGATAGTTTTCAAGCCTTATTCTTTAAAGAGTTTTGGAATGTGGTGGGTTAAGATGTCAGAAAAATAGTTCAGCAAGCTTTTAGTGGGGAGCCTTTAAGTAGTGCCCTAGTGAAAACGTTGATAGTTCTCATTCCGAAATGTGATTCTCCAAATACTCTTAAGGAGTTTCAGCCCATAAGCCTTTGCAATGTGATTTACAAGGTTGTGATCAAGGTACTTGTTAATAGACTCCGCTCTTACTTAAATGACATTGTAAGCCCAACTCAAGGGAGTTTCATACATGGCAGGAGAACTCCAGACAATATTATTGTCGCTTAGGAAATGATTCATTTTCTCAAGATAACCAACTCTAAGAAAGGGTTCTTGGCTTTTAAGACCGATTTAGAAAAGGCTTATGACATAGTCGATTGAAAATTTTTAGCTCACATCCTCTCGTCGTTTGACTTCTCTTCAAGAACCATTGCTCTTATCATGAATTGTGTTCAGGCACCCAATTTGTCTATCTTATGAAATGGAAATAGATTACATAACTTTTACCTAAAGAGAAGATTGTAGCAAGGAGATCCCATATCGTCCTATATTTTCATTCTTTGTATGGAGAGGTTGGCTTGCTTTATTCAAAACTAGGTAGAAGAGGGTGCTTGGGAGGCGGTGGCAGTTTCGAGGGGAAGTCTTAGAGAGTCGTATTTGATATTCGCTAATGATCTTCTATTCTTTTGTAAAGCTACTAAAAGCCAAGTCCAAAATGTCATGCACACTATGCTCCTTTTTTCTAAACCATCGGGGATGAAAGTCAACTTTGATAAATCAAAAGCTATTTGTTCTGTAAATGTTTTTAATAGGAGATGGGAGGTCTTACCTGATATTTCGCAGATTCGTTTCACTCATGACATTAGCAAGTATTTAGGGGTCAACTTTGGCCATCCAAGATCTTCCCAAGCTATATTTAATAAATTATTGGAAAAGATTAAGAGCAGATTTGCAAACTGAAAAGGGAGACTGCTAAATAAAGCGGGAAGAATGTGCCTTATCAAGTCGATTGTTTCTTCCCTACTTATTTACTAAATGCAGGTATCTTTATTTTTCTCATCTTTTTTAAGAAGATTGATTCTATTTTTAGGCAATTTTTTTGTAAAGATAAGGTTGGAGGGAGATGTCTAAATCTAGTTCATTAGAATAAAGTTTTGTTGCCGAAGAAGCTTGGGGTCTTGGAATTAGGCATACTACGTGTTTTAATTTAGTTTTGATAGAAAAACTTGTTTGGAACCTCTTTCGAAATCAAGATAAGCTCTGGGTTCGGATCATATTAGCTAAATATCTGAAAGGAGAGTTAAATCCGAATTTCAAAGCAAATTTTAATGCTTCTAGTATTTGGAAGGATATCTCGAAAATTATGTCAAAAATCAAAGATGGTTTTGGTTGGTGTGTGGGAGGCTTGGACTAGAGCTTTTGGTATAGCAATTGGCTCTCTTGTGGCCTCTTAGCGAATCTGATTTCTTTTGTTCACATTTCTGACACACAATTAACTATTAATGATGTTTGGATTAACGATTAATGACAATGACACACGCTTTCCACTCTTGTTCTGGATTACATTTGTGATTTGTTGAATCTTTTTAACCTGGTTAATTATTTGGCAAGCGAAGATCCTTTTTGGTTTTAGAAAGCTTTCTCATCTCGAACTTATTCTGCTGCAAGTGATTATGAGTGGCTTCGTAAGTGGCATTTAGATTGACCCATGAATGGTGATTGGCTATGACTTTGGAGATTGAGAATTCTTGAAAAAATCAAGCTTCTAATTTGGTTGGCTTTTCAAAATGGCCTGTCTACTCAAGACTTTTATTTTCGAAGAGGACTTACTTTCTCTCTCTTTGTCAACTGTGGAATCTTAGTATTGAAGATAGAGTATTGTCTTACGTGTCCCAAAACTATTCAAGTGTGGTACTACTTAGATAGTAATTCTTTCATGAATAATTCGAACTTAGACCTGTATGGTTGGATTCGAAAAAATGCTAGGAAAAATAAATTTCTCTTTGTATGTGCTTTGTGGTGGATTTGGCCTGATAGAAACAATGACATTTTTAATAATAATGATCCTTGGACCACGTCAAAAATAATTATGCTCGTCATCATACAGTTCGAAAATTTTGTAATATTTTGTCAACTAAAAAGAACTTAACATCTATCATCTTAAACTTCTCATAAAAATCTCTTTCAAGAACTATCGTTAAGGTCAACTGTGATGCCAATCTCCTCCCTAACAATAATTTTGCAGATTTTAATTGTTTGCTAAGAACTAACAGAGGTAAGTGAATAAAAGAATGTACTGAAACCATTTTTAAAATGAGTAT
The DNA here is from genome assembly GCF_014773155.1 of Arachis stenosperma. NCBI lineage: Eukaryota > Viridiplantae > Streptophyta > Magnoliopsida > Fabales > Fabaceae > Arachis > Arachis stenosperma. The sequence continues at coordinate 11,731,385 of NC_080384.1, forward strand.
TTATTGTTATGAATTATTTGTAATTTGGTGAAGTCTAATTCTGACTTAAAAATATAGTTGTAAAAAAGTAATATGTGAGACTAACTCTCTTAAAGCATTTTTTCTTGGCCAAACAAGATTTATGCATAATGGATAAAGAAGGCAGAGATATTATCATGAAAATTACCGAGATTATTAATTAATAGGAATTGAATGGTGAATCTTAGTTTCATTCAGTGCACCGCAAACTCTGTAACGGATCACATAGTCCGGATTGTGGCAAGGAACAAACACGACTACAATAAATAGCTTCAACCCTAAAATAGTTTCGATGTTCTAGTGTCAGAGGAGATGCCCACATCTCTTTAGTTTTCTCTTCTCTGCTTATTTTGTTTTTTTGTTGTTCTCATGTCACCAAAAAAAATTAAACCAGACCATAATATTTTATACAATCATATTAAGTATACAATAATTAAAATTAATTATCAAAATTAAATATTAATATAAAATATATATTAAAATATAAATTTATATAAAAAATCAATTAAATAATACATATATTTATATAATAAGATATGGTAATTAATTTTAATATACACATAATATTTTTTAAGCCAAATGATGATGAGTTTAAATAAAAGAATTGACTAATAATTAATAATTATAATTTCTGGCCTAAAATATAATAACTGATTGATCCAAGACATAAATATATCATGCGTATATATAATTAGTTGAATTTTGTGTTAGAATTAAAATACTTTAAAAAATTAAAACAAAAAAAAAATGGAAAAGGGAAAACGTAAACTTAGTAAAACATACACGTGTGTACACTTGCTCTTTCTTTTGTTTGGTAACAACTAAGAAGATAAGGCAGAAGGATTGGCCCTTCCTGTAGCTTCATCTCATCCATGTATCCAACCTCAATTATATCTAAATATCCAAATCAACCAATTGAATAAAGTTGAAATCTTATAGTAAAAAAAGTTGCAGAATGTACGCATAATTGAGAAGGGCTACTTGTAATAGTTATAGCCAACTAATTTAACTGATTTATTTTGGCTTTATTTTGACAGAAGCAACCCTTATTAATAATTAAATTCAACTAAGTTAATATAATATCCTATATTACTGAATATTTATATTTATTCTTATTTTTTATTATATTTATATCTACTTAAATTATTTTAAATTTTAAAATAATTTTTATCAAGCATAATTATTTTAATTTGTGTCTGTTAAAGTCATTTTTATTTTGATTTATCTAATTGATGTAGTCCTTGAAAATTTATTTTTTCAAAAGTCAATTTTAATAAATTACTTTTAAAAAGATAAAAGTTGTACCAAATCAAACATCTGAAAAATTAATTGCATCAATTATTTAATATTATTAGAAAAATTATTTTTAATGGCCATTTATTTTATTTTTAACGATAATAGAAATAGCCGCTAATATATTTATTAGTAATTAGACATTAATTGTCTTATGTTTTGTTACTAAATCTTTTAATGATAATTATACAATTGCCAATAAAAATATTTTTAATAGTTGTAAACAATATATAATAATCATTATAACATATAATAAAAACGATAAATATATAATTACGATAAAAATATAACTTAAATAAAATATATATTTAATTATTCTGTTAGTCCCTATAGTTTCGCGAAATTTTTAATTAGGTGCCTATACTTTTTTTCCTTTGAATTGGGTCTCTTCACCAATTTTTTTATTCAATTGAGTTCCTACACTTTTTTTTTTCTTTTATTTGAGTCTTTGTACCAATTTTTTTTTTAATTGGGTCCTTATATAATTAAACTAATTACTATCAAGAGGGACCTAATTGAAAAAAAAATTGGTGCAGGGACCCAATTAAAAGGAAAAAAAAAGTATAAAGACCTAATTGAAAATTTCACGAAACTATAGGACCAACAGAATAATTAAACCTAAAGTATATAATAGCTATTATATTATAGCTACCTATGATGCACAGGCACTACATAGGATATGACACGACACGGGACACGCCGACACGTAAATTTTAAAATCTTATAAGACACGGAGACATGTATACATATAAAATATAAAATATTTTTTAGATAAATCTTAATGATATTTTTTATATTAAAACATAAAATTTTTTTAATTATTTTTAAAGTCTTATTTTAATTATATAAAGTATTTAAAATATTTTTTATTTTAATAAATAATAACATATACTATTTCTAAATTTATTTTAAAAATATATGTTAAGAATAAAACTGGATACGTTGACACGTGATGGTATTTAGGTGTGTCTAAGCATGTTTAGAGAAGAATTTTTTATTTTTTATTAAGATATTGTTGGACACAACAAACACATGTATCAGACGAGTATTAATGAGTGTCGTATCTAAAATATGTCTGACACGCGAATACGACAACTTATTCGTGCTTCATAGATAGCTACTAAAAATTTAGACCTAAAAGTAATTATTTGTTGTAGCGTGAGGCAATGGAAGATGTGAAATTCACCATCACCAAAAACATCCCGAAATTTTTCCACAAAGATCCCATGACGCTGCTAGACCGAAACAAATGAACATGAATATTATTGGCCGAAACAAATAAAAACAAGTAACTTAGGTCCGCCAGAAAATTAATGATTAGGTTTCAAAATGCGGCTTCTGATTTGGATCTGGTCCCAAAAAAAAAATAGTATTACCAAAAACTATGTCAAAAACTCCACGTAGTTTTTTTTTGTTTAATTAATGTGTTGGTTCCTATAGTTTTATAAAATTTTTAATTAGATTTTTATATTTTTTTCTTTTAATTGGAACTTTGTATCAATTTTTTTTCAATTAGGTCTCTTTTGATAATAATTGGCTTAATTGTATAAGGACCCAACTAAAAAAATGATACAAGGACTCAAATAAAAAAAAGAGTGTAAGGACTCAATTACAAAAATAATTTGGTGCAAGAACTCAATTAAAAGGAAAAAAAGTATCGGAACCTAATTAAAAATTTTACAAAACTATAAGGACCAACAGAGTAATTAAACCTTTTTTTAATTTAAATAAAAACTTTATAGTCTTATTTACTTAATTTATGTAACAATTCCTCTAAGTGAACAATGAGAGATGCGAACAATGTGAATAACAGATTTCAAGTCCACTAACCATTCAATTTCACTTTCACCCCAAACCAACCACCTTTACCTAATTTCACTTAGACCTAATTACACCCCCTTTTAATCCAAATTCCCTTTTTCACCGCAGTCAGCCGTTGGTCACCTACCTCAGCACACAGTCTCCTTTGTCGGCGAGAAAGCTCCCAAGCGCTGCCGTCTCCTACTGTCACCAGCCCTGAGTGCAGGTGGGTCATTCCGTATTAAGAATAAACATCTTATTTTGCATGAAGAACAAACATCTTATTCGCATTAAGAACAAACATCCAATTTGCATGAAAAATAAACATCCGCATGCACGATGGAGGACAAAGCTGGGCTGCTTGCAGCGGCGCGATGGAGGCGAGGGGAGCAGAGGTAGTCACTGCAGCGTGATGGAGAACGAAGTTGGACTGCTTGCAGCGTCACGAGGGAAGTGCGACAAGGCTGGGATGCCTGCAACGATGGGCGGGATAGAGGCGCGACGAGGCTGGGCTGCGTGTGGTGGTTGGGGAGGCGCGACAAAGTACGAATGTGTGCAGCAGTTGCGGACGGACGAGGAAGTCGGAATGCGTGTGGTGGTTCGCGAGAGACGGCAGGGGGTTGTAGGGACTAGGGGTGGGGCGCAGTGCAGGTGTGAAAGGAAAGATTTGTGGTTGTTAAAAGTCAAATTCAAAACAAAGATTATATCTAACTAATTCAAAATTTAATTTTTAAAATTAAAATTAAATTTCTTTTTTTTTTTACCTATTGTTTATGTCGTTAATAAAAAACATTGTTCCCGTATACTTTATCTTTATGTAATATTAGGAAGAATTATGTTTGTGAATGGGTAAAACACCTAAAGAAACCAAATGAAGAACAATATTATGTGATAGTCCCAAATGATATAATGTTACATGCATATCTGATTTTAACAATGAAATTATATAAATCAAAGCAGATCAACTCGATTTAAACTTCTTCCATGTAAATCGAATTTAATGTATTCGATTTATCTATCTGCTATGTAAATTGAATCAATATAATTTGATTTAGCCTTGCCCTATATAAATCAAAATTAAACAATTCGATTTATCACTTATACCCTATAAATCGATATTAATGGATTCGATTTACGTGAATAGGATTTCGCATGGTGTAAATCGAATTAATTACATTCGATTTCCTGCATATGGTGTCACATATAAATAGCTCACTGATTCGATATATATATATATATATATATATATATAGTGGAACTCACAATGGCTAGTGGTGATATTTTTTAGTTCTAGTGCACTATAGAGAATCGATTAAGAAAAAATGAGATCTGGAATGAAATTTACTAATAAGGATCCATTGAGTATTTTTCTCAAACCTTCTACGAGTTTCATCGAGTTTTAGAATAATAAAATCTAAAAATTGGGGCTGCTTGGCATGAAATGAGTAGAGAGATTATTCTACAGAATTTCGATTTTCGTGTTGTGTGATGGTGTGAAGTACAATTCATTCGTCATAGACAATGACAAAGATTTGCAAGTTCTGTTCCATTGTGGTCATCAATTTTTCAAGATAAGGACCCATGGGCTATTGACCAAGCTAGTAGATGTGATCTATAGTTCAACAGGCTCGAACCCGAATCCTCAATATTCAACAATGACAACCATCTCTAGTTCAATGCCTCTTGGTGCTTTATCATCTATGCCTGTGATTGCTCCTGAGGTAGTTTTTGTTGCATCACTGTCCTTATCAGCTTATCTATACTTTGTGGCGGAGAAGTAACTGATAACTGACATTTCTGTGAGCTTGCTATTATGATAGACGGGACTCCTATTATAGTCCCGATTTTCGAGGAGAAGGGAGCACCGAATGGTGTCGAAGATACACTGTGGGATGATGATGATGATGATGTGGAGCCTACCACGATTGTTGATGATAATGATGATGACATAACGATGAGTATTTCAGCTAGGGTTGGTGGAGCATCTAGTTCAGCTGACTCCAATGCATCACTAGCATCGTTGTGCCACCTCCACTCACGTTGACTCAAACGTGTCCCAACACGATGTCTCTGCTCAACACAATAGTTGTCTGAAACATCAGGCATTTGATCCATCTCGAGGTCCCTTCTCACTCAATGTTGGCTGGTAACCTGACAACCTACGACCCAAGACATATTATCAACAATGGCCATAAACTGAAAAATAGTAACACACATAACAACTATAAACATTGAGTACCTCATCACCAACAGTCAATGAAAGACGTCATACCCATCGAGCTTAAAACCCGAGAACCGCCAAAAGATCCATGACTGGAGGAGCTGTAATGGACCGGCCAACTTAACCATGTGCCTGTTTACCATACGGCACAAGCATCGATATAACCATGATAGAGTAGCAGATCCTCAGCTATATCTTTCTATGTCCTCTAATCTCGGTACATACGACAACCACCTAATATGCTTACGTATGCTGGACTTGTCACTAAAGAGCTACGTCGATAATAGCATCATGACGTACGCTCTCGCGTACCTCTTGACCGTCTCCTCGTATGCGCCTTGGAAAAGGTCACTGAATGTCTCCTGCATCCAAGTGCACTTCACAGTATACTTGTCGATGCAATCCGTCGATGTACCGCTCAAAGTTTGTCAGACATCTGCTGACGTATTGTCCATCGATAAGGAGCCATAGCTGGTACACTACATCCTATAGTGTTATCGTGCACTTCCCGAATAACATATGGAAAGTATGCGTCTTCGGACTCCATCTCTCCACAAATGCACTCACTAATGGCTCATCCAACCTAAACCAGTGGTCGTTGAGCCTCGCGAGATGGGTTAGGCCGGCCATATGCAGGTATGCATGATCCTTTCGTCTAGGAACATACCATGCTGCCTCCTCATACTCGTGATACACAAGTGGGCTACATGACGATGAAAAAAATTCTCTAAGGACCATAAGAATTTGAAAAACAAAAATCACCTAAAATGAATAATTCTAATGAAAATATACTTTCATGTAAAATATTATTGAAATCTGGATATAGATAACCTAATATTTAAGAAATATATTCAATTAGATGAAACCAAATTAACCCAAATTAAATTAAATTCTAAGAGAAAGTAGTTAATCTAATATTTACGACGAAAAGCTTTACCCTAAACTATGACTAAATAAATTTCAATAAATCAAATTAAATCCTTGCTAATCACATTTAATAATTAATAATTCATATTTTTAAATAAAATAAATTAAATCATGTTAAATCTTTGCTAATCTTCTTCTACCTAGTTAATCTAACACTTGAGACCTAAATAACCTAAATCAATACTCTAACTACTATTTGAAGTTTAAAAATTCTACTAACGTGTTTAATCAAGTTTTAAACGATTTAATATCACTAACAATTTTTTATTTCTTAAAGAAAATAAATTAATTTTCTTATTCACTATCTTCTTCATGAACGCTACCAGCAATATGGACAACTCTGTCCAACCGATAAATTTGATTCGAGTTGTCTTTCATTTTCCCAATTTGAATATTGTAGTATAGATATCTCTACTGTGTTCGGATGTTGGGTTTTAGCGAGTGAAATTTGGTGAAATGTAATTTGAATCAAGTAAATTTGAATTATATATATAGGGAACACTATGCTAAATCAAACCTACTGGGTCGATTTATTACTATAGCACATTGCTCATAAATCGAATTAAGTACATTCGAATTACTATGTGTGTAATTCGATTTCATTGAATTCGATTTACTAGTAGTTATAAAACCATGGGATAGATCGAAACTGCTTTTATTGATTTACTGGGGGGCATTTCGAAATTCGTTACTTGGTAAATCAACACTAGTAAATTCGATTTACATGAAATTCTACTATTTCGAATTTATTTAATTCAATTTATATAAAAATATCAATGAAGACTTTCATATAACGTTATTTGTTTTGGGACTTTCACATAATATTAATTACTGTTTGGTTTATCATGTGTTTTATTCTTTGTGAATTATATTTCAATTTTAACAGAAATCAACTCCGAGCCAATCCTTTTCAGAATAAAAGACAATTGTAAATGAATCGATAAAAAATTTAAAATGTTGGTAACTTATTGAATCTGTCTATTTTTTAGCGGTTAACCACTACAAGACACACACCGAATAGCGGCGGTTTTCTGATGGATTTGCGGCGGTTTTAAACCGCCGCAAAATGAGATACCAGCGGTTCTAGAAGCGTTGCGGGTTAGGGGGTGGAGATTTGATTTTGCGGCGGTTTCATGAAACCGCTGGCACAACCGCTACAAAACCAAGGAATAGCGTCGTTTGATTTAGCGGCGGTTATAAACCGCCGCTATTTTAGTGAGTGGATTTAAAAAAATAAATTGCAGCGGTTACAAAACCGCCACAAATTTATGTGTGTCTTTTAAAAAAAATTGCGACGGTTTTGAACCGCCGCATTTTTTAAACAAGCTTAAAAAAAAAACTGACTAATTACAATAATTTGCACCATTTTTCTTTACTATAACCTATTTTCTTTGCATCATGTTTATTAAACTTGAGATATTAATATAAAAAATACTAAATAAACAATATTAAACTCGTAGATAAATCCAAAATGTTAACTTAAAAAACACTTAATTGTAAAATCAAAAAACATGATAATCGAGCACTACTTATATATATATATATATATATATATATATATGGGAAAAACAAAAATAAGGTGGTAAAATTAAGCACCTTAGAAAAATCCTAAATATTGAAGCCCCGTTGAGAGTCATCACTGACAAATATAAGTCATGAGACATATTTCATTTGGATTCTTGTGCAAGTCTTTGCGTCTCATTTTGGTCATTGTTGAGAGTTCCCATAGTGAGAGACGGACAGTAATATTGCTTTCTCAAATTATAGACCATATCAGTTGCCTTTCACATCTGTCGGTGGACTTCTAATAAAATGTGAAAAAGCCAAACAAAAACACATTTAAATTTGCTTCATAATATATATATATATAACAAAGAAATTGGTAATTATGGAACACTGAATCTAATGGAACTTTGAATTGTATAAAATCGTACCATTAGGCCAGCAAATGGAACATCCCTTGCAAGAGTAAAGAAATATCTATAAAAAAAAAGATTCATGCACCAAGTTATGAGACAAATAAACAAATTCAACAATTATCTTAATATAAGAAAAGATACGTCATTAGTAAGTTTTGACCCTGCTAACTAAATTCTTGCAAATGTCAAAGATCAACCTAACTGTTAATTGAATATTAATATATTATGTAAGTAGCTCAAGACTTCAAGGCTTCCCCCCAATAGGATTCCATATAAATTGAAGGTTAGTTGACCCTATTTCACTGAACTACTTTGTATCGGTGATTGATATTTTTTTTAAAATATAAGTAAAAGCTAACTATTCAATTATATACATAGTAATGTCCAGTTAATATAAAATTTGGGTTTAATGATCATTATAGTATATATATCACACGGTAAATTATTGTGGATCTAGAAGGAAACTAGATTTCATATAAAGCAGAAACAGTTTGATTTCCCATTATGACATATTCATATCACATAGACTCATTTTACATCTCCGGTTGCTGTTTACCCATTCAGTGTCAACTGACACCTATTGAATTTACAAAATAATAAAACTGAATCATGAAAAGAATTGCCTAATTGTTGCCTAGAATACAATACTTCATCCAAAAATCTATCAAATCTAAAATAGGACCTCTAGTGTCATTATGTAAGTTATATAAGAGAAATTGAGTGTTTCTAGAGTATACCTTGCATATAAACCCTTTAAGCCCTGTATTCTCCATATTGAGCAGCCCGCATGGAACATCCCTGTATAATAACCATATAGTTTTTGGCTAGAATTCATTGCAATGCCATCATTCATGGCGATAGAACTCCAAGATGAATATGTTCCCTACACTTGCATGCGTTGCTTCATCACTTTGCATGGAACATATACAACAGAACCAAGAGAATCTTCTACAAATATACATTAAAATGAGGCAGAACATTATTCTTTGCAAAACCAAATGGTCACAATTTCACAGAATTCATGCTTAAAATGCATTTGAATGTAGAAGAGAGGAGTGAAAATAGGGAATGTATGACAACAAGATTTGATACCTAAAAGGAGTATGAGACAACTTACTGTAACCTGCTGGAGAAATATTAAACTTAGGTACAAAATTAAAATGGGCGCTGAAACAGAAACAGAAGGGGGGGAGGACTTTGGCATATTCAGTCACATTGCATTTTTTCCTAAACATAACACTTAGTGAGTCAATATGAATAACTTCAGAAGGTACAAAAGTTTTAGATGCTCCAGATTAGCTTACCAACAGCTCCAGCAAACATTAAGGTCTTCCAAAAATGGAGCCATAAAGAAAATGTATACCTCGTGCAACTGCTTCTTCTTTTCTTCACAGTTCCTATATTTTTGATATATCAAATGAAATAAGATGCACGTTAATTTCCATATTATCAGGTTATGATTACTAATCATGGAAACTCCAAACTAAGTAAAACCATCAAACATCAAGGTATATACCTGTTCCCGTTTTCTCAATTCAGCCTCTTTGGATTGGAGTTCCTTCTCCTTCCTTTTCATATCCTAAATATGAAATAGATTCAGAAAAAACAATCAATCCTAGAAACAATACACAAAATACACATATAAATAAAGCAGGAATTCAAGAACCTAAATACATACCGTCGATGAATCAAGAGGTATGTCGACAGTTGCACCAAGGCCATAATTGTAATCAGCGGATTCTGGCTTCAGAGGTGGAAGCCTTGAATTTGCACTAAAACCACTATCACATTAGCATACAAATAATTAGATAGATCATAGATATGTGAAGAAGCACAGACTTCAATGTAGAAGATAGAGGCATAAAGAACATTGGCCTAGGTAGTTTAATCAACAAAAATAAAGGATATGAAATCTGATCTCACTATATATATATATATATATATATAAAATAACTATTGGTATTCGATAAACCTATCACTAACTATTGGTATGCGAAGTCCCTATCACTAACACAAAACAAAACAATAAATTGATACCAAATCAAGAAAAAAAAGATTAATGTGGACCAATTTGAATTCTGAATCCAAAAGGAAAATAGAACAAAACTGAAAGAGAGGTTTTGTACATACCAGTAATCTAAACAAAGAAGCTGATTGATGATGGACCCACTGGCAATGGGAAGCGCAATGCAGCTGGTACTGACGGGCAGAAAGGAACGGCAGCAAGGATTTGCGCGCAGAGGTGTGTTTCGCGCCTCTGCCCCTTTTGTGTTCGCACGAGGAAGATAACAAACTACGAATCTGATTCTTGTCAGGTTTGAAAGTTGAAACACAATAGAAAATTTCAATAATGGCATAGCAAAATCACACTAGTACTGAGATAGAGAGTTTCAATCACAGAATAATCTAAGTTCATCCCATGACAGGGATGAAATTGCCACACAATGCTAAATGAAACTTCCAAATTATAAAAACAAAATCTAAATTCTATTGGAACTGATCTCAATAAAATAATAGTTAATTAAATTGAAGGCAAAATCTTCGATCTAAAATGGAAGTGAATTGAATTAAAAAAAAATAGGGAACACGGTGATAATCTTCGGAAGGGGCAACTATAGCATCAAGAAGGGGAGAATAAGAATACATCAAAGTCCTCAAAGTAGTGTGTCTTCTATTTTCTTCTACTTCGTTTAATTTTCTAAATCACAGTTTAGCTTAGCCTCCGAAATAAGTTCAGCTCACAGAAGGAAAAGGAAGAACCTGTGATGCGTGGTGGAGGCGACGAGGGTCACAGCGACAGAGGTCGGAGGAGATAGTGGCAGACTCGAACCACACACAACGTATGAGGAGATGGGGCTCAGATATGGCTGAAGAGACGAAACAGAGGAGCATGTTGTCACAGATTGCAAAAGCATCATTGATGAAGCTCGGGAAAGGAGGGTTAGGGTTAGCAGGGTTTGGGGGCTTTTGTCGAAGTGGGAAAATAGGATAAAGGTGCGTGTAACGATGCCGACAGCAACAAAGGTTCATAAGACAGTAGAGGAAAATATGGCCAAGAACAATGCAAGAGAACTCAGGGAGGAAAAACAAAGATGGTGATGAGGGCTTCTGAAAGAGGAAAAATAGAATGAAGATTGAGAGAGAAGAAACTAGACAAACCCTGAGGGAAAAGTTAAAGGCAGACAAATTTAGCATCGATTATTATTCCAACCGCCGACAAATCGGGGCATATAGCTGCTCTTTTTAACACTGTCGGCAAACTGCGATGAAACAGCCACAAAACTGGCAGATAGCAGCGTTTTCGCTAACCGCCTTGAATTGCCCGTTGCAATCTTCCGCGTCTTTTGTAGTGAACATATTTAAAATAGTAAAATATAAAAATTTTAAAAATATATTTTATATATAAATATATTATTTTATTATATTTAAATTAATTATAATTATTTTAATTTAATTTTAAAATATTTAAACTTTTAGTTTCACCAATTCGACAATCAAATTGATTATCTCGATTAATCACATAATATTTTATGTAAAATAATCATTAAAAGTTATTAAATGAGTTAATTAATATATATGTTTGAGTAATAATAGTTAAAAATTATATGTGTCAAACATCTAAGTTATCATTAAATAGTATATGAAAAAACGAAGTGACAAGCTAAAGATAAGAATCGTCTTTCAAGACTTGTTTAAGACCTATAAAACACAGATATTTTTTTATTTATCGTATTTTTATGTTAGATATATTTTAGACACGATATATATTGATATTCGTTCAATATATCCGTCTTATGTGTTCAACTATATTTTAATAATTTTTTTTCAAACACGTTTGGATATACTTAAATACTATAAGTCCATAATGTATCAACATATTCAGTCTTATTCTTAACATGTATTCTTGAAAATAGTTTAGAAATAATATATATTATTAATTATTAAAATAGAATATATTTTAAATATTTTATATAATTAAAAAATATATTAAAAATAATTAAAAAAATATTTTATACTCTAATATCAATAAAATACTAAAATATTATTTTAATTTATCTAAAAAGTATTTTATATTTTATATATATACTATGTTTCTGTATCTTATAAAAATTTTAAATTTGTGTATTTATATATTCTATATCATATTAGGTCCCATATCTATTTTAGTGTCCATGTATCATAACTAACGACAAAGTCTTAGAGTGCTATTAATTATAAAAGTATCAAACATTAAGAACCGAAAACTACATATATTTTTCATACCTAATTACCTTACCTGCACGTACTACCTTTGTAATTAAGTAACTTATATATATGTATGTAGGTACGTAAGATTGTAGGGAATGTATTAGGTTGGTGTTCCTTTCGGATTAATATATGGTTGGCCTGGCCAAACTTTTTAATGTGCTTGACTATTATAAATATTAAAATTAAGATTGAATTAATGTGTTTAAAGGTATATATTAATATTATTAATGAAAAATTTAAATATATTATTTTAATAAATAATATATATTAAAAATTAAATTTTATATGTTTTTATAAAAAAAATTAATTTATAACTTTAGCATATATTTTCCTTAGCGTAATCCTTAAAATTAAATTAAAGAAAACAAGAAGTTTGGTCAGGCCTAATAATTTATTTTTTTAAAAAAAATATGAAAAAAGATAAACTTTTTGTTGATTAAGCACAAAGTTGTAAGGATCATAGGTAAAACTTTGACATAATTCACATAAGATAATGTTATGGAAAAAAATAGTTCAATTCACATAATCTAATGTGTTTCAAAAGGTAAATTCGATCAGGTTATGCATAAATGTACTAGAATCTCTATCATCAATGTAATTTATACAAGGTATTTGAATTGAAAATGATTAATTTGCATTAGTATTTAGCAATAGGAATGTTCATAAATCGAATCGAATATTAAAATTTTTATCATAGGATTCGATCTTATCTGACAATTTTCGGATTAGATCGAATGGTTGAATGTCTTTCAAAAAATAAATTAAACAATAAAAAATAAACCAACAAAATTGAAAAAAAAAACCCAAAAATAGAATTTTAAGTCAAAATTAAACATCGATGTTTACTAATAAAAAGAAAAATAATCGATTCCAACCACAATACTAACACAAGTATACATATAAAAACAACAACACGAAAGCAAGCATAATAAAGATGGCGAGAACAAAAGTGCAATATAACAAAATCAAGCAGCCAAACAAAGGCAAGCAGAACAAAGCGTAAGAATAAAGAAGTGCAGGGAACCAACGAAAAATACATATGAGAATGGAGAGCAACGGAACACCAGCGAGAACAAAAAAGAAGGGAATCGACCAGAACAAAAAAACACAAAACTGGCAAGAAATTAGAAGTACAGAACTGGAAAAAACAAAGAAACACAGAATCAATGAGCTTTTTGGCGTGGCGAAATATGAGGTAGCGAGTGGCTATGGACAAAACGAGTGGTGAGAAATCTTTAGCGTAACCGATGAATTGAGGGCGGATGATGGTGACGGAAATGAACCATGAGGAGTAGTCAGGAGAAGGAGACATCCAACGTGGTGACGCAAAGGATGAATGATGGTGGACAATGAGAACTATGCAGAGGCAGTGAGGTGAGGAAGCGTAACTGAAAACGGAAGGAAATGGGAAATAGGGTCTCTGATTAGTAAGTGATATTTGATTGTTTGAATTAAGGATACAGAATGTGTATATATTTTTATTTATTTATATTTTTTATTTTTATCTAAATTTGTAGATTTGAAAATTGGATCTATGGATACATATTTGAAATCGACTATCTGATTCTATTTATTTGTATATCGAATTGGATTGGATCGATCTGATGGACCTGCAAATTGGATCCTTGAATTTTGGATCAAATGTGGATATATACCCCAAGGATCTTACAGATCAGATCCGAATTTATTCATCCCTATTTCATGATTTATCATCAGTCATAATTGCAAACACCTACTACAATTATGAATGTTGGACTAAAAAGTGTTGAATCATTGTGATTTATGTGTGAAAGAAAGGAATTTTAATGAGCTACTTTGATTTACGATAGCCGCAAAAAAAATGATAATACATTATGATTTGTGTTTATATCAATTTTCACCATTTGTTGTGACCATAAATAAAGAAAAAACGTTTTCAGATGCAACACTTTTATTAGAATTCACCTCAAATGACAGAATATTATTTATTTGTTTATTCATCACAATGGTAAAATTACAAAATTTATGGATGAAACAACTTTTGGTAGCATGTTAAAACTTTTGTTAATTCTGCTCTTTTTTTTCTGACCTACAATACAATATTTTACAAAAAGTGTGTCAATTTGGTCAAAAGCATGTTTCTATGATTTTGCGCAGACTTCCAATAGCACTGGATCAATAATGATGTGCGCAACATAAGAGTTTTTCGATCAATTGACAATAAGATAGAAGTATTATTTTACTGCCAATCTAGGTTTGTGAAAATTCAGATAATTGAACTATTTGTAATATTTGAGGAGATATTTGTGGACTCTGGAGAATGGAAGAAAGTTGTGATTCATAATATGAATAAGTGAGATCACCTTTATTTAATGTATAGAATATGAACCATGAACATGAGACAACTATAGGAGATGATTCGTTGTTTGGACAACTAGCAATTGTGTTGATGGAACCACTCATCCAACATCAACTAGACTATGAAACTTTTATGAAAGCCACAGATATTGCAGAAGATTCATTCAAAACAAGAAAGATGAAAAGCCACTAAATATTTTATACGATACTAGTGACAACTAAGAAAGTAATCCACTCATATAAACTTGATATTCTACTTACGAGACATATCAATATCCAAATCCTTTTCCCCCATTAATTTAAGAGCCATGCAACAAGTTGATTACAATTGTAGTGAAGACCTATAACATTCAACCATCTGTTGAGTACAAGGTATTAAAATTCGACCAGCATAAATACCATGAAAAGTGCAAATAATATGGTCAAGGTTGTAACTGGTTGATCTGTCTCACTTTACAACTGAAAAAGTTTATTGAGAGATATGCAAGTACATGGTCAAAAAACATGTTTGGCTACTAATGTTTTAACAGACCATATTGTAAATTCTTCACCCTCACTTCATACTTTCCTATATCATTCTCTCTGTCTCTGCCTCCTTTGGATATGTTACTCTTTCTTTCTTTAGATCTTGATGTCTTTATCCTTCTAGACTTATTTTGATATTGTTGTTATTGTTAGAATTAAAAGATGTGGTTATAGTGGAGTTGTGGTGTCAAATATTTGAGTTAACATAGAAGAAGGGTGAGATGCCATTAAGAATTTAGAGATTCTAATGGGTTGGTGGCAATAGTAAGGAGTTGAAAGTTCAAATGAGGGATAGAGTTGATTTGGGTAGGGTTGGTGGGGTGAGCTAAGATTGGATGGTGGTGAATGGTTGGGTGTTGGCGGTAGATTGAAATGACAGTTACAATCGGGGAGGTGGTGAAAAGTTAAGGTGGAGGAGTGACAGTAGTGGGTGCTCAGTAAAAAATGATGTCACGGCGACAATGACAATGAGGTAAGTGTAAAATTGAAGGATGAAGGGGATACTAAATGGGGGTTGCGTGATGAAAAAAGTACAGTGGTGAACTAAATGAGGGTTGAAGAGAGAAAAGTGTGATAATGATATGAAAAGAATAAATGGCTATTTTTAACCATCAGAGATTTGTATGCTGACAAAATTAACTAAAAAAAACTAAACTAATCTTGTATCCATAAAAAATGAGTTCTATTCGAAAAAATAACTACTCGTTAAATTGAGTTTCTACCTTTTAGAATTGATTTTATTAATTTTTTTCTGAAATTCCAAAATTACCCTTATTATTATATTCTCCAAAATTTTCTAAAAATTTTTTACTGATGTTTTTGAGTCTTTTTCTTTCATAAAAAGTCAAACTTTAACCATAATTATTCTTTTTCTCTTTTTTTTTTTTATTTTTCTCTTTATCATAATCACCATTCCCATTCTCTTCATCATCATTATCATCTTTACCATCATCCTCGATGTGTCAAGGTAAAAATGTTGTCATAGCAGTCACGGTAATAAATTTGACATAGCCAAACATCGATTCGAAAAACAACATTAGCGAAGCATAGTTCCGTGGTGTGAGAAAGCCACCATGGAAAAAATTCACAGTAGAGATACAATATCCATGGAAGAAGGCAGTGTGTGGCTTGAAACCTTCAATTCTGCTAAGGAGGTACGAGAGTGATGATGGAAGGCGAAGGAGACAACAACGAAGAGGAGTGCAAGGGAGAGAAGAAAAAGGGAGATGCAAGCTAAGTGCAAGGGTGGGACGATGGTAGCTGATGGTGGGGTGGGGGTGAGCGAGGAGTAGGGATGAGATGGTGGCTGGGAACGTGGTGATATTAGAGTGATGGAGGAAGTGGAGATGGGTACTGTAGGTAGGAAAGAAGGTAGGATTTATTTGATATAGAAGAAGATGACACAATATTTTAATAATTGGTGATTTGCATGGCCTTTTTTTTTTTTGTTAAAGAAAGGCGGCTAAGCCCAGACAAAGAAACGCCAAAGAAAAACAATCAAAACTCAAGGATTACAAGGCATTTTTCTGAGATAGTATCAACCCCTTCACATCATCAAAGTTCAAACTAGTTAGCTCGAAAAAGCGACTATGAATTTAAAGGGACATTCAGTTTTGGTACTTTCTCTCGCAAGCCAATCTACACAATGGTTAGCTTCCTTTGCTATGTGTCTAAAAACTATTTTTCAAGATCTTCTCTTGAACTAGGCAATTTTTCTTTTTGCTTCAGTGTGTAGATTTGTTTTAATGCTACATTGATTTATTATTTCTAGCGTCTCCATAAAGTCTAGCTCAACTTCTATCCTTTTCATTCTCAGATCTACAGCCATCTGCAGTCCATGTATGACCCTCTAAAGTTCTGCTTTTGCGAACGAGTAAGTCCTAAATGAGCCATGAAACCTCCAATCCATTCTCCCTGGCAAGTACTTAATAAACTCCCACACCCACTCTTTTGACTTTGCAGGTGAG
Organism: Arachis stenosperma; assembly: GCF_014773155.1. Taxonomy (NCBI): domain Eukaryota; kingdom Viridiplantae; phylum Streptophyta; class Magnoliopsida; order Fabales; family Fabaceae; genus Arachis; species Arachis stenosperma. The sequence goes on from NC_080384.1 coordinate 11,748,640, forward strand.
ATAAAAAACCATTAGTGTTCAACTTGATCCATCCAAGTAGAGGTAGTTGCCATTTAAAGTTTGTTCTTCTTGTCTTTTCGCGTTCTACCAAGAGGTACTTCTTCTAGAATGTCCTTTTGTAGTTGGATATACATTCTCTACTAATCTGAACAACATTTAAAGGTCTATTGAAATTAGGATTATGCACTTCTATATTTCTCCATCTCCATAACCACCAGCATCCTACCATAAACTCATCTTTCCATTCATTCTGACAATTCTTCCCTAAATCATCCAACAGGTTTAATTCCATCCAGGATTGCAGGAAAATTGAAAGGAAAGGCACTATTACAGATGGTTGAATAAGTTTATACTATATTACTGCAGCACTTGGGCAGTCCCTCAAGGCTTGAAGTATGGTCTCTTCCGTCTGGAGGCACTTATGACAAAACGGCGATATTCTCATTAATCTAGCTTTTCTTTTTAAAGTCAAGAGTTTTTCATGTGTTGTCTGCTAGATAAAGATCCGTATTCCCTCTGGTCCTTTCCATTTCCATATGACTCTTCATATCTTGTTTTCTTCCTTGTTCTGCCTAGTAAGCATTTTATAAGCTGATGAAATTGTGAAAATACCATTTGCTTTATGTATCCAGCATAAGATGTCTCTTCTTTTATCTTTATTTGGTGGGATTTTTATTTTTTATTTTTTTGTAAAGTATGGATTGTAATGAATGGCTCCATGTTCAAAGTGTTCGATCCTCTTTCTTCATTCACATAATCAATTATCTTTGCCTCCACTATTTTTATAGGAATCTGATTTACACTCTTCTTAATTAGGCTCCTAGTGTTAGAGATCCAATAGTCCTTCCAAAATAGAGCTTTGCTCCCATCTCCTATAATCCATCTACAATTTTTTCTCAATCTTGGCAACACTCTCTTTAGTTTTTTTTTCCACTTGTGAATGTTTTCTATTCTTTACATTTTCAAATAATTTATAAGTGTTGCCCCCTTCACTATGGGTGATAACTCTCATCCATAGTGCCTCTGGTTCTGTTATGATGCGCCAGTAAGCTTTCATCATAATGGTTTCATTCATATATTGTGGACTCTTCATCCCTAATCCTCCCTATTTCTTTGGTAGACATAGAGTCTTCTAAGATATGTTGTGTATACGTTTTTGTTGCTGACAATTTCCGTAAATAAACATGTGTTGTGCTTTCTCCACTTCATTGCATATCCTTTTTTGCAGCATTGAGTTTTGCATATCGTAATTTGCAATAGGATTAAGCATTACTTTAGCTAGAGTGGTACGCCCTGCTAACGACAGACATTGACTCTTCCATCCCTTAAGCTTTTCCTAGACTCTTTGGAGAACATGTTTGAATTTTTCTTTTCCTCATCTATGATTAGATATCATAGCACCTAGGTACTTATCCGGACTTTAGTTCTCTTGGAATTGACAAATGTTCATAATGTCCAGTTTAACGTCATTCTTCACATTATTTGAGAACACCATAGTAATATTTTCTTTACTCACCTTTAATCCTGACGCCTCATAAAATTTTTCCATAGCTTCCAAAATAATTATAATCTGATCAGTGTTGGCCTCCGCAAACACAAAGAGACCATCCACAAAGAGAAGATGCGAAATTGCTGTCCATCTCCTCCCTGCAGTATTGGATCTCCATCTTCCTGAAGTGGCATACTCCTCAATTAATTGGGACAACTTGTGTGACATTGAGATAACGTAGTGCATGATTATAGTTATAAGTTTATCTGGAAGGCCAAATTCTTACAAATAGATATTTAGGAAGGACCATCACACACAATCATAAGCCTTCTTAAAGTCAAATTTAATCGCATAATATGACGAAGTTTTTTAGCAATCATAATATTATCTTGTATTTTTCGACCTGGAACAAAACTCAACTACTGAGGAGCAATTCTCTCAATCAGTGCTAGTTTTAACCTTTCTATTATGATCTTCGATAATCCCTTGTAACTCACATTATATAGGGAGATTGACCAAAATTGTGAAATGAATTGTGGGTGAGAAACTTTTGGGATGAGAGTAATAAGAGTGTTGTTGAAGTCCTTAATGAACTCAAGTTCTCTCCAACACAACTGCATCTGGTTAAAGATATTTAACTTAATTCAGTCCCATTGGTCTTTGTAAAAAGAGGCTACCCATCAATGCCTAAGGCTTTTAGAGAGCCTATATTAAAATAGGCTCTTTTAATTTTATTTTAGGTGGGTAGCAAGTCCATGTTTCTTCTTATGTCTTCCTTTAAAAGGAGAATAAAAATGTGTCACATTTAGAAATTGTGGGAAGTCTATCTCCTCTTGAAATAGCTCATTATAAAATTGTACGACAAATTTTTTCAGTTCTTCTTAATCTTCTATCTATTCACTTTGAAAATTTCTCAATTTCACAACTCTATTCTTCCTTTGTTTGATGATAGTCTTTGTGTGATAATATCGTGTATTGCGGTTACCTTTTACAATCCACCTCTCGCAACCACATAGCTTCTTCTCGATCAAGTAATTTTTCGAGTTCTGCATTAAGTTGTTTCTCAAATTTCTCCATAAATGGGTTCTTGGAGTGTTCCTGTGCCCTTTAAATTCCTCTAAGTTTATTTAGCAACTTTCTTTTCTACTGCCCCACATGTCCGAATACTTCTTTGTTCTAATTCTTCAAGTCATTAGCGATTAGACCAAGAGCTTAACTGAGAGTTACATCCTTATTTCAATTTTGATTAATGAAATCATCAAATTTTGGGTGCAACTTCCACATAACCTCATATCTGAACGGCCTATATCTGCATCTCTAGTTTTGTGGTTCTAGAGTGAGAAAAAGTGGATGATGGTTTGATCTGGTTCTAGTAAGCACTTCAACTTTAGCCTCTTCAAACCTCATTCTCCAATCGGCATTGACCAGCGCTCTATCTAGATGTTTATACACTCTCTCCCTTTCTTTTCAAACAGGTCCTCTCCACGTAAATCTAGTACATGCATACCCCAAATCTATTAGGGAGTACTACTCATTCATCCAATCTCTAAATCTTTAACATGCCCTGAGATCCGTCCGTCCGCCTTTTTTCTTTTTTGTTGGGCAAGATATTTCATTAAAATCACCTATCAATACCCACTCCTTATCCATTCTGTTAGCTAAAATTTTTAGTTCTGTCCACAAAGGTCTTCTAAAAATCTCCTGCTGACTCACATATATTGCCGTTAGGCACCAACTTCTCTTATAAGGCTACTTCACCTCCATATGAAGAAACTGAGGGTGAACTTTAATTAGGAATATGGTTATATTAGGGTCCTTCCAAAGCACCCATATTTCCCCACTAAATCCATTAGCAACCTCTATAATAATATAGTTGAAATTGCACTGGTTAATAGTCTTTCTAGCTTGCTCACCACTACATCTAGTCTCTTATAAAATAACTATATCACGTCTATATATTCTCATAAATTCTTTTGGGAGTGAGAGAAATAACGCTTGACTCGCTGCACCTCTACAGTTCCAAGAGAAAATTATCATGATTAACTAAAATGGAAGGAAGAAAAACACTTTCTGCTCCATCTGCATCTCTTCTCCACCAAGGGAGGTCTCCTCAACTTGATCACTAATCTTATTGGCATTCTTTTCACTACCTTCATACCTCTGTCTCTCTTCTTCATATATATTTTCTCTATTCCTCTTGAGCACCTCCTCTTTATGGTTTTTCGCTACTTCTACCACGATATCTGTGTCAATTGAGTGGAGGTTTAGTGGATCTGGCACTTTGGGAACCCCACCCTCTTTTATCATCACAGTTTTAAGGACATAAGTCTCTTTCATTGGTATTTTTTGAGAATTCATAATCATTGCATTGCTATAGTTTTGAGAGTATTGGTTGTTCATGGGTGTATTTTTATGATTTGGACTTTGGTTTGATCTTTAAATGGACTAGTTTTGGTTGACAGTGATTTGGGTCTTAGGTTGTTCATGTTGGTTTATTTGAATGGGTTGAGTAGTTTTTGGGACTTGGTTTGGACAATTTGTTGGGCTTGTTGTGTCACTATTTTTTAAGCTTGCTGGTTTTTCATTTTTTTTCTCTAAATGGGTTATTCTTTTTGACATTATGTGTCGTATGGGTAGAGGTACGATTTGGGAAGGACATCAATGATGGTCTTAGATTATCTTGATTGGTCGTTTCTGGAGGGACATTCTATTTTTGCAAATGATTGATATTAGTATCACAATGATTTTTCTCATTAAGAATTGCAAATCTTGTACCTTACATTTTGTGTGTGACTATTTTATCAGCATCCTCACTACTCTCTCCATTCGTCTCACTCACCTTTCTATTGTCTGATTTTTTATTGCTTCTGCCACGTGTAGTACGCTGCACTACCATTCAAGGGTCAAAAGGTTCTTTTGAGCTTTCATTTTCTTTTTTGCCCTTATTCAAAACACTAATTCTTTCTTTACCATTCTTCTCCATTCCTTTAGTTGTACTCTCCGCTGCTTCTTTCCTAGCCCATCTAACTACCTCTTTCGTTGCTTGACTTCATCGGTGACCTTTTCTTGTGGCTTCTTGAAATAGTGAGCTCTCTCGTGCTCCACAATGTCACATCTGAAATATATATCATAGAGACTTTCATACTCCATAAGGTATCTTACTCCATTAATAGAATATTGAGCAATAAGAGGCTGTGCAAGGTCCAATTTAATATACATTCTTGCAAATTTTCTACGACACTTCTCAGCAGTATTGGAGTCTACCTTTAAAGTTCTTCCCATTATATTGCCAATTTTCTCCAAAATCTCTTTCTCATAATACTCTACAGCCTATTCCGGTAGTCGTACTCATGTTGTCACCATATCAATACTAGCCTCCTTTGGATTGAAGTTTGGTTTTCAAAATCTAATGGAGAGGTAATGATCAAAGATCCTCCAAGGACCTTCTGTTAAAGCATAATCCAATTTCTCTTGGGAGAAGAATTTGATGAGAAAAACTTATTTTCTAGGTCGATGACTTCTATGCTCCCTTGCTTATCCCATATGGATTCCAGCCTCCTTGGTAGAACTTACAAGGATATTCTACACCCCATCAACTTCACAATTAACGTATCCCACTAAGGGTGCCTTAACTTCTTTATCGTTGCCTCACTAATAACAAAATTGTATATTCCGTTCACCTTTTTCACTTTAATCTCTGGGTCACAGCTCTTTTTTCTCTATCGGTCATTGTCTTTTTCTCTTTGAGTCACGTCCATTTCTCTTTTGAAATTTTCAAATTCTAAGAAACTATCATTTTCCTTAAGAACCACTAGTGTACGTCTTCCTTTCACTATCTCACTAAAAGAGCGCTTTTAAACATTCTCTATTTCATTACCTCCCTTCACATTCATCCAGTTTTCTTCTCTTAGAACTAGAGAGGTATTTCCGGTGAAGCCTTCACCAGTTTCCTTTTTTCTTACTTTCTTTACTGAGTGTAGCTGCCTGTCCTTTATGCTCTTTTTAGTGGGATCATGGCTCCTAGAGTGTCCTCTTCGGATAAAACCTCTTGTTATTGGTGATTTGATCGGAAGTCAAAATTGGTTAGACGAATTAACATGGCCTTTAACTCATTATTTTAATCTTACTTTTAATATTAGCCTCTTTTCAATTACAGAAAATAACAATATGAAAGCAAACTTGCAATTTATTTTTTCAAATTCTAATCTTTAATTGTTGGGTCTTTTTATTTCTTTATTTCTTTTTTGTTCTTTTCTTAAACTTTCATTATTTGATCTTTGAATATTACGGATTCTATGATTTTGGTTTTTCTCTCTTCTCTAATTACAATCATCTACTTCACCATATAGAAGTTGGAGTGTGCGAAAACAATTTATATTGATTGTTGATTTGCAGTACTTATTTTTTATTGAAGGTAAATATTTTTATTAAGAAGTTGAAGATGATTGTATATAGAAGAATAGTTTAGGAATTTATCATGCTTTTTTAATATAGTCAACTCTAACTTTAATAGTTTGGTATTTTTGTTGTAAGATTTATTTAGTTTTTTTGTGATTAATTTTGTCATTGTACGAATTTTTGATGGTTAAAATTGAATATTTACTCTAAAAAAAATGATGATTATGTAAATAAAATTGTTAAAAAGAATTCGATCGTATGATGATTATAAAAAATTAACTATAATAATATAGTTAAAACTCATTTAAACAGTAAAAAATTAAATGGATTAATTACTAATTTGGTACCAAAAAGATTCAGTCATTGATAAAAAAGTTTCTGAAAGATATTGTCAACGAAACAGTTCCTAAATGATTTAAAAATGCGCCAAACATAACTAATAATTATTATATTTTTTGTAAATGACAAAAATCCTTTTATATTTAGCAAACGGCTTATTCATTTAGTCTGAATTTTTGTGCCAATATTTAAATAAATGTTTAGAAGGCGTACATAAATATTCAAAACAAAATTTGATCTCTAGATTTTTTTTTATTTTTCAAAAAAATGTGATAATTCATAATAAAAAATCTTTTAAAAAAATTCATTTGACATAAAATTAACAAATTTTAATGATAAAAAATATTATTTTTTTAATAATAATTATAAAAATTTGTATTAAAATTTGATTTCTAAATTTTTTTTATAATATATATTTAATATTTAGTTTTTTTGTTCGATTTTTAATATTTTGAGAGTTTATTTATCGTTAGCATTTTTTAAATTTTTTTTGTCAGCTATATAAACTTTCGAGTATCATATTAGTAATTATTTAAAATTAAATAAATTAAACATTTAGAATATTAATTGTTCTTATGACATTTTAAATATTAATTTCCTAAGTAGCTAAACAAAAACACCGTAGTGTACGTACCTAAGAAAAATTATATAAACCGTTATAATAATACGCCGCCTTCTAGAACGAATAGAAAAATATTCTAATTATGCACTTGTATAAACAAAATTTAACAATAATATATGTGGAGGTAATTATGGGAAACAAAAGTAAATTTTTATTTTTGTTATTATTTTTTTTATAGTCATTAATTTTTTTATTCTAAACTAAATAATTAGAAGATTTAGTGATCAAGTCACTTAAATATATTTTTTTTTATTGTAAAACGTGAAAATATTAAAAATAAAAAAATTTAACTATCAAATAATCAAGAATCAATAATTAATCAATCGAATGATATTAAATAGATATTATAAAAAATTTTTAGATTTAGTACAGAATATATAAACCTGAAAAATCAAGTGATGACAAATAATTTAAACCACAAGTGAACAAGAAGAAATTGCACACACGTTGGGTCTCTCTCTCTAGATAAGTTGACAATTTTACATGTAATATTTCGCCAGAAGTCTTGGGCCACTCGTGCGTTAACAATGTATAATTTGAAACTGACAAATTGTCTCTTTGTTCCTTCAACATCAAAATATTAATAATAAAACCCAAGATTTTGACTTGGTTTAAAATGGCTTCTAGATAAGTTGCAACGTTTTCTTAAAGGGTTTTGTTAAGTAATTTTTGTGTGCTCAATTTCTTGTGTAGTCTGTTTGGTTCTATTTGTTGGCAAGTGGCAACTACGAAAGAATTTGACGAATGAAACAAGCGCATGCGTCAGGCATAAAATTTCTTTGATATTTTATTCTTCTCCAAAAATTTTCTAACCCCAAAAATTCTGATTAAATATTAGCTACTATGTAGCTTATTTGGTGGAGAACTAACTTTGTAGATTAACCAAAAATATCTTCGGTTGAAACTTGAAATATTGAATATGAACTCTTTGTAGTAAAATTCGGAAAGATTTTTTTTTAAATTGTACTTATTCTATTTGCACAAAATTGTCTTCGACAAAATAATATATAATTTTAAATTATATATATATATATATATATATATATATATATATATATATATATTATATAAGTGTAGTCTATGGTGGCCACAAATTTTGGTGTCTATGGTAGCTATGGACTTCACAAAATGATATTTTTAACTAAATAAAATGAAAAATTGAAGCACGTTTCAGTTTTATTAATAAATAATGACATGTTTATTAGTGTAAATAAAAGAAAAAATTAGACGATTTATCATATTTTTTGACAAAAAAATGATCTATCGATTTCTCTCGTCATTGGAAATGGAGTCGCTACAAATGCCCAAAATTTAAAAAATGATAGTATCTAAAAATACTTACATTGCATTAATTTTTTTTCTCACGTTAATAAATAATTATTTATATCTTTTATTTTTAATTAAAATAATCATTTTATTCTGTAATAAAAATTTTGAAGTCTAAAGTTATTGTTATTAATTAAATTTTAATATTAGTAAAGTGAAATTTAAAATTATTAATTACAAAAAAGAAAAATATAAGTAGATAATGAAAATATTAATGCAATATAAGTATTTTTAGATACTATCATTTTTTAAATTTTGGGCATTGGTAGCGACTTTATTTCAGACGACAAAAAAAAACGATAGATCATTTTTTTGTCAAAAAATATGATAAATGGTTTATTTTTTTTCTTTTATTTACACTCATAAATATGTCATTATTTATTAATAGAACTGAAACGTGCTTCAATTTTTTATTTTATTTAGTTAAAAATATTATTTTATAAAATCTATAACTACTATAGACACCAAAATTTGTGGCCATATATATATATTATATATATATATATATATATATATATATATATATATAATATATTATAGGAACGGATCTAAAAGAAAGTTAGAAATAGAAAAGACCACAAATATACATAATATAAAATAAATATCAATTCTAATAAAATGATATAGTTAAATAAGTATTAAAATATGTAAAAAAATATGAATATGTTAGGCCTGATATTGACCTAAACGAGCATTCATGTGATAATGTATATGAAAAAAGCGAAGGGTTTCTTTTTTTTTTTTTTGGGTATTTTGAAAGTTATCAATATAGTCTAAAGAAGAAGAGTTGAATTTATGGTTTTTTTTAACTTATTCACTTTAATTTTAAACTAGATTTAGAATTGAGTTGTTATTGAGTTTGCCAAATTAATAATATAGGAGATAATTTTATTGTTTCTTCACGATTGATCAAAAACAAAACAAATTTATTATTTTTGGATATTCTGAGTTAAGAAATAAAGAAAGATAAAAACGTACTGAAGAATAGAAAATTTAATGTAAAATTATGAAAGAGAAGAAGGTTAAGCTCGAAAGTTATGAAGATACAAATAGTGTGCTCACTCTCTTTATTTTAATTTCTGCCTTTTTGGCCATTTATCCTTTTTAAAAAAGAGTAAAACTTTCAAACGTGAGCTTGGTTAAATATCTTTGATTTTATTTTTCTTCTTCAAAATTTAAATCAGAGACGTAAAGAGGAGATATGACAGTAGTAGTGATTAGAGTTCGTTAGCATTCATCCTTACCTAGTTATTACTTCTCTTTTTTCTTTTTTCTTTTGGCTTCAAGGATCCTAGCTATTTATCCATTTTTTTACTATAAATTTTATTTTTGACTTTAATTTGTAACAGTAATAATACACAACTTTCATTTTTTTTATCTTATCTGAATGGTACATGTAGGAAGAAGACCGTTTCAACAAGTTATAATAAAAGTATAAAGATAAAAATGCTATGTTGACCTTTCTTTTGATTCAACTTTGATTTAAATTTTTATTTTTGGCACTAGCATATGATTTTTCTTTCTCTTTCTTTTTTATTACTTAAATTTGGTTATACCTTTTTTAGGTTGATAGAATCCTAATCTAAGTTTCTCTTTTTTTGCTTGCTTCATCCCTAATTTAAGATTAATTACGTGGGTAATAATCAGAAGAGAAACGAGAATATTTGATCATGCATTTGGTTACCAGTCAGAGAGAAGAAGAGTGCACTGTTAAGATGATTTGAGTCTGTTGTATAATAACCAAATAAATTACACACACTATTGAGTTTGTTTTGAGCATTTTATTTTTTTGCACAATAAACACACACATCACAAATATTTTTAGGTTTTTAACCTAAGACTATAATTTTAGTCATCATTAAATTATTTTTTTATTTTTTCAAATTTCATATATTTTTATTTTATTAAAATATAAAATTAGTAGATTAAGTCCATATTAATAGATTAATAGTAGCAAATTTTTTTCATTATATAAATCATAATAGACTATTATATATATATATATATATATATATATAAATTTTAATCATTAAATCACTCTTTAAATTTTTATTTCATTAAATAAATCAATCCCTATATTATATTATTCATCTTTATAAAATGATTGATTTGAATTTTAAAAATTTTTGGGGAATGTTAGATCTTTTATTGAATAATAATAGATACTAATTTGTTAAGAATTAAATTCTCTCACCAAAAATTTTTTAAGATCAATTTAAAATATTACTCTTAAAAATGTGATGTGTGTTAAGTTATATCGATTAATTTTACGTACACTGATAAAAGTATCCATCAAATAAGATATTATATCCATAAAAAATAGATTTTGTGTGACAAAAATACTCAAATTCTAAATTTTAGTTAATTTTTAATAAAATTGTCAAATTACCCGACGTTTTATCTTCAATCTCAACTAGTCCACCATCATCTTCTCTTTTGCAATACTACTGTTCAATAGATGACAAAGGAAAAGGAAGACGATGCAATAGTGAGAAAGTATAAGTTGGAGAGAGACTACGAGTGAGTTTGCGGCACTAGACGAGGGAGAGGGTGAATGAATGTGAGTATTCTATTATGTGTGTATGAGAATACATTGGGTTAAGGTAATTTAAGATTTTTATTGGTATATAGTTCGATTTGATTTGGTTTGATTCAGGTTTTTTTTGTCGGAATAAAAAACCAAACTAAACAACAAAGAAAATTGTAAAAACTCAAATTTTCGATCTTTAATTTTTTTGTTTTAATTTTTTTAAATTCGATTAGTTAGTTTTATCGGTTTAGATTGATTTTGAACACCCAAAATTTCATATCAGGTTTAGAGAAAGTTTAGAGGGCCAGCAGATTTATTAAAATCTGGCCAGCACTTAACGAGCAAAAGAAAAATAAATAATTCTCTACCATTAGATGAAATCTCACATCATTAAATACACTGTTGATGGCTAATTAATGGTTACAACTCACAAAATCTACTAGCCTTCTAGCCCTCCTCGGTTTAATAATATGGCAGATAAAAATTTGTTAGCTTGATTTAAAAAAAAAAAAAAAAAGAATAACAACATTACAAGAAACATTTATCTCTTGTTGATGTTTGATGTTTGATGTTGATGAGTATATACGTACCTTATTTCCTTGATGAATACGTAACACATTTATCTACCATCATATCATAAAGTCCACGAAGAAGCTGTTTTCATTTTTTCTTTTCTTTTTTAAAATTGGCTGTGAAATGCAGCGTGAGAAGTGAGGCGGAGAAAATTGTTAACAAAAAAATTTGAAAAGTTATACAAATTACTTGGGAAAAGGATCCAAGATCGAATAAGAAAACAACCTAACTGTAGGAGATCACCAAGACAAACATAATTTGTTTAACTGAATTCTTGATATGTCATTCAAAGTGGTTTCCTTGCCACGCAAGAAAATTAAAGTTAAAAATTGAATTTCGCATAAAAGTATCATTAACTTAAAGGTATATTCGTATGAGGATATATATTTAAGAGGAAATATTAGAGTCAAATATTAGGCATCTATAGAAATTTTACAGCCATATATTAATTTTCTCAGTGTTTGGCAATTCAATGTTGCCATCAACGGAGAAAGATTAATTGTTAAAATTGTCTAATAATGATGATGAGTTGTTTTTTAAGGTCCAAAAACATTGCGAAAATGATGTGATTGATGATAGAAATTGATCATTGGGGCAATGACATGTGCCATGACTTATATATATATAGTGCGAGTGATGTGCATAAATATGTTTATTGGAAACTAAAAATCTCAAACGTCACCAAACTATGAAATATTGAATGGACTTAAATTATATCATTTATGTATCCTTCGCTTTCAGCTAAGAGTAATGGAAACCCACTCAACCACATAAGCCAGTTGGCATGCAGAGTCCAACAGCTTAGACACAATCAATAAAAACCCTAAAAAATTGCATATGATGAATGTGTTGCTATGAGATTAAGGAAACAAAAAATGTTTTAGAAAAAATAAAAATCATCGGTTTAAAGTAATTTAAAATGATCTTATTTTATATTTTTTAATTATTATTAAAATAGTTGAGTAATGTTAAATTTAATAAGTGTAATTATAAATATCACATATATAAAAATATAAATCTTAGATTAAATAAAATAATTTTAAATGATTGTCTTTTTAATATTATTGAATGAAATTATACTTTTCATTATTTCTATAGTACTTATTATTATATATAGCTTCTTTGTTATCTGATGATAATGGGAAAAAACTGTTTATGTAAATCTTAGATTTCTATATATGTTTTAATTTAGAAACATATTTGGAGTTAAACAATATTTTTTATTAATATTAGTCAATATTTTTAGTTAATATCTTACTTTTATACTATTAGAAATCAGAGTTTAGTATTTAAACATTTAAAACTTAATACTTAAGATATAGAATATTATTTAAAATAAATAAATTTTATTAATCATGTAACATTGTTCTTTAATTTAATATAATAACTTAGTTCCTGAAAAATATATAAGGTAAAGACTTAAGTTGTAAACATTATTCCTCCATTAAGAAAACAACAACATATCATATATATATATATATAGATAGATAGATAGATAGATAGATAGATAGATAGATAGATAGATAGTTTCTTTTGACTCACATCAACTATGAACATTCCATTGACTCTGTTCTTTCACCATTTTAAGTTGTTATTTAGAATTAATTATGAATAAATTCCTCTAGTGTTTTTGTTGACGACAAAAATCTAATAATGATATTCAAGAAGTACTGGAAGATCGGAGCAAATATTAGTCTTATTTGTTAAAAGTTTAAAACTTAACGAGGGAGCAAATGACCTCATTCAACCAACCAAAATTGTTCTAAAAGCCAAAAAGAACACATCACTTTAATTGTGTAGTGAATAAATGGGAAGGCACTCTACATACATAATATATATATAATAACGGAAAAATTTTAAATATCATAAAAACAACAGTGTTTTAGTTATTTTAACCATTAATTTTAATTAATATATATTATATATATCTTTTATAATTTAAATTAATGATTAAAATAACTGAAATATCAGTATTTCTAGTACACTTGAAATTCTTCCTATAATAACTGATATTAACATATACCAACTAAACTACCCATCTCTCTCAGAAGCTACACTTTCATCATGCTATATATGTTGCTTGTAGAACATTCAATATCATGTCTTAGTATTATTATCACTATTTCTCATCAAAGTGGGTTCTCACATACTTATTAAATTGGTACATTGAATACATAGACACTCAGTGCAACAATTAAAAAAATAAAAATAAAAATAAAAAGAGAAAAAAAATGAAACCAACATGTTGATTTCTTTATCTCTATGTATCTATATATGTTTGAAACATGTATAAGAATAAACACCTTTTTCAAAATGGATGAGAATAGATATTTCAAGTGATCAAAAAGCTAGTGGAAAAATGGATCTTCTTATTTTTTTAATTAAGAGAATAAAGTGTAATTTTTAATTTATTAATATTTTTTATATTTTTTGTTTTACTTATAAAATTAATAATAAGAGATTATATTTTATTTTTTTAAATAAAAAAATTAAAAGATCCAAATTTAGATAGCCATGATTGTCTCTTAAAAGTTGTTTATGGATTTACTATTATTAATTTACAATATATACTTCTAGTACTTATTTTGGGATTTTTTTTTTTTTTTTGCAAGAGTATTGATATTATTATTATTATTTGGATTTAATCATAAGTCTTAAATAGAATTGTAAGGATTATAAAAGTTTAATAATTTTAGTTAATAATACACATGACTGGATTTTAACCGGAAATAATTATAACAGATAATAATATTCTTGAATTTAATAAAACTATGGAATGAATCCTCATAACTCAATAATTATCCACTAGTGCACATATATCTTTTTTGGGGCAACACCTGAGGTGGGTCTCTCTCATGCCATACACGGTAATCATTCTTTGTGGCCCGGAACCATTTAAATATATGATAACAAATAATATTATTCCAATGCATATTGTTTATATGTAATATAATATATATAATATGAAAAGAGTTATTAAGCATTATTTGAGGAGGAGTTTGCTTTCCTCTAATTAATCTACTTATCATCAACAACCTCATAATGGTAAGGGGCCAGACATAGGAGAGAGGAGCCGAAGTTCGGAGTTATTCAAGTCCCTACATAATTTTTTTTTTCGGTAAAAAGTCCCTACATAATTTATTAACTAGATTCATTTTTGTGTAACGGATCTATAAGAATTTAGTTTAGTTTTTCTTTTTTTTTTTATTTGGATAATGATCTAGTCACTATAATTCAATATTACAATTCTTAATTCAAAAATTAAATTAAAAGAAGGTTAAGATTTTTATAAGACTAGCAATATATATTTTATCTGTAGCTATTTAATTTGGATCAATTTGTTCAGGTAGGATTGTTTATTCGATCTACTGCGGATAAAGTAGGGTGCGGTGCGAATTTGCCTACGGATAAGATAAGTACAGATTCAGAATGTATCCTACCCTATCATATCCGTATTCCTAATATATTATATAATATATATGTAAAAGTTATGTATGTAGTGAAGAAAGTGAATGTTGAACTCACAGTCTTCCTCTTATAAAAACTTGAAATAATCCCTAAGTTAGTTGATGATGATATTATTTGTAATTTTATGTTAGATTTTTTTAAAATTTTATTATTTTTAATTTTAATTTGAACTTAGTTTTTTATTTTCTATTTTTTAATATGTATGAAATTTGGAATGGTGGAATTTTATATTTGTTTAAAAAATTTTTATTTTTCTGCGAGTAAGGTCGGGTAGAGTAGGGTTTTGAACTTTAGGGTGTAGATAGGGTTATGATTGAGAGATTCTCAACCCGTAGATGGGAGAGGGTAGGATTTTAAGAAAGTTTTTAACCCGCAGATAGGATTAGAGTAGAGTCCAAACCCTACCCTACCCTACCCATTGCTAGCCCTAGATTTTCATAATTCATAATAGTTAATTATTACTAACATTTTTGTACATAATGCAATCGTCATACCTATAATTCGACGATTACAATTTATAATTAAGAGAAATAGTCCAAATAGACGTCAAGACTCCCAACACAACTACAGTAATTCCTACATAAGTCTTCATTAATAAGGATGGCAACGGATCTTCATGGAGACGGGGACATGCCCCCGCCCCCGCCTCCATTATCTGTCCCCGTCCCCATTCCATCCCCGCGACGGATAACGGGGACTCTGTATCCGTCGGGGACTCAGTTATTCGTGGATTTATTTTTAAAACAAACAAATTGAAAAAATTTAAAAAAATAGAGATAATTATTGATAACCATGAAACCTCCGAAAGTAAATACTCAAATGATAACAGCAAATCCACAAATGAATAAGGCAAATTCACAGAAATTTTGATAATAGAATTAACACACATAGAATATAGACAGTGATAATAGCAAATCCACATACACAGTAATAATAGCAATCCACATATGAAGAACGATGAAGACAGAGACCCTCACTGCTGCGACAAAAGCGGTGACGACGACCCTCCTACTGCGACGAATACGGCATTGAGAGAACCCTTCCTACCGCAACGAAGACGGCGTTGAGAGAAACCTCACTGCTTCGACGAAGACGACAACGACGACACTCACGGACGTGTGAAGAGAGAAGACACCGACAATGAATGATGAATGACAAAGACGGCGACGCGATTTAAGTGAGAAAAAGAGTGTAAATGCATGACGGTGAAGGGTTTAGGATGGCAATAGTGAGGGGTTTAGGATGGCGGCGGATGATAGATGACGAAACGACATTAAGAGAAAAGATGGATTAAAGAGGACAATAAGTTAGGGTTTTGTGAATGATTTTATCAGATTTTAACGAAGAGATGGAGTGTCAAATGTGAATGATGGCTTGGGGTTTCAGGAGGGTTTAAAACTAATATATATATATATATATATATATATATATATATATATATATATATTAAATAAGTTTTGTTAAATATTATTAATTATACGGAGATATAAAAATTAGAAAGAGTTAGGGAATACTTTTATTCTTAAAATACTATTCATTATATATAATTTATAAAAAAATATTTTTTTATTTCTAAAACTTAAAATTAAAATATTTTTATTAAACTATAGATAACTTATTATTCTAACTAATTTTTTTATACACATTTAATAAAAAAAGACTGAATTAAGTTAATTAACTGACATATTAACGTTTAATGATACATTAGTATTTATAATTTGAAATTAGAATTATATATAAATACTAGAAAAATTAAATTTTTATATAAAAAGTATGTTTATATAAAATAATAGAAACATAATTTATAATTTTTTTATTTCTTTTTAAAATAATTAAATTTGTTATATATTTTTTAATTTAATTTTGATATAATGTTAGATGAAAGATTTTATACATCTGTTTAGTTATATATTGTAATTAAAATATTTTTTATCGTTATTTTTAAAAATAAAAAAGATTTTAAATTGGTAAATTAATCAGTTTATTTTAAAATTTTATATGCAACATAAGTACATATAATAGAACAAAAGATTAAAAAAAATAAGTAATAAGGATGAATAGATCGAGAATAAAATAAAATATATAAAGTCACTAAAAAAATAAAATATTAAATTAATACATAAACTATAATTGTTTGAATTAAAAATTATAATTAAAAATATAAAAAAGAGAAATAATAAAACTAAAAGATACATAGAGTCATGGAGAGCTATATAAAAAATTGGAGAATTTAAAATTTATTTTTTGAAGAAAAGAAGATGACCACTAAATAAGGAATAGAAAAAGAAGGTTGAAAATATAAAAATAAGAAAAGGGTTTAAGAGAATAAAGAAGTAACGGTACAATAATTAAATTTGATTAGGTTAAATAATAATCAAAATGATAGAAAAATAAAAAAATAAATTTAAAACTTTAGTTAATTGAATTTATTTTATTTGTAGTGGGGTCATTTAAAATTTAAAGTGGGAACATATTATATATAACTATATTTTTAAAACAAAAATAAATAACACCGTGGGGGCAAGTGCCCCCTCATTGCTGTGCTTGGGTCCGTCCCTCTCTCTCTCTATATATATGAAGGATATTTTAGTCATTTTCTATAACGAAGATTATACGGGTATCAACGGGACGGGACCTCTCTGTCCCGTTTATTATATAGGGCCCTGTCTCCGTCTCCTATGAAAAGAAATTGACCCCCAAATTTATTTTTTGGCGGGTAAATTTTCGCGGATACCTACTCCGCCGAAAAAAATTACCATACCTATTCATTAATGTCTCAAAATTTTAAAGATTAGTTAAAAAAATCAACACATACATTTAATAATTATCATTAAATTGTTACATATCATTCGAAAATAAATTATACCATATATCGTCATATTATTCGTCATATTATTGGATGATTATCTATATTAAAAAATAAAATAAAAAATAAAAAATATTTAAAAATCTATTACTCATTTAAATTACGCTATTAATTTTTTAAATTATTACTTATTTAAGTATTAAAATATCTTTTACAGGTATTCATATCATGTGCTGTTTTTTAGAATTTGACATATATTTTATTTACGAAAAAGATAAAAAATGACATGTTTCATTAGAGCGATGAGATATACTTCAAAAAAATCTTCTATACAAGAATGTGTACAAATTTAGATATATTTAGTATAAAAAAAAGGGACAAATCTTATATTTCTTTAATTTATATAATAATTAAACCATGAGACTAAAAAAAAAAATACCAGCACATATCAATCTAGAAGCATGATCTAATTCCTTAATGTGCAAATAATAGAATCAGTATCGTTTTCTTCTTTTAGAAAAATAAAGATTAAAGTTACATTTAAAAAAAAAAAAAAAGAAGAGACAAACGAGAGAAATGTGAGGGTGAGAGAGCAATTAAAGAATTGGGCCCCACAAATCCACCAGCATCCAGAATCCCTTGACTTTAAGCCTAGGAGGCTAATCCCTGTTAATTTTATTCCCTCATTCAACACTATAATATCCCGATTACCAAACAAATTAATTAAATAATTAATTAATTAGCATTTAGCAGCATAAACCATAAAGCATTATTCTTTATTCATTAACAGCTCTCACTTCTCACTCCTATCTCAACCGTGTCGTCGGTGAATGAAAAACAAACACCTTTGCTTCAAACAAACATTACAAACACAAAACAGAACCACAAAAAAACAGAGCAAGAGAGACATCATCATGCTTGATCCACGAACACACGAACCAACCAATCCATTTCTTCTCTACAATGGAAATGGAACAACAACCACGCATCGTAGTTACAACTCATCATGGGACGAAGTGGATTCTCCTCCTCTATGGAGCACGAGCCCCTCACGTGATCACAACAGAGCCAACCACCACCACCACCATTACAGAAGCATGTCCCCTGCTTCTCGAACACAAGCCATAGTCAGAGGCCAAAGGGAGCTCATGGAGATGGTTAAGAACATGCCTGAGTCCAATTACGAGCTCTCTCTCAAGGATCTCGTCGAGCATCACCACAGACATAACAACAATTCAGAGGAGCCGCCCACTGCGGCGGAGGACCAGAGGAAAACAAAGAGCCTAAAGAACGGTAGTGGCCACGGCGGCGGCGGAGGTAGTAGAAGGGTGGTTAGGAGAAGTGGAAGCATTGATCGCGGATCAGGTGGATTCTATCTGAAGATGATGATCCCTTCTTTCTCTTTGGGATCTAAGAAGAAAAATAAGAACAAGAACAAGAATAATGAGTCGTTGGCCTCGGCGAATAACAGCAAAGTATCGCCGAGGCCAACGACTAATAATAATAATAATTCTGATAAGGAGTGGTGGAAGAAGAGTGATGACAGTGGTTCTTCAAGCCTCAACAGTGGCAGCTCCACCAAGAGATCTGGTAGCAGTAGCAGTAGTAATAGCAGCTGCAGCACAAGTAATTCCAGGTATATTTTATCCAATCATCTAATAATTCTCGATTGTTAACTTTACATAAACAAAATTTAAGAACATATATATGGCTTTGATTTTCTGTTTGTTATTTGATTAAAAATTAGAAAATTGATGCCATGTGCTTTTCTTAAATCATCTTAATTTTGTTAAAATTCTACATATTAAATTAAATCATACAGTTGGTACAGGGGACAAGATTCTAGAACAGAAGTAATTATACAATTTTTTTTCTTATTTCGTGCTGTTAGTTAGTTGAATCTTGCAGAGTTTTCCGTTGTTTGTTTGGTTCTGATTTCAGAACAGAACATTCAATTGTATATCCTTCAAATTGATCTGGATCTTGGGGAATATTTGCTTCAAAGTACTATAACATGATCTTAGGGTTTCGGTCCCAAAATTTTGGTAACTGAAAAAGTAAAAGAGAAACAAAAGTTACAAACGCGCACACGTTGTCGGGTAGATTCTAGATTTCATCTTATGAAATATTTTTACCATTTTATCATATTGAATATCGAAACCAACGAATATTGGTTTTCAATTGATTTTCAATTTTCGATGTTCATCTAACACCACTCCATTCTTTTTATGTTGTACCCTGTGTGTGATCGATTATAGGGGTAAATTGGCACCACTTACTTTGATTGAAAATGTCCTTTGGTGCTTCTTTTAAGGACTTGACCTAAATCAAATCAAAAGGGGAATTGTAGTTATTCAAAAATATTTTTTTTATACTAAAATCAACCACTAAAATCAGTCACTAATATATTTGTATATAAATACATATGTGATTTAATTTATTTTTAATGTGTATTTATTTTAACATATATTTTATACTAATAACTGATTTTAATAGCTAATTTTTGTATACACGTAATATAATCGATAATTATTAGGCGTTTGTTTCTTAGCTATTGCAATATGCAATTACTTTTTGTTGCTTACTAATCTGACTAAACAAGTAATGGTTGTAAGCCAAACAGGTGTCTACTTTGACAAAAAAGAGAAAAAGAAAAAAGGGAATAGCCTTACATATTAAGCATTGTAACATCATATTTAGGACCTACACGTTTGTGTTTATCTTGGTTAACTTACTATTTACTAATTAAATTTGGGCACCATGACTTTTTTTTATGCATTTTTAGGGTTAGGCATGAGAAGAGTAATGGTCATCGTTGCTGGCCTTGCATTCCAAGACGCAAAAGGCAAACACAGAAATAACATTGTCAACATGTTCGTGTGATGAAAAATGATAGAGTACTTGTGGAATGAATGCATCCTTTATATGTTGAAACAAGTCCACATACACAGGCTCATCATGGAATTATAGCCATTGATAATACTTTGATTCGGCTTTAACTTTGATAAATAATTCAGATGAGTCCAACTTTTGAGCCTGGCTCTCAAGAATATTGTGATCCAATATTACACTTTTACAAGTATTGTTGTATGTGCTTCATGTAATTAATGTTTCACTGATGTTTAGACATGACAGGGCATATATGAAAGCGGTGTGGGTTCTTTAGATACTCATAGAGGTGGCTTTAACTAGCCTGTATGTTTCTTTTATTCTTTATCTTGGTTGTACTGTTAGATGGTTCTATATATGACTATGCAATGAATAGCATTTTCTGATGATTAGCACATAATTAAGTTCAAGGTATATTAATTTCTTACCGTATTTTCGAACTCAACATATCAAAGATTAAGAGTGATAATGAATAAAGTAGAGTAAAGTTTAGATCGAATCTTAACTTTATTCACAGGTTGATCAATCTTATTCTATTTGCAGATTTATAATATGTCAATTTTAATTATATCTGTTCTCAATTTGCGAGTATTTACCTTATCCACAAGTCATTAACAAAATACAATATTTAATAATCTAATAAGATATTGGAGTCATAATTTAGTATTTATATAATTAAACAAATTTGGCTTTTATATAAATAAAATTTTTAAATTTTTAATTGAAAATTTTGACTTAATGATTAAAGGCATTTTATATAAATGAAAGATTTTTGGTTAGACACTCATTTATAACAATATATATATATGAAAGGTTGTGATGTAAAATTTCAAAATTAAACTCATATATATATAGGGTGTATGTTGGTTGGGTATGATTGAACTTCAACCTACACCATATTCAATCCATAGTAGGTCGGTTTGACAATTTTATTCGACTAAGTTGGATCAGGTTTGATATCTGCAAATAAAATTGTTATTGCCATTTTTACTAAAGACTAACTAACACTATATTATTGTATATATAAAGTAAAATTTAAATTTTTTTGACATTTATCAAATTAAATTAGTAAATTAATTCCTAGATAAACACAAATTTAAGATGTGAAATAGGTGGAGGTGCTGAATTGGGAGAGAAGTTTTTTCAAAGCTAACATTTTAAGTAAAACTTGATTGCAACTTAATTTAAGAGAAATTTATTCACATAATACCAGTGTACCATTATTATTAAATAGTGTAATACATAAAGCCAACATGTAACTAACTATCACCAGAATCTTAGTCTATTGGGATGAAAAAGGAATAAATTTGTTTATTTGTTCCAACAAAAAGTTAAAACAAGACAAATGCGACAACTAATATTTTTATGCTTACAAAGAACATCGCGATAGGACAAATAACGATATTCGTATGCACTGTGTTGGGAGTTTTCACATGGTTAACAAATAACATGAGTTGAATGGATGCAGGTTTCTTGTAAATTTAAATTTAATATAAAAAATATAACTTACAGTAATTTAAAAAAAAGTGAATTGCATATATATATATATATATATATATATATATGGTCATGAATTTTTTTTGGTAATATATTTGGTCATGAATTTAATTACATTTTTTTTAGTACACATTTAATTGCATATATATATATATATGGACAGCATTTTTTTTTTTTGGTATTTCTATATGGACTGGATTTAATTGCATACTTGAAACTCATAAACATGCTTCTTGTTTTTGTTTTGGACCTGAGTCACACCGGTTTTCGTCACTGACTATGTACACACTGGATGACAAATAAATGGGCCAGTTTGGGCCTTCTCATTCTTAGCTCAATTTCAGTACAAAAAATTGATGACTGACATAAACCACGATAACAACTAAGCCTTGATAACCAAGTTGGGTTGGTCTAGTGGTTAGCTTACTAGTCCGTTTAAGCAAGTGTCGGGAGTTCGAATCCCGCCTTGTGCATGCAGCAACCCATTGGCAAGCGGCAAACCCTTAAATGGAGTTCAGTACCGCGGCGGATACCGTGGGAAACCAAAAAAAAAACCAAGCCTTGATTTATATTTCGACCATAAAAGAGCTTCTTGGGCCATATTTTCTTTTATTTTCTCTTTAAGAGGAGAAAATTCTCTTGACCAAAAGAATCTAAAAAACGGTAGAGAAACTTTATTCATGAAAACGTTACATCAAAAATTACCAAAAAAAAAAATGATACATCAAATTTAACTTTTAATAAGAAACAAATTCAGAAAAGCTTTAGAATTTAGATGTCCTAAATTATGACTTAACTTTGAAAAGAAAAAATTAATAATAGATTATTTCTGGTAAAACAAAAAAACACAATGACAATTATTTATTTTGCAAACTTAATATTAACTTTAAGGAGATATTACATATTAAAATCACAAAACAGTATAATTGTTTTTTTTTCATGTATGACTAAGGAGTGAATTTATTTGTATTGTTGTAAAAAAAACTAAATTGGAAAAGAAACGATAATATGACTAGTAGGTAGATTTGTCAAGGAGGAAATATATACTTTCAAATTTTCTTCATTACTTAGCATTCAAAAGTTCAAAGGGGAATAACAAGGCTGAGAGTCTATGGTTGACCTTAAGATTCCAAGCTCCAATGGAGACCCGTGATGATGTGTGAATCAGAAAAACGCGGTTACCAATTAGAATGCGACTTCCCATCACTTATTCTAACTTCTACAAAAGTCAAACTAAGAACATCAACAATATAGTACTCCGTACTAAACAACAACTACTTTGCTTCATATTTTACATTTTTTTATTTTTCTTTTTAGCAAGGATAAGCTAAAAATAAGTAAAAATAAAGAGGACAAAGCATGATGATAGATATAACCAAGTAACCAACCGGCCGAACCCAAAATAATAATAATAAATTAATAATAATTTAATGAAGTGTTGGATATATGTTTGAATTAAATATTTTATATATTAATCAATTTAAATTTATTGAGTGACCAATTTATTCACTCACAATTAGTTTTAAGTTCTTTAAATTAAAAAATATCTGTAGATAATAAAAAATATACATGTATATTATTTTAGATTTTTTTTCCTTAAAAAAAAGAATATTCTTTGATTTGTCATTTTAACTACAATTTTAAATTTAGTTTATTTTATTTAATTACATTTTAACTCATTTTATTTTTATTTCTTTCAGAAACAAGAGGGAGTAATATTTTTTAGAATAAATAATAATAATATAATTAAATATCTTTTAAATATAATTTTTATTCAATTTTTAAAAGAGATAAAAAATAAAAAGTAAATAATTTTCTTAATTTTTTGAATAATTAATACAAAAATTGTTAAAAGATAAATAATATTTTTTAAATAATAATACTAATACAGATTAATTGTCGCGATCGTAAAACGAATAAAATGAGAAAAGAGAAGGAAAAAAAAAACATGGTTTCGTTGTTTGTGTAGGTGAGGTGTGTTGTGTGTAAGAACAAAAAAAAAGTGAAAAGTCGGTCCCCAAAATCCCCAATTGGAGACCGATCTTCTTTCTTCCAATATCTCATCTGCTTCCTCATACATTCCGATTCGCTTCTCTATTCTGATTCTACGATTCCATTCCATTCCATCAATTCAATTCTTCTACTCTCCGATTGTTTTCCTTCCACAGCTAAAGGTTAAGGTCATTTCTCCCTCTCTCTCTCTGCTAATTTTGACCGATTGAATTGGTACTGTGAGGTTTGATAATTTTGAAAATTGTGGATTAATTAGTGGTCATGCCTGTAATAAATGACGATTTTAGTAGGTGTAATAACAAGTTTAGATTTTTTTTGGATTGGGTATATAATTTGGGTTTGCTTATTGATATGGATTTTGTCGTTGCGTGGTTTTGGGATTTTGCAGAGAGATGGCTAACAATGCTGCTACGTGTGCTGAGAGGGCAACAAGTGACATGCTTATTGGTCCTGATTGGGCAATTAACATTGAGTTGTGTGATATCATCAATATGGACCCTAAGTAAAAACCTTATAGCTCATACTCTTGCTCCTTTCGTGTTTAACTTTTCTTTTTGTCTCTCATATTCTCATTAATGGATTGCTAAAGTGAAGTCTCTGTCTTCAAATCGATATTACACCTGTGATTTAGATATTATGTATGCTTTTGGTTTGTGAGTAATTTTATGTAATTTCAATTATCACTTTTCACTAGGTTCCTAACCTTCTGCTAGTGTTTGCCAGAGAACTGTTGGTAATTCATACACTGTGGCTTAGTGAGCTAGGTGTCAAGTAGGCAAAAGTGAAACTGTGTCCTTTTTTTTTTCTTGTTAACTTGATATTCAGTTTTTACTTTTTGGTTTTGGATCTTAAGTATGTTGATTGATTCTTTATAACTTATTCTGGACAGTGTGGGTTTTCCTTGATTATGTTGTTCTTGATCTTCTCTGCTGAACTGATTAAATTTGCAGGCAAGCAAAGGATGCGTTAAAGATACTTAAGAAGCGTTTGGGCAATAAAAGTCCCAAGATACAACTTCTGGCACTTTTTGTTAGTATTTCTCTTCTACTTTTTTTTTTATAGTTATTGAATGTTTTAATGCAATTTGACGTCGTGTGACAGATTATTTTATAGGTTAAAGTAACTTTTGTAAAGTTGTTGATATTTTTTAAATTCTTTTGCTGTTATAAGATATGAGGCGTAGAGTACTGCCAAAATTTTTATTCATGGTTTCAGTTATGTACACATAGTGAATAACTCTAACTCACATGCATGGTATGTATTTGATGTAGGCACTGGAGACCCTTAGTAAAAATTGTGGTGAAAGCGTGTTTCAGCAGATTGTTGAGCGGGACATCTTACATGATATGGTTAAGATAGTGAAGAAGAAGGTATTTAATTTCTTTGACACCTTTTATAGTTCAGTAATAGACTCTCTTATCCACTCCTTTATTTCTTTTCCATCTCATTGTACAGCCTGACTTAAATGTGAGGGAAAAGATACTGATTTTGATTGATACATGGCAAGAAGCTTTTGGGGGCCCAACCGGTGTTTACCCCCAATACTATGCAGCATATAATGAATTAAAGGTGATAACTCATGTGCACCGAGATATTTCTTTCGGGCAATTAATTTATTTTTGCAAGCAAATAGTTCTACTGTATATTGACATGCATTGACGTTTTTATTGATGCACATTAATGATGTAAAACATGTTATATCTTTTACTGCATGTGACATATTCTTATAGTTCTTGCGTTAACCTGGGAAAAAATTAGCCTGTAGTAAATTTTTTTTAAATTATTGTTTTTTAGTACGTTGGTTATATTACTCCACAAGCTCCATGCAAATGTGTGTGTGCATGTTGGAGTTGCACTCCTAGGCATGCACACACACTCACTCAAATGCTCTCTTTTCTCACAAAGGCATATCTAAATTTCTATTCAAAACTACATATGATTAAGTTATTTTTGGATCAGAAGCATTAATATTTTGTTTCTCAAATGTATTATTCTTAATAATTAATATTTGCTAGGCTGCTGGAGTTGAATTTCCACCACGAGCAGAGAACAGTGTGCCATTTTTCACTCCTCCTCAAACCCAGCCAGTTGTTCATTCAGCTGTAGAATATGATGATGATGCTGCTATTCAGGCTTCTCTTCATTCGGATGAATCTGGCCTTAGGTGCTCTTTCAACTTCATATCCTAATATTCTAATCCCCATGTTTGTTGTGTCTGGCTAAAAGTATTACCATATAATTCACATAATGCAAAAAGATTTAATTGAGTAGGTAGGGACCACCATCTTATAAAACTCAATTTTATACAAATATGTATGCCAAATTTTACACACAGTTTGCATGCTGGTAAAGTCATTATAATGGATCCTCTAAATTGATGGTTATGATTTTAAATTTTACATCTCTACGAACCAATTTACCTGTTGGTAGTTTCTGAAGTTGAAGGTCCTTTGTCAGGGTAAGAAATCTGTCCAATTCTTGTGGCAATGAATTTCCAACTTAGACAAAAAGGAATTAAATAATGAAAAGAGTTTTTGAAGCTGTTTGAAAGTTTGTCGTTTTAATGCCCTAGGTCATACTGGTTATATCTAGTCTCTTCCCTGAACATCTTAAGGGTCAGCACCACATCGGCCTAGTAGTCAAGGGGGCATTAGTTTGCCCTGGTGCCGGCCAAATGTTTAGGGCTTTAGGCCTTGCAAATGTTGATGATTTAATTAGGGGACTTCCTCTTATGGATTTATGGGGGATTTTGGTGCTCTTTTTGGCTGGTGCTCAATTTTTTGTCTTCATCCATCTATGTAACTGTTGTAGGAATACTATTCTTTATCTTTTTTAGTACTTGTCTTCTTTCTCCTGGTAAATTTTCTTAGCTTTAGCTTTTTTTTCTCCGTCTCAACTAAATTTGTTTATAATCAGTGTGCCAGAGATTCAAAATGCTCAAGGACTAGCTGATGTTTTGATGGAAATGCTGAATGCCCTGAATCCTAAAGATCCCAAGGTGATACTTTTCCCGCCTGTTATGTTTCTTTATCTTCTTGCTTCATTGTCGAACTTCTGTTCAGTTTTTCTTGTTTATGAAGACATGCTTGAAGATGCTATATTTCTCTTTACTCGTTTTTGCATTCTGTTAGTTATTGTGAAGCACTAGGGAAATTTCAATCTATTGTTTACATGGGGATTAATTCATTTGTACTAGACATTGTGCTTAGCTGTTGTTTCAGAGTAGATAACCTACAAACGTGTTCTGGAAGGGAAAAATCCAGTCATGACATGTACAGAAATGTTCCTTGCAGTTGCAGAACTAAGACATATTTCAAACTTAATGCTTTTACTTGCTATAATATTTTTAATTTTTTGTTCTGTGCAAAGTAGTCATGGTGAGTTGTCAATTTTCATTTGTTTCCTAATGTTTTTAATAAAACTTGGCAGAGCGTGAAAGATGAATTCATTGTTGACCTTGTGGACCAGTGCCGATCTTATCAAAAGCGTGTGATGCTTCTTGTGAACAATACTGCGTAAGAAATTTTCGCAAAAAAAAAAAAAAGAAGTCTCTTCTCGCCATGGAACCCCAAAATAATGACAATAATGGTTGCCTTTTGTCCAGGGATGAGCAGCTTTTAATTCAGGGATTGGCACTGAATGACAGCCTTCAGCGAGTACTCCTCAAACACGACAATATTGCGAACGGAACTGTCGATACAGGTGCAAGAGCAACAGAAACTCCAGCTCTGCCACTTGTAAATGTAAATCACGAGGATGATGATGAGTCAGAGGATGATTTTGCTCAACTAGCCCATAGGTGAACCACAGAAATTCTTTCATTATATTAATCTTGTGGTAGTTCATATATCTTAGTAAGCATAATTGTTTATATCATGGTTTAATTCGATTTCTGTCAAGTATATTTCCATTTGATACACACTATAATTAGCAGTTCAATACAATAATTTCAGGTCATCACGCGATACTAATGCACAGAACCGGAAACCAGCCTACGACAAGGCAGAACCAGGGAGGTTTAACTCATTTCTTCCTCCACCACCACCATCAAGGAATCCGGTCTACTCTGACACAGGCATGGTTGACTATCTCAGTGGTGATGCATATAAAGCAGAGGGAGGATCCTCTGAAAACTCAAAGCAGACTCCATTGGCAGCCCCGACTAATCCTACCTCATCAACTATTCCTGCACGGTCCTCTTCACCTCCTTCTCATGCCAGGAGTACTTCACCAGTTGTCAGTGGCCAGCCTGTGTATGATGAGCCATCTCCCACAAAAAAGTATTCAGAAGATCTGCCTCCAGCTCAATGGGACAGGGACACACCATCTACTGGGTTCCTTCCACCGCCACCTGCAAAGCACAACCAGAGACAACAATTTTTTGAGCAACAAAGTGGAACAACTTATTCAAGTGGTGGATCCAGTTCCTCTTATGATGGTTTGGTTGGGCAAACTCAGAATCTGTCTCTAAATCCATCCACCCCAACCAAACAACAGAAGCCAGAGGATGTCCTGTTCAAAGATTTGGTTGATTTTGCCAAATCCAAAACCTCTTCATCTTCGAAACCAAATAATAGGTCATATTGAGATATTGTTTGTATTGTTTATACTGCTACAGCTCACGAGTGTGGTTCATCGTGTTTTGCTTCAGATCATTGAGACAACCCATTTTGTGGTTGTGTTTTAGGAATCTTCGGGTATGATTTTCCCATGCGTGTACGTAGTTTAAAATATATAGTCGTTGCATATATTCATGTATATGGTTCATATTGGATTTGTTGGCTCGTGTTCTAAATAATATCGGATTCTTAGCTTCAGAGTTTCTTCCAAAATCCCTATTTGAAAAATGGAAGTGAGTATTTATTCGATGGGGTAATTTCAAACTCTTCGAGCTCCATTATCCACCAAATAGAATGAGTATCATAATATTTATTTACGAGTAATGCTATATGACTAGTAAATATTATCATATTTTGGCAGCATTTGGTTAGTAATAATTTGTAATTATATTTATAGACATTTTGTATAACTCTGTCTATGTTGCGCTTGTGGTAAATAGCAGGTCCCAAGTTCGGATGAAGGAGGAGGGTTGTGTTAGGTTTTCGACAACCAACATAAAAGCATAGTCGAATTCTCATGACATGAATTAAAGATGTTATTGCGCTAAAGGTTGCCCGGAAACAACGGTGTCAAATGAGCAAGGGCCGCTGCATCAGTGTCCGGATGTAATGTTAAATGAACAAGGATTCTCGCGTTTTCGTGAACGGATGAGGGTAAATAAGCTAGTTCACAAATTAAAAGGTAAAGGTCAGAGCAACATAAGGTTGAGATTTGGGACATGGAACATAGGCACTCTAACAGGAAAATCTATGGAGGTGGTAGACACCATGACAAGGAGGGAGATTAACATTATGTGCCTACAAGAAACAAAATGGGTTGGTGCAAAGGCTAGGGAGTTGGATACTTCCAAATTCAAACTTTAGTATACAGGAAAGATGAAGAATAAGAATGGGGTTGGTATTATTGTGGATAAGCAGTGAAAGAAGGACGTATTAGATGTCAAAAGGGTGGGAGATCGGATCATCTCCATCAAACTTGTGGTGGAGGGAGGTGCTTTTCATGTGATTAGCGTCTATGCACCGTGAGTGGGTTCGGACGAACAATACAAGATAAGGTTTTGGGAGGATCTAGAGAGTTTGGTCTAAGACATACCTTCGGGAGATAAGATTTTCTTAGGAAGAGAATTAAATGGCCATGTTGGAAAAGAAGTGACTGGGTATGGAAGTATTTACGGAGGCTATGGTTTCGGGGTGATCAATGCCGATGGTAAAATTATTTTAGACTTTTCCTCAACCTTTGACCTTCTCATCGCAAATACATGTTTTAAAAAGAGAGACGAACATCTTATAACCTATAAGAGTGGCATGACAAGCTCTCAAATCGACTTTTTCTTGTTGAGGAGAGACGACCGAAAATTTTGCATTAACTGTAAAATTATCTCGAGGGAGTGTTTAACAACACAATATAGGATGTTTGTCATGAATTTTCACGTTGAGCAAAAGTTGAGGAAAAGACATCATACAAAGAACCCAAGGACGAGGTAGTGGCGGATGAAAGATGAGGAACAAAGAAGCTTCCTAAGATGGATAGGAGAAGAGGCAAAGCGGGATGGGAATGGAAGCGCGAAAGAGATGTGGAGGAAGATGGCAGAAGTTATTAGAAGAACAGAGAAAGAAAGTTTTGATGAATTTAAAGGAATAGGAAAAAGAGACAAGGAGTCCTGGAGGTGGAATGCGAGTGTATAAGAAAAGATAAAGATAAAAAGGGAGTGCTTTAAAGAGTGGTCTCTATGCTGCAATGCAGATAATTAGAAAAAAATATAAGGCGACTAAGAAAGAGACAAAAGTAGCTGTAAGTGAAGCAAGAACAAGAGCATATGAGGGTCTCTACCAGCCTTTGAGTACGAAAGAAGAAGAAAAAGGTATATATAGAATCGCAAAGAGCCGTGAAAGAAGAACGAGATATTTGGATCAGGTTAAGTGCATAAAGGATAAGGATGGAAATGTGTTGGCTCAAGAGGAGAATATTAATGAGAGGTGGAAGAGCTACTTCTACGAGTTATTTAGTGATGGACATAAGACTCTTCCGAGCCTTGGTCGGTTATGCACAAGTGAAGAAGATCAAAACTTTAACTACAATCAAAGGATTCGAGACATCGAGATAAAAGAGGCTCTAAAGCAGATGAAAAATGGCAGGATAGTATGACCTGATAATATCCCGATTGAAGTTTGGAAGGGCCTTGGAGAAAAATGCATCAACTGGTTAACCAAGTTTTTTAATGAGATTTTAAGGTCAAAGAAGATGCCTGATGAGTGGAGAAAGAGCTCCTTAGTACTTATCTACAAGAATAAGTGGGATATATAAAGTTGAGAAAACTATAGAGGGATCAACCTTATAAGCCATACCATGATGTTATGGGAAAGAGTGATAGAACGGAGGTTAAGAAAAGAGACACAAGTAACAGAGAACCAATTTGGATTTATGCCAGACAGATCTACCACCGAAGCGATATACCTGTTAAGAAGAATGATGGAGAGATATCGTAGTAATAAAAGGGATCTACATATGTGTTTATTGATTTGGAAAATCGTACAATAGGTGCCAAAGGAGGTCTTATGGAAGGTTTTAGAAAAGAGGAGAGTAAGAAATGTATATATTCATGCAATTAAAGACATGTATAATGGGGACACAACTAGTGTGAAGACTCAAGGTGGTGTGACAGAGAAATTTTCTATTGGTATAGGATATACCAGGGATCATCCTTAAGTTCATACCTTTTTATATTAGTCTTGGAAGTACTCACAGAGCACATCCAAAAGCCTGTGCCATAGTGCATACTTTTTACCGATGATATCATCCTTATGGGAGAGTCAAGAGAAGACCTAAATAAGAAGTTGGACTTATAGAGAGAAGCTCTAGAAGTGTATGGTCTGCGCATAAGCCGTAGTAAGATGGAATATATGGAATGCAAGTTCGGTCTGAGAAGGAAAAACCCTAATATAGATGTGAAGATTGGAGAAAACATCCTATGAAAAGTTAAAAGTTTTATGTATCTTGGGTGCATCATACAGGATAATGGAGAGATTGAACATGATGTAAATCATATGATCCAAGCAGGTTGGTCAAAATGGCGGAGTGCATCTAGTTTTATATGCGACAAAAAAGTGATTTTACAACTTAAAGGTAAATTCTATCGCACTGCTATAAGATTGATTATACTTTATGGTATGGAGTGTTGGGCGGCCAAAGGGGAGCACGAACATAAGCTAAGTGTGACAGAAATGAAGATGTTGAGATGGATGAGTGGTTATAGGCGATTGGATAAAATAAGAAACGAAAATATAAGGGCGAGAGTTGGAGTAGCACCCATTGTGAAAAGATGGTAGAATTGCATCTCAGGTGGTTTGGACATATGAGAAGAAGACTGACACAACACCCAATTAGGAGGGTGGATGAGATCGAAGATGGATAAGGAGTGAAAGCTAGAGGAAGATCTAAAAAGACCATTCATGAGGTAGTCAAACGAGATCTACATGTAAACGGTCTCTCTATAGACATGATACATGATAGAACTTAATGACGTCGTTTGATTCATGTAGCCGACCCTACCTAATGGGACAAGGCTTTGTTGTTGTTGTATTTATAGACATTTTGTATATAAGAAGTATATAATTTATATCTATATTTACTAAGAGTTTTATACACCATAAATTAATACCGTTTGCATTTAAATTTTTCAGAATTTGAATATATAAATTAATAAAAATTATTTGTTAAAGGCAATTTAATATTAATGTGTAATATCTTCAATAAAATTAGTACAAACTGGCTAATTTTATGGTGACGAGTATTTTCTAATGAAGAGTAAAGATTGTATTTTATATAAAAAAATTAAAAAAATAAATACGTGTACAATATACACTTTTTTAAAAAATTAAATTATAATATTCACTCCTAACCAAAAAAAAATTATCCTAAGTTAGGGGTTCATGATAATATCCGATAACTACTGACTAGACTAGGACTAGCTATGTTTTTATTAGTATTTGCTTTCTCGTTCGGAATATTGAGAAAAGCTGTATGGAATCATGCCTAGTCATCACTAAAATACATACAATTGCAACAAGGATTGAGGACGCTAAAATATTTGAGAATTTATTGATAGATAATCTTCTTTTGCCAACGTATTTTTCTTTTTCGGTTTGTTCGAATGATTTAGAAATCCTCTCCTTCTTTTGGCATAATGGAGGAACCTTCCCACAAAAATCGACATCACTTTGAGGTGGTGCTTACGGGAAGTATATCATGTTTTGTTAAATATCCCGTTTCCCTTTTTTAACTCTTACTCCATTATCCAAATAAGATATTTTATGTTTTATTTATCTATTTTTGTAGTATTTAATACTTTACATTTTTTGTGTTTCACAATGTTGTCTCTAACTAACTCGATAAACACTGAAATAAGATCAAGAAACATCCTTACAATGGTGCGTCTAATCTAATATGATAAGATCTCGCTAGGGAGACAATTGACTATTTGTACAATGTGTATAATGGCTATTGAGTTATAAAATGAACATCCCCTATACTATTTAAAATAACCATCCGAGTACAAGGAATAATAAACATCTTCTCGAAAAATTAGTTTAATTTTTGGGTTCACTAAGGATCGAATTCTTGACCTTTCGGATCTAGCGCTTTAATACCATGTCATGATACCACTCATCCCAAAAACTTCAGTTGATAGGAAAATGTAATACTAATAATTATATCTTTAATACTCCATAAACCTTCATTGTACACATTGTATAAATATTTCATTGGCTCCTCGTACTTTCTCAATATGATATTCATTAAGATATGATAATCACATTATTTAATAAATATCATCAATATTACATCTTCCATGAGAGTATGAGACAATGTAATATAGGGGGATTATTGGCATCAAACTCAATCTAATAGAGTAAACAATAGAAGATCATAATGAGGGTAGTTTTGAAGATTCATATAAAGAACATGTTACTTTTAGCTAGCTAGCGAGAGAACCAAGGATGTGGTGGCTGAAGGTCTTCCTTAATTTTCCAAACACGAGTAAGAATATTTTCCTCTTGATTCTTCCTCTAATGGGAATGAACGAGTTGCTTCTATTATTGCTCTTTCTTGCTGATGCTAACTTAGTTTGATGCCCCAATCCCATCACCTTTTTCTTTTTCATAATTGAATGAATCATAGAATGAGTAGTGTGTGCATGAGTAGTAGTAGTGAGTGTCACTCAGTATTTATATGTATTTATGAATGCAAGATTTGATGTATTGTATAAGGTTAGAGTAGGAACCTTCGTGCTTTAAATTTGTGCTACGGTCTACCATTTGATTATTAACATTGGGTAATTCCTATAATGTGCCGATAATAGGCAGGTTCATGATGCACTAATTATTTGTGGTACCAAATTTGTTGGTGGGTGGTTAACTATGATTCTTGGACCTTGTTATTGATTATATTATCTTCAACTACAAGAAAGATAAGTGGGACTTCATACTTCAGGATAAAGAACTAGTATTACATTAGAAAATGTTTCGATGCATGCGTCACTTCATATTATATGCAGATTAAGTTCTAAAGTAATTTTTGAAGTTGGTCACATGTATTAAAATAATTCTCAAAATTTTAATTATATCAATTATGTTATTAAAATTGACAAAAATATACTAATATTAGAGACTAATGTAATACATTTTTATCAATTTCAATAACTTGATACAATTAAAATTTAAAAAAAAATATTTAACGAATATAACTAAATTGAGAGACTATTTTAAAACTTAATTCAGATAAAATATGATATCTATTCACATGTCTAATAATAATGTACATTACAAAATGAGTAGAATATATATTCTAAAAATTGTCGTGTGTGTTGTAAAATAACTAAATAAATAAATAAGGAAGATGTAACAAATATAAAAATACAAATAAAAATACTATTATTAATATTTACCAACACTATTATACTACTATAAAAATAATATATTAATATTATATTAGTAGTTTATAAAGAAAGAAAGTAAAGAAATGCTTTAAAAAAGAAAGAGAGAAGAAATATTTGCTTTATTGCTGAGTATTTTTCTCTGAGGCAAAAGCCTCTATTTATAAGCGTATGTGATAGTAGTTTGTCAAACTATATTAAATAAGATTCTTCTTCAAAACCTGAGCCTTGTGGGAAAATAGTCATCCACCTAGGCTTTCTTATCGTAACACTCCCCCTTGAATGACCATTTAGGATTATGTCTCGTTAAAACCTTACTAAAGAAAATCCAATGGAAAAAAATTTTAGTGAAGGAAAAAGAGTACAATATACTTTGTGATGGAGACTGCCTCATTAAAAACATTGTCAAAAAAAATCTATTGGGAAAAAAATCTGACCAAGGAAAAAAGAGTACAGTCTCCCCCTCTTGCCGACATCATTTAATGTCTTGAAATTAGCGCATTCCAATCTCATGTACTAATCTTTCAAAGGAGGATTTCGGGAGTGACTTTGTAAATAAATCTGCCAGATTATCACTTGAGCAGATCTGTTGGACATCAATTGTCCATTGATTTTGAAGATCATGAGTGAAGAAGAATTTAGGAGAAATATGCTTTATTCTATCACCTTTAATGTATCCGCCTTTAAGTTAAGCAATGCATGCTGTATTATCTTCAAACAGGACAGTTGGAGCTATCTTATGATCAATCAGTCCACATGATGACAGGATATATTGGATCAAACTCCTGAGCCAAAAACACTCGCGACTTGCTTCATGAATCGCTAGTATTTCAGCATGATTAGAGGAGGTTGCTGCTATCGTCTGTTTCGTGGACCTCCATGATATAGCTGTACCATCATATGTGAACAGGTATCCTGTTTGATATCTCCCTTTTTGTGGATCAGACAAGTATCCGGCATTTGCATAGCCAACTAGTTGTGACTTGGATCCGTAGGGATAAAACAATCCCATATCAACCGTTCCATGAAGATATCGAAAGATTTGCTTGATTCCACTCCAATGTCTTCTGGTTGGAGAGGAACTATACCTTGCTAGTAAATTTACTACGAATGATATGTCAGGTCGCATATTATTAGCAAGATACATTAGCGCTCCAACGGCACTAAGATATAGTACTTCAGGACCAAGGATATCTTCATTCTCTTCTTTAGGACGAAATTGATCATTCTCCACATCCAAAGATCTTACGATCATTGGGGTACTTAATAGATGTGACTTATCCATATATAATCTCTTCAATATCTTTTCTGTGTATGTTGTTTGATGAATAAAGATCCCATTTTTTATATGTTCGATCTTCAGGCTGAGACAAAATTTAGTCCTTCCAAGATCTTTCATTTCAAACTCTTCTTTTAGAGTTTTTATAATTGTTGGAATTTTTTCAGGAGTCCCAATGATATTTAAATCATCAACGTACACATCAATTATAATGAATCAAGATGCAGATTTCTTTATGAAAACACATGGACAGATATCATCATTCTTGAATCCATTTTTGGCCAGATACTCAGTAAGACGATTATACCACATTCGTCCAAATTGCTTTAGACCATATAAAGATCTTTGCAATTTGACTGAGTATAATCCTTGCGAATATTCATTGGGTGGTTTAGATATCTTTAGTCCTTCAGGGACTTTCATATAGATATCCCGATCTAATGAGCCGTATAAGTAGGCTGTTACCACATCCATTAAATGCATATGCAATTTATGATATGCAGATAAACTGACCAAATAACGCAATGTTATTGCATCCACTACAGGGAAATACGTTTCTTCATAATCTATACCGGGCTTTGTGAAAAACCTTGTGCCACAAGTCGGGCTTTATAGTGCACAACTTCATTTTTCTCATTTCGTATTCTCACAAATACTCACCTATACCCAACAGGTTTTACATCTTTTGGTGTACGGACTATAGGTCCAAAGACTTCACGTTTTGCAAGTGAGTCTAACTCAGCCTTCATGGCTTCTTTCCATTTTGACCAATCATTCTTTTGTCGACATTCTTCGACTGATCTTGGCTCAAGATCCTTACTTTCATGCATGATATTTAATACCACATTATATGCAAATATTTCATTGACAATTGTCTTATTTCGGTCCCATTTCTCTCCTGTAAAGACATAATTTATCGATATCTCGTCATTTTCACAATTTTCAGGTACCTGAACGTCTTCTGGCGTTAAAACTATATCAGAATTTTGGACAACTGCATGTGTCTCTACTATGTCTTTTTCAACAGGAATATTATTTACCTCTTTTCTCTTTCGAGGATTTTTGTCTTTGGAATCGACAGGTCTGCCACGCTTCTGGCGTGTATTTGCTTCAGTGGCAATTTGTCCAACTGGGACATCAATTCGAATTGGGGCATTTTCCGCTGGTATATGAGATTTGGTTATCCTCTTTGTATCGAAAAATGCATCAGGCAATTCATTTGCTATTCTTTGCAAATGTATAATATTTTGAACTTCTAGTTCACATTGCCCTGATCGAGGATCTAAATGCATTAACGATGATGCATTCTAATTAAGTTCCTTTTCAGGAAGCTTATTCTCTCCCCCTAATGTTGAAAATTTTGATTCATTAAAATGACAATCCGCAAACCGGGCTTTAAATACATCTCCCGTTTGTATCTCAAGATACCTCACTATAAAGGGAGAATCATATCCAACATATATCCCCAATTTTTTTGGGGTCCCATTTTGGTGCGATTAGGTGGTGCAATGGGAATATATATCGCACACCCAAATATTCTTAAATGAGAAACATTTGGCTACTGGCCAAAAGCTAATTGCATAGGAGAGAACTGATGATAATTCGTTGGCCTCAAACGAATAAGTGCTGCGGCATATAAAGCAGCATGCCCCCAAACCGAGGTTGGAAGATTTGTTCTCATAAGTAAGGGTCTAGCAATTAATTGGAGGCATTTAATAAGTGATTCTGCTAACCCATTTTGTGTGTGAACATAAGCTACTGGATATTCAACACTTATTCCATTAGCCATATAATAAGCATCAAAAGTTTGGGAAGTAAATTCACCAGCATTATCAAGACGAATTGCTTTGATTGGATTTTCTGAAAATTGTGCTTTTAATCGAATAATTTGAGCCAGTAATCTCGCAAACGCCAGGTTGCGAGAGGACAATAAGCACACATGTGTCCATCTCGAAGATGCGTCTATTAGGACCATAAAATATCTAAAAGATCCACATGGTGGATGAATAGGTCTACATATATCACCTTGAATCCTTTCTAGGAATTCAGGGGACTTAAATCCAATCTTTACTTGTGATGGCTTTAAAATTAACTTCCCTTGAGAACATGCAGCACAACAAAATTCACTAGATTTAAGAATCTTCTGGTTCTTTAGTGAATGTCCATGGGAGTTTTCAATAATTCTCCTCATCATGGTTGTTCCCGGATGACCCAATCGGTCGTGCCAAGTTATGAATTCATTTGGGCTAGTAAACTTCTGGTTTACAATGGCATGTGATTCAATTGCACTAATTTTAGTATAATACAACCCAGATGAAAGTGAGTATAACTTTTCTAATATAACCTTTTTATTTGAATCATGAGTTGTGATACATAAATACTCACGATTTCCCTCATTCATAGTCTCAAGATGATATTCATTTCGGCGAATATCTTTAAAGCTCAACAAGTTTCTTCGAGACTTGGTAGACAATAGTGCATTATTTATTATGAATTCTGTTCTTTCGAGAAACAAAATTATAGCTTTTCCGGAGCCTTCAATCACATTGTCTGAGCCAATAATAGTATTAACACATTCTTCTTTTGGCACCAGATGAGTAAAATATATATCACTTTTGAGAATGGTGTGCGAACTTGCACTATCCCAAGGCATACATCTTCATTATATATCCTTGTCATTCTCTTCAAAGGCAAATAATAATAAAATGAGTAGCATGCACAGTTAAATTGAATACTTGATCGGAATTATTTTTCTAAGAAATACTGTACATAAAAATAATGTCATATACTAAAATTTTATTTTAAAATATGACATATTTAATGATTTCAAAATTCATAAACATTAATATTTCATTATTTATATACATTATATTTGAAACTTAAATACATAAAAAATAAGACTTAATAATAATTCTTTACATTATTTATTTACATGGATACTTAACAATCCCACATATTAAACTATTCCATCATTGATTAAATGACCAATATTTTTCTCGGGATCCTTAAAGAAATTAGATACATCATAATGAGTGGTGGAATTTTCAGCATCATTTGAAACGAAATTCGACTCTTTTTTCTTGTCGTCCTTTTTCAAAGATGCCTGGTAAAGATCGACTAGGTGCCTTGGGGTACGACAGGTACGTGACCAATGACCCTTTCCACCACAACGGAAATACTTATCCTCTGTTGATTTATTTTGCCCGATATTTTTTTCTTTATCCCACTTCTGGTGAGATCCTCTCTTTTGAATATAATTCATTTTCCTTCCATAATTTTTCTTGTTATTAAAAATTTGCCATTTACCTCTTCTGGGGTAATGATTTGCCGCATTTACTTCAGGAAATGGGGTGGCGCCAGCTGGGCGCGCTTCGTGATTCTTTAAAAGCAACTCATGGTTGCGTTCAGCAACAAGAAGGCAAGAAATTAACTCAGGATATTTTTTAAACCATTTTTCTCGATATTGCTGCTGCAGGAGCACATTCGAGGCATGGAAGGTTGAGAAAGTTTTCTCTAACATATCATGATCAGTTATCTTTTTCCCACATAATTTCATCCGTGAGGTGATTCGAAACATTGCAGAATTATATTCATTTATAGATTTAAAATCTTGTAGATGCAAGTGCGTCCATTCATATCGAGCTTGAGGAAGTATCACCGTTTTCTGATGATTATACCTTTCTTCAAGATCTTTCCAAAGATCTGCAGGATCTTTTAATGTAAGATATTCATTTTTCAATCCTTCGTCAAGATGACGACGAAGAAAAATCATGGCTTTGACTTTATCTTTTTGGGATGTATTATTTTCAACTTTAATGGTATCTCCAAGATCCATTGAATCAAGATGGATTTCAGCATCTAATATCTATGATAAATAATTATTTTTAGATATATCAAGAGCATTGAATTCAAGATGAGAGAGTTTCAACATAATGAAAATTTGTTACCTGAGTCTTTCTAAAATTTGATTAGAGTTTTGTGCTGATAACGTGTTGTAAAACAACTAAATAAATAAATAAGGAAGAGATAACAAATATAAAAGTATAAATAAAAATACTATTATTAATATTTACTAACACTATTATACTACTATAAAGATAATATATTAATATTATATTAGTAGTTTATAAAAAAAAAAGTAAAGAAATGCTTTAAAAAAGAAAGAGAGAAGAAATATTTACTTTATTGCTAAGTATTTTTTTTTGAGGCAAAAGCTTCTATTTATAAGTGTATGTAATAGTAATTTGTCAAACTACATTAAATAAGATTTTTCTTCAAAACCTAAGAACTTTGTGAAAAAATAGTCATCCACCTAGGCTTTCTTATCGTAACAGTGTGATTTTATACAATGACTTATTACTAACTTAAATTTTAATCTAAAATAACAATTTTTTTAGTTGGTTTTAAATACAACACACACTACCAAAAAAGAAAAAATTAAAATGTCATTTATATTATGGCGGTTCCAACCCGCCATTATCTCCCATATATATACAATTCCAACCCTAATTTCAGAAACACTGGTTGCTGAAGACGCGTGCGTACACTACTGCATCCATTGTGTAGCGATCTCCAATCCTATTGCGTTCCCTGACGATCTTCTCCGGCGGCATCTCCTCCTCCGGCGACGATCTCCTCCGGTGACGTCTCCTCTAGCTTCTTGATGTCCTTCTTCTCTGCCAAAATCCTCAGTGCCTCCCTTTCGTTCTCCCTTTCCTTCCATGATGGTACTTCTCTCTCTCTCTCTCTCTCTCTCTCTTTCTTTTTGGGTTCGCTTCTCACTCGAAAATTTGTCGTAACGGAATAGCTTCATATATGTGAGTGCTATTTCTTCTTTTTCCAGCTTCGGTTTGTAAATTATAGCTTAAATCTTTATAGAACTAATTAACTTGAGTTAATAATAATTACTAGTCTCTATGTTCCTGTCACAAATGCAGTTCAAATCTCTACATTAATTATTACTCTTTCTTTGCTATATCATGTAATTAAGGGCTGGTGGAGTGGAGGATTTGGATATGGACTGTGAATTGGGATCTTAGATCAGAAGTAACTTAATTACCTGCAGAAGCTCAATACCAGCTGGTGAAATCCAACTTGATGCTAGCTGCAGTATTGATTTGAACCTAGATTTCAATAGGTATTTTTATTTACTCCTTATTATCAGAGATTTTCTTTATTTAGTCTTTTTCTTTAAGTTGTTGCTTATTAAGATGGAATAAGATTTGATGGTTGTTACTGTTGTTGCATATATTGATTTCTAATATTGATTTTTGTGTTCAAAATTTCAGATGCTTGAATTTAATTTAGCTATCAAATTTAATTTTGTTAAGAAAATTGCTTACCCTGTATCTGATTTCTGCTGCTGTTCTCATTCACTCAGAGTTTATTAGTGTTTTCATATGTGATGTTGATATCTTTATTCTTTTTGGCAGGGTTCTTCGTTGTAGAAATCTCCAACCTGTAGTATATAGGCTATACTTGGAACTCCTCAAATGACATGCTTTTGAACTTAAATATCAGATAAAAAGGTCTCATTATCAAAAGTAAGCTCCAGTCTATATAACATTTATCTCTTTCAGATAATTAGTTAGTATAGCCAATGTATACATGCCAATTAGATTTCTTTACTTTTAAGTCTTTTGGCCGTTCCTTATAAAGATTGAAAGTTTAGATATGAACTATTAATAATTATGTGTTGGTAATGTCCAGTTAATTGATTATACGACCAAGTCAATCTTATCTTCTTAGTCATGTTGTTGAACCGTTATAAATTTCTGTTTTACCCTTATGACAATGTAACATCAGCATTCTAGTGTTCACTGGTGGTTAATCAGAGGTATGATTTGGAAACTGTTACATTATCCTGCATCTATAGATTTATAATTATATTCCTGATTAATTTTATTTTACTATGTTAATCTTGCACATATTGGATGCTGTTTCCAACTTCCAATAGAAACTTCTTCTTGTTGCAATTTTTTGTTCAGAACTTCAGATATGCAACTGATTATCCAGCAAGAAATAAATTTTTTAAAAAAGAAGAAAACGAAAAATCCAAATGGTATTGTTCTACTCAATGAATAAATGTTCATGTGAGCTGAAAACCATTTCCAGAAGATGGTTCTGTTTTTACATAGGTTGAACTATTGTGAATTGCAATTGTCTTGGAAATTATTTGACTTTTAAAATTTGACCCCCCCCTCTGAATCTTACGCTTAATTTAGCAGTGACTATATGTACCTCCTCACAATCCTTTATCATTCGATGCTTTGTGTATTTGTTTCTCCCTTGTTCTAGCTGACTGGATTTGTTATTGATCAGGGCCTAGCTTCCTTAATTGGATTTGTGTTCTTGTGGTTTAATTGGCAACCTATAAAGTGAAAGATGCTTAAATTGACTTTTTGTAAATAAAAGGTTTATTTCTTATTTTAACCCTTCAAATAACTAATTTGATAATCGTTAGCAGAGCAAACATGTAACTTCATTATTGATCTATCTAACCCATTATTTATTTCTTTTTTTAGTGACATGGTATACATTTTGTTGCTGCTTGCAGTAGTCATTCTGTGATTCTTGCAATATCCTTTTTTGTAGTAGCACTTTCATTATACCATATAATGCACCCAGGTGCTCCTACATAAACTACATTTTTTTTATATGTTTTTCATTATAATCTTATTTTGCATATGTTGTGCTGCATTAGGAGATCTTGATGCAAAAAGTGAGAAGGGAAAATTATTTGGCTCCAAAAATTATGAGCTTAATAAGGTAATAGCTTCATGTTCTTTCATCTGTTAATATATATTCTTTGTTCCATAT
This sequence comes from Arachis stenosperma, assembly GCF_014773155.1. Classification (NCBI taxonomy): domain Eukaryota; kingdom Viridiplantae; phylum Streptophyta; class Magnoliopsida; order Fabales; family Fabaceae; genus Arachis; species Arachis stenosperma. The sequence goes on from NC_080384.1 coordinate 11,791,237, forward strand.
TAAAGGCTCGATTTTGCTTCAAAGTGAGTGATAGCTTGGCCAAACGATTTCTGCTCCAATCGCTTGGCAAAAAATGGAGGGAACATAGGATAAAGCTTTGGAATGAGTTTTATGATCCGAGGTTGAGTAAAACCGAGATCATAAATAATACACCAGAAGATATTGCTCTTGATCAATGGGCTTTATTCGTAGAATATCGTTTGAAGCCTGAAACTCGGGTAAGTACTTACTCTCCTAGTTAAATGTTGTCCCACTAAAAAGCCTTATATAGTTTGATGCTGAAAATAGGATATTGAATTCATATGGAATGTTGTGAAAGGCCTTTATTTAGAGTTGGTAATAAAAAGCCTTTATTCATTGTTTGCTGCTTGCTCATCTTTTATTTTATATAGAGTTGGTAATGAACCAGCGATATGTTGAATGCATGTTTGACTCTATTTAATTGTGTTCAAATTTATCTTGCAGAATCTTTGTAAGAGGAATCAAGAAATTCGGCAAAAACAAATAATTCCTCATACTTCAGGTGCTAAATCAATTGCAAGAAGAAGGGCTGAATTGGTAATCATTTCTATGATTTTGTTTGAATTGGCTGAGAACTGCTATTCTCCAATATTGACCAATTTTCCCATGATAGTGACTATTTTTCATGAGAACTGTTATTGTTACGATATTACTATCACTCACCACTTCAGCATAGGAGTCATTTATGTTAGCACCCAATGCATCTCCGTTGTTATATTGTTGCTGTTAGTTACTTAATTTTATGCATATCTTTTCTTGAATGATATATTTCTTGATCGAGTCTTTCTACTTTTCTTGAATTTTAGACGGAAGAGAAGGGAAAAGAAGTTAGTAGGGTTCAAATGTGGGACATCACTCACAAGAAAATAGATGGAAGTTATGTTAATGAAAAGGCTAAAGAAATAGCGGTAAGACTAAAGTGTAATAAGTAACTTGTTTGTATTTCTTTTTCTTTCTTTTTTATAAGATAATACTATGTTTGATTCTTTTTCTTTCTTTTTATATTTGTAGGAGAAGATTGAAGCATATAGCAGTCAACAATCGGTGGAATCAACTGTTAATTCTCCTCTTGATGCTCTTGGAGTAGTTCTTGGGAAAGAGCACCCTCGTCGTATTCGAGGTTTAGGCATGGGAGCTGTTCTAACAGTTGCTTTCAAGAACAACACTACAAGAATTAGTCAGATGAATTTAGGTTCTTCAAATGATGCTGACACATCATCTACTTGTGGTCCAAATGTACAAGACGAGTTGGATACCGTTAAAGCGCAATTGCAAGCGCTAGTCTCCTATATTCCTTCTAAAGAAGGAGGTAAAATTCCGGTGAAATTGGCTGGAATGTTCCCTACTCATTTGATATAGGAAACATTCCAGCCAATTTCACCGGAATTTTACCTCCTTCTTTAGAAGCAATATAGGAGACTAGCGCTTGCAATTGCGCTTTAACGGTATCCAACTCTTCTTGTACATTTGGACCACAAGTAGATGATGTGCCAGGATTATTTGAAGAACCTAAATTCATTTGGCTAATCCTTGTAGTGTTGTTTCTTGAAAGTAACTGTTGGAACAGCTCCCATGCTCTTTCCCAAAAACTACTCCAAGAGCATCAAGAGGAGAATTAATGGTTGGAGGAAGAGAAGAGCCCATATAATGTTGTTGTAGACAAAGATACTGGGGAAGTGCGGGTGGGTATTGAAAAATACGGACTAGGCATAAGAGGAAAAATCAAGCGACGCAGAGGCATATATGAATTGCGAGAGAAGTGAAGTATATCATCTTCAACAAGACTTGCAGTAAATATGAAGGCCTACATTTGGCGAAGATGGCTCTTATTTGAGCAATGGTGGAGGCAAGCTCCGACGGGATTAGGGCCTAAGAGTGGCAGAGGCAAGTTTACTCCAACGTGATACTAATTTGCCATGTGCCTGCCGGCGGCAAGATTAAATGGCCGAAAATGAGGTGAGGGACCAACTAGATGCATTTTTTACAATTTCAAGAACATAACTAGTGCAATTGGTAAGTCAAGGACTAAATCGGTGCAATTCGTGAATCTGAGGCACCACTTTGAAGTTTAACTCGATGTATGACCTATCAGCTATGAGCCTATGATTAAAAGAAAAGAAATATTTCATAAAAAAAGATAATGAGAGAAAGTGGAGGTAGTTTTGTTGTAATTTTTCATTTTTCTTTTAGTATTTCCAAAAATTTTGGTTTCTTTTGTGGTATTAATTCATTCTTGCAATCTGAACTCTGGTTTGTCTAAACAAAATGGAAATTCTGAGAAATGGGATATGAACAAATAATTCAATGTTTATTGTAGATACATTTCATAGAAGAAAAGCAAAAAGAGCTTGGAAGATGGACTTTGGAGTCTGCCACTTTACTGAAGGACGATCTCTTTCTATTAGCCCTTGGAACTCATCCACTTGCTTTCCCTACAACCACAAGGAACATACTCACAAAACTAGTTAATTCTTAATCAGACCAATCTTTTTTTCGGTTTAAGATGCATGAAAATAATCAGAGTAAATTACACCATAGTACACGAGATTAGGTGATATTATACATGACAGCCTAAGTCATGTTTACACCTAACCTCGCATTTGCGGGTAATATTGCCTGACCTCATGGGAAGTGAGTATAATCAACTCAAATACTTATGGTGCTAAATTTGTGTAATGAAATTGTGCATTTAAAGGAAAAATGTAAAAGTATAAAGCATAGATCATTTCTGCATTTTCTTAAGTTTATTACCTCTATAGCATCCTTTAGAGGTCCCCAACATTCCATTCTGTTGTATTTTTTGGAGCTAGAATGAAAATACACGCGAACTATAGAATCCAGCAATTCAGGATGTTCATCGAAAAGCGCAGAATCTCCATATTGAATTGCTTTGAGTACCTACCATGCTCAACAAGAAAAGGAACAAAACAAATGTCACACACAGTTATGCATAATATAGGACCTTCAAGTCACAATTTGTGAATATCAGAATACAAGATACTAAGATATGATCTTCACGAAACAAAATACTCCTATATAATTCACTACTTGTCTATTTAATTAGAATTCTCCTTTTAATATAAGTTTAATGGAAACATACCAAAGGCATTTCCTTGGAGAATATGTGATATCTGAATTCTGCAGCCAAATCCAGGAAGGGATTGGGACCACTGACAAAGCAATGAACATGTAAGCACATCTCATTTTTCACTTTCTTCCATTCAGCTACAACATCATCCTTCTCATACCACCCTCTCAACTGCCACACAAGAAAGAAAAAAGGGGGATGGCAGATACATAATATGAATTAGTTAAGAGAACCAATGTTTTTGTTCAAAATATATACCATCAAGCACTATAATTTCTATGCTATGTGAAAGCAAGGACACAACACAAACCTGCTCAAGATTGATCACATTGGAGACTGTTAAAGTCAGATTAGCTGTGAAGTCGCAATGCGATAGAATGTAGGTTCTCGGAATAAAACTTGCATATTTGTTTATCTGACCCTCCAATAAAACTACCTTAAGTTTTGAAGCTTCAAATCTTGCCGGAGGAACCAAGAGTCTAACAGCCTAAATTTAAACAAAAAGTTATTTAGTCAGAGTTTTCTTCATTTCAGATAACAATCCATACATGAATTAAGAAAAGAAATTTCAATTTTGTTTATTAGAACTGGAAGCTGGAATCCAGAACACACATTCTTGTTTGTCCATGGTACTGTAATAAAGCCAAAGTCAAAGGATGCAGCACTTCCAACAAATGTGAACATTAATAGTGAAAAATATTTTACATGACTGAACCATGTGCCTCTCCATAGCAGCTTAATCTTTTAAGAGGAATGATACATAACATGTTATCAGAACTTCTATATATGTCTAGAAAGTCCAAGAGTTTAATCTTTGTTATCACCAACTCTTGTAAATAAAAGATTGAATTTTAGCTCAAGATATAATGTCTATAAGTTTGAGAGAGAGGTTTCATGACAAGCATGGAATACAACATACAACAAAATTGAAATATATAGGACATTGTATGCTAGTGTGTGTTGAATACAAGCAAGTTCATATCTAAAATAAAAGGCTACACAACTTTAGCTACACTAAACTAGGACATATTCCCTGCAATTTCCCTCACACTACTACTAGCCTAGCGTTGAACTCCTTAATCATAATAATGGCAGAAAATGTATGGAAAAAAGAATGAAAGAGAGTGAGAAAGGGTACCTCAGAAACAAGGGTGTTGTAGGATGGAGTAGAATTTGTTATAGAAGACAAGATAAAGGGTCTGCTGCATCTATTGGAAGAAAATGGCTTTGAGATGATTGTAGGAATGGTGTTGGTGGTGGTGAACATTGTTCTTGGTGTGGTTTGTGAGAATGAGAGGACATTGTTGTTGTAAACACAGTTACATGCCATGGAAGGAAGGAGGTGCAGCTCCTCCTCTTCATCTTTCACAAGCCACCACCATTCTCTTCTCTTAAGAGAAAAAAAGAAAAAAAAAAAGTGATAGAGAATGAAAGCAAAAAAGTAATGTAATGTTGGGAAATTGGTGTTCTCAAAACAAGCAAAAATCTCTTTCAATTCACTCCTTCCACACGATTTCTTTCTTCTTCTTTTATTCAATTTAATTATACAAAATAGAGATGAAAGAAACTCAAGTATTATTTGAAAAAATAAAAAAACATTTCATTAGTTAGAGGCTGAGCTGAAAGTTGTGCCACGTCATCAAACAGCTTGGATTTTCGATAAAAATGTGGATAATGTGATGACGTGGCTTTACCTGTGTCAACAGTTCAGTGGGAAGCGAATCCGCATGCTTGAAGCCTTGAACTCTTGAAAGCCAAAACTTCAATTTTATCATATTTTTAGTGTGAATATTGAATCATGTATGGGGAGCAAAAATTATATATCAACGTACCAAATTAAATTAAGTAAATACTAATTAATGAATTAATAGGGTGGATTAAGTGATTAACCACATTAGACCTCACAATCTAATGAGTCACTTCATTTGGAAGTTAACTTGAATAATACAGACAGAAACCTTTTTTGAAAACAAAGTTTGCATGCTTAATGCTTAATAAACTAATGAAGAATATTTCTAAATTCAGGCAAAATAAAAAATAATGATATTTGTAATTTTTTTCAAATTTTTTATTGGAATTTTTTTTCTCACAAGTGATGGGCCAAGACAAAAATATGACATTGCAAAATCATAATAACTAAATAAGTAAACACAAGCCAATGAATCTTGGTTCTAATGCCATCTCTCCCCCTCCCATATCAAAGGTCAATGGTTCAAACCCTAGAAAAAGTAATTGAGGAAAAATGTGATATGAGGAGTGTGTGGGTGTGTTGTGTACCTAGGATTGGGAGTTGTCCAATCCACTGAAGTACCTAGGATTGGGGGTTGTCCAATAAAATGGACACGGCTCAAATAAGTGAAATAACACAAGAACAAAAAAACTTTAAAACTCAGTGAGGATGAGGATGTATCTGCATTTTGTAATATTCGAAAAATTAGTCATTACACATATCCTCCCAAAAAAAAGAATAAATGATAAAACTAGTATAAATTACTAATTCACTCAACTATGACCAAAACATTTTGTTATTATTAGAATTTTTTTTCAAAGACAGTAAAATTATTTTATTTCAATTGAAAAAAATGTTTTTATCCATAATTCAGGACTAAAAAAAAAAAAACAAGTGGAGTGCTCCCGTTTTATCCTTAAACATTAGCGAAAGCACAATAAAAAAAGGAGATTAAGATTAATCTAATATTTTTCACATTAGAAGCTTGTAATCTAACTCAACCTAACAAATTAACCAAGAGATGAGAACTGGTCCACAAGAAATAAAAATCTTCGGTTAACGCAACCGACACACATACTACACAACATATTAACATATGTCATTCTATCAACATCCATATTTTTCCGAACAGAACATCCCTCTATCTTTCAGTTCCGAGACTTACTTCATTACATTCATTTTCTATTCATGTTATTTTATTCATTCATTTATTTTCAATTAGTACATTAACCAAGTAAAAAGTAGTTGTAAATTGGCATAAAGTACACCAAAACCCAACAAATAAATTGACAGAAGCACCAATCACCAACAAGTACAGCTGTTTCTTACTTTCTCTAAGCACATGCCTCACACCATGACACCAAACTAATAATTTTCCACCTTCATATTCTATGTTTTGAATTGATATTTTAGCACACAGTAACACAAAGTATCTATTGATTTCGATTTACCTGAATTAAATAATCATTCCTCAATAGATTTTGTTTTTTCCGCTCTGGTTCTGGCTTTCACTCCTACTTCAAAACCATCACATGCATTAACTCCCTCAGCTCATTCTGTTCTAACCTTGTTCTGTACTTCTGTTTCCCATTCAATGAAGCTGAAAACATAAACTTTTTGAGGAACCCATACATTCTCAAACGGAATAGTCTGTAGGATGATGAATGTTGAGAAAGGAAAGTGAGTAATAGTGCCTCTTAGGTGAGGACCAAGGTAACAATCTCCCATTTCCTTCCTTATATTCTGTGTGTTGATGACGATCTTACCTAGGTTTATGAAGAATATACTAAAAATATTTAAGTGGGTTTTTGTTTCTAGGGAAACTGACTTTAAAGCTGGATGCTTTACTTGATTTCATGTTTGTTTATCCCTTTTCCTGTTATGGGGTCTTCGCTATTTTAAGTTTTTAGTATTCTTTGTTGTGGTTTCCCCCCCAAAAACAGTTGTGTTTCTGTGTTTGCATCAATTTAGCCCAAACACTAGCAGTTTTGTTTGAAATATTCCTTCACTGATTGAACTACTGGACAAAGTTTGAATCTTTCTTTTTTTTCTTTTGACTTTTTAACATTCTAATCAAAATTGATCTGTTCTTTTATTGATTCATTCATAAGGTCACCTGCTTTAGTATCTTCAACATTTCTGTCTGGCTCTTAGTATTTTGTCAATCTCCCTCTTCTAGTCTTATTTGATTGATGTCCTTCTTCAGCTTCCTTGTATTGAAACTTTTGAGTTACTTCTTCCTTTGCATATTGCTTATTTTTGTTGATCTATGTTTCTTCATCCTACCTCCCACTTTGAAATCTTGTGTTTCATTGGAGTGATTTATTAGAATGTTACATTAAAATGCAATATGACTCTCTCTCTCTCTCTCTCTCTCTCTCTCTCTGTTACAATAATGTGATTTTGCTTTCAATGTGTGCAAATGAGAGGTGCTGGCAAATTAATAAGTAGAGATCTAGCATTTAACTTCTAATCATTATTATTTAGTGAAAATGAACTTGCTAATATTTTGATTTCCTTACTAGGTGCACTTATTTTGCAATAGCATTAGTTTGAAAGCCATAGGCCATGGCTCTGGGGAAGAATTTTCGAGGTGAAGGGAGGAAGACAACGAACTACTATTCGACAGTTTTTGTGGCTGTGTTTGTTGGCTTTTGCTTAGTTGGTATATGGATTGTAATGTCATTCATTGTTCCATTCCAGAACACAATTGTACAGGCACCTGAGACTGTTAATGAGGGGAAACGTATAGTAAATAACAATGCTTCTACACATTTTGAAAATAGTTTAGGTGATATACCTGTAGAATCAACAAAGGTCGATAGCCAGACCCAAAAAACTGAGAGTGAAAGCCAGCCGGAAAACGAGGGTGACAGAAAAGGAGTTGAAAAAGTGTCTGAGGATTCACCTGAAGAAAACAAGCAAGAGGTTGTTAGGGATAGCTCAGGTCAGTCGAGTGAAAAAAACGATTTAGAGAAGGACTTGGATGGAAACTTAAATTCAGAATCTGAAAGTAACAAGAGCACAGATAACAATCTAGGAGCAGAAAGAAATATTGGTGAAGCCACAGATCAAGAAGAGAAGTTTGGTGAGGCCGAGGAGGATAAAACCGAGAATCATGTGCATTCGGAGACCAAACAAAGTACTGGAGAGAGTAACTTGGAAAGCCATGTAAACAACAAAGTTTCAAAAGAAGCCTTTCTAGCTGGTACTCAGCCTGAAACATTAACTGAAGTTGCAACTGAAAATGGAACTTGGTTGACTCAAGCTGCAGAGTCACAGCATGAGAAGGAATCGCAAAAGTCTTCGGCTTCTGTGGACAACAGCAAATATGACTGGAAACTGTGTAAGACAAGTGCAGGATCAGAGTACATACCATGCCTTGACAATGTGAAAGCTATTAGGATGCTTCGAAGTATAAAACACTATGAACATCGAGAGAGGCACTGTCCTAATGAAGCACCAACTTGTCTTGTTCCTCTACCTGAGGGCTATCAAATCCCAATTAGGTGGCCTCAAAGCAGGGAAAAAGTATGTAACACTTAAGCTGGAACAAGGTTGCATATCTTTAATAAATGATAATGGAAAAAAAAAATGAAATTTAATATTTTTTGTGCCTGTTACAGATTTGGTTTAACAATGCTCCACATACTAAGCTTGTAGAAGTTAAGGGGCATCAAAATTGGGTCAAAGTTACAGGGGAATACCTCACTTTTCCTGGTGGTGGAACTCAGTTTAAAAATGGTGCTCTTCATTACATTGAGTTCATTCAGAAGGTAAGCCATTCTCGTGCTCATATGTTATTTTGCAGTTTGCACAACCAATTGATCTTGTTATTCTTTATATTTTCTTAATAAAAAATAGTCTAACCTGTAGAAAAGCAAAAGCCCTTTTTTATATTTTTATTTTTATTCTAATTTTATGTCATTTGTTGTGTGCATAATATATCCAGCTGACTTAATTTTCAGGAAGATACAATATTTGTGTTCTTCCGGTATTGGCTGTAGTATCTACATAGTAATTTCTATAGAAACAAATGAATGCTTGGTAATGGGGATAAAAGGGTTTTGATAATGGGATTAAGATATTTATTTTGTATGCTGATATTATCTCTAACATAAAACTGCTTCAAGCATAATGAATTCCTTTTATTATATTTCTGAAAGGTTAAGCTATTATGTTAAAGTATATGAATTCCTTTTATTTGAATTCTAATATGTTCTAAGTTAGCACCTATTTCACGGTTCCGCTAATTATGCTTCCATGATCTTTAACAACAAACATGTGAATGCATTTTCTTGAAAGTTAGTCATACTTTTTCCTTAACTTGGGTGTCTGTGTAATGATGCAGTCTCTTCGTAACATTGCATGGGGGAAGAGAAGTCGAGTGATACTGGACGTCGGGTGTGGTGTAGCCAGCTTTGGAGGCTATCTGTTTGAAAAAGATGTTCTTACCATGTCCTTTGCTCCCAAAGATGTGCATGAGGCACAGGTACAGTTTGCATTGGAACGTGGAATTCCCGCCACACTAGGCGTCATGGGCACCAAAAGATTGCCTTACCCTGGTTCTGTCTTTGACCTTATCCACTGTGCACGCTGTAGAGTCCCATGGCACATAGAAGGTGTAAGAATCACTTACATAAAATCTTCATTTTCATGGTGTTTCTATCTTCCACTTATGGTTAACTCCTTTAGAATACTTTACTGGTTGTATAATCAGGTGGCAAGCTACTCTTAGAGCTTAATCGTGTATTGCGACCGGGAGGTTACTTTGTCTGGTCTGCTACTCCTGTGTATCAAAAGGATCCGGAAGATGTTGGAATTTGGAAAGGTAAAGTCTGTTAAATCGAAGTACGTGTCAAGCTAATAGATGAATGTATGGTTTGACTTTATGGAAAACTATTTTGGTTGCAGATATGGTTGAAATTACAAAGTCAATGTGCTGGGATCTGGTGGTAATTGGAAAGGACAAATTGAATGGAGTGGCAGCAGCAATATATAGAAAACCAACTGATAATGAATGCTACAATAGGAGACCGAAGAATGAACCACCGATATGTGATGAATCTGATGATCCAAATAAAGCCTGGTACTTTACTTCTTTATTGGTTCCTACAACAATGACTTATATTTCATTTCTACATTAATGGCTCGGATTGGTGAATAGTTGAGAAAATAATAAGGCTTTTAATATGGCTCAATTAATTAGAAAAGATTCCTTTTGATGAAGTAGATCTTCTTCCTCAAATTTCCATACAGGAATGTATCACTACAGAATTGTATGCACAAAGTGCAAGTAGGTGCCTCGGAACGTGGATCGGTTTGGCCTGAGCAATGGCCACTGAGGTTGGAGAAACCACCTTACTGGTTAAACTCTCAAGTTGGTGTTTATGGAAGAGAAGCATCAGTGGAATTCACTGCAGATTACAAGCACTGGAAGAATGTTATTTCCCACTCATATTTGAATGGAATGGGAATAAATTGGGCTTCAATAAGAAACATCATGGACATGAATGCTGCTTATGGAGGGTAAGACATTCTGTGTACTTGTGTATGGAATTTCCCTTCTCTCTTTGAAATGCAAATTAATTACTATAGTACTTGATAACTACATGCGGTATATGCACTCTGCAGAAAGGATTATACAAAATTTCACTCTGTGAAAAAGATAATTTGAATAGTTTCCTTTTGTGCTTATCCTATTAACTGAAGTTTGGGTGCATTTTCTGGCCTTTTCAGGTTTGCAGCAGCTCTAAAAAATTGGAAGGTTTGGGTAATGAATGTTGTTCCGTTTGATTTTCCAGACACACTTCCAATAATCTATGAGCGTGGATTATTCGGAATTTATCATGATTGGTGTGAATCATTCAGTACCTACCCTAGATCTTATGATCTTCTACATGCTGATTCTTTATTATCAAAACTTAAAGACAGGTATGTTCAAGCAATATCTAAAATTTTCAAACAATCCTTAATCATCTAAGTAACCGATGCATTTCCGGAATCAGATGCAACATAGTAGCAGTGATTGCAGAAGTTGATAGGATGCTGAGACCAGAAGGATACTTGATTGTGAGGGACAATGTCGAAACAACAAGCGAGATAGAGAGCATAGCTAAGTCTCTACACTGGGATATTCGGTTCACCTATTCGAAAGGCGACGAGGGACTACTTTGCATTCAGAAGACATTCTGGCGTCCAACAAAGGCTGAAACTATTGCAGCAGCTATTGTCTGATCAGAATGATGTTTCGCAATCTCGATTTCCATGGCTGCCAGTACACTGCTTAGTCTGCTTAACTTGTTCTTCTGTAAGTACTCTGTTACCACTGTGTCATAATGTTGCTAAACATTCAACTGCACTTCCCTGTAAAACTTGTTTAAATTTTTTTTTCTTTTCTATTCAATTCATATGTTCATGTCCTGTGTGGACTTGGTTAGGATGGAGTGCAGTTGTGGTAGAGTTAGAAGATTCTAAACCTTGTAAAGTGTAATCTGTGAGGAATATTGAATGTGATTATACTTTAAAAACTACATAATGTGAAATCCGAGTAGTTGGAAACAGCATTGCCATAGATACATGTAATTATCAGGGTCATATTTACATGGAGATGCATCATCATCCAGAACAATTACATATTGATTTATATAAAATTACTAATCACCTTCCACCTAATGAAATAGTAATCTGACCTATGCTTTCCAACCTAGAAAGAACGTCCCTTCCATAAGCTCCATATTCAATATACAAACCAGAATATGATGTTGATGATGCATTGAGCAAATGTTCAGTTTATTCCAAACATCGTTTTGCGATATTCCCAAATTCCATTAGTTGCTCGAGCTTTGCCTCATCAATTATGGCTACGTCCAGAATGTGAAGTAGAAGATTCATATTCATCGAAGAAATGTACATTGCAAGGTTTCTATCCTCCTCAGGCAGCTCAAAACAAAGTGCTTTTCGTCCTGTAAGTAACTCTGCTAGAACGACTCCGAGACTATACACATCACTCTTTTCTGTTAAGTGGCTTGTGTGGAAGTATTCAGAGGGTCTAGATACCCCACAGTCCCTTGCACCAAGGTGGATAGTTCGGTTTTATCAAGAGGAACAATCTTTGAAGCTCCGAAATCAGAAACCTTTGCTTTGAGATTATGATCAAGAAGTATGTTTGTAGTTTTAACATCTCTATGTATAATTGGTGGACAAGTAGCAGAATGCAAGTATGCCAAAGCCCCAGCAGTTTCTGCTGCTATTCTCAATCTTGTTTTCCTGTTAAGCTTTAAAGATTGGTTCTGACCATGAAGATGATCGTCAAGAGTACCACCTTGAATGAATTCATAAACAAGTAATGAAACTTTTGTCTCTAAGCAACACCCCAAAAGTTTAACCACATTTGTATGGTTGATTTGGGTAAGTATAACCACCTCATTGATGAATTGTTCAATCTGGCTTTTGATCACTGATTTTGGACTTTTTGATTGCAACAGTTGTATTGTCTTGTAATAATCCCTTGTAAACTATTCCATAGCCACCTCGGCCTAAGATCTTGGCTTCATCAAAGTTGTTAGTGGCCTTCTTTAGCTCTTCTATGCTAAAGATTTTAGCTGTTTCAATTGAACCTTTCTCTTCGGCAAAAAATTGTTGAAAAAATTGTTCTTTCAGCATTTGTTGAGCTTTCTTTTCTTCAATCCGCAATACACATTGAAGCTCGCCAAGAATAGCGCTAAGATGCTTACACTGACAACTGCAAATAATAAACAACAATCCGCTATGTTACTAATAGTATTTCTATCAACTTCTACCAATTCTTATTTATGATTGTATTTAATGGAAGTGTCTTTGTGATGTGTCTAATAAAAATATCTTTTTTATGGCTGTGTCTAATAAAAGTGTCTTTATATATGTATGTGTCTTGTTTAAAATATAATAATTAATTACTGTTAATAATAAGTTGGCAGATAGTATATTGATACCCTATACTTTTTCATAATAAAAAGAAAACATTACGTGATGCACACTATCATAAAAAAATTTAGTTATAAATTTCACTCTTCACTAATATTTTTTTTTCAAAATAAATATCAACTCTTTATTAATTACAAGACTGGTTCCCATAAGATATTTTATATAAAATTAGAGTAATAATGCTACACACCTAAGTCTTTTTATAAATCAAGTCCAACTAAGTTAAATAATAAGATTTGAAATAATACTAGTCATAACTGATTTTTATTATATTAAACCAACTTAGTTAGACTTGGTTAATAAAAAAATTTGGATGTTTAGCATTATTCATAAAATTATATTTAAAATTAATATTAATTGGATAAGTTGGTTAATATACATTTTATTTAAATGGTAACTATAAATATAAAAATAAAAAATCTTAAAAGTAAGTAGTTTTTAGCAATTTTGACTAATATTTGGTTAGTATAAATATTAAATTATTTTTAATAAATATATTTTACTGATTTATGAATGTAAATTCTAACAAATGTGAGAGTAAATTGTGTTAATTTATATATATAAATTTTAATAAATATAGGTATAAATTATATATTTTATATGTGTAAAGTTTTATAAATGTGGATTTAAACTATTGCAGTATTATTGGCTAAAGGTTAATCCAAAATAATTATGTTTCAGCTAATTTCTTTCATCAGTGGAAAATTATATTTTTTTAATTCGCATAAATACATAAATTTTAAAATAAAAAAGTTTTATTTTTATGTAAAAATTACATGGATGGTATCCAAGTAACTTTTATTCCATACTTCACACTTTCGTTTGTTTTACACGCGTCTCTTATAACCTATATAACGAATCTTTATTTTGCGTTATCAATGTTTCTCAATGTAAACTTTTTCATACAACATAAACCTCTTTCGCATTCTTCTTCTTCTTCTTCTTCAACCTAATTAAATTCGTTGTTCTCTTCTTTTGCGTTTTTTTTTCTCTGCATTATGGATCTGAATTGATTTAACGCAATCATCTTCATCGTTCATATTCTTCTTCGTTTTCGTCTTCGATCTGCACTTTTGAATTGAAACAATGAATGAATCAACTTCAAATCAGTTGAATGAGTGCGATTTTGACGATTCTTCTCAAACGCATCAATTTGATGAGGTTTGAATTATTGAATTCTGAATCGAATTTTGATGAGTTTAGAAAACTCTAATTTAAATTGATGATGATCAAACATTATTAATTATAAAATTATTAATTTGATTTCAATACATGTATGTTAATTAAAATAATTTTGTTGTGTACATTTTTGCTATTGGGCCGAAAAGAAAAGAAAATTGCAAGCCCAATATGTTTGTAAACATTCAGCCTTGGTTAAAATGTTTAAGTAACTTGGCTGAAACAATATTTTGTTATTGGGTCAGATTCTCTTAACATTATTATTAGCCCAATTCAATTTTTAGTAGGAAACCCATTAGCTTGATCCGAATTGAAGGAAAAAGAAAAAGCAAATGTTTTGCTTCATGCTTTCAACGGATCTCATTTCCATTATGTGGTGGATTTCAAATTTAATCCACTTGAATTAACTTGCATTGGAAAGATGAAAGAGAAAGAGAAAAGTGAATTGATGGCTTTAATGATGCTACACGCTACTCGGCAAATAAAGGAAGTGGAAATTTAATTCACTCTCATTCTCTCTCTTAGTTTCATTGAAAGCAATTTTAATTTCTCTTTCTACTCTTTCATGTCTCTTCTTCATTCGGTCACTTCACAGAGAAAGCATGGAAGCTATAGCAAGCTACCGTAGAGAAGAAGAAGCAAGCAACAAGACCATCGTAATGATGACAAGAAAAAAAAATAAAAAGTATGTTGTAGCTGAGATCTTCACCAAAATAAGGTAAGATTTGGTGAAGTAATCTCATGCTCTCCATACCAAAAATAGAAGAGGAGATCTTGGTCAGAGAAAGAAGATCTCAGAGGCATGGCTCGTCTCTGCTTTTGTGTTCACTTATCATAGAAGGTAGCTAGGGAGGCTATGTGAAGAAGGAAGCAAAAGTGGATCAAGAGGAGCTGTCATGCATCAAGAACACATCAAGGGCTAGGAGTCATTCTTAGAGTGCAAGTCAAGAGGGATGGCTCGGATTGATGAAGTTTGGTGTAAAGAGAAGACACAGAGGTAATTGCATATTGGGTGTTACATTTGGTTATCTTTCTTCTCTCTATGGCCGAACCGATTTTGCATGAAGAAGAAGAAGTTTAGCTTGGTTTAACAGTTTCAACCGTGGAGGCTTTCCCTTCTATATATAAGGGAGAACAGCCAGGGCTTGAAGCAAGGAGTGAGAGTGCAAGGCACAGTATTCACATAACTACCTAAGCTGACAGAAGTTTTTCTCCTTCAATGCTTTCTATTTTGTATTTTTTGTTTAATTTTGTCTATCTTGAATCTCATGGAAAAAGACAAACAGTGAGGTTTGTAAGAAAAAGTCATAGAGCGAAAAAAGGCAGAGAGTGCAAAATTAAAAGAAAAAACCATAGATGTCCTTAGAGGTCCTTTGTACATCTGTGTTGTGTTTCATGATTCTTTGGGAATCCCTTTACAAGTTGGGTTAGCACTTAGCAGTTGAAAGTTTGGCAGTGACCAAGTCAAGTTCAGTTTTGGGATTAGATTCTGAACTTGTCCCGGATAGGAAGGGTAGTTCCTAGGGAGAATTGGTGTTTGTAATCAAAGATGATTATAGTAAAATTCCATCATTGTTGTGATGGAGACTAGATGTAGGCTGCATTGCACTTTGTAGCTGAACCGAGATATATCTTGGTGTGATTTTTTCTCTCTTCTACTCTATTTCTGATTCTGCTGCAAAGGAGACAAAACTGAAAAATATCTCTTAGCTGGTCATGAAATTTCTAATTTTATTTGAAGTGAATTGAATGGATTGAGGTGATCTACATCTGAATTGAATTCAAATGAATTGATAATATGTAACTGTGAGTAATTGTGAGTGTCAGTAATTGTGAGTAACTTTTCGGTTCGGTAAGTACTAAAGAAGTGGTTCATCACTTTCATGTTTTCAGTTTGGTCCGCAGAAAGGAGTCTAACAAAAATTAGACCAATATGTTCTGTTTTTTTCCTTAAGTACTATATAATTGTTTCACTGTTATTAAGATTTCGGTTCACCATAACTAAGATTTTAGTTCACCATGAGTAATGTGTTCGGTTCACCATGAGTACTGTGTTCGGTTCATTCTGCACTATTTAAAACTCTTCTTCCTCACCTTCTACTGCTTCTTCACCAGAGAGAGAAGGAAGAAAAGACAAAAAAATACAGCAGCAACAACAACAAAAGAATGACGATAGGATTTTAGGGTTTAGGGTTTTAAGATTTAGGGTTTATGGGTTTAAGGTTCAGTGTACAGGGTTCAGTGTGTTTTAAACTTTTGGTTCGCCCTGTGTATTAATTTCGGTTCACCGTATTCATGGTTGAGGGTTTATGGTTTAGGGGTCTAGGGTTTATGGTTTAGGGTTCAAGGTTTTAGGGGTTTAGAATTTACGGTAGGGTTCAGGGTTTAAGGTTTAGGGTTTAGGGTTTAGGGTTTAGAGTTTAGGTTTTAGGGTGTAGATTTAGGGTTTAGGTTTTAAGGTTTTAGGGATTTAGGGTTTATGGGCTCAGGGTTCAGTGTTCAGGGTTCTGGTTTTAGTGTTTAGGGTTTAGGATTTAGGGGTTCATAATTTTTTGGTAAACAGGAGAGCGATTTGAATTACTCTTCTGAAACGAATCAAACTGACAAAGTTTGGATTATTCAATTTTGAATCGAATTGAATGGAATGCAATTGCTGATTTGAATTGAATTAAATGGACGGAGGTGTACTGAATTGAATTGAATTGAATTGATAATATGTAAATTGTAGGCAGAGTTATTTGAATTTGATTTTATATAATGGATTATGTTTCGTTCACTCAGTACTATACAATTGTATTGTTTTTGGTTCACCATGAGTATTATGTTCGGTTCACCATGAGTACTGTGTTCGGCTGTTTGAATTTGATTTTATATAATGGATTATGTTTCGTTCACTCAGTACTATACAATTGTATTATTTTCGGTTCACCATATGAGTACTGTGTTCGGTTCACCATGAGTACTATGTTCGGTTCATTCTGTACTATTCAAAACTCTTCTTCTTCATTTTCTACTGTTTCTTCACCAGAGAGAAGGAGAAAAAGACAAAAAATTACAGCAGCAACAACAATAAAAGAATGACGATAAGAAGAAAACACGTAAAGAAGAAGAAACGCGAAAAAGGAGGAGAAGGAGGAACGCGAAGAAGAAGAAGACGCTCCCTGCGTAAACGAGTATGAAAAGAAGAAGAAGAAAAAGAAGAAGAAGAAGCGTGGAGAAGAAGAAGCGTTGGGCGATTTCGTGTGTATTGGGCACGTGTATTTCACATTTCATTTAATGGTATTGAATTTTTTTAGTGTTGGACCAACTTAATTATATGGTTACATGGATGTGTAGCATCCCAATTTTAAAATACATAAATTTTAACACAATATATGATCATATTTTTCTCAAGATAGACATGACAATCAAAACAACTAACTTACTCATGCACCGTAAACAAAAAAAAAAGTTAAATTTTATAAGTATTTACAAAAATAATTTTATGCATGACATTTTTATTATGATACTCTTTAAACTTTCTTTGTAGCAAATTAAAATCTCTAAACTCCCTCATAATTAGTAATTACTAATTACCAATAATTCAAATTATGGTTCATTGGTTTGTGACCCACTGGAAATGGCCAAGCATTAGATATATTCATATATATATATACTTAAAATATTAAATTATTTATATTTTTTTATTTAATTTTGATGTATTTATGATATAAAATGTTTTATATAATTGTACAATTATAATAATTTTTTTATATAATTATTTATGCAATTAATAAAAGAAATAATTATTTTTGTTAATATGACATTACGTTATTATTAGATGCAAGTGAAAAATAATTTTACCATAACAACACATCAAAATTAAATTTTTATATAAATTGTAGCTAGGTGGCTCACACAATAAAGCGGTTTTCTCTCTGTTGTGATGTTCGGACGTTTTTCGTACTGGTTATGTTCTTTTGTGGAGGAGGAGGAGGAGTGCATCCATTTCCGTCAATTGATGAAGAAATTGGTATCGAGGGAGCAATTCTCGACGGTGCGAAAGGGGAAGGGAATTATGATGTTTCCGCATTTTGATTGATTAGGGCATGAGGCTGCACAATAATGGAGTGCTGAAGCAACAACAACAACAAGAAGAAGCTTATTTGCTTTGATGAGTGCACCACATCCATGTCTTTTTTTTACTCTATTACTTGCATATAGAAATTAAATCAAGATATGTAGAGGTCCCAATGATCCATGTTTTCATGCTTTTGCTAACACATGTTTCATGACTACTCGTACCAAGCCATCTACCATGCATTTACCAAGCAGTTTCCAAGTTTGCATATAACATATATATATATATATGCCACATCACTACTTTAATTTGTTCTCACATCTTTTCCATCTCAATTTTTAGTTTCCTCTCTCCGGCAAGTTTAAGATTGATTACCTTTATTTAGTGTTAGTTGGTAGTCGTAGTCGTCTGACCATATCATTCAAACACATTGCACGTGTGCTTTTTATTAATAACATCATTTCTAATAAACTACTTAGAACCAGTTTAGATAGATTTATAAATTAAAAAAAAATAGAAAAATAATGGTTTTTTTAAACAATTTAAATAATAAGTTAAAAAAATAATTTTAATTAAAAAAAGTTAATTTGCTATAGAGATAAATATCTTTTTATGTTGGAATATTTTTGTCACAATTTATTTTTTTTTAATTTTAAAATTTTGATACAAACAACATAAAGAGTTATATTTTTTAGAGATATTATTATTATTGATTTATTTAAATATTTACTTTTTTTCTATCTATGTGTCTAAAAGATTTTATATTAATTTTTTAAAAAGAGCCCTTTTTTTGGTTTCATAAATTTTTGAATAGAGTTTTTTTCTTTTTATTTGTATGTTTTATGGTGATTTTTTTTTTTGTGATCAACATAAACGCTACCAAAAGAAAAGCTTAAAACTAAGTAGAATGAAAACCTTGAAGAAACGACAAACTAATTATTATTGATGCATGAAGTTAAGGAAAATTCACATGCAAACCTTCCTATTAAACACAATAATCAATTATTTGATGATGTAATAACATTTAATTAGCAAATACTCTTGATCATAAGTAAATTAATTAAAGATGGATATAAACTTAATAAAAATATCAACTTGCATTGTCATCTTCTAGTCTTTCACTACCTAATGACATGGAATCTAGCTTTTGGCATTTTGGTGGAGTTAGAAGATTCTTAACCTTGTAAACTGTAATTTATGAGAAATATTGAATGTGAATATATACTTTAAAAACTACATAAAGTGAAATCCAAAAAGTTAAAAACAGAATTGCCATAGATACATGTAATTATCAAGGTTATATAATTATATTTGATGCTACAAAAAAATAAAAAGTGTTGCACCAACATATGTATCATCATGTAAAACTTATTACTTAATTGATTTATATAAAACGAGGAATGCTAGGTTCAGCAACTTTTGGGATTTATAGCCATCAAATAACTATTAATGAAGCTTTTAATAATGTGAGATTGGTGTGAGATTTTATTCAATGACTCATTTTTTTTTGCTAGTTACATGCTGGCCAAAATTTGATAAAGTTATTGGCCTCCTAAACTTTTTCATATAGAATAATTATAAATCACCTTCCACCTAATGAAATAGAAATCTGACCTATGCTTTCCAATCTAGAAATAATGTCCCTTCCATAAGATCCATTATCTTCACTGTAAAAAGCCAATGATGATGATGATGGTGATGCATTGAGCAAATCTTCAGTCTCTTCCAAAGACGATCTATCACTTTCCCACCTATGATTTTCCATTATTCTAAGTCCCTCAAGTTCAGTTGCCACTTCTTTCATGGTAGGTCTTTCTTCTCCCTTCAACCTCAAACATCGTTTTGCAATATTGGCAAATTCCATGAGCTGCTCGGGCTTTGCCTCATTTGTTATCTGATTGTCCAGAATCTGAAGTAAGCGACCCTTATTCATTGAAGAAATGAAGTACATTGCAAGGTTTCTATCATCCTCAGGCAAATCAAAACAAAGTGCTTTTCGTCCTGTAAGTAACTCTGCTAGAACGACTCCGAAACTATACACATCACTCTTTTCTGTTAAGTGGCTTGTGTGGAAGTATTCAGGGTCTAGATACCCCACAGTCCCTTGCACCAAGGTGGATAGTTCGGTTTTATCAAGAGGAACAATCTTTGAAGCTCCGAAATCAGAAACCTTTGCTTTGAGATTATGATCAAGAAGTATGTTGGTAGTTTTAACATCTCTATGTATGATTGGTGGACAAGTAGCAGAATGCAAGTATGCCAAAGCCCCAGCAGTTTCTGCTGCTATTCTCAATCTTGTTTTCCAGTTAAGCTTTAAAGATTGGTTCTGACCATGAAGATGATCATCAAGAGTACCACCTTGAATGAATTCATAAACAAGCAATGGAACTTGTGTCTCTAAGCAACACCCCAAAAGTTTGACCACATTTGTATGGTTGATTTGGGAAAGTATAACCACCTCATTGATGAATTGTTCAATCTGGCTTTGGTCACTGATTTTGGACTTTTTGATTGCAACAGTTGTGTTGTCTTGTAATAATCCTTTGTAAACTATTCCATAGCCTCCTCGGCCTAGGATCTTGACCTCATCAAAGTTGTTGGTGGCCTTCTTTAGCTCTTCTATGCTAAAGATTTTAGCAGTTTCAATTGAACCTCCATGTGTAGCAATTTTTTGTTGCAACAATAGACCACCATTTTGTTCAAAAAACTGTTCTTTAAGTTTGTTGAGCTTTCTTTTTCTCAATCCACAATAGACATTAAAACTCGCCACAAATAGCACTAAGATACTTAAACTGACAACTGCAAATAATAATAAACAAGAGGAAAAATAAATTATTTTATATCCTATTGATGCGTGTGAGATATTCTTAATAATGTATTACAAATATTAATTTCTACTGTTTGCGATAATTAAGTATCTATATATACTCCTATAAAAATATCTTCATATATTCAATCAACAAATCATTTTTAATGATATTTTCATGTAAATATATCATTATAAGAATATTTTTTTAGTTTTATAATGTTATTAATATTTTAATAACAAAATTTAAATAAAAATTTTGAGTTAGTAAAACCATTTTAGCTCCAAGTAAATAAAGAAAATCAGTCTTTATCAATTTTATATACTGTCAATATTATTGTACAGTTATTTTTATATAAAAATAATTTAATATATTTTAAATAAATAATTATTTAATAATTTTAAACTATCAGATTTTCAGTTTATGGGAGTGTAGTATGGGATCTGTAGTAGGCGAGAAAATAACCCGTTTAGTCCAACATGCTGGCAACGATCTAATAATTGAAAATGAATTTTGAGACTGAATTTTCACTTAATATATATATATATATATATATATATATATATAAAAGATACCAATATATTATCTATTAATTTATTGTCAATAATAATTAATTATTATAAAAAAATATATGTATAAAAAAATATATTTAAAAAATACATCTACAAAAATATTTTTATTAGATATATTTATAAAAAGAATATTTTTATTAAACATATTCATAAAAATAATTTCATTAAATATAGTTACAATAAGAGTTGACAGAATTACACACACGAGGTAATGGATAACCCATGAAAAAAAGATTATATCGTATCGTCTAATAGCCATCACTTTATTAGAACTCAGGTGCAGTTAATTTTGCGTGAAGTTGATAATTGAGAAGTCAAATCATTTAACGATTCTCAACTATCAACTTTACGTGAAATCGACTGCACCTGAGTTTCCACCTTCAATAATATACAAATTTAAACAGCGCAATTTCATTAATATTAACTAATTAAAAATTTGTCATCTATATTTAAAAAAAGAAAAAAAAGGTTGACTCACTCAATGGAATTGTGTGTGTGATGAGTTTGGAGAAGGATCTGTTGGGAGTGCATCCAGTTCCGTGAATTTTGCCATCTCCACTGTACCCTTTCTGACACGCACAAGTGTAGTTCCCATTAGAGTTGTTGCATGTTGCTTTGGCATGGCAAAATTTATTGGCTTCCTTGCACTCATCAACATCTGAAGGAATATATGTGATATTGTTAAGCGGAAAAATCAAAATCAGTTAACATTACGATTCCAATTACGATTCCAATTATAATTCAATAGTGCTAGGAAATTAAGATGGTTTCAGTAAAAAATCAGTTAAATATTTTTGGGTGAATACAAAATTATTATGTGAATGGTGTTTATGTTAGGTATTAAGATGTTTCTTTTCTTTGTAAATTGAATAGTTTTAAATCTATTTTCTGATTTATCAAGTTTTAGACATTTAAAAATAAAAAAAGAATAAAGAGATGAAAGCTAATTGAATCAATTTCTGTAATTCACGTTACAATGATACTAAACGTATTTTCTAATTTAAATGTGGTAAAATATTTAATAACAAATATTTTAAATTACAAATAAATAAAATTAATTACTATATTTATAATTAACTAAGTTGTTCCCTTTGCTGATTTGAAGTCCATATACCTTTCCATTACAATTACATACCTTTGCAACCATGAGGGAGATAAGGGGTACCCTGAAAACCAGAAGAGCATTTGCACAGGTAACCAGGACGTTTGCCGGAACTGTGACACGTGGCGTGATGTGCCTTACACGCATACGTGGAAAGGTTGTTCCGAGCTTGTTCACATGTGAGGTCGTTTGTGCTCCCTATGCTCCAATCCAGCACCACTGGGAACGTGGTAGTCTCCAACTTGTTCAGATGAGTGGTGTTAAAGTTGTAGGCTCCTTTTTCCACCACAAATGCATAACCGCAAGGGTTGTTGAAGTGATCGCCGACTACTTCACTGTTGTTCAAAATGGAATTCTCAAAAGAATAAGAGATGTACGATAAGCCTTGTGGCGGGGCACCGGGTATAGTAGTATTGCAACAACCGGATCCGCTGCACTCCCCATCTTTTGGGTCATGAGGTTCGTCGCAGTATGATAAGCATGTCTTAGGAAACGGTTTTATTCTCTCTGCTTCTGAATCACTTCCCACCACTAATCCAAGTGTTTCACAGCCAACCGTTGTGAACAAGTTTTGGCTCGTTGAGATGCTATAATTTCCCAGAAACACGCTCTGATCGATTTCATTGTTGAAGAACTTTCCCCCCTTGCTGCTGCTGTTGGTGTAGTAGCAATCACTGGCTACCGGCAATGAAACGCGGAGTTCGGCGTGATCGACGTCGATGCTTCGCAGAGGCAGGTCATTGTCTTCTAAGTGTGGGACATTGTTGGTGCAGTTGATGAGGAATTCGGGGGCGAGGGCGCAGTCCTTGGTGGTCCCAAACGGTAACGGAATGCTCACGGAGCCGCAGCTACGTGTGCAGTTAGCTGCTGCACAATAATAGAGAGCTGCAACAGCAACAAGAAGCATCAGCGGAAGCTTTAGATTTGATGAGTGCTCCATAGCCTGTATGTGTTTTCTACTATAGTACTCTCTCTGTAACATGCATATATATAGTAATCAACAATGAACAATGGTCAATGTTTTCATGCTTCTGCCAGCACCTGGTACCATGCATTTACTAAGCACTTTCCCTGTGTGAACCCCATGCATGGAGGGATGCATATGCCCCATCACTTTAATTTGTTCTCACATCTTTTCTATCCTGATTTTTAAAAATGTTAGAGAATCATCATCATTTATTATTTTTTATTATTAATATTTAAAAATATAAACTAAATTATTAAACTAAAAAAAATGAATTAATGATTAAAAACGATTCTAATCATTCTCTAATATTTTTAATGATGTCCTCCACATAACAGACCACAACTTTAATAATATTAGTTAATTATATTACTGCCTTTATTTAGTGGTAGCTGGTAGTCCTCTCACCATGCCATATTCAAACATATTACACATGTGTTCTTATATTAATAATAACATTATTTCTGATAACATATTATATTCTTCTACTTCTCTTTTTTTTTTTTTTCAATTTGAAAGCCTAATCTTTCATTAAAGAACAAGATGCACAAAGAGGGATCGGAGCAGGAGGATTCACATGACATTGTAAATATGTTCATTTTACAATATTATATATATTTGGGATTCCAGCAAGTGTTTTAGATTCGTCATATTAGAACCATTATTCAGAAGAAATTATTATTCATGCATTCTGTTATGTTAATTAATTTTGAGTGTTGTGCTATCTGTAGCAGAATCTTTAAGATTCTATAAGCATCCTACATGCTTTGAAGAATGATTATTATTGGTTCTGAATTCTGATATTCGTTTCTTATTTTTTTTATTTTTTATTTTTTTTTTGAACACCTCTATTTGGTCCTCAAGGACAAGGACAAGAGATGAAAGACAAAAAAGTAAGCGATTCCAAAAAGCTTGGACTAATAAAATCAAACAGTAATACAGTAATGAACAATTTAGAAACCTACACATGCATGGTAACCCTTGAATATTATTGGAGTTTCGTAAACGTGATATAAGAGTAATGCTAAGTAGTCAGCAATTTTTGTGATTAGTAGCCATCAAATAGTCATTAATGATAATTTAATAGTGTGAGATTGGTGTGAGATTTCATCCAATGACTCACCTTTTTCTATTGGTTACATACTAGCCAAAATTTAATAAAATTACTGGCCTTAGACTTTTCTTTAATATAATTATTCTTGAATTGAAAATAAAGATTTTGCAAGATTGCTAAGGAGAAACAGATATAACATTATATACATACATATATATATATATATGGTTACTTTATATAACTCCTTTACCTTATTTTATTTTTTCATGCAGCATAATAATCATTGCTATTGGTTATAAACGTGGGTGATTATTATATCTTCAAATATTTTAACATACGTAATGTTAGAGAGATAATAAATTAAATTTGTTCTATTTAATTTAATATTTATAATTTTATGTATATAATATATAAAATTATATATTTATTATATTTAATATTATTGAATTACATATATTAACAGTAATCTATGATATACAGACATTGATATTGATACGGGACACAACATGACTCTGAACACACAAATTTTAAAATTTTATAAGACACGAAAATACGACATATATATAAAATATAAAATATTTTTTAGATAAATTATAATGATATTTTAATATTTTATTGATATTAAAATATAAAATAATTTTTTAACTTTTTTAGTGTCTTTTTTTTAACTATTAAAAGTATTTAAAATATTTTTATTTTAATAAATAATAATATATATTATTTTTAAACTCATTTTAAAAATACATATTAAGAATAAAGATCGACACGCTGACAATTGATGGTATTTAGTTGTGTCCAAGTATGTACAGAAAAATTTTTTTTATTTTTTATTAAAACACAGTTAGACACAACAGACGTGCGTGTGGAACAAATATATCGATGAATGTCGTGTATATATGAAATGTGTTCGACACACGAATACGACAATTTAACAAAATATCCATGCTTCATGAAAAGTAATTAAAGAAAATAAAATAATTTTAAATTATTTCAGACTTTTTTTTATTATTTTTTCAAACATTTTTATTTTAACATACAACTCATGTAATATGAGCACGCAGTGCTAACACGAGAACTTTTCAGAAATAGTTGTATAAATACACGTGGGGATGTGGCATAGTTGGAGTTTCCACAAAACTATAAAAGAAAAATGTGTGGCTTGTTAAAAAATAGTATTAGACTAACAAATTAAATATTGACACTCGTTTACTACGACTAATTTTCTAATCGAACTAGCTAGTAATCTTTATTATTTACTTTGCTTTTAATTTAATTTCCCTCATCAAAGGCCGTAGGCGTGTTCTGTGTGCGCAATTATTTTACCTGATTGACCACCTCGCACCACTGATTCTTGTTTGGCAATTTAGCACAAACACTAGCCAGCCTTTTTTGAAACATTCCTTTATTATTGGACTTGCAACGATTTCTTTGCATTCTTCCTTTCAAATGCTTTAACAATAATCTAACAATTAAAGTGATTAGTTATAGTAATGCGTCTCACATAGTCACGTCACAATCATTGTACACGGCAAAAAAATTCTATGTAATTAAACTTAATATTGGTTCGTCAGTGTCCATTGTAAGGTAGCTTAACCTTGCATGATTATTGCATGCATCAGTAAGGTTCATTCATTATTGAAAAAATCAGCTCTTCAAGCATTAGAAAAATTGAAAGAAGATTGTGTCAGCCTCAATCATAGTGTAGGATCCAAGCTAAGCTAACCTTATAATAATAGCCACAAGCTAACCTTCCTTCTAACTATACACATAACACAACAAATCTGAAAGTATGTAGTTGCAACTGCACCACTAAATATAGCTAACTTCTAACTACTTGTTAGAGGAGATCAACATAAACGCCGCTGAACAAGTTATGAAACTTAACGCCATGTTATTCATTAATTATTGATGCATGAAGCTAAGATTCAAATGAAATGCAAACCTGCCTATCACAACAATCAATTATTTATTTGAAGATGCATTAGCAAATAAGTCTTGAGTAAATAAAAGATGGATATAAATTTAATTGTTTATACAAATATCAACATGCATTGTCATCTTCCACCACCCAATAAGGACATGGAATCTAGGTTTAAGGCATCAACCCCAGTACTAATATCACTTATTACACCACTCCCATCTTCAACATGAAAGGCAGATGAGGATGCAATAATCACTTTGTTGTTGCCGCATTCCTCAACTCTAAGTCTCTCAAGTTCCATTGCCACTTGTTTCATTGAAGGTCTTTCCTCTCCCTTCAACTTCAAGCATCTCAATGCAATATTGCCAAATTCAACAAGTGCCTCCTCTTTTGCCTCTTCTACAATGTGCTTCTCCACAATTTCAAGTAAACGTCCCTCTTCCATTGAAAACACGAAGTGTTTTGCAAGGTTCTTCTCATCTTCAGGCACATCAAAAGCGAGTGCTTTCCTCGCTGTAAGTAGCTCTGCCAGCACGACTCCGAAACTATACACATCGCTTTTCTCAGTCAACTTGCTTGTGTGAAAATATTCAGGGTCAAGATACCCTAATGTTCCTTGCACCAATGTGGTTATCTGTGTTTTATCAAGAGGAACAATCCTTGAAGCTCCGAAATCGGAAACCTTTGCGGTTAGATCACGATCAAGGAGTATGTTACTGGTTTTGACATCTCTGTGTATGATGGGAATGGAAGTTGCAAAATGCAAGTAAGCCAAGGCTCCAGCAGTTTCTGCCGCTATTCTCAATCTTACTTTCCATGTAAGCTTTGATGATATTTGTGTATAACCATGAAGATGATCATGGATAGTACCATTGGGCACGAACTCGTAAACAAGCAGCGGAACCTTGGTCTCTAAGCAACAACCCAAGAGCTTAACCACATTTCTATGGTTGATTTGGGAGAGTACAACCACTTCATTAATGAAATGCTCAACTTGACTAATGTCACTGATTTTTGAAATTTTGATTGCTACAACTCTGTTGTCCAATAAGAGTCCTTTGTAAACGGTTCCTTGACCACCTTGGCCGAGGACATTGCATTCATCGAAGTTGTTGGTGGCTTTCTTTAACTCTTCCACACTGAAGACTTTAGCTGTTTGAGTTGATCCTCGATGATGTGTTGCAATTTGTTGTTGTAACAATAGCCCACCATTTTGTTGAAACAAGTGTTCTTTCATTTTAATCAGCTTTCTCTTTTTCAAAGCGCAGTAAATGGAAGAGCACGCCACGAGTAGGGCTATCACACACACACTAATACCTGGACACAAACAATCATTTGTTAACTATTATTAATTTAATCAATTTAGTTATTATCTAATCTATCTTTTATATAGTAAACACAATCTCTTTGGCATCCTAAAACTTTTTTTTTTCTCTAAGCTTATAAGCTCCACCATATATGGAATAACCGAGAAAAATTAATTAAAACAATAATGGTACATAGTTGTGGCTGACTCACTCAATGCAATTATGAGTATGATCTGTGTGTCGGGTTTGGGCTTTTGGCATTTTGTTCCACTGTTTCTCCCATCTCCTTTGAGACCCTTTGGACACTTACACGTGTAGCTTCCTGGTGGGTAGTTGAGGCATGTTGCGTGTTCGACGCAATCATTGAGTCCATCGCACTCGTTAATATCTGAAAGGAAGGAGTAATGCCTTAGTTATTAATTATGACGATATATATACGAATTGAATATTATTGCATATGACTTTCACAGAATGGGTAAGGAGGAGTCGGTTTTAAGCGAAAAGGTTCTATAGTTAAATTATCATGTGAAGTTGCATTACTATTAACAACCTTCTCGCAGAAGTAATAATATAAAGAAAATAGTTATATTAATGGGTTCACATATTGAATGTTTCAACCAAATAAGAGAATTGTATGACAGGTCAATAGCCCTCAAACATGATAGAGGAAAAGGAAAACAGAGTTCCAAAAGAGTACTGCACTTTATACTTTTACAGCTTAAAATGATTCAGATATGCACCAATTCTGCATCTACCGAAACAGCAAAACGTTAAAAGTAATAATTCACTCATATAATCTACCCATACACAGTCCCCACAACTTATGTTCGACTCGGCTTGCACAACAAATAATATTTTATCACCCTACTACTTTAGAGGTTATCCACAGATTACTAACTATTTTTATATGGGATAACTTTTTAAATATTAAAAAAGAAACTACCTATTATTACAAGAGGAGAGATTCAAAAATAATGATTGAGTCATCACCATTTTTATAAATACCTCATCTATTCAGATATTTCTCTATTCCAATTTTTATAAACATGTGTAAGACTCTTAGTAACTTATACATGATATGAGAGCACTTACAGCACCTTTGTCACCACTTCCAAACTTTTTCTCAAGTCCAAAACACCTTTCAGATCATTTCAGGTATGCCGTGAAACAGTAGTATTATTAGGAGTGATGTTGGATGAAGTTTTGAGTTTAACTAAATATGGGTATCATTAAATAATGTGTAAAAAGTTGATGTTATGAAATCAAATAATATATTGTGGCAAATGTACTGGAAAAAAAAAGTAATTATACATAAATAATTATCAAAAAATACTATTTGTACATCAAAATCTGTTACTAAAATTAACTACCAATGTATTTATGTATAAATATATGTGTTGGTTTAATTTATTTTCAATGTATATTTATATTCTAACATGTATTTTATACTGATAGCTGACTTTAATAGCTATTTTTGATATACACGTAACATAGTTGAATAATTATATTATTTGTATAAAAATATATATTTAAATACAAAATCTAAAAAAATTATTAGATATTCAAAGTACATATTATAACTCTTATACTAATATATTAATTGAATGATAAATTATTAATGAGTATTTATAATAAAATTATTTAGTATATATGACATAATTAATTGAAGAAAATAAATTATTTTATTTTATTTTTAAAATATCTAATAATAATTTAAAAATATATATTAAAAATAAATTAAATATCATATTTATTTATATATAAATAGATGATGAATGTGATAACAATTTTTTTTTGAAAAATACTAGAAGAGTAACTAATTGTGGTGTGGCGAGCCAAAATACATACCTTGTGGGCAACCATCCTGGTGATAAGGGTTACCCCGAAAACCAGGAAGGCATTTGCATAGGTAACCAGGACGCTTCTCTGAAGGCTGACACGTGGTGTTTGCCCCTTTACATGCATAGCTGGAATAATTCTTCTTGGCTTCTTCACAGGTCTGGTTCCCAACACTCCAATCCAGCACCACCGGGAACTGAGTATTGCTCAACTTCGTGTTACTCAGATCTGCGGACATAAAGTCATAGCGTCCTTTCTCCGCCACAAACGCATAACCGCAAGGGCTGTACTCAATCGTATGACTGTTGTTGAGTAGCGAGTTTTCAAAACCATAAGAGATTCCCGTTAACACTTCTTCTTTGACATCGGCCTTGGGTATGTCACTACGGCAACAACCACTGCCATTACAGGACTCAGTCATTGCATCAGGGCGATCTTCGCAGTAAGAAAGGCATGTCTTAACATGGGGTTTAAGATCGCCAGAAAAATCCTGTGTCAACACTAATCCCAGTGTGTCACAACCAACGGTTGTGAACTCGTTTCGGCTCCATGAGATGCTATAATTTCCAAAATTAAACTGCCACTCGATTTCATAATTGAAGAATTTGTCCTGTTCCTTGCTTGTGGTGTCGTTGTAGTAGCAATCACTGGCTACCGGCAACGAAACAAGGAGTTCGGCGTCGTCCACAGATATGTTCAGCACTTGTAAGTCATAGTCGTTGTATTCCAATAAGTAGGAGGGCAAGTAAGGGCCATGGTTGGTGCAGTTGATGAGGAATTCGGGGGTGAGGGAGCACTCCCTGGTGGTCCCAAACGGGAACGGAATGCTGACGTTGCCGCAACTTGATGGGCAGTTTGGGCCTAATTGTGCTTCTGCTGCACAAACCATCCACAAAAGAACAAGAAGAAGAAGCAGCTTTGATGAATGTATACCACACATGGTTTGTTTTATCACCTTCCTCTATCTCTGTATGTGCTCCTTACTATCCACAACATCACATTTAAACACAAATCACTTTCTTTGCCAATTTCACAAGACTTGACTTCAAGTCTTCCACTAGCTAGTCAACTTTTTTCTTTTTCAAATTTTAAATCTTAACTAATTAACTAATTTTAATTAAGAAAAATAAATATTTTTATCCACAAATATTCAGAATATCGATAAAATTATCAAAAAAAAATATTATACTCACATAAAAGATAATTATTTTTAGAAAAAATATAGATAGACAATGAAAATATTAAACAATGTAAATAATAAATATATTATATTGGATGTTCGTTTCATTAGGTGTACGAATGTTTATTTTAATATTAAAATTTAGAGGTGTAATGTGTTTTTATTTGATTGGTGGTTGTTCATATTGTTCAAGATAGTCATTGTTTATCTAAAACTCTACTACTATCGTGACACTTCGCTGTCGTATCCGCGTGTCGGACACATTTCGGACACGACACTCACCGACATTCGTCCGACATGCGTGTCTGCTGTGTCCAACTGTATCTTAATAAAAAATAAAAAAATTCTTCTCCGGACACGCCTAAATATCATCACGTGTCTAATCTTATTCTTAACATATATTCTTAAAATAAATTTAGATATAGTATATATTATTATTTATTAAAACAAAAAATATTTTAAATAGTTGATATAATTAAAATAAGACATTAAAAATAATAAAAAAATTTAATTTATATTTTAATATCAATAAAATATCAAAATATCATTACAATTTATCTAAAAAATACTTTATATTTTATATGTATGTGTGTCCCCGTGTCATGTAAGATTTTAAAATTCGCGTATCGACGTATCCCGTGTCGTGTCGTGTCCCGTGTCCGTATCAGTGTCCGTCTCATAGGTCATCACACTATCTCTCCACCCGAATCATCCACTTCACCATCGCCATCAACACTCTCTTCTCTTTCTTATTAATCAACACCATTCCTTCCCACCCAACCACTGCTGTTGCCACCCTCTAACCCTTTCCATTCTACCACCCATAATTCCTTAGAAGCACGAGCCCTGCCCCAACTGCAACTAGAGAGGCTGCTGGCACACCCATTGCTCCTCTGCCATTGATCTCGTCCTCGACACACTCGTTGCCGTTAGATACTTTAACGTTGAACAGCTAGCACTTCTAATTAGTCGTCTTTAATTTTTGGGTGCCTACTACTATTATTTACTGTATCACTCACAATCACTACCAGTGTTCTCTTGTAGAGAATGAAGATGTGAGGAAGATGACAATAGAAAATATCGAGGAGGATAGTATAGAAATTTTAGATTATTTTTTAATGTAGTTAACTAAAAATTGAATATTTTTAGGAGTGTTATGGTTTCAGTTCGATTTTAGACTAAAAATTAACTGAATATCGATTACCATCAAGCAATTGTTTGTCGTTTTTACACCAACCGAACTTAATCAAAAGCAATTTGGTTCGGTCAATTTTTTTTAATTTTAATTAAACAGATCATTAATTATAGTAAAATAAAATTTAAAAATAGTTAAAAAAATAAAATAACAAGAAGACATCATCTTCAAATTCAATATAATTTCAATTTATCTCAATAATCAAACATGAAACAAACACAATAACTAAATATAAAACAAAGTAACAAACACATTTAAAAATGTTTAACAAATATCATCTTAAAACCAAATTATAAATCAACAAACACACTTTAGAACCAAATAACAAAATTAACCACCATGATTAATTTGAATCTACACCAAATTTATCATTATGTTTTTTTGGTGTAATTTTTACAAAATAAAACAAAAAAATTAATATAAATTATAAACTATAAAGTAATGCACATAATTTATGAAAAGAACTTCAATTTATTTATTTATTTTTTTGCATACCTAACTTTAAGTGTGGATTCATTGTTTGTTGACTTCATACATATAGATATAACAAATGAACAACGTACATCAAATTATTATTTAAAAAATTTGTTACCAAACAACAAGAATTATAAAAAAAAATTTGTTCTCAAACAATAATAATAAATTATAATAACAAATTTTTACAGCAATCATGCTATACATCTATGTAATTTTATATTTAACTCCATTTAAGTTGATTCAACACTAAAAAAATTTAATACTATTAAATAAAACATGAAATACACGCAGCCAACACATATGAAATGACCGCTCTTGTCCAACGCTTCTTCTTCTTCTCACGCTCATTTACGCACGCCTTCTTCTTCGCGTTCCACCTCCTCCTCCTCATTCTCCTCCTTCTTTTTCGCGTTCCTTTTTCTTCACGTGTTTTCTCTTTATCGTCATTCTTTTGTTGTTGTTGCTGCTGTATTTTTTTATCTTTCCCTCATTCTCTCTCTGATGAAAAAGCAGTAGAAGGTGAGGGGGAAGAATTTTGAATTGTGCATAACAGAAATGAACTGAACACGTCATTATGGTGAAACAATTGTATAGTACTGAGTGAACGAAACATGATACAATATATAAAATATAATTCAAATAGCTTTCTGCATAATGAACCGAACCACGTACTCATGGTGAAACAATTGTATAGTACTGAGTGAACGAAACATAATACATTATATAAAATCAAATTCAAATAGCTTTCTGCATAATGAACCGAACACGGTACTCACGGTGAAACAATTGTATAGTAGTGAATGAACGAAACATAATCCATTATATAAATTCGAATTCAACTAGCTTTCTACATAATGAACCGAAAATGTCATTACGGTGAAACAATTCTATAGTACTGAGTGAACAAAATATAATCTATTATATAAAATCAAATTCAAATAGCTTTCTACATGATGAACCGAAACACGTACTCACGGTGAAACAATTGTGTAGTACTCAGTGAACGAAACATAATCCATTATACAAAATCAAATTCGGAACACCTCTGTCTATAATTTAGATATTATCAATTCAATTCAATTCAGATTCAGAACACCTCCGTCATTCAATTAAATTCAAATAAAATTAGCAATTACATTCCATTGAATTTGATTCAAAATTGAATAATCCAAACCCCATCAAATTGATTCGTTTCAGAAGAATAATCCAAATCACTCGCATTCAACTGATTTATTTGAAGTTGATTCTTTCATTATTTTAATTCAGAAGTCCAGATCGAAGAAGAAGAAGAACGACAAAACTTATTACGTTGAAGTCAATCCAGATCCATAATGAAGAACGCAAGTAGAGAAGAAGAACACGAACAAGAAAGAAAACGCGAGCAGAAGAGAACGACGAAGCCTATAATGCGAGCAGAGAAGAAGAAGGTTTAGGTTGAGCAAAGGTCATAGAAGGTTTATGTTATATGTAGCGCATGAATCACAAACGATTTGAAGGAAGAGGCGCGTATAGCAAAAAAGACTTGGATAACATCCATGTATTTTTTATATGGATGTGGAGCATTATTGTTTTTACAGTACCTACCACAAAAAAATTAGGACTAGCAACAAATTATTATGTAAGTTTATTAGAGATATAACCATTAATGTTACCTTCTTCTATCAGCTTAAGTTTTTGAGATGAGTAGTTTCATGACATGGTATTAGAGCTCTATGTCCGAAAGGTCAAGAGTTCGATCCTTGATGAACCCCAAAAGTGAAAAATAGCATAAGGCAAATAAAAGAGAAAAAGAAAGCCTATGCAAAAAATCAAACAAACCGAAAGAGGCTCTTATTTGAGGGGGAGTATTAGAGATATAACCATTAATGTTAAGTATTGAAGTATTGCCAGCAACAACAACAATTTTTATTCCAAAAATTGATGAATATATTGACCTTCAAAAAAAAAACATTGTTAAGTTACAGGAGAGGGCTTGATGATAGCACAAACTAGGGGTTCTCGACTGATCAGCCAGCACGGGATTCTCAGTGACGGGGAAGGATATTTGGTGAGCGCGATGACTTTTTGACAATAGAGAGGTACTTGGTGACGGCGGTTTCTGCTACGACTGCAATAATGGAGAAGATTGTTGCGTTGAAAGAGGAGGGAGGCCACATATGGAGGAGGAGGGAGGGAGGCACTACTATCTACGAATGGAGGGAGGGAGGCGCTATGGAGGATAATGGAGGGACAGAGGGAAATTCTGAGATTCAGAAGAAGAAAAACGAGGGAGGAAGGCGTTGCGTCCTATATGAGTGAGTCACTAACTTAGGATTAGAGATTTTGATATTAGATTAAAAGGTAAAATAATAAAAATATTAGAATTGCGTGTTAATTCTTGGTTTGGTTCGATTTTTATTAAGTTGCTTAAAAATTGAACCAAACTGAATTGATTGGTTTTATAAAAAAAAACAAACTAAAAAATAGATTGTTTCGATTTTTAAATTAGTTATTATAAATTTGGATTCAGTTTTGTGATAATTTTCTATCCGATTCGATAACTTATATCCTTATATATTTTTGTTAAAGAAAATTTATTTTTCATAAATATATTGTTAGTTTTATTTTTTTAATGAATAATTTTGTTAATATTTAAAAGGGCAATTTACTATAATAAATAATATGGAACCCAATTTCACCAGAATGCACAAAATAAAAAATGGATACCAAATGCATTTTTTTCATAATCTATGTAAACCGCGACAGGGGTCCCGCAGTTTACAAATACACGTAATCCACTATAGGGGTATCGCGGTTTACGTGCAACGAGAAATGAGCATAAACTGCGACAGGGGTGTCACGGTTTATGTGTGGGCGTAAAATGTGCATAAACCGCGAGAGTGGTGTAGCGGTTTATGCGTTAGTATAAATACGCTGACGGGGTCTCGCGGATTACATTTGTGCTGGAAAAAAAAGTTTTCTAGAGAGAGAAGTAGTTGTTTTCTAGAGTAGAGAGGAAAAGAGAGAAAAGTGGTTGAGTTGAGTTGAGATCGGAGCTGGGACTATAGCGGAGGCACGCAGTCTATACAGGCCCAACGGCGTTGCGCACGTTGCTGGGAGCATAAATAAAGAGGTTAGCTAGTTTGGTTATTTTTAGTTAATGTATTTTGTACAATATTTTTCGTATTTTTCATTTTTTTGTAATTTTTAGTTTCGTTATTGTTAGTTAATGTATTTAAATTTAGATTTAAATTATTATTTTAATTCATAAAATGTAGTATTTAAATTATTATTTTAATCGTTTATGTCTTTCATTGAATTTTGTGATTAGAAAATAGGAACTATATGTTACCAGTTTAAACTTTAAAATTGTAGTGTTTGTGGTAGATGACTATAAATTACTGTTGGGTTTTTTATATGTTTGATTTCTTCTGTGACATGCTCTAGCCGACTAGGTGTATATATAGTGTCCAGAGGTAGCAAAACATGCCTCTGCATGACAGGATCGTACTATATCTGGAGAAGGCCGATTTGTATCACCTGGCGAGACTCAACGCCAGGTGGTTCTGGTTGGACGAGCCATTAGTTAGTGCTTTCATTGAGAGGTGGCGTCTTGAGACGCAGACCTTTCATATGCCCTTTGGAGAGTGCACTATCACGCTGCAGAATGTAGCATACCAGTTGGGGTTGTCCGTGGATGGTTTACCTGTATCCGGGTGCCTTACTGATTTTAAGAAGTTTATGGAAGAAGGCAAACTGGTGTGGGAGTGGTTTGAGGAACTGTTTGGCGAGCTTCCACCATAGAATATGCTGAAGTAGTATACAATCCACTTCACCTGATTTCATGAGAGGTTCAGGGTGCTGTCAGATGATGCTATGGAGGAGACCGTACGCATATATGCATGGGCTTATATTATGTTGCTGCTTTTCACTCTGTTGTTTGGTGACAAAAGTGGAAACCAGGTTCATATACGGTGGTTGCCTTTTGTGGCGAAACTTGATGATATGGGCAGTTATAGCTGGGAGTCGGCAGCATTAGCCTGGCTATATCGTTGCATATGTCGAGTGGCCAACAGAAACGTGATGAACTTGGCAGGCCCCCTACAGCTACTACAGTCATGGATTTTCTGGCGGTTTTCTAGCCTCAAGCCGCGGGGATTCGACACATATTCCTTTCCATTGGCATCCAGGTATACATATTTGTACAGTTAGGCTTGAACTATAACCTTTTTTATTATGATTCTACCTGTTAACTTTGTATAACATCTTTTTGTTTAGGTGGGCCACCTACTTGCCTTCATCCGACCGCAAGAAGGAGAGAGTCATTCAGTATCGCCTAGCTTTGGACCGATTAGGCGATCGAAATGTAAGTTTATTCAGTTTGATTCAATTTTATGTAGTATTTAACTATATATTTGTTAGTTAATGGACTAATTAATGTATTCTGTCAACATCTGTAGATTGTTTGGGAGCCTTACGCTTCGCTCGACGTGATGGTTGTTGTTCATTCAAAGATTCTCACAGAGGAGCACAGTCGGTTATGGCGTGCATGTACTTGCTTGATATACTTCGCCGTCATTGAGTGGCACTAGGTGGATAGGGTGCTGCCACAGCTGGGTGGCGTTTAGCACGAGCCTAAGCCGGCCTCGAACATTGATTGTCTCCATGCCAAGGATGGGAAGGGTGGGGACAGATGGTTCCCGAGCTACTACCAGGTATGGCACCTTAGTTGGCAGAACAGGGTCGATGTTGTCCTGAGTATCCCTCGGGTGCCTGATCACGGGCCGTCTGCAGACTTTCTACGATGGTGGTATAGAGTGGCCCTTATATTTCTGTCACCAGATTCCTTGATTTCCGATCCTAGGGCGGAGGAGATCTCACAGGATGTTGCTCAGAGAGGGTCGTTACAGGCTCCTTCTAGGGTACCCATGCCAGACGTGCCAGATAACAGGCGCGTCGAGCGGCAACGACGCGTTGGTACTCAAGCTACAGACCGGAAGTGGTGATGGCTGGATGACATGATTTAGGATGACAGGTCTGGTGGTGACGGAGTCGAACATGCCAATCACCGTGTCCGGCGTGGCTGTCCTCAGCGTCGGGGTGGTTCATCAGGGGGCACATCTGTTGGTCCTGGTGATAGACCCGCTGAGCATGTAGGGGCGGAGACCCAGGAGGTTCCTCTTACACATGTTTCGAGCTCCCAGATATACCATGACATCCATGGCCAGATGTTTGATGACATGGCGGGTCCGACTTTCACGATGGATACGGACCACGAGGTTAGGAGTTCACAGTTCTATTCCGACTTTGCAGATCTCATCCGAGATGACGACCCTCCATATTTTCAGCAGCAGACCCCACAGGATTAGGTGCCTGAGACCCAGCCCCAGATGGACGTTTCGCAGGGGTCCCGTCCAGATATGGATGATATGCCGTGATACCAGCCGCAGATATCTGACCCTCATGGATTCTAACCCCAGCTACATGTAAACCTAAATGAGCCTGCTGGCAGTCCGTATGACAGTTGGTTGGGTATGGGAGGGACGCTGGTGCACGAAATTGTGATACACAATGGCGCCAACAACTTGTATGCACAATTGCAGTCTCACTTCTTTTTCACAACTTCGCATAACTAACTAGCAAGTGCACTAGGTCGTCCAAGTAATAAACCTTACGTGAGAAAGGGTCGATCCCACAGAGATTGTCGGCTTGAAGCAAGCTATGGTCACCTTGTAAATCTCAGTCAGGCGGATTCAAATGGTTATGGAGTTTTAATAATTAAAAAGATAAATAAAACATAAAGTAAAGATAGAGATACTTATGTAATTCATTGGTGAGAATTTCAGATAAGTGCATAGAGATGCTTTGTTCCTGTTGAATCTCTGCTTTCCTACTGCCTTCATCCAATCCTTCATACTCCTTTCCATGGCAAGCTGTATGTTAGGCATCACCGTTGTCAATGGCTACTTCCCATCCTCTCAGTGAAAATGGTCCAAATGCGCTGTCATCGCACGGCTAATCATCTGTCGGTTCTCGATCATGTTGGAATAGAATCCAGTGATCCTTTTGCATCTGTCACTACGCCCAACACTCGCGAGTTTGAAGCTCGTCACAGTCATCCCTTCCCAGATCCTACTCAAAATACCACAGACAAGGTTTAGACTTTCCGGATCCCAGGAATGGCCGCCAACAATTCTAGCTTATACCACGAAGACTCCGATCTTTTGGAATGGAGGCTAAGAGATATACGCTCGATCTAAGGTAGAACGGAAGTGATTGTCAGGCACGCGTTCATGAGTGAGAATAGTGATGAATGTCACGGATCATCATATTCATCATGTTGAAGTGCAAGCGAATATCTTAGAATAAGAATAAGCATGAATTGAATAGAAACCAGTAGTAATTGCATTAATACTTGAGGAACAGCAGAGCTCCACACCCTTAATCTATGGTGTATAGAAACTCCACTGTTGAAATACATAAGTGATAAAGGTCCAGGCATGGCCGTGAGGCCAACCTCCAAAACGTGATCAAAGGATCAAAAGATAATCCAAAGATAGATACCAAGGTGAAAATACAATAGTAAAAGGTCCTATTTATAAGAAAACTAGCTACTAGGGTTTACAGAAATAGGTGAATGATGCAAAAATTCACTTCCGGGACCCACTTGGTATGTGATTGGGCTGAGCAATGAGCTTTACACATGTAGAGGCTTCTCTTGGAGTTGAACGCCAACTTTTATGCCAGTTTGGGCATTTAACTCTAACTTGTAACATGTTTCTGGCGTTTAACTTCAGAATAGGGCAGAGAAAGGGCGTTTGAACGCCAGTTTGCGTCGTCAAAACTTGATCAAAGTATAGACTATTATATATTGCTGGAAAGCTCTGGATGTCTACTTTCCAACGCAATTGAGAGCGCGACATTTAGAGTTTTGTAACTTCAGAAAATCCACTTCGAGTGCAGGGAGGTCAGAATCCAACAGCATTTGCAGTCCTTTTTCAGCCTCTGAATAAAATTTTTGCTCAGGTCCCTCAATTTCAGCCAGAAAATACCTAAAATCACAGAAAAATACACAAACTCATAGTAATATCTAGAAATATGAATTTTGTATAAAAACTAATAAAACATCCCAAAAAGTAGCTAAATCCTACTAAAAACTACCTAAAAACAATGCCAAAAAGCGTATAAATTATCCGCTCATCACAACACCAAACTTAATTTGTTGCTTGTCCCCAAGCAACTGAAAATAAAATAGGATAAAAAGAAGAGAACATACAATGAATCTCACAATATCAATGAAACTTAGTCCCAATTAGATGAGCGGGGCTAGTAGGTTTTTGCTTCTGAACAGTTTTGGCATCTCACTTTATCCTTTGAAATTCAGAATGATTGGCATCTATAGAAACTCAGAATTTTTGATAGTGTTATTGATTCTCCTAGTTCAGTATGTTGATTCTTGAACACAGTTACTTTATGAGTCTTGGCCGTGGCCCTAAGCACTTTGTTTTCCAGTATTACCACCGGATACATAAATGCCACAGACACATAACTGGGTGAACCCTTTCAGATTGTGACCCAGCTTTGCTAAAGTCCCCAGTTAGAGGTGTCCAGAGCTCTTAAGCACATTCTTTTTGCTTTGGATCACGACTTTAACCACTCAGTCTCCAGCTTTTCGCTTGGACCTGCATGCCACAAGCACATAGTTAGAGACAGCTTGATTTAGCCGTTTAGGCCTGGATTTTATTCCTTTAGGCCCTCCTATCCATTAATGCTCAAAGCCTTGTATCCTTTTTACCCTTGCCTTTTAGTTTAAAGGGCTATTGGCTTTTTCTTTTTCTTTTCGCCCCTTTTTTTTCGCTACTCTCTTTTTTTTTCACGGATTTTTCTTGCTTCAAGAATCAATTTCATGATTTTTCAGATTATCAACAATATTTTTCTTTGTTCATCATTATTTCAAGAGCCAACAACTTTAACATTCATAAACAACAAGATCAAAAATATGCACTGTTCAAGCATTCATTCAGAGAACAAAAAGTATTGCCACCACATCAATATAATTAAACTAATTTCAAGATAAAATTTAAAATCCAAGTACTTCTTGTTCTTTTGTAATTAAGCACATTTTTCATTTAAGAGAGGTGAAGGATTCAAGGAATTTATTCATAGCTTTAAGGCATAGACACTAGACACTAATGATCTTGTAGTGAAGACACAAACATAGATAGAACATTCAGCCTAAAAATCGAAAACAGAAAAATAAATAGACAAGGAGATTAAGGAATGAGTCCACCTTAGTGAGGGTGGCGTCTTCCTCCTCTTGAAGAACCAATGGTGCTCTTGAGCTCCTCTATGTCTCTTCCTTGCCTTTGTTGCTCCTCCTTCATAGCTCTTTGATCTTTTCTAATCTCATGGAGAATGATAGAGTACTCTTGGTGTTCCACCATTAATTGGTCCATGTTGTAACTCAAGCTTTCCAAAGAAGTGTTGAGTTGCTCCTAATAATTGTGTGGAGGAAATTGCATCCCTTGAGGCATCTCAGGGATTTCTTGATGAGAGACTTCCTCATGCTCTTGTTGAGTGCCATGAATGGGCTCTCTAGTTTGCTCCATCATCTTCTTAGTGATGGCCTTGTCCTCTTCAATGAGGATGTCTCCCTCTATGACAATCCCAGCTGAATAGCAAAGGTGACATATGAGATGAGGAAAGGCTAATCTTGCCAAAGGTGAGGACTTGTCACCCCCCCTTGTAGAGTTCTAGAGGTATAATTTCATGAACTTCTACTTCCTCTCCAATCATGATACTATAGATCATGATGGCCCGATCCACAGTTACCTCAGATCAGTTACTAGTGGGAATGATAGAGCGTTGGATGAACTCCAACCATCCTCTAGCCACATGCTTAAGATCTGGTCTTCTCAATTGAACCGGGTTGCCTCTTGAGTCTCTTTTCTATTGAGCTCTTTCTACACATATGTCCATGAGGACTTGGTCCAACCTTTGATCAAAGTTGACCCTTCTAGTGTAGGGGAGTGCGTTTTCTTTTATCATTGGCAAGTTGAACGCTAGCCTCACATTTTTCGGACTGAAATCTAAGTATTTTCCCCGAACCATTGTAAGCCAATTCTTTGGGTTTGGGTTCATACTTTGATCATGGTTCCTAGTGATCCATGTGTTTGCATAGAACTCTTGAACCATTAAAATTCTGACTTGTTGAATGGGGTTGGCAAGAACTTCCCAACCTCTTCTTCAGATCTCTTGTCGGATTTCTGGATATTCGCCCCTTTTGAGCCTAAAAGGGACCTCAGGGATCACCTTCTTCTTGGCCACAACTTCATAGAAGTGGTCTTGATGGACCTTTGAGATGAATCTCTCCATCTCCCATGACTCAGAAGTGGAGGCAGTTGCCTTCCCTTTCCTCTTTCTAGAGGTTTCTTTGGCTTTAGGTGCCATAAATGGTTATGAAAAAACAAAAAGTAATGCTTTTACCACACTAAACTTAAAGTATTTTCTCATCCCCGAGCAAAAGAAGAAAGAAAAATGTGTAAGAAGAAGAAAATGAAGGAGATGGAGGGTGTATAGGGTTCGACCAAGGGTAGAAGAAGGTGGTTGTGATGTGTGAAAATGAAGGAGTGAAGGGGGGTATTTACAGGGAAAATGGCCGAATGGTTTGGGTGGGTTTGGGAGGGAAATGGTTTTGAATTTTGAAGGTGGGTGGGATTTTTGGGGAAGAGTGTTGTAGAAAGGTGTGAAGAGGAGAGAGAGTGAGTTGAGGTTGGTGGGGATCCTATGGGGTCCACAGATCCTGAGGGGTCAAGAAATTCTTCATCCCTGCTCCAATTGGGCGTTCACAACGCCTTAGAGTGTAATTCTGGCATTTAAACGCCAGTCTGCTGCCCTGTTCTGGCATTTAAACGCCAGCTTTTCTTCCTGTTTTGGCGTCTAAACGCCAGTTTGTTGCCCTGTTCTGGCGTTTAAATACCAGTCTGGTGTCCTATTCTGACGTTTAAATGCACAGAAAGGTGCCAGATTGGGCGTTTAAACGCCCATTTTGCTACCCTTACTAGTGTTTAAACGCCAGTAAGTCCTTCCTTTAGGGTGTGTTGTTTTTAATGCTGTTTTTTATTTTTTCTTTATTTTTGTAATTGTCTTTGTGACTTCACATGATCATTAACCTAAAAGAAAACAAAATAAAATAGATAAAATTAAAATAAAATTGGGTTGCCTCCCAATAAGCACTTCTTTAATGTCAATAGCTTGACACTGAGCTCTCATGGAGCCTCACAGATGATCAGAGTATGGTTGAGATCTCTCAACTCCAAACTTAGAGTTTGGCTGTGGCCTCCCAATACCAAACTTAGAGTTTGAATGTGGGGGCTCTGTTTGACTCTGTATTGGGAGAAGCTCTTCATGCTTACTCTCCATGGTTACAGATGGAGAACCTTGAGTCTTTACTACAAGGCATTCTTCATTCACATGAAGGATCAACTCTCCTCTGTCAACATCAATTACAGCTCTTGCTGTGGCTAGGAAAGGTCTTCCAAGGATGATGGATTCATCCTCATCCCTCCTAGTGTCTAGGATTATGAAATCAGTAGGGAAGTAAAGACCTTCAACCTTCACTAGCACGTCCTCTACTAGTCCATAAGCCTTTTTCATAGATTTATCTGCCATCTCCAATGAGAATTTGGCAGCCTGTAGCTCATAGATTCCCAGTTTCTCCATTACAGAGAGTGGCATCATGTTTATCCCTGATCCCAGGTCACACAGAGCTTTTTCAAAGGTCATGGTGCCTATGGTACAGGGTATTAAGAATTTACCAGAATCCTGTTTCTTTTGAGATAAATTTTGCTGAACCAATGTATTTAGTTCATTGGTGAGCAAGGGAGGCTCTTCCTCCCAAGTCTCATTACCAAATAGCTTGGCATTTAGCTTCATGATTGCTCCTAAATATTGGGCAACTTGCCCTTCAACAATGTCTTCATCTTCTTCAGAAGATG
Source organism: Arachis stenosperma (assembly GCF_014773155.1). Classification (NCBI taxonomy): domain Eukaryota; kingdom Viridiplantae; phylum Streptophyta; class Magnoliopsida; order Fabales; family Fabaceae; genus Arachis; species Arachis stenosperma. The sequence goes on from NC_080384.1 coordinate 11,834,673, forward strand.
AATAGTTATCAGAGCTCATGAATGGTAAAAGGAAGTTCAATGAAATCTCTATGGTCTCTAGATGAGCCTCAGATTCCTTAGGTTCCTCAATTGAGAACTCCTTTTTGTCCTTGGGATGTCCCAAGAGGTTTTCCTCATTGGGATTCACGTCCTCCTCCTCCTCTGTACATTCGGCCATACTATGTAAGGTTATGGCCTTGCACTCTCCTTTTGGGTTCTCTTATGTATTGCTTGGGAGAGTACTAGGAGAAGTTTCAGTGACCCTTTTGCTCAACTGGCCCACTTGTGCCTCCAAATTTCTAATGGAGGATCTTGTTTCAGTCATGAAACTAAGAGTGGCCTTAGATAGATCAGAGACTATGTTTGCTAAACTAGAAGGATTCTGCTCAGAATGCTCTGTCTGTTGCTGAGATGATGATGGGAAAGGTTTGCTATTGCTAAACCTGTTTCTTCCACCATTGTTATTATTGAAGCCTTGCTTCTGTTGATCCTTCCATGAAAAATTTGGATGATTTTTCCATGAAGGATTATAGGTATTGCCAAAGGCTTCACCCATGCAATTCACCTCTGCCATTGCAGGGTTCTTAGGATCATAAGCTTCTTCTTCAGAAGATGCTTCTTTAGTACTGTTGGATGCATTTTGCAATCCATTCAGACTCTGAGAGATCATATTGACTTGTTGGGTCAATATTTTGTTCTGAGCCAGTATGGCATTCAAAGCATCAATTTTAAAAAGTCCTCTCTTTTGAGGCGTCCCATTACTTACAGGATTCCTCTCAGAGGTATACATGAACTGGTTATTTGCAACTATTTCAATAAGTTCCTGAGCTTCTGCAGGCATTTTCTTTAGGTGAATAGATCCACCTGCAGAGTGGTCCCGTGACATCTTGGAAAATTCAGACAGACCATCATAGAATATATCTAATGTGGTCCATTCTAAAAGCATGTCAGAAGGACACTTTTTGGTCAGTTACTTGTATCTTTTCCAAGCTTCATAGAGGGACTCACCATCTTTTTGTCTGAAGGTCTGAACATCCACTCTAAGCTTGCTCAGCTTTTGAAGAGGAAAGAACTTGGCTAAGAAAGTCGTGACCAGCTTATCCCAAGAGTACAGGCTATCTCTAGGTTGTGAGTCTAACCACATTCTAGCTCTGTCTCTTACAGCAAAAGGGAAAAGCATAAGCTTGTAGACTTCAGGATCAACTCCATTGGTCTTAACAGTATCACAGATATGCAAGAACTCAGTTAAGAACTGATAAGGGTCTTCTGATGAAAGTCCATGAAACTTGCAGTTCTGTTGCAGTAGAGAAACTAATTGAGGCTTTAGCTCAAAATTGTTTGCTCCTATGGCAGGGATTGAGATGCTTCTTCCATAGAAGTTGAAAGTTGGTGTAGTAAAATCACCAAGCATCTTCCTTGCATTGTTGTTTGGTTCGGCCATAATTGTTTCTTTTGCTGCTTCCTTTTCGAAAATTTCAGTGAGGTCCTCTTCAGAGTTTTGTGCTTTAGCTGCTCTTAGCTTCCTCTTCAGAGTCCTTTCAGGTTCAGGATTAACTTCAACAAGTATGCCTTTATCTTTGTTCCTGCTCATATGAAAGAGAAGAAAACAAAAAAGATATGGAATCCTCTATGTCACAGTATAGAGATTCCGTGAGGTGTCAGAGGAAAACAAGAATGGAAGGATGAGGTAGGTAAGAAAGAATTCGAACACACAAAGAGAGATGGAGTTCGAATTGACAATGGAGGAGGAATGTTAGTGTTTAAATAGAAAAAGATAAGAGAGGGGGAAGAATTTTCGAAAATAAAAGAATAAAATTTAAAATAAATTTTTGAAAAATTGGTTGTGATTTTCAAAAATTAAGAGTGAAAAGGTGGTTTTGAAAAAAGATAAGAAATAAAGTTGAAAAAGATAAGAAGTTATAAAAAGATTTTGAAACTAGAATTAAAAAAAGTGTGATTTGAAAAAGATATGATTTAAAAAAGATATAGTTGAAAAGATAAAATTAACAAGATTTGACTTTTAAAAAGTTAATGACTTGATTAACAAGATATGATTGAAATTTATTTTGAAAAAGATTTGAAAAGAAAATTAAAAAGATTTGATTTTTGAAAAAGATATGTTTGAAAAGATATGATTTTGAAAAAGATATAATTGAAAATATTTGATTTGAAAAAGATTTGATTTTGAAAAAGTATGAAGATTTGAAAAATATTTGATTCGAAAACAAAATTCCTCTCCTTGTGTCATCCTGGCATTAAACGCCCAGGAGCTACATGTTTGGGCGTTTAACGCCCAATTGCTACATGGTTTGGGCGTTTAAACGCCCAGCCAGGTACCCTAGCTGGCGTTTAAACGCCAGTTTTCCTTCTTCACTCGGCGTTTTGAACGTCCAGCTTTTTCTCTGTAATTCCTCTGCTTTATGTTCTTGGATCTTCATTTTGCTAAATCCTTTATTCAAGAAGATATGTTTTCAATTTTGAAAAACAACAAAATGAGTCAAAACATATAATTCTTGGATCAAAACACAAGATACATGCAAGAACATTATGAACGTCAAGATGAACACCAAGAACAATCTTGAAGATCAAGATGAACATCAAGAACTCAGTTTTCTTAATGAAAGAAAATATGGAGGACACCAAACTTAGAACTTTCTCATGTTTGGGCCATATGAATGCAAGAATGCATATGTAGAACATCATGCAGTGCAAATCAATAAATCATGAAGACCAAACAAGGCAATTCATCAAGAACGACTTGAAGATCATCAAGAACACAATGCATGTGTTTCAAAAATTGCAAGACAATTAAAATCATGCAATTGACACCAAACTTAAAATTTGGCCCTAGATTCAAACAAGAACCATGAAATATTTTTTAGTTGTTATGATTTTATGAATTTTTTTGTTTTTTTTTTCAAAAATTATTTTGGAGAAAATGAAAAAGGAGAAAAAATTTTGAAAGATTTTTGAAAACTTTTTGAAAACAAAATAAAGAATGAAATAAGAAGAAAATTACCTAATCTAAGCAACAAGATGAACCGTCAGTTGTCCAAACTCGAACAATCCCCGACAACGGCGCCAAAAACTTGGTGCACGAAATTGTGATACACAATGGCGCCACAACTTGTACGCACAATTGCAATCTCACTTCTTTTTCACAACTTCGCACAACTAACCAGCAAGTGCACTGGGTCGTCCAAGTAATAAACCTTATGTGAGTAAGGGTCGATCCCACAGAGATTGTCGGCTTGAAGCAAGCTATGGTCACCTAGTAAATCTCAGTCAAGCGGATTCAAATGGTTATGGAGTTTTAATAATTAAAAAGATAAATAAAACATAAAGTAAAGATAGAGATACTTATGTAATTCATTGGTGAGAATTTCAGATAAGTGCATAGAGATGCTTTGTTCCTGTTGAATCTCTGCTTTCCTACTGCCTTCATCCAATCCTTCATACTCCTTTCCATGGCAAGCTGTATGTTAGGCATCACCGTTGTCAATGGCTACTTCCATCCTCTCAGTGAAAATGGTCCAAATGCGCTGTCATCGCACGGCTAATCATCTGTCGGTTCTCGATCATGTTGGAATAGAATCCAGTGATCCTTTTGCGTCTGTCACTACGCCCAACACTCACGAGTTTGAAGCTCGTCACAGTCATCCCTTCCCAGATCCTACTCGGAATACCACAGACAAGGTTTAGACTTTCCGAATCTCAGGAATGGCCGCCAATAATTCTAGCTTATACCACGAAGACTCCGATCTTTTGGAATGGAGGCTAAGAGATATACGCTCGATCTAAGGTAGAATGGAAGTGGTTGTCAGGCACGCGTTCATGAGTGAGAATAGTGATGAGTGTCACGGATCATCATATTCATCATGTTGAAGTGCAAGCGAATATCTTAGAATAAGAATAAGTATGAATTGAATAGAAACCAATAGTAATTGCATTAATACTCGAGGAACAGCAGAGCTCCACACCCTTAATCTATGGTGTGTAGAAACTCTACAGTTGAAAATACATAAGTGATAAAGGTCCAGGCATGGCCGTGAGGCCAGCCTCCAAAACGTTATCAAAGGATCAAAAGATAATCCAAAGATAGATACCAAGGTGAAAATACAATAGTAAAATGTCCTATTTATAAGAAAACTAGCTACTAGGGTTTACAGAAATAGGTGAATGATGTAGAAATCTACTTCCAGGGTCCACTTGGTGTGTGCTTGGGATGAGCATTGAGCTTTACACGTGTAGAGGCTTCTCTTGGAGTTAAACGCTAACTTTTATGCCAGTTTGGGCGTTTAACTCTAGCTTGTAACCTGTTTTTGGCGTTTAACTTCAGAATAGGACAGAGAAGGGGCGTTTGAACGCCGGTTTGCGTCGTCAAAACTCGAGCAAAGTATAGACTATTATATATTGCTGGAAAACTCTGGATGTCTACTTTCCAACGCAATTGAGAGCGTGCCATTTAGAGTTCTGTGACTCCAGAAAATTCACTTCGAGTACAGGGAGGTCAGAATCCAACAACATCTGCAGTCCTTTTTCAGCCTCTAAATCAGATTTTTGCTCAGGTCCCTCAATTTCAGCCAAAAAATACCTGAAATCACAGAAAAACACACAAACTCATAGTAAAGTCCAGAAATATGAATTTTGCATAAAAAATAATAAAAACATCCTAAAAAGTAGCTAGATCCTACTAAAAACTACCTAAAAACAATGCCAAAAAGCGTATAAATTATCTGCTCATCAGACGCCTGCATCTGCATATGGCGTGGGCATGCCGGTAGATCCTCCAGCACAGCAGCGCCAGAGGCCCACCAGAGTGAGACGGGTCGCTCAATGTGGTATAGGGTCGCATCTCCTGGGCGCATTTGAACATGACTCTGACGATGAGGATGAGGACAGGTAGAAGCCGTAGCTTACTATTTTATGTTTTCATTGATGATACCTATGTATGTCGGATTTACCATGTGCTTTTGTATTATATGTGTTTGTACTTAATTTATTTCCATTGAATTAGGTGTATGTAATGTATATTTTTTGTTAACCACACACTTTGTTTTATGTTTATATAAATTGTATACTAACGCATAAACAACTACACCCCTCTCGCGGTCTATGCACATTTTACGTCCATAGGTAAACTGCGACACCTCTGTCACGGTTTATGCTCATTTTTCGTTGCACGTAAACCACGACACTCCTATAGCGAATTACATGTATTCATAAACCGCAAAATTTCTGTCGCAGTTTATATAGATGATGAAAAAAATGCATTTTAGTATTTATTTTTCATTTTGTGTATTTTAGTAAAATTAGTTTTATATTATTTATTATAATAAATTATTTATGGATAAAGTTAATTATTTTTTCTTTTAACAATACTTACAACTTTATTTCAGGCACCTCTTCTCTTTTCGATAGTCAACACTCTGTAAGTCAACTTTTTTTATTAAATAAAAGAAACTCTTCTCTCTTTATGATCACAATGCAAACAAATTATATTGTCGGCAAAGATGGACGCGTAGACCTTGGGTCTTGGGAGGAGGGGGCACGGGAAATTCGAGTCAACTATTGCCTGACAACTAATTTTTTGAAATTTCTTACTATCTTAAAATTTAGTAATAAACTAAAGAACACGGCTACTATGCTGCGCTTTTTATTTTTAATATGGAGGAAGGGTTGGGGTGTAACAGCATTATAGAGAATAGGGGTGTTTTTTCTGTATGTGGTGTCAGGAGGCTGAAATCGAACCGAGCAATTTAGAGTAAGGAACTCGGACGGTCCGATTAGAGGAGATCCATAAAAAAATAATTTTTTTATAAAACTCGGACGGTCCGTTTTGATTTTTTTTAAGAAAAAAAAACCTAAAAATGGAGGGTCCGTTTTGTTTTAAAGGAAAAATTAAAAAAAACACAAATGGAAAACGGAGGGTCCGTTTTCAGTTTTAAAAAAAAAAATTGTAAACGGAGGTCCGATTTCATGTTAAATAAATAAATAAAAAAACAAAAACTAATCGGACGGTCCGATTTGTGATTAACGAATTTTTTAACAAAGAATTCGGACAGTCCGATTTCTCCCTGTCCCACACTTGTGTCTAACACCTGTATACACCATAACCAAGCACAACTCACACACTCTTCCAATATAAAAAAAAATTAGCCACTATGCTGAATTGTCACTGGACATTTTAAACATTACTTATTTAATATACATATTCTTATTTTTAATTACGTCTTAATAAAAAAATAAAAATATTTTTAAATATATTTAAATAGTAAATTTAAATATTATTACACATCAGTATATTTAATTTTAATTTTAATATATATTATTAAAAATAATATATTATTATTTATAAAAATAAAAATTTTTAAAATTTTTTATATAATTAAAAAATAAAAAAATAAAAATAAATAAATTTTAAAATAAATAAAATATAAAAAATATCATCATAATTTATTAAAAAATATTTTTTATTTTATATATATTATATTTTAATATTTTATATAAAATTTTAATTTATATATTTGCGTATCTTATACAATATTCAATGTCTATATTTGTGTTAGAATTTATGCATCATAAGTAAAAGATATTTTAATTTCATTCTAAAAGACTTGTATTGCAGTTTAAGTTGTAAGTGACAAAAAAAAATACCAAAAAAAAAAAAGACCGGTGGATTCGACCAAAAAAATAGTTAAACATTTTTGCATAGTTATCAAACTTGGATCGGATTGGTTGATTTGACCGAAAAATCAATGAATCGGATTTTAAATTGATTCAGATGACTCTTTTAACCATTTTTGTATTTGACTCGTAGAGAATCGATTTAACTTGCTTTAAACCGGTCAAATTCATTCGAATCGGACATATTTGACCGGCGGGTCAATGTTCTGCGCATATCCATGATGCACAAGCGGTGTCATGGATCACAGTAAGAGACACCTTTTTAAATAAAAAATTAAGAAAGACTGGTGGATTTGACCAAAAAATCAGTTAAACATTTTTGCATAGTTATCAAATTTGGATTGGACTGACCGATTCGATCGAAAAATCGATGAACCGGACTTTAAATTGATCCGGATGACTCTTTTAACCTTTCTTATATTTGACCCGCAGAGAACCGATTTGACTTGTTTTAAACCGGTCAAATTCGTTCGAACCGGACATATTTGACTGGCGGGTCAATATTCTGCGCACGTCCATGATGCACAAGCGGTACCATGGATCACAGTAAGAAACACCCTTTTAAATAAAAAATTAAGTAAAATGGGGCTCGAACTTGGGCGTTTGAAATAAATACCTGTTCATCTTCGACTAGAGTAATTTTTCTCTTAATTTTATCAGAAAAAATAATTAAATATATTATAAAAACAATGCTAATAAACTTATTAATTTACCATACTAAAGACTAATAATAATATAGATTATACTAAAAGTAATTGTATTTAAATTAAAGCAATACAATTTAAAAAATATAAAATATTATTTTTATTCTTCCATAATAATATTGTATTTGTTTATTTTATAGTTAATTTTAATATACTAATAATATAAGATATTTTATATAATTATCAATCACTTCTATTTTTTTGAATAATTATTCATGCAATTAGTATAAAAATAATTATTTTTTTGGACGTAGCATTATATAATTAAATATAATATATCAAAATTTTAATTTTATTATAATTGTATATATTTATTTAATTATTATCGGATTAAATGATTTGACCAATAATTTACCGGTTAAACCATTAATCCAATGACCCAATAATTTTGCCGGGTCGATTAATGCATTATTTTTTATTGTTTAAGCATGGAAACTGACTATGTGAACCGTCAAAACCCAATCAACCCGTGCGCTGATGGCGAGTCTGAGTGAGCAGGTTTGTGTCTATTTAAAAAGTTTGATCTTTAGACTTTTTTGTTTAATATTTTTATCATTGATTAAAAAAATTATAAAAAAAATCTTCTTAACGTAAAATTACTAATTTTAAGAATAATTTAGTATTTTTTTAATTATATTTATAAAAAATCGTATATCAAAACTCAATCACTAGAATACGTTTTTAAGATATATATTTATTAACATTAGATATTTTTATTATATTTTAAAATATTTTGAGAATATTTTTATCGTTATTAAAAATTAAAGACTATTTTTGTTAATATATAAAAAATTGATACAATTTTAATTATTCATTCTAAATAGATGACAATAAATAATAATTAGTCAATTATCTTTAAATAAAATAAATATATAAATTAAATTTATTATGGATCATATTTAATTAAAACATAAATTACAGATTAAATAGAATAAATATGTACATTAAATATGTGATGGTAATAATAATTATAAAAAATTTTAGTTACAAATAAATATTCAAATTTCATACTATTGATCTAATTATTTGGCCTATTTATATTTTAAGGCCGTGCTTATTTTATTCTGCTATTCATTGTTGCTTTGTAAATTCATTTTTTATTATTCTATCTATTAAATAATTAAACACAAAACTACTAATAAAAATAGCTAAAAAGCAGTATATACAACCTCTTCGTAATTATGTAAAGAAATATGATTCACCAATTTCAGAAATAAAAAAACAAAATACTAACACTCAACTCCTATAATAACAAATAAAATAAATAATACTAAAAAATTTTTTTATTCAAAATATTATTTATATTGTTAATTTAAAATAAAGTTCTTATGTTACTAACATCTCCTTAAAAAAATTATAGGAGCCAACACAAATGCCTAATATTATCATATGATGATCATATGCGAATTAAGATATTACGAAGAAAAAAATATAAAAAAAATCTAACACATCTTCAAATAAATATTTACATACAAAAGTGCACTATAAAAATGATACTATAAAACTCATATAAGTCAATAGTTTAAAAAGACTCTATCTCCACAAGAATATATATGAGTGGAAGAACAAATAAATAATTTTAATAAAAAGCAAAAATAACAAAAGTGAACAAACATTACATAAGAAAGTTAAGTGGCTCATTTTTTTGCAAATCGAAAAGAGCATGGTGTAACACCATGAAATGGAGGCATGGCAAAAAAAAAATCCACTGCTCAGGAGAAAAACGTAGGTGTTGGCATGCAGGGAGTATAGAGATACGTTTTGAAATTGGATTCTCCTCCGTGTGTGTCAAATGCAAGTTGTATTTTGCAGCGCATGTAACGTTTTTGAAATCACCTCAGTTAAAACATAATTTACGTTTAGTAGGTTATTAAATTCACTAGTTTTACATTTATAGATTACTCATCATAATATAATATTGTTGCACATCACGTTTTTAACTTTCATAACTAAATTAATTTCTGAAGTTAAGTCTATCAAACAAAATTACAAAAGTAAAAATAACAAATAAAAATATAACTTTCTACTATTCTAATATAAATACCTATATTTTTTTATATACAAATTACGGAATTAACTCTTCGTACAATATTTTTTACAATAAATTTTTTAGTTTAATTTTGATTTATATATTATCTAGTCAATTTATAATAATACATTTTTAAATTTATACTATATACTATAATTAATTTATCTCACGCGATGATCTTATTCTAATTAGAACAGTGCTAAAATGAATATTATTCTAACAGAATCGCCTAGTAAATGTTGGCATTTTTTAATTGTGGTCTATAATTTCGAAATTGGTTCATGTGATTTAATTGACATTTTTTAATATTGATTTAATTAACTCTTATGAACTAAGTTCGAACAGTATATTTATCACAATTAAATGATGTAACTGCCAATTAGTTATTAAATATTTAACAAAGTGACATTTAATTGTTCAGATCAATATTACACTAACAGTGAATGTGACACAACACTAACAGTGAATGTGACACAAAAGTTTGACTAAGGACTAGTAAACAATAATTAATCGTCATTATACATTTATTCATAGTTGTTAAAATTAGACCGGACTGACCGATTTAATCGAAAAATTGGTGAACCAAATCTTATACCGATCCAATTCGATAGTTAGATCATATATAAAAAGAAATCGGTACAAATCAGTCAAATTCAGAATGAACCGTTAAAGACTGGTCTAATTCAATAAAGATTGGTCCAATCGAACCGCTTAAAAATGTAAATTTGTTCAAAATGTTGGAAGGAGGGTTCGAACCCTGTCCTCAGAAAACAAAAGTGCCTTCACAGCCGCAAATTAATCGTCATTATACATTTACTCATAGTTGTTAAAATTGGATCGGACTGACCACTTTAACCAGAAAATTAGTGAACCGAATCTTATACCGATACAGTTCGATAGTTAAATCGCATAAGGAAAAGAATCGATACAAATCAGTCAGACCTAGAATGAACCGTTGAAGACTGGTCAAATTCGGTAAAAATCGGTCCAATTGAACCGTTTAGAAATGCAAATTTGTTTAAAATGTTGGAGGGAGGGTTCAAACCCTCTCCTCAGAGAACAAAAGTGCCTTCAAAACCTTATGATCCTTATTCATTTATATGCAAATTATAATATATATATATATATATATATATTATTTATTTTTATTTAATTTATTTTAATTTTAGTTTTAAATTCGATCATTTTTAATTATATTTTTATTTAACAATAATTATAAACTCAAATATTTTTTCTTTTCATAATTATATAATGTATATTAATATTATTTTTTTAATAAATACTTGTAATATATAATAGTATAATAAATATAAACTAATTAATAAATTATTAAAATTTAAAAATAATCATTATTTTAATGCAAAAACAAAATAAAAATATTTATGATAGAATAAAAATAATAAAATATTTATTGTTTCTATTTCATATTATTTTAAAATAGTTTAATATTTTTAAAATATTAGTGAAAATATGTATTTTAAATTTTTAATTATTTTTTATTTTTTATTTATATAAAACTGAATTAAACGATTCAACCAGTAACTCACTAGTTAAACCAATAACCCAATAACCTAATAACCTTGATCAATTCGATTACCGATTCAATTTTAACAACTATGCATTTACTTATGCAACCAATTTTAAGAACTAATAAGATGAGCATTGCCCCAAACTGATATAATTTGTCCGGAAAAACACTAGAGACATATATAGTCAATTAACAGGTCCAAGTCTTCTCACTAAGTTCAACATTCAACATTCTTATTTGTTATCTAGTTAGTTTTCTAACGTATTAGATCGGGTGGAAAACATAGGGAATAAGAATGAGCCATGTGCACATATTATGTAGATCATAATTTTAATTTTGCTATATATGGACTAACAACGATTCCTCACTAGATTCCACTTTTCAATTTGAGGTAATTTTGCTATATACGCGATGATCTTATTCTAATTAGAGTAGTGCGTGTTAAAGGAATTCTAATTTATTTTTTAAAAATTTGTATGAAAAAATATATTTTAATAAAAAAATTTATCTTTATAATTATAAAATGAGTAAACTATCAAAAATGGTACTCAAAAGTTACATTGTCCACTAAAACAATCTTAAAAATAAGTTTTTAACTTGAAAGATTTAAAAACGCGATAAAAAAACTAAATATTAAATATATATTTTAAAAAAATATTTTAAAGATAAGATTTTGATGTAATGTTTGTAAATATTATTAGAAAAATAAAATCTTTTTGTTCTTAAAATTTAATAATTTTATGTCAAATAATTTAAAAAAAAAATTAGTGTGAACGACTAAATTATTTTAAAAAACAAAAAAAATTTATAAATCAAATTTTGTCTAGAATATTTTTTTTATATTCTAAATATTTATTCAAATAATACTACAAAAATTCGGATAAAATGTGATGGTTTCAGTGGCTAAGAGAAGGGGGGTGAATCTTAGCCCCCTTTTTCGAAGCTAACACTTGCTGACCTTCGAAAGAGACTTTTCTGTTTTTGCTCGTCACTGGACACGAGCAACTTTGTTTTGTCTCGTCCCTTGCCACGAGACTTTTTGTTTTGTCTCGTCACTTGGCACGAGATAATTCTGGCTTTTGCTCCTGTGTAGTGGAAAACAGAAATGGAGTAGAAAGAGAAGAAGATTGCACCAAGATATATCCTGGTTCGGCTGCTAAGTGCAGTGCAGCCTACATCCAGTCTCCATCACAAACATGATGGAATTTCACTATAATCAATCTGATTACAACTTGTAAAGTGCTAACCCAACTTACAAGGGGATTCCCACAGAATCATGATACACAACATAGATGAACAAAGGACCTCTAAGACATCTGGCTTTTTCTTTTAATTTTGCACTCTCTGCCTTTTCCGCTCTATGGCTTTTTCATACAAACCTCACTTGTTTGCCTTTTTCCATGAGACTCAAGACATGACAAAATTAAACAGAAAAATTACAAAACAGAGAACATTGAAGGAGAAGAGAAATCTGTTAGCTCAGGCAGCTCTGAGAACTCTGTGCCTTACACTCTCAAATTTTCTCCTTGTCTCAAACAGTGGTTGTTCCCCCTTTTTAAAGAAGAGGAAAGCCTCCACACTTGAAGCCAAAACCGAACCAACTTCTTCCTCCTTCAACAAACACAGAACCGGTTCGGCCACACAGAGAGAGAAGAGATAACCATGCATTAACCAACATGCAATTACCTCTAGTCCTTTCTTGATCATCACCCTTCATCAATCCGGGCTCTCCATCCTTGGCTTGCTCTCCAAGATGGATTTCTGGCCCTTGATGCCTCATGATGATAATGACTTCATCTGCTTCAATCTCTGCCTTCAACCATCACTTCGCCACTCTAGCTACTCCCTGTGGTGGTTGATCAGAATCGAAGACAAGCCATGCTTCAACAATCTCCCTCTTGGCCGAATCTTCAACTTCCCTTTTTGAGCATGAAAGGCTCAAGATTATCTCACCAAATCTAACCACATTTGGTAGTAATCTCAGCCACAACTCATCTTTCTTTTGGTATGTTTTCTTGCCATCATTAGCTTGATGGTCTTAGGCGCATGCAACATCTTCCTTTCGGTGTTGAAGAACATTTCTTCCATTGTTTTCTGGACAAGGACCGAACAGAGAAGAAGAAAGAGGTGAGAGAGAATGAAAAGAATCTGAAGAAAAGCAATGCAAAGAGGTTAAACAAAATGAATAGCTTGCTTTTACTTCCCTAACATAGAGTGGCGTGTAAGTCATAATAACCATCAATCACTTCAGCTGAATTTTTCTCTCTCATGTTCCCCATGCATTAATTAACAATGTAATAGATTTTGAAATCCATCACATGGTTAATACTTGGTTCCGTTGGAAGCACTTGGCTTTCATTTTTCTTTGGTTTCGGACCAAGCTTGGAAACATTCATCACTTGTGAGACTTGGGCTTGTAGTGTTGAGATTAAAGCTGGCCCAATTGGTTAACATTTGCTTTCCTGATGAGTTGTGTAGCGGATCAAGCATAGGAAGCAAACAAGAAAGCATTTATTTGGGCTTGCAACATTAATATTTATTCTGGCCTAATTATAACTAGCTTCAATTATAAACACACAGCTGAACCAATAATGCAACAGTTGGGCTTTGTTAATTTTCTTTTGTTTCGGCCCAACAAAATCTGCACAACAAAATTATTGATTAAGCACATATGAATTAAGATCAAATTAATAATTTTGTAATTTTAATATTTTAATAATGTTTATTCATCATCAAAATTTAACAAGAGTTTTCCAAACTCATCAATCTCCCCCTTGATGACAAACATTATTAAAATTGAAATGGAAAGAAATTTAAATATTGAGTAAGGAATACTCCCTTTGATTTTGAATTTCTCCCCCTTTCAAAATGTCACATGGCTCCCCCTTAATATATGCTATTTTACCAAGGGAAGTACTAGCCTGTAACATTTAAATCAAGCTTCAAGTAACAATGTTATTTAGCATATTTTATGATGCTAAATGCTTGATTTATGAGCAGTTTTAATTGATAATCAAAACTCATTTGATATCATAAACTGATTTACTGCTCAAACTTTTTTCATACAATAAAAGTATCCAAATATTTTTCAAACATTTTCTTATTTAGGATATCAGAGCAAAACAACATGATGAAAAATATTTGAAGAACAAAACAAGGCAGTTTTTATATTTTACACAATTTAAAGGAACTGCCAAAAATAAATTTTCAATCCAACAAGTTTACCAATTGATGAATCAACAGCCAGGCATCAAAATCAATCAAACATCATTATAAACCAAATGCCAAGTAAACTAATCATGATAAACAAATGCAGTTCAAACAGCAATGACCATGTTAAAACAAATGCAATAACAACATGCATTCTTTGAACAAGGGTAATCATGAATTTTCAAAACTGAAAATTTCAACCCCTGTTCCCCTGTTTCGTTCCAATTTCAATTTTGGAACCTAAATTTTCTCCCCCTTTTGTCATCAAAGGGGCACCTGCACAAACCATGATAAGCATAACAAAAAAGTCAAGATAAAATAGCAAAAGTGTATCAAAGCATCCTAGAGATTATCCTAAAGCAGTGAGTATCAAGTCATGCTTATACAAAAAAGAGATTGAGCCTAATGGAGCCAATATCAAACAGAATAAACACAAGTGCTAATCATCAGATAAATGAAAGTCTTCTTCCTCAGCGTCTCCTTCACTATCATCTCCCAAATCCTTGTTCAGGTGTTCCAGCATCAAATTGACCCGTTCCTTGCAGTTTTTCCAAGCTTTCTCATTTTCATAAGCTTGCTTCCGGGCTTCTTTATGAGATCGAAACATCAGGTCTGCCATGTTTGAAAACTCTCCCAAAATCTGTTGAATGGATCTGATTGTTTTGGAAGATTCAGGCCTTCCTTCATGCTCACTGTCTGATTTTCGCCCTTTGGTTTCCTTGGTTGCTCCTCCTCCTCGGATTGTAGACACCTCGTTTTCTACCTTCTCATTTAACAAATCAACTTTAAAGTACTCAAATATTCTAGTTAAAAACATACCATAAGGCAGGTTGGCCTTTCTGGTGCTTCTAACAGAATCCCACATGTGCCTAATCATGATGTAACCAAAGGAAATAGGGGTAGAGGTAACCAAAGCAAATAATATGAGACAGTCAGAAAATGTTACTCGGTTGTGTGAGCCGCTTTGGGGAGTCAGAATATGAGTGATGATGCGGTGAAGCAAGGAATTGACTGGTCCAAGAGCTTTGTGAGTTAGAGTGGTTCCATGCAATCCGGAAAGGTTTGTGCAAATGTGCTGAAGAACAGTTTTGTGAGAAACGCCGACTTGTGTGTCCCATTTCTCCACCATGTATGCTCGCGGTCCTTCATCCTTGAAGCCCAGGGCCGCTCCAATTGTCTCAGCATCAAGGGCTATTTGAACCCTTTTGACATAGGAATGAAGGGTGCCATCAATGAGTCGCATATTAGCATAGAATTCTCGAACAAGACCTGGGTACACTGGCTTTTTGATAAGGAGCAGAGGCTTCCAGTTGAGAAGATCAAACAGAGAGGGAATATTGGTGCTCTTGAGATTTTCGAGACTAACAAGATAGGTAGTGCACAAATGACGTTTCTCCATAACCTCTTTGTGAAACTCGAAAGAGGTGCATGAATTAAATCTGCTTGGATCAAAATGAGAGTGGGACTTGCCATACTTGTCTCGGAATTCCATGGATTCCAAGTTTAGTGGTTCAGTGGTGTCATTGAGTGCAAACCCTTGATTCTTTTGTGAGCCTTTTCCGGGGGTAGACTTCTTTGGTGATGAGGGTGGAGGTGAAGGAGTGGGAGAAGTGTGAGACTCTTGCTCTTCTTCTTCAACTACGGGCTTCTTGTTCTTACCTCGGCCTGAACTTTTGTGGGCAATCACCTTTTTTCTCATGGTGGTTGTTTGTTTGGACGGTGGTGAAAGAGAAGATGATGAGGTTGAATGAATGTGAATGTGAGTGTGGGTTTGAGGCGTTGATGGTTTTTGAGATAAAAGAATTCTTTCACTCTTTCTTGGCGCGGTTTTCTTTTTCATGGTAATGGAGGAATGAAATATGAAAGGGTTGATAGCCGAGTTGAGTGGGAGAGAAGCAAGGTGGGTGACGCATTAAATGTGGCTTGAAGAGAGAGAATGATGGAAATAATGATCATTAGTGGGCGGTTAATGACCATCATGGGGTGGTTATTACCCAAAAAGATGATTTCTTTTTTAACTTTTGAAATCTAAAACTGAAAAGTGGTTGCCTTAAATCAAGGGATTAGATGGAGAGAAGGATTTGATTTGACAATAACCACTTCCAAGAAGATATGGTGACACAAGGAAGAAGATTCTTATTTGTATGGAGAGGTAATTAACAAAACTGTTATTGTGGGGTCATGGAAATTTGGTGGGGCCCATAAAATTTTGAATTCTGCGTTGCCTCCCCCTTGACCACAGCTCTTCAATTGTGCCATTATTTCCATCTCGTCCAAACCTACGAGCAAAACTGAACAGAATCACAAATTCACAGATTTTCAATGAAACTTAAATCAAGCATTCCCAAACTTTTTCTCAAGGTACAGAATCTGTCTTCACAGAGAGGTTTTGTAAAAATATCAGCAATTTGGTCTTCAGATTTTACAAATTGAATATCAATAGTACCCTTTTGCACATGTTCCCTAATAAAATGATATTTTATCTCAATGTGCTTAGTTCTTGAGTGCAGAACAGGATTTTTTGAAATGTTTATAGCACTCATATTATCACAAAATAGGGTATACTATTGATTTTTAATTTGTAATCTTCCAATTGTGTTTTTAACCAAATTAATTGTGAGCAACAAGCAGATGCGGAAACATATTCGGCTTCAGCAGTGGATAGAGCCACTGTGGCTTGTTTCTTGCTTGACCACATGTTGAGTGAGCTTCCAAGGAAGCAACACATGCCGGAGGTGCTCCTCCTATCCACTCGATCTCCCGCATAATCTGCATCACAAAACCCTACTGCACAAAAGTCATCAGATTTAGGATACCATAATCCATAATTACAAGTTCCCTTAATGTATCTAATGATGCGTTTAACAGCCGTAAGGTGGGATTCTTTTGGATGTGATTGAAACCTTGAACATACACCCACACTTTGGACTATATCCGGTCTAGAAGAGGTAAGGTACATGAGTGAACCTATCATTCCTCTATACCTTGTTTCATCCACATCTTGGCCATCATCATCCTTTTCAAGTTTAGTATTGGGATGCATAGGAGTGCCCATTGATTTGGAATTTTCTAGGCCAAACTTTTTGATAAGTTCTTTTGCATACTTTCCTTGATGAATAAAAATACCACTAGGAGTTTGCTTAATTTGGAGGCCAAGAAAGAAAGTAAGCTCTCCCATTAAACTCATCTCAAACTCACTAGTCATGAGTTTTCCAAACTCTTCACACAAGGAAACATTGGCCGAACCAAATACAATGTCATCAACATAAACTTGAACAAGAAGGATATCATCATTAGATGTTTTAATGAATAAGGTAGTGTCGGTGGTTCCCCTTTGAAAATGATTTTCCAACAAAAAGGCACTAAGCCTCTCATACCAAGCTCTTGGAGCTTGTCTAAGACCATAAAGAGCCTTAGTTAATTTAAAAACATGATTTGGAAATTCTTTATGTTCAAAACTGGGGGGTTGAGCCACATACACTTCCCTATCAATAAAACCATTAAGGAAGGCACACTTAACATCCATTTGAAACATTTTGAAACCCTTATGGGCAGCATAGGCAAGAAGCAACCTAATTGCTTCCATTCTCGCTACCGGAGCAAAAGACTCATCAAAATCAATACCCTCTTCTTGATCGTAACCTTGGGCCACTAATCTAGCCTTGTTACGAACAACTTGTCCATCCTCACCAAGTTTATTTTTAAAAACCCACTTAGTACCCGTTACCTTCTTACCATCCGGATGAGGTACTAATGTCCAAACCTTATTCTTATCAAATTGAGCAAGCTCCTCTTGCATTGCTTTGACCCATGATGGATCCTCAAGAGCTTGTTTGACATTGTTGGGCTCTATTTGTGATAAGAGAGCAAGATTGCTAGGTTCGGTTGGCCTTTTGGTGGATGATCTTGTTGTTACTCCTTGAGATGGATCACCAATGATGAAGTCATGAGGATAACCCTTCATAGACTTCCATTCTCTAGGCTTTCGGACAGGTGTTGAGCTTTGATGAACTTCTGGTGGTCTCACTGTTTCAGTTTCTCGTCCCTGCTCAGGAGACAAATCGGAAGTTTCTCCTTCAATCTGACGAGACAAAATTGGAATGGCAGATTCTTCATTTTCATCAGTTTTGGAATTTTCTTTACTTGTTCCATCCTCTTCACAATCTGAATCATTTTCCTTCACAATACTGGGAATTAAGTTAGAATCACAAAAGGTAACATGTATGGATTCCTCTATTGTCCTATGCTCTTTGAGATAAACTCTATAGGCCTTGCTTGTGGTGGAATATCCAACAAACATTCCTTCATAGGATTTTGGATCAAATTTTCCAAGGTTTTCTTTATTGTTAAGTACAAAGCATTTACATCCAAAAACATGAAAATACTTAAGATTTGGAGGGGTTCCTTTCCATAGCTCATAAGGAGTTTTCTTTAACCCTTTTCTAATGATTGTTCTATTCAAAATATAACATGCTGTGTTCACAGCTTCAGCCCATAAAAATTTGGGAATTTCATTATCACATACCATGGCCCTAGTCATTTCTTGAAGGCTACGATTCCTTCTTTCAACCACCCCATTTTGTTGGGGGGTTCTAGGTCATGAAAAATTGTGAGAAATCCCTAAGTCATCACAGAATTTTTCAAAATCTTGATTTTCAAATTCTCTTCCATGATCACTTCTCAAATGGGCAATTTTCAAATTTTTTTCATTTTGAATTTTCTTACAAAGGGTGGAGAAGGCATAAAATGCATCATTCTTATGAGCAAGGAAAAGTACCCAACCAAATCTAGAGTAATCATCAACCACCACAAGACCATAGTGTTTACCTCCCAAACTTTGAGTTCTAGTAGGACCAAAAAGATCAATATGTAACATTTCCAATGGCCTTTTGGTTGAGATTCCATCTTTTGATTTAAAAGAGGATTTTACTTGTTTGCCCAATTGGCAAGCATCACAAGTAAGATCCTTATCAAACTTGATGTTCGGAATTCCTCTAACCAAATTCTTTTTGACTAGTTTAGAAATTTGGTACATGCTAGCATGACCCAACTTTCTATGCCAAAGCCATTTTTCAGATTCAAGAGAGGTAAAGCATGTTACATTTTGTTCCTTTAAATCCTCAAGAGTTAATCCATACACATTATTACATCTTTTAGCTTCAAATAGAACATCTCCAGTTTTCTCACAAACCACTAAGCAAACAAGTTTCTTGAAAACAACTTCAAAACCCAAATCACACAATTGACTAACACTAAGCAAGTTATGTTTCAATCCATGTACAAGAAGGACATCATTTATACAAGATGAGAGATTTTTACCCACTTTCCCAACAGCTACTATTTTTCCTTTTGCATCATCACCGAATGTGACAAATCCTCCATCATATTCATCAAGCTTTACAAAGAAGGTTGTCTTTCCGGTCATATGCCTAGAGCATCCGCTATCCATGTACCACGTGTTCTCTTTTCTTTTGGATGCTAGGCACACCTACAAAACAATGCTTAAGAGACCTTAGGTATCCAAATCTTTTTGGATCCTTTAACGTTAAACCATCTTCTATGTCCTAAGTCATTGTAATCAAAAACAAATTTACAAACTTTGTCACCAATCATTCTTTCACCAAAGAAACATTAGATAGGAAAGTGTCCATTTCGATTGCATAGTCTACAAAATCTTGGAGTTGCTGTTTTGTTAAAGCAAGTTGGGTTTTGATACTTTGCATCATTTGAAGATGAAGCAATGTTTTCAAAATGTGATTTTTCAGATTTATAAAAGCCCAACCCAGCTTTATCATAAAGAGGTTTTTGACTAGCCAAGATTTGATTCAAATTTTCAGAACTTTGGGTGAACTTGGCTAAGTCTTCTTTAAGTCTGTTAACCTCTTTAAGCAACTCTTCATTTTGCTTAAAACAATTCACATATGCAAGGACTGAATGGTCACTTTCACAACTTTTAATTTGGGCTCTTAACTGCTTATTTTCTTCAACAAGATCACAAGCAGTTTCGGCCTCTCTTACTTTTTCTTTTAGAAAAATGTTTTCAGCTTGAAGAATGGTGACTTGTTGTTCAAGTTCTTGATTTTCGAGTAGAAAGCATCTTATTTTTTCAGAAAGGTGGTCTATCATAAGATGAAGATCTTCAGTGTCAGGGTTATGAAAGACTACCTGATGTACATGATCTGCCATAAGGCACTGTTGGGACTTGGTTTCTGATTTTTCATCATCATCATCTGAGTCATTTTCCAAATCTTCCCATGAAGCCATTAGTCCTTTCTTCTTTCCTTTTCTCGGCCTTTCTTCCTTCTTCAACTTGGGACAGTCAGATTTGAAATGCCCCATTTCCTTGCAATTGAAACATGTTACCTTGCTAAGATCTTTCTTTGTCCTCCTGGAGCTGCTGCCTTTGCTTTTGAGCTTTGCCATTTTCCTGAATTTTTTTGCAAACAACACAAACTCATTTTCAGAAGAGTTATCACTGGATTCATCATCCAGAGGGTTAGTCACAGAAGAAAATGCAATTCCTTTCTTTTTTGAATCTTTTTTCAAATAGGAGTTTTCAAAGGCAAGTAAGTTTCCTCTCAAATCATCAAGTGTCATGGAATCTAAGTTACTACTATCAGAAATGATTAAGGCTTTTGTTTCCCATTCTTTTGTGAGACACCTCAACACTCTTCTCACTAGCACAGATTCTGAATGTGTGATTCCAAGAGCATCTAAGCCAACAGTGATGGCATTGAACCGTTCGAACAGTTCATCGATGGACTCTCCTTCCTTCATTGTAAACATTTCATATTACCTGTTTAACATGTCTGTCCGAGTTTTCTTTACAATGGTAGTTCCTTCATGAGTGATTTGCAACTTGTCCCAGATTTCCTTTGCCGTTGTGCATCGTGATACTCGTCGGTACTCCTCAAAGCTGATGGCACAGTTGAGCAGATTGGTTGCCTTGGCATTCAACTCCACCGTCTTCCTATCTTCCTCGGTCCAGCTTGCTTCTGATTTAAGAGAGACTACTCCTTGAGCATTTGTGGTAGTTGGAAATTTAGGACCTTCCAAGATGATCTTCCAAAGTCTATAATCCACGGCTTGTACAAATATCTTCATCCTCTCCTTCCAATAGGTATAATTTTTCCCATTGAAGAGGGGAGGTCTGTTGCTTGATTGACCTTCAGCCAGATTATATGATAACACACTTGCACCACTGTTTTCTTCCATGAGGATCTTTACTCCAAGCTGCAAAGCTTGATCTCTTTGAGACCAAGCTCTGATACCAATTGATGGTTTCAGTGGCTAAGAGAAGGGGGGGTTGAATCTTAACCCCCTTTTTCGAAGCTAACACTTGCTGACCTTCGAAAGAGACTTTTCTGTTTTTGCTCGTCACTGGACACGAGCAACTTTGTTTTGTCTCGTCCCTTGCCACGAGACTTTTTGTTTTGTCTCGTCACTTGGCACGAGATAATTCTGGCTTTTGCTCCTGTGTAGTGGAAAACAGAAATGGAGTAGAAAGAGAAGAAGATTGCACCAAGATATATCCTGGTTCGGCTGCTAAGTGCAGTGCAGCCTACATCCAGTCTCCATCACAAACATGATGGAATTTCACTATAATCAATCTGATTACAACTTGTAAAGTGCTAACCCAACTTACAAGGGGATTCCCACAGAATCATGATACACAACATAGATGAACAAAGGACCTCTAAGACATCTATGGCTTTTTCTTTTAATTTTGCACTCTCTGCCTTTTTCCGCTCTATGGCTTTTTCATACAAACCTCACTTGTTTGCCTTTTTCCATGAGACTCAAGACATGACAAAATTAAACAGAAAAATTACAAAACAGAGAACATTGAAGGAGAAGAGAAATCTGTTAGCTCAGGTAGCTCTGAGAACTCTGTGCCTTACACTCTCAAATTTTCTCCTTGCCTCAAACAGTGGTTGTTCCCCCTTTTTAAAGAAGAGGAAAGCCTCCACACTTGAAGCCAAAACCGAACCAACTTCTTCCTCCTTCAACAAACACAGAACCGGTTCGGCCACACAGAGAGAGAAGAGATAACCATGCATTAACCAACATGCAATTACCTCTAGTCCTTTCTTGATCATCACCCTTCATCAATCCGGGCTCTCCATCCTTGGCTTGCTCTCCAAGATGGATTTCTGGCCCTTGATGCCTCATGATGATAATGACTTCATCTGCTTCAATCTCTGCCTTCAACCATCACTTTGCCACTCTAGCTACTCCCTGTGGTGGTTGATCAGAATCGAAGACAAGCCATGCTTCAAGAATCTCCCTCTTGGCCGAATCTTCAACTTCCCTTTTTGAGCATGAAAGGCTCAAGATTACCTCACCAAATCTAACCACATTTGGTAGTAATCTCAGCCACAGCTCATCTTTCTTTTGGTATGTTTTCTTGCCATCATTAGCTTGATGGTCTTAAGCGCATGCAACATCTTCCTTTCGGTGTTGAAGAACATTTCTTCCATTGTTTCCTGGACAAGGACCGAATAGAGAAGAAGAAAGAGGTGAGAGAGAATGAAAAGAATCTGAAGAAAAGCAATGCAAAGAGGTTAAACAAAATGAATAGCTTGCTTTTACTTCCCTAACATAGAGTGGCGTGTAAGTCATAATAACCATCAATCACTTCAGCTGAATTTTTCTCTCTCATGTTCCCCATGCATTAATTAACAATGTAATAGATTTTGAAATCCATCACATGGTTAATACTTGGTTCCGTTGGAAGCACTTGGCTTTCATTTTTCTTTGGTTTCGGACCAAGCTTGGAAACATTCATCACTTGTGAGACTTGGGCTTGTAGTGTTGAGATTAAAGCTGGCCCAATTGGTTAACATTTGCTTTCCTGATGAGTTGTGTAGCGGATCAAGCATAGGAAGCAAACAAGAAAGCATTTGTTTGGGCTTGCAACATTAATATTTATTCTGACCCAATTATAACTAGCTTCAATTATAAACACACAGCTGAACCAATAATGCAACAGTTGGGCTTTGTTAATTTTCTTTTGTTTCGGCCCAACAAAATCTGCACAACAAAATTATTAATTAAGCACATATGAATTAAGATCAAATTAATAATTTTGTAATTTTAATATTTTAATAATGTTTATTCATCATCAAAATTTAACAAGAGTTTCCAAACTCATCAAAATGAATTAGTCGTTTATTAAATATAAATTTTTTTATTATTAATAAAAAATAATATTTATTAGTTATTTTTATTATATTTTAAAATCATTTAAGAACTTATTTTTCATTCGTATTTACGGCATAAATTTTCAGGTATAATTTGATTCTTTATAAAATTTTTATTTCCATAAAAAAGAACGAGTACTTGATATTTCTATATGAAAAGAATAAAATTTATTATATGAAATCACTATTATTATATTCTCCAATAATAATATAATATTCCCATCATTATAAATTTGAGTTAAACCCCAAAATGGTCCCTGAGATTGGTGTATTGCACTGAAATTGTCCCTGAGATTCTAATTGCACCAATTACGTCTCTGAGATTGAAAAAAATGCACCATAGTAGTCCCTGACCCATTTTTCATTAACGACGTGATGACATGGCATGATGACGTGGACTGTAAGTGACACGTGTCACTTTATGATTTGGCCACGTGTAATGGTAGGATGATGTGGGGACCAGTGACACGTGGCATGCTGACGTGGATAGTTGTGCCACGTGTCACAATGTTATTTGGCCACGTCTCCAATTGTGCCACGTGTCGCAACAGTATTCGTCCACGTGTCATGCATTATGCCATCGTTGTATATGCACCAAATTAGTCCCTCACTTTGCATTAAGTGACTCATTTTAGTCCCTGAAATTGAATGTCGTGCACCAAACTAGTCCCTTCATCAATTTTTTCTCATTTTTTCTATAAATTCAAATTTCTCAATATTTTTGAATGCATTAATTTCAATTCTATTTTTTCACACGTTCTTCAAATAAAAGTGTTTTTATAAAATATTTTTTTTCTTGCGAATACCCTATTCGCCGACTTGGAGTTAAAGTGAAGGCTTTTCAAGTACCTTCACTATCATCTCCAACCTCTTTCAGTACTTTTATAAAATATTTTTTTTTCTTGCGGATACCTCTAATAGCCACTGTCTTGGAATTGACGTGAAGGCATTTCAAGCTTCCCTCATTATCATCTCCGACCTCTTTCGTCTAGATTGCAGAGATCAAAAGTGGTAGTGAGGGTGGTTGAAGTGCCTTCAATCTAGCTCATTTATACATAACGAAAACGTGTATTTCATAAGAAAAAAATATTTATTTTAATTATTAATTTCTTGTTAAAAACACATGTTTTTTTATGAAAAAAATGTGTCTAATCAATCATATAATTATTTTTTATAATAACATACTTATATATTACAAAATTTACCAATATTAAATTATTAAAAAAATTATATAATTAAAACTAAAATCTTAAAATTTTTTATAAAAGCTCTTGTATTTAAACGATATATAAAAAAATAGAATTGAAATTAGTGTATCCAAGATATTAAAATTTTAAATTGAAAAAAATGAGCAAAAAATTGGTGAAGGGACTAGTTTGGTGCACGACATTCAATTTCAGGGACTAAAATGAGTCACTTAATGCAAAGTGAGGGACTAATTTGGTGCATATACAACGATGGCATAATGCATGACACGTGAACGAATACTGTTGCGACACGTGGCACAATTGGACACGTGGCCAAATAACATTGTGACACGTGGCACAACTATCCACGTCAGCATGCCACGTGTCACTAGTCACCACATCATCCTACCATTACACGTGGTCAAATCATAAAGTGACACGTGTCACTTACAGTCCACGTCATCATGCCATGTCATCGCGTCGTTAATGGAAAATGGGTCAAGGACTACTATGGTGCATTTTTTTCAATCTCAGGGACGTAATTGGTGCAATTGGAATCTCAGGGACAATTTCAGTGCAAAACGCCAATCTCAGGGACCATTTTGGGGTTTAACTCTTATAAATTTTGTAACGTATTAAACCGGGTAGAAAGCATAGGAAATAAGAATGAATCATCTCCATCGACTGTGTAGTCATGTTAATCGCAATTGAGATCGACTCCCATTACGGAGGACTTTTCACAAGTGAATTGATAGATATTTTTAGAAGTAATATGCTATTAGTTTTTAATAAATATTTAGTTAACACATTAGTTTTTAATAAATTTTAATTGCTAAATGGTAAACTTTTAGATAAAATAGAGTAATACTATTACTTTATTATAAATTAAAATAGTATGATTTGGTTAATAAAAAAATGATATTTTGGTGATATTATTTGAATATATTTTAATAAATTTAAAAATAATATTTCACCATTCTTATTTTTCATTAATTTATAGACATATTTTATCATAAAATATAAAAATACTAATACATAATAAGCATTTTATTTCCATAGTCAGTACCTCAAGATTTAGTTTAGTCATCTTTTTTAAAACCTTATTTTGTATAGATTAATTGTGAGGAGACTTCATTTTATATATATATATATATATATATATATATATATAGGGTTAACTACAAAAAACGCTCCCGAATTATTCAAACGCTGACAAAAATGCACCCAAATTTTACTATCGACAAAAATACCTTTAAATAATTTAAAAATACAACAAAAATACCCAACAGTAAATATATATTTTTAAAAAATACCTTAGAGATTGAATTTTGACTCAATTTTTTGCAAGCATGATTAAAAAAATGAGATATTATTATTCTTAAAATTTGGTAATTTTTTGCTGAATATATTTTTTTTGTGAGTTTTTAAAAGTATTATTGGTTATTAACAAAAAAATTACAAAAAAATTATATACTTAACAAAAAATCACTAAATTTTAAAGATAATAATATCTTATTTTTCTAATCATGCTTTCAAAAAATCGCATCAAAATTCAATCTCTAATGTATTTTTTGAGAAATACATATTTAATGTTAGATAATCTTGCAAAAAAACTAACATTAAATATGTATTTCTCAAAAAATACATTAGAAATTGAATTTTGATGCTATTTTTTGCAAGCATGATTAGAAAAATGAGATATTATTATTCTTAAAATTTGGTGATTTTTTGTTAAGTATATATTTTTTTTGTGATTTTTTAAAAGTATTATTAGTTGTTAACAAAAAATTCATAAAAAAATAATATACTTAATGAAAAATCACCAAATTTTAAGAATAATAATATCTCAATTTTATAATTATTCTTGCAAAAAATTGCATCAAAATTCAATCTCTAAGGCATTTTTTGAAAATATATATTTACTGTTGGGTATTTTTGTTATGTTTTTAAATTATTTAAAGGTATTTTTGTTGATAGTAAAATTCGGATGTATTTTTGTCAGCGTTTAAATAATTCGAGAGCGTTTTTGGTGGTTAACCCATATATATATAATTGTTCTCAGACCTTATATTGTATTTTCTGTAAATAAATAATTAAGTCAATTTATGTTAAATTCATGTCAAATTAAGATATTTAATTAGTATTGTATCTACTGTTAAACTTCAATTCTTTAAATTTGCTGATTTAAAACTTACTGTATATTTTTAAATTCAGATTAGACTAGTAAATTGAAGGGATAAGTATTGTTTTGGTCCCTCACGTTGAGGGTCGGAATCGAACCCGTCCCCAATCTAATTTTCGATTTAGAATCATCCTTAACGTTTTTTTTTCGTATTAAAATCGTCCTTTTTAATTTTTATTCCTAAATTACCCTTCCTTTTTAATAAAAAAAAAAAAAAAAACAGTCCCCCTCCCCTTCCCTCCCCCACCCGCACCCCCTCCCCCTGGTCTCCCCTCGCCCTCCTCCTCCCCTTCCCCTCTCCCCCTTCCCACCACCATCCACCCCCACCCCACCTCACCCCCGGTCTCCCCCTCCCTGTCTCCCATTCCCGCCACCCCCACCCCACTCCCCGGTCTCCCCCACCCCGGTCTCCCCCTCCCCGTCTCCCCTTCTCGCCACCCCCACCCCGGTCTCCCCTTCCCCCTCCCCCACCCTCCGGTCTCCCCTTCCCACCACCATCCACCCCCACCCCCGGTCTCCCCCTCCCTGTCTCCCATTCCCGCCACCCCCACCCCACTCCCCGGTCTCCCCCTCCCTGTCTCCCCTCCCCCCACCCCAACTGTGTTTTATTTTTTTTATAATTTTTTAAATTTTATTAAAAGGGAAGGGTAGTTTAGGAATAAAAATTAAAAAGGACGATTTTAATACGAAAAAAAAAAACATTAAGAATGATTCTAAATCGAAAATTAGATCGGGGACGGGTTCGATTCCGACCCTCAACGTGAGGGACCAAAACAATACTTATCCCTAAATTGAATTATTACAAGTCAACTACTGAATATTGTGTCAACTAGAATCAAATCCAGGATGGAGTTAGAAATTTTTTTAGGAGGGACGAATATAAAACATATAAGTTAAGAAAAGAGAAAAATTAAAAATTAAAAGAGAACTAAACTGAAAATTTAGAGGTTTGGGAGGACCACTGCATTTTCTATGCCGCAAACAAAGCTTTTTAATGTTGTGTTGTATTATACGACTTTTTAATGAAAAGTAAAAATTATCTTTTATAATAAAAAAATCATGAAAAAATACGTACATATTTACTAAATTATAAATTTAGTAAAAATTTTATTTTTCACCCATCTCTATCAAAAAATTTTGTAAGTGTAATATTCTAAATGAATTATACTTTTTAAATTAGATCTGATAAATACTTTATTCTCCTAATTATTAGCAGTATATATTTAGAGAACACATTTAAAAGAATTAATAATATTAAATATTTTTAAATTACAAGCTATGATTCCTACTTAAAATGAACAAATCTAATTATATTATATTTAAAAGGTATTAATTAATTCAAAAATAAAAAAATAATTAAAATAATTTCTTAAATATAATGACAATAACAAATTATTGAGTCAACTATTAGTTCGTTATCTCAATTTTTCTGTCTCTATTTTGAGTTTTTAGTAATTTTTTTAATCCACTTAATCGGTTTAATGCCAATTCTTGAATTTTAGTTTCAATTGTTAGATTATAAATTCGAATTTTAATTCTCAGTCATATTTTTTTTTGATATTATTATCAAAGATAACGATAAAAAATAAGACATCACTACTAGTTTTGAAAATATCAAAAATAAAAAAATTACATTTAATACAAAATCTAACACTAAAATCAATAAAAAAAAGTTTTTTTTTTACTAAATATTAGGACTACAATAGTTTTTGCTAAGGTGCCTCCACCTTTTATTGTATTATTCCATCACTATTAAAGTATATAAACCTACCTCTTTAGTCTCTATAAGTCATTACCACGCTTGCATAGCTATTTCATTTTGACGATCATGTGACTTCTCATGGAGCATCCACTTATAACACGTCTTCGAAAAATCAAAGCTATTTTGAAAGCCCTGTGCAAAATCACATGTAATACACACAATTTTAAAATTTTTATCATGACATATTTGAATCTAATCAATACTACCACAATATAATACCATCAATATAGGCTAAGTCCCACCATGAAGACCACTTTTAGACAATCAAACATAGTCTGTTTATTGTATATTAGAAAAATATAAATCTACACCATAAGACTCTATTAATCTCATTTTATATTGACAATTTTTTTTAATTATTGATAAATTTAAACTTATTGTGAACATATTAAATCTTGATATTATTGATATTTTGTAAAAAAAATTTTAGTTTATTTCTTTTAAAATTCAGCCACCAATAATCATCACCTTATTCTTTGGCTCATTTCACTAAGACTATCATTGATTTTGAACCACGCTCGATTTAAAGTCATATTATACTCCTCTAACAAAAATTAGATGAATATTTCAATGCATTTCATTAAAGTATTAATTCTAAAATTTACATTAAAAAATTCACATAAAAACACAACAATATTATTTTTAGCATTTACAATATAGCTATCCACTACTATACATTATTTTACAGTAACATATTCAGCACAAATTTATCAAAATATTTATTTTCAATGTTTACAACGGGTTTTAGACTACTAAAACCCCTTGAACAATAGTTTGACTATACTTTTTTTTTTTTCATTAGACATTTTTCATTCTTTTAGCTAATACATAATAATTTTTCATGCATCCTCTCACGATATATTCTTTCTTTCAAAAATAAATTAGTTTATAATTCTTCAAATCACCTATATTATTGTAAACCAATAATTTATTCACCTTTTTCTCCTCTTTTCACCGCCCTTTTGTTCACATTAAGATTCAAAAAAATTTCTCATCTCTTTCGACCTAATCCATATAATTTTTCTTGAGTTTGAGAAACAATTAAATTATTGATGATGACGGATATATGTTTTGGTTGGAATAAAAGTCTAAAAATATGTGTAATTTTTGTGTAGGCCAAATTTAATGAATTTGCAACCAATAAAACCCAAGTCCAATTGTAACATACAACATTTACTCTCTTCTTTGATCCATGTCCAATGTACCCAACACTCTAATTAAACATTCTCTTTCACTCCCTTTCCACCACTAAGGTCTAGAGTTCAAACTCTAGAGGATGCAATTGAGAAAAAAAATGTGATAAATGTGTGAGGAGTGTATGGGTGTGTTGTGTACCTAAGATTGAGGGTTGTCCAATCCATTGGGATACCTAAAATTGGGGGTTATTCAATTCACTGACAAAAAAAAAAAACATTCTCTTTTTTCTTCTGATTGTAACCCACATGACTAACCCTAAATTAAAGAAGAAAGAGAACTTTCGCAAACAAAGAAAAGAAAGCTCGGTTAGGGTTCCATCAAAATGAAAAAGGTAAACTCTAAATCCAAGCAACAAAGAGAAAAGAGGGAGAAAAGTCATATGCTTGTGTCAAAAGCAAAGATCAAACCAAAGGTTGAATCAGAAGAAGAATCAGCATAACAATTTTATCTTTATGCTATCTAAAGTTGTCTTCTTCCTGTATTCACAATTCAAGTAAAAAGAAGAAAAATGGAGGTTGCTGGTTTTGATTTATATCCAAGGATTAGAAAAGAAATTCAGGATCAAAGCATAAGATTAAGGATGTTGATGTGGCAAACACATTGAGAACCTCATACCCATGAAATTGTTGCTGCCCATCTCACTTTTACGTCACATTATTCTGTTCTCAATCCCTGATTTTCTGGTCTGATTTCTTGAAAGAAGGAGAAGACTTCAACTGGTTCAATGTTCATGAAAAATACAGATACTGAAAAGCAAAATTGAAGACAAGAAAAATAGAATAAAAATTTCAGAACATCATCTCATACATACAGAATTATTTTTCTTCATCTTTGAGTTTCATTTTAGATTTTATTGTTATGACTATTTGATATTTATCTTTCTATAATTAAGAAAAAGGCAAATCATGGTGAGATAAAAACTGAAAAAAAAGAACATGAGAGAAAAGAGACAAGAGTAGGGATGGAAACAGACCAGGCCATGCCTAATTTTGCTCTTAACAGGCCTGACCTATCATGTAGTCAATTGGCCTGAGACTGGCCTACAGCCTGTTATAGACTTTTTTTAAAGTACTAAATATGGCCTGATCTGAAAATTGTTAAAAGGCTTGATAATTTTTTTATAAAAATAAAAATATTATTTAAAAAAATTATTTTTTAATAAACATATTTATATGTAATATGTCATATTTAATATTATAAGAATTTTTAGACTTTAAAATATTTAAAATATATAAAATTATTTATAATTAAATATAACAAATTTAAAATATCTCATAATTTTGTTAATAATAAAAAAATTATTTATATATATATATTAGCAGGCCCAGTCAGGCCTAACAGGCAAATAAGGCTAATTAGTAAGCTTAGACTTGGCCTATTAATATAATAAGGCTTTTGTAAGAGCCTGAACCCGTGTCTATTTTATAACAGGTCAGGTCAGATCAGGCCAAATACAGGTCAGACTGCAGGTCCTTGGTAGACCGTCTGGCCTTTTTCCACCCCTAGACAAGAGAGATATATTGAAAAAGATAAAAAAAATTTTCTGTGTATTTGGTTATTGTTGAACTAGGATTAGTTTCTTTTGTCAAGTTGGGATAGCACTTGGTGGTGATTGAACTAGTTGGGTTCCCCTTGCCAAATTGGGATAGCATTTGGTGGCTATTGAACTAGGTTGGATTTTCTTTTGCCAAGTTGAAATAGCACTTGGTAGTTACTAGGCTTGGTTAGAAACTTAGTGGTAGATACTAGATGAATTAGGTTGTAATTTATTGATATTGGTACATGTAATCAGTTTGATTATAGTTGAAAGTTATGATGCACGAACACTGACACGAACATAGGACACGCGGACACACAAATTTAAAATTCTTATAGGACATGAAGACACGTACGGTATATATATATATATATATAATGTAAAGTATTTTTTAGATAAATTATAATGATATTTTAGTATTTTACTGATATTAAAATATAAATTATTTTTTAATTATATAAAATATTTAAAATATTTTTTGTTTTAATCATTAATAATATATATTATTTCTAAACTTATTTCAAAAATACATGTTAAGAATAAGGTTCGACACATTGATAATGTGATGGTATTTAATTATGTCCAAGCATGTCCGCAGAAGAATTTTTTTTATTAAGACACAGAAAACATGTGTGTTAGATGAGTGTCAATGAGTGTCGTGTCCGAAATGTATCCGTACTTCATAGGTTGAAAGTCCATCATAATTGTAGTAAAGAATGGATATAGGTTTCATTGCACATGAAAATCGAATCAGGATATATGCTTGTGTGATTCTCACCTTCTTTGATCTGTTCTGTTATGATTTTTACATAATCTGTTTTTACAAAAATTGCTTAATAGAACTTCAATTTAAAATTAACTTGATTCAACTCTCATTCTCAAGTTCTAGCATTACCATCATCCCTGGTAACTATAGTTTTATACCAAAAATAAAAAATATAGTTAAGTGGATATGGAGGTGATCTACATCCACGTCATCTAAACCACATAAATTTTTGGTTACCTCATTTGTATCTATCACATTAATTTGGACAAATATTTTTACCATGTTGAGCTTGCCTAAGATCAGAAATCAACCCATCATTTTAACTCTGAGGGATATTACTTTCCACCAGATATTATAAAAAAACATAATGTGTTTTAGTAAAGTCCGATGTTTTTTACTCCACTGAATTAATGGACAATTTTACTAAAAAGTTTTTGTTCTCAGAACTCCAAAAAAATTTATCTTTTGTACTTATATTTAAGCATATTCTTTGTAATAATAATAATAATAGTAATTTTTCACCGTATTTACACTTCCGCTAAAAAAGCGTCTCTACCTCAGGTTCCACAACCACCTAAAGCCATCCAAAAATCACATTTAGCAATAATTTGCGCTTATTGAACAGAAATCAAATAAAGCCTTAGGAAATTTGTCTCGAATCACTAGTGTTTTAGTAAAAACAAAACAAGCTTTGCACTGTCAGCACCGTCTATCTATACCTTTTATTTTCTATATTGTTCATCCCATACAAGGTGCGTTGTTTGCCCGCAATTATTTGAGCTCGCAATATATTTTGCTTCGTTATATACAGCGTAACATAGTTAGAATTTTGTTTTAGGAACTGGTTAGTTGTTATAGCAAGATGAGTCAGTTAGGATATTCTGTTAGTTGTGGCGCTACTGTATGTGTCTTGTATGAGTATATATATACACTTGTAATTCACTTCTCTACATGTATGTCATTCAGATAATAATCATTTGCAATTTTGTGTGTATTACTTTTGTTCAGTAGCTCGGGTATCGGACTGTTCGCGGAGATCCTAGGGATGGTGAGGTGGGGTTTTGCCTAGCTTCGGGTCGCGGAGATGGAGTTGGAGCATCCGACTTCCCGGGTTCTTGGTGTGGAGGGGGGTGTCACCTGCAAAGACACTTCGACGCTCTAGTCAGTAGGGTGTGCAGGCGAGAAAAGTGTAGAGTTGTTAGTGACGTACCTTGGGGGAGGGGTAGGACCCTCTCCATATATACCCTGTCAGGAGTGGGCCCACGAGGGCAGACCCACCTTCCTCGAAGCTTTCCAATACAGCTGTAGCAATGAGCTGTAAGGGACACATGTTCGGGTCAGTGTTGGACGTCCCGTGCCCGCCCGTTTGGGTCGGGTGGTCTATCGGTCGGGTCGGCCATCACGACGTTTGGGCAGGGCCGTAACAGTGCCCCCAACGCGCCAGGAATGGCCGTGAGTGTCGTTGGTGACGCGTTATGTTCTCTCTTGTGCGTTGCCGTTTGGTCGGCCGTTCGTGGAGAGGATGTGCCTCTCCGGGCGTGTCTGTTCGCTGTTGGGGATACCTTTCGTCGCCTCGTTCCTCGCGTCTGGCATTTAATGCTCATAATGAGTTATTTCAAAATCCCGCGAGTAAAGACTATCTTACCCCTGTCTTTCGCGCTCCTTGAGTCAGTTTCTTAGTTCCTTATTCAGTTTTGTTTCGCATCCAGTCACTACTATCTCCCTCTTTCTGCGCCTGCCTTCTCCATCTCTTCATCCTCTGCTGCGATTCTTGGGGCTGCTTGCACTCATTTTTCTTGCTCTCCCAGATTAGTACCAGTACATTTGGTATGTTTATTCTTCACTTACTATCTTATTTTACTGTTCGTGCCATTTGTTTTCCTGCTCCGTTTCTGTATGTGTGTTGTCTGTCTAGTTATTTTGCATGTTTGATGACATCAATGTTAAGTAGGGGGGTTACCATTCTAGTACACTAGGTTTAGGATTGCCTAAGTTTTGCTTCGTCCCTACTTGATTGTAGTCATTAAGTAGGTAAAATATAGTTTCTGGGTTAGTTCCGACCTCCCGGTCTCTTAGACTAACCGAGTGGTACCCCCACTGTAGGTATGGCCCCCCGTCATATTGCGCGGGCTTCCACTTTGAGCGCGGCTTACGATTAGTATGCCTGGGTGACTTCCGACGTAAAGGATTCCCCTAACCAAATGGGTGTAGAGGAGTTGACCAAGTTTCGTCAAGCCGAGTACTTGTACGGCGGGACTGACGAGGAATCTAACCCAGAAATTATATATGTGAGTTGCTGTTTGACGATGTTTATGCATTTACTATTATTATTGTTGTCCGCCTTCCCGATCTCATGATTGACGATGTTCTGTGCTTGTTGCAGTGTCAATATCTGCCGAGGTGACTGGCCTTGATTACATATTCAACATTTTTTTGGGTGGCGACAGCGATGAGGAACCGGCCAACAAGAACCAGAAGGCTCCACCTGAAAATAACGAGAATCAGGTGGTGCCTCCCCCCAATACTGCCGAGGTGTCGGCCCAAAATGCCGGAAAAATGCATGTCTCTCCCACCCAAGGCGAGGTGGTCGGTGCTAACGAGGGTTCGACCTCTAATCTACAATTTGAGGAGGATGATGTGAGGGTTATAAACAACCCGAAGAGGAAGAGGTCGTCCTCTAGCCCTGATAGGGCTCTTACCGTTATGGAGAGAAACTTCGATGTCGGAAACTTTATAGATTCCCAATTGCTTCCCGGCACGGAGGAGTATTTCCATGGCTCTGACCTCTCAGGGCAGGCGAGGTGGATGTACCGTTCTCTCCTTCGCGGCGCCGTGATAGCCAGGAAGGCCGAGTTTGCCCTGTCGGGAATGCAATCCGTACAGAGGAAGCTCGAATCTTCCACTAAGGCCAACAACAAATTCAAAGTTGAAGTTGAATCACTTCGGGAGAAGTTGGCTAAGGCGGAGGAGAAGCTCAAAGTCGCCGAGGAAAGGGCCACAGCTGCTGAGAAAAAGTTGAAGACTTCTAATGCGACTGTTTCCCGTCTGACCGAGAGAGAGCTGACTTTGGAAGGTCAGTTCAATGCTGCTCAGGGCCAGGTGGTCGCCTTGGAGAAGGAGCGTAATGAGGCCGTCTCGTCCGCTAAGACTGCCCAAGATGAGGCTACTGAGTTTAAGAAGAAGTTCAAGGAGACCGTGAAGCAGGGAATGAGCGCCATATTGATGACTGAAGAGGCCCTTAAGGCCCAAGTGAAGGTCGTGGCTCCTGCCTTCGATATATCGGCAATTGGGGTCTTCAAGACCATTCGGGATGTCAAGATTGTCGATATGCCGAAGAAGTAATTTTTGAGTTGTATGGACTTCGTAATTTTATGGTTTTATGTACGTTGTCATGTAGCTTTGTGAACTTTGTTGTTTTTTGTCCTTGATGTTGCGACTTTAAACTATTTTGCTGAAATGGTAGTTACCTGGTCAGTTTCGATATTTCTTCGCTTTTCGCTTGGCCGGTGATACTTTATGTTATGATTGTCGCCGTTTAATTGGTATTGGCTATTCGTTTGTTTATTTTACCGTTACGTTGGTAGTTGGCGAGGCCGGGATGTGGCCGTAGCTAATGAGGCCAAGTTGTGGCCTTTATCGTTGCTATAGCCATTTGTCGTGGCGTTAATTTGAGTGTTTTCCGTGGTGATCAGTCCCGGGTAACCGTGTCGTCGCCGTGTTAATCATAAAGTGAGTGAACGTTAGTCATGGGATATGAGAAGGGGAAAAATGAATTTAGTCACAAGTGAATATTAATCGGCAGTTGGCTAGATCTATAACAATAACAAGTATTCAACAAGAGTAATTTATTTAACCATAAAGCAACTTGGGTCTTGCTGGGCCTGGCAGGTCACTTACTCGGCATATTTGGCTTAAGAATAAAACCTTCTTAGGTTACTCACATTCCATGTTCTCGGGACATCCTTGCCGTCAAGTCTTTCTAGCTTGTAGGCACCCCTGCCGATTACTTCCTTTACCCTGTACGGGCCTTCTCAATTTGCTGCCAGTTTGCCTTCCCCGTGAGTCGGTAGTCCGATGTCATTCCGCCGTAGGACCAAGTCATTTGGTTTGAAATCTCTCCTGAGCACTTTGGCATTTTATCGCAGGGCCATCCTTTGCTTCAGTGCTGCTTTCGACAAATGGGCCATCTCTCTAGCCTCGTCTACTAGGTCTTTTTCTACAGCTTCTTCAACTCCTCCCAAGAGTAATCGTAGGTTCGGCTTGCCGACCTCTACAGGTATCATAGCATCCACCCCGTATGTTAGGCGAAATAGAGTTTCCCCAGTGGACGACTGCTGGGTTGTGTGGTAGGACCAGAGAACTGAGGCAAGCTCGTCGGCCCATGATCCCTTCTTCTTATCAAGCCGCTTTTTGAGGCCTAGCAAGATGACCTTATTCGCGGCCTCGACTTGGCCGTTCGTCTGTGGATGTTCCACGGATGAGAACTTTTGCTTTATACCCAAGCTGGTGAGGAACTCTCCGAACTTCTTATCAGTGAATTGCGTCCCGTTATCAGAGATAACGACCTCCAGGATACCGAACCGAGTTATGACTTGCCTCCACATAAACTTCTGGCAGTTGGACGAGGATATGTTGGCAAGCGGTTCGGCTTCTATCCACTTGGTGTAGTAGTCAATAGCGACTATTAAGTACTTGACTTTCCCAGGGCTGACCGGGAGGGGTCCTAGGAGGTCGACTCCCCAGTGAGAAAAAGGTCGAGAAGATGTCAGAAGACTTAGTTCGGTTGCCGGCGCTCTGTGAAAGTTGGCATTTTCTTGGAACTTGATACATTTTCTCATGAAATCTTTAGAATCCTTCATCATCGTCGACCAATAGTAGCCGGCTCTGATGAGATTTCTTGCTAGGGCTTTGCCCCCAATGTGGTGACCGCAACATCCTTCATGGACCTCCTTAAGCACATAGTCCGTTTGGTTAGGACGCAGACATTTCAGCAGGGGTTGGCTGAGTCCCTTTTTAAATAATTGGCCTTGTATGATTGCATACTTGGCCACCTCTCTTCTCAATGCTTTTGCCGACTTCTCATCTTCAGGGAGCTTACTGCTTTCCAAGAAGTCGGTAATTGGGTCCATCCAAGAAGAGTTTACCTTTGCTAAATGGAGGGTAACTGTTGGTTCTTTTATCAGGCTTTGGATGAGAGATCGGTTTCCCGTTCTCGGCTTTGTACTTGCCAGCTTTGACAAGAGGTCTGCCCGCGTGTTCCTCTCTCTCGGGACATAGTGCACCGAGATATCCTTAAATTCCCCGATTAATTCTTTGACCTTCTCTAAATATTTTTGCAGCAACGAGTCTCTGGCCTGATATGTTCCATTGATCTGTGAGGTGACGACTTGTGAATCGCTACATATTTCCACTCTTGTGGCTCTGACTTCTTTAGCCAGGACTAAGCCGCCTAGAAGGGCCTCGTACTCCGCTTGATTGTTTGACACTGGGAACTCGAACTTGATCGAATATTCGTAAACGACTCCAGTCGGGCTTTCCAAGATTATCCCGACTCCTCTGCACGTCTGGTTGGAGGCTCCGTCTACATGGAGCTTCCACCGTATGCTCGGTGGCTCGGTTGGGTCTCCTGTTACTTCTACCAAGAAGTCGGCCATGGCCTGTGCTTTGATCGCATGCCTGGGTTTATATTGCAAGTCGTATTGAGATAGCTCAA
The DNA here is from genome assembly GCF_014773155.1 of Arachis stenosperma. NCBI lineage: Eukaryota > Viridiplantae > Streptophyta > Magnoliopsida > Fabales > Fabaceae > Arachis > Arachis stenosperma. Next base: position 11,872,378 of record NC_080384.1, read on the forward strand.
TAGCCTAGGTCATCATTCTTCCCACTAAGTCAGGTTTCTGAAGTACCTGTCGGATTCCCTGATCTGTCCTCACGACCACTTGATAACCTTGGAAGTACTGTCATAGTCTATGAGAAGAGGTCAGGTGTCTGAGTGCTAGCTTCTCTAATTTGTTGTACCTTAGTTCTGCTCCTTGTAGCGCTTTACTCACAAAGTAGATTGGTTGTTGGATCTTTCCTTCTTCTCACACCAAGACCGCCGCCATCGCTTCATTAGTTATGGCCAAGTACAGGTATAGTGGTTCCCCGTCCTTGGGTTTTCCGAGTACAGGTGGTGCTGCAAGTACTTCCTTGAAATGCTTAAACGCTTCTTCACACGCCGGGGTCCATTCAAACGCTATCCTCGTCCTTATCAAGTTGAAAAATGGTAGGGCTTTAGCAGCCGACGCCCCGAGGAAACGGGACAGTGCGGTGAGCCTTCCTGCCAATATCTGGACGTCTTTGATGCATCCTGGGCTCTTCATTTGGAGTATTGCTTCGCACTTTTCTGGGTTGGCCTCCACCCCTCTTTGGGTTATCATAAACCCTAAGAATTTTCCTGCTTCCATGGCAAAGGCACACTTGAGCGGATTGAACCTCATGCCGTGTTGTTGGAGAGAGACGAACACATTTCCTAGATCTCTGATGAGCGGATAATTTGTACGCTTTTTGGTATTATTTTTAGTATGTTTTTAGTATGATCTAGTTAGTTTTTAGTATATTTTTATTAGTTTTTAGTTAAAATTCACTTTTCTGGACTTTACTATGAGTTTGTGTGTTTTTCTGTGATTTCAGGTATTTTCTGGCTGAAATTGAGGGACCTGAGCAAAAATCTGATTCAGAGACTGAAAAGGACTGCAGATGCTGTTGGATTCTGACCTCCCTGCACTCAAAGTGGATTTTCTGGAGCTACAGAAGCCCAATTGGCGCGATCTCAACGGCGTTGGAAAGTAGACATCCTGGGCTTTCCAGAAATATATGATAGTCCATACTTTGCCCAAGATTTAATGGCCCAAACCGGCGTTCAAAGTCACCCTCAGAATTCCCAGCGTTAAACGCCGGAACTGGCACAAGAATGGGAGTTAAACGCCCAAACTGGCACCAAAGCTGGCGTTTAACTCCAAGAAGAGTCTCTACATGAAAAATGCTTCATTGCTCAGCCCAAGCACACACCAAGTGGGCCCGGAAGTGGATTTTTATGTCATTTACTCATCTCTGTACACCCTAGGCTACTAGTTCCCTATAAGTAGGACCTTTTACTATTGTATTTTCATCTTCTGATCTTTGGAATCTTTTGATCCTTAGATCTTTTGATCACTTTGGGAGGCTGGCCATTCGGCCATGCCTAGACCTTGTTCTTATGTATTTTCAACGGTGGAGTTTCTACACACCATAGATTAAGGTGTGGAGCTCTGCTGTACCTCGAGTATTAATGCAATTACTATTGTTCTTCTATTCAATTCCGCTTGTTCTTATTCCAAGATATTCATTCGCACTCAAGAACTTGATGAATGTGATGATTATGTGACACTCATCATCATTCTCACCTATGAACAAAGTGACTGACAACCACTTCTGTTCTACAAGCAAACAAGGCTCTAATGTTTATCTCTTGGATTCCTGATACACGATGCATGGTTGATCGCCTGACAACCGAGTGCTCGCCTGACAAACGAGCCAGCCATTCCGTGAGATCAGAGTCTTCGTGGTATAGGCAAGAACTGATGGCGGCATTCAAGAGAATCCGGAAGGTCTAACCTTGTCTGTGGTATTCTGAGTAGGATTCAATGATTGAATGACTGTGACGTGCTTCAAACTCCTGAGGGCGGGGCGTTAGTGACAGACGCAAAAGAATCACTGGATTCTATTCCGGCCTGATCGAGAACCGACAGATGGATAGCCGTGCCGTGACAGGGTGCGTTGAACATTTCCAATGAGAGGATGGGAGGTAGCCACTGACAACGGTGAAACCCTTGCATAAGCTTGCCATGGAAAGGAGTAAGAAGGATTGGATGAAGACAGTAGGAAAGCAGAGAGACGGAAGGGAAAGCATCTTCATACGCTTATCTGAAGCTCTCACCAATGATATACATAAGTATCTCTATCTTTATCTTTATGTTTTATTCATATATCATCTATACCCATTTGAGTCTGCCTGACTAAGATTTACAAGGTGACCATAGCTTGCTTCATACCAACAATCTCCGTGGGATCGACCCTTACTCGCGTAAGGTTTATTACTTGGACGACCCAGTGCACTTGCTGGTTAGTTGTGCGAAGTTGTAGTGATCACGATTTCGCGCACCAAGTTTTTGGCGCCGTTGCCGGGGATTGTTTTGAGTATGGACAACTGACGGTTCATCTTGTTGCTTAGATTAGGTATTTTTTTCAGAGTTCTTAAGAATGAATTCTAGAGTTTCATGATGATCTGTTGAAGTCTAGCTGGCTGAGAAGCCATGTCTAATCTTATTGGACCGAGGTTTCAACTTATCATCACAAGAGCTTGTTGATTTCTATCAATCTTGCTGTTGGAGCAATGATCTGCTAAGGCTTGGCTGGCCATTGGCCATGTCTAGTGTTTTGGACCGAAGCTTTCTTTGAAAGCTTGGCTGGCTGTGAAGCCATGTCTAATTCCTGGACCGGAGTCTTAGACTAGCATTGCAATGATTCCTAGAATCCAAATCAAGAATTCTGAAACCTTTATTTTCTATTTTCATATAATTTTCGAAAAAAATCCAAAAAAAAAATTTCAAAATCATAAAAACCAAAAACATTTTATGTTTCTTGTTTGAGTCTATTGTCTAATTTTAAGTTTGGTGTCTTGCATACATTGTTTATTTGATCTTGGTTCTATTTTCAAGACAATAGTACAGGGAACTGAAGATTCAAAACATGCAGCAGAAGAATTACACAGAAAAAGCTGGGCGTTCAAAACGCCCAGTGAAGAAGGACAGACTGGCGTTTAAACGCCAGCCAGGGTGCCTGGTTGGGCGTTTAACGCCCAAAAAGGTAGTGCACTGGGCGTTAAACGCCAGAATGTGCACCATTTTGGGCGTTTAACGCCAGGATGGCACAAGGGGGAGGATTTTGTTTTCAAATCAATTTTTTTTCAAGTTTTCAAAGTTTTTCAAAATCAAATCTTTTTCAAATCATATCTTTTCAATCATATGTTTTCAAAATCAATTTCTTTCCATTTTCAAAGATACTTGCTAACAATTAATGATTTGATTAAACATTTCAAGTATGTTGCCTTTTCTGTCGAGAAAGGTTTAATGTTTGAATCATATCTTTTCTTGTTAGGCAAGTCATTAATTTTTTTAAAATCAAATCTTTTTAAAATTGTTTTCAAATCATATCTTTTCAATCACATCTTTTTAAAAGCATAATTTTTCAAACATATCTTTTTAATCACATCTTTTTTAAAAATAGTTTTTCAATCATATTTTTTTTAAAATCTTTTTCAAAAATCACTTGATTTCTTTCCCACTTTTAGTTTTCGAAAAATTATCAATCAAGTTTTCAAAATGTTTTTAAAATCTTTTTAACTTAATTTTCAAAAAAATTTCTTCCCCTCTTTTTACATCCTTCTATTTATGGAGTACCACTCCTCCTCAATGCACAATTCGAACTCTATCTCACTAAGTTCGAATTCTCTACTTCTTCCTTCTATTTTTCTTTTCCTCTGACACCTCAAGGAATCTCTATACTGTGACATAGAGGATTCCACATTTTCTTGTTCTCTTCTCTTTCATATGAGTAGGAACAAAGACAAAGGAATTCTTGTTGAAGCTGACCCTGAACCTGAAAGGACCTTGAAGCGAAAGCTAAGAGAAGCTAAGGCACAACTCTCTGTAGAGGACCTAACAGAAATCTTCAAAGAAGAAGAAACCATGGCAGCCGAAAACAACAACAATGCAAACAATGCAAGGAAGGTGCTGGGTGACTTTACTGCACCTACTCCCGACTTCTATGGGAGAAGCATCTCTATCCCTGCCATTGGAGCAAACAACTTTGAGCTTAAGCCTCAATTAGTTTCTCTAATGCAACAGAATTGCAAGTTCCATGGACTTCCATTGGAAGATCCTCATCAGTTCTTAGCTGAATTCTTGCAAATCTGTGACACTGTCAAGACTAATGGGGTTGACCCTGAGGTCTACAGACTTATGCTATTCCCTTTTGCCGTAAGAGACAGAGCTAGGACATGGTTGGACTCACAACCTAAAGAAAGCCTGGACTCATGGGAAAAGCTAGTCAATGCCTTCTTGGCAAAGTTCTTTCCACCTCAAAAATTGAGTAAGCTTAGAGTGGAAGTCCAAACCTTCAGACAGAAGGATGGAGAATCCCTCTATGAAGCTTGGGAAAGATACAAACAATTGATCAGAAAATGTCCTTCTGACATGCTTTCTGAATGGAGCATCATAGGTATTTTCTATGATGGTCTCTCTGAACTATCCAAGATGTCTTTGGATAGCTCTGCTGGAGGATCTCTTCATTTGAAGAAGACGCCTGCAGAAGCTCAAGAGCTAATTGAAATGGTTGCAAATAACCAATTCATGTACACTTCTGAAAGGAATCCTGTGAACAATGGGACAAGTCAGAAGAAAGGAGTTCTTGAGATTGATACTCTGAATGCCATTCTGGCTCAGAACAAGATATTGACTCAACAAGTCAATTTGATTTCTCAAAGTCTGTCTGAAATGCAAAATGCACCAAGCAGTACTAAGGATGCTTCATCTAAAGAAGAAGCTTATGATCCTGAGAACCCTTCAATGGAAGAGGTGAATTACCTAGGAGAACCCTATGGAAACACCTATAATTCTTCATGGAGAAATCATCCAAATTTCTCATGGAAGAATCAAGAGAGACCTCAATAAGGTTTCAATAACAATAATGGTGGAAGAAACAGGTTTAGCAATGGCAAGCCTTTTCCATCATCTTCTCAGCAACAGACAGAGAATTCTAAGCAGAACCCCTCTGACTTAGCAACCATGGTCTCTGATCTAATCAAAACCACTCAAAGTTTCATGACTGAAACAAGGTCCTCCATTAGAAATTTGGAGGCACAAGTGGGACAACTGAGTAAGAAAGTTACTGAACTCCCTCCTAGTACTCTCCCAAGCAATACAGAAGAAAATCCAAAAGGAGAGTGCAAGGCCATCAACATGGCCGAATTTGGAGAGGAAGGAGAGGAAGTGAACGCCACTGAGGAAGACCTCACTGGGCGTGCACTAGCCTCCACTGAGTTCCCCAATGAGGAACCATGGGAATCTGAGGCTCAAAATGAGACCATAGAGATTCCATTGGACTTACTTCTGCCTTTCATGAGCTCTGATGAGTATTCTTCCTCTGAAGAGGATGAATATGTCACTGAAGAGCAAGTTGCTAAATACCTTGGAGCAATCATGAAGCTAAATGACAAGTTATTTGGTAATGAGACTTGGGAGGATAAACCCCCTTTGCTCACCAAAGAACTGGATGACTTGTCTAGGCAGAAATTACCTCAAAAGAGACAAGATCCTGGGAAGTTTTCCATACCTTGTACCATAGGCACCATGACCTTCAAGAAGGCTCTGTGTGACTTAGGGTCAAGTGTAAACCTCATGCCTCTCTCTGTAATGGAGAAGCTAGGGATCTTTGAGGTACAAGCTGCAAGAATCTCACTAGAGATGGCAGACAATTCAAAGAAACAAGCTTATGGACTTGTAGAGGATGTTCTGGTGAAAATTGAAGACCATTACATCCCTGCTGATTTCATAGTCCTAGAGACTGGGAAGTGCATGGATGAATCCATCATCCTTGGCAGACCCTTCCTAGCCACAGCAAAGGCTGTGATTGATGTTGATAGAGGTGAACTGATCATTCAAGTGAATGAGGAATCCTTTGTGTTTAAGGCTCAAGGATATCCCCCTGTCACCATGGAGAGGAAGCATGAAGAGCTTCTCTCAAATCAGAGTCAAACAGAGCCCCCACAGTCAAACTCTAAGTTTGGTGTTGGGAGGCCACAACCAAACTCTAAGTTTGGTGTTGAACCCCCACATTCAAACTCTAAGTTTGGTATTGGGAGGTTCCAACATTGATCTGAGAAAATGTGAGGCTCCATGAGAGCCCACTGTCAAGCTACTGACATTAAAGAAGCGCTTGTTGGGAGGCAACCCAATGTTATATTTTATATATTTTTCTTTGTTATTTTATGTTTTCTGTAGGTTGATGATCATGAGAAGTCACAAAATCAATTGAAAAAGCAAAAATAGAATGAAAAACAGGAAGAAAAACAGCACACCCTGGAGGACGAACCTACTGGCGTTTAAACGCCAGTAAGGCTAGCAGATGGGCGTTTAACGCCCAGTCTGGCACCATTCTGGGCGTTTAACGCCAGAAAGGGGCACCAGACTGGCGTTAAACGCCAGAAAAGGGCAAGAACCTGGCGTTAAACGCCAGAAATGGGCACCAGCCCGGCGTTTAACGCCAGAATTGGCTCAAAACGTGTTTTTTTCATGCCATTTGGTGCAGGGATGACTTTTCCTTGACACCTCAGGATCTGTGGACCCCACAGGATCCCCACCAACCCCACCACCCTCTTTCTTCTTCACCCATTCATCAATCACCTCAATACCTCTTCCCCAAACACCCTTCACCTATCAAATCCCATCTTTCTCTTCACCACTCACATCCATCCTTCATAAAACCCCACCTACCTCACCCTTCAAATTCAAACCACCTTCCCTCCCAAACCCACCCATACATGACCGAACCATAAGCCCCCTCTCCTATATAAACCCTTATTCACTCCTTCATTTTCACACAACCTAAACACCACTTCTCCCCCTCTTTGGCCGAACACAAAGCCATTCCCTTCTTCCTCATTTCTTCTTCTTCTACTCTCTTCTTTCTTCTTTTGCTCGAGGACGAGCAAACCTTTTAAGTTTGGTGTGGTAAAAGCATTGCTTTTTGTTTTTCCATAACCATTTATGGCATCTAAGGCCGGAGAAACCTCTAGAAAGAGGAAAGGGAAGGCAAAAGCTTCCACCTCCGAGTCATGGGAGATGGAGAGATTCATCTCAAGGGTGCATCAAGACCACTTCTATGAAGTTGTGGCCTTGAAGAAAGTGACCCCCGAGGTCCCTTTTTCACTCAAAAAGAGTGAATATCCGGAGATCCGACATGAGATCCGAAGAAGAGGATTGGGAAGTTCTTACCAACCCCATTCAACAAGTCGGAATCTTAATGGTTCAAGAGTTCTATGCCAATGCATGGATCACCAAGAACCATGATCAAAGTGTGAACCCGGATCCAAAGAATTGGCTTACTATGGTTCAGGGGAAATACTTGGATTTTAGTCCGGAAAATGTAAGGTTGGCATTCAACTTGCCTATGATGCAAGGAGATGAACATCCTTACACTAGAAGGGTCAACTTTGATCAAAGGTTGGACCAAGTCCTCACTGACATTTGTGAAGAGGGCGCCCAATGGAAGAGAGATTCAAGAGGGAAGCCGGTTCAACTAAGAAGGCATGACCTCAAGCCCGTGGCTAGAGGATGGTTGGAGTTTATCCAACGTTCAATCATTCCCACTAGCAACCGGTCCGAAGTTACTCTAGACCGGGCCATCATGATCCATAGCATCATGATTGGAGAGGAAGTAGAAGTTCATGAGGTTATAGCCCAAGAACTCTATAAGGTGGCGGACAAGTCCTCTACCTTGGCAAGGTTAGCCTTTCCTCATCTCATTTGTCACCTCTGTTATTCAGTAGGAGTTGACATAGAGGGAGACATCCCCATTGATGAGGACAAGCCCATTACTAAAAAGAGGATGGAGCAAACAAGAGACCCCTCTCATCATGAGATCCCTGAGATGCCTCAAGGGATGCACTTTCCTCCACAAGACTATTGAGAGCAAATTAACACCTCCCTAGGAGAATTGAGTTCCAACATGGGACAACTAAAGGTGGAGCATCAAGAACACTCCATCATCCTCCATGAAATTAGAGAAGATCAAAGAATCATGAGAGAGGAGCAACAAAGACAAGGAAGAGACATTGAGGAGCTCAAGCACTCCATAAGACCTTCAAGAGGAAGAACAAGCCACCATCACTGAGGTGGACCCGTTCTTTAATCTCCTTGTTCTTTATTTCTCTGTTTTTCGAAAATTATGCTTTATGTTTATCCATGTTTGTGTCTTATGATCATTAGTGTCTATGCCTTAAAGTTATGAATGTCCTATGAATCCATCACCTTTCTTAAATAAACAATGTTCTTAATTGAAAAGGAGAAGAATTGCATGAATTTTGAATTTTACAGCAGTTTAATTATTTTGATGTGGTGGCAATACTTTTTGTTTTCTGAATGTATGCTTGAACAGTGCATATGTCTTTTGAATTTGCAGTTCATGAATGTTGGCTCTTGAAAGAATGATGAAAAAGGAGACGTGTTACTGAGGATCTGAAAAATCATAAAAATGATTCTTGAAGCAAGAAAAAGCAGTGAATACAAAAAAAAAAAAAAAACCGAAAAAAAAGGGAAAAAGAGAAAAAGAAAAGGAAAGAAAAAGAAAGAAATAAAGTGTGATCCAAGGCAAAAAGAGTGTGCTTAAGAACCCTGGACACCTCTAATTGGGGACTCTAGCAAAGCTGAGTCACAATCTGAAAAGGTTCACCCAATTATGTGTCTGTGGCATGTATGTATCCGGTGGTAATACTGGAAGACAGAGTGCTTTGGGCCACGGCCAAGACTCAATAAGTAGCTGTGTTCAAGAATCATCATACTTAACTAGGAGAATCAATGACACTATCTGGATTCTGAGTTCCTAAAGAAGCCAATCATTCTGAATTTCAAAGGATAGAGTGAGATGCCAAAACTATTCAGAGGCAAAAAGCTAAAAGCCCCGCTCATCTAATTTATACTGATCTTCATAGATGTTTTTGGAATTCATTGCATATTCTCTTCTTTTTATCTTATTCGATTTTCAGTTGCTTGAGGACAAGCAACAATTTAAGTTTGGTGTTGTGATGAGCGGATAATTTGTACGCTTTTTGGCATTGTTTTTAGTATGTTTTTAGTATGATCTAGTTAGTTTTTAGTATATTTTTATTAGTTTTTAGTTAAAATTCACTTTTCTGGACTTTACTATGAGTTTGTGTGTTTTTCTGTGATTTCAGGTATTTTCTGGCTGAAATTGAGGGACCTGAGCAAAAATCTGATTCAGAGACTGAAAAGGACTGCAGATGCTGTTGGATTCTGACCTCCCTGCACTCGAAGTGGATTTTCTGGAGCTACAGAAGCCCAATTGGCGCGCTCTCAACGGCGTTGGAAAGTAGACATCTTGGGCTTTCCAGAAATATATGATAGTCCATACTTTGCCCAAGATTTGATGGCCTAAACCGGCGTTCAAAGTCACCCTCAGAATTCCCAGCGTTAAACGCCGGAACTGGCACAAGAATGGGAGTTAAACGCCCAAACTGGCACCAAAGCTGGCGTTTAACTCCAAGAAGAGTTTCTACACGAAAAATGCTTCATTGCTCAGCCCAAGCACACACCAAGTGGGCCCGGAAGTGGATTTTTATGTCATTTACTCATCTCTGTACACCCTAGGCTACTAGTTCCCTATAAATAGGACCTTTTACTATTGTATTTTCATCTTCTGATCTTTGGAATCTTTCGATCCTTAGATCTTTTGATCACTTTGGGAGGCTGGCCATTCGGCCATGCCTAGACCTTGTTCTTATGTATTTTCAACGGTGGAGTTTCTACACACCATAGATTAAGGTGTGGAGCTCTGCTGTACCTCGAGTATTAATGCAATTACTATTGTTCTTCTATTCAATTCCGCTTGTTCTTATTCCAAGATATTTATTCGCACTCAAGAACTTGATGAATGTGATGATTATGTGACACTCATCATCATTCTCACCTATGAACAAAGTGACTGACAACCACTTCTGTTCTACAAGCAAACAAGGCTCTAATGTTTATCTCTTGGATTCCTGAAACACGATGCATGGTTGATCGCCTGACAACCGAGTGCTCGCCTGACAAACGAGCCAGCCATTCCGTGAGATCAGAGTCTTCGTGGTATAGGCAAGAACTGATGGCGGCATTCAAGAGAATCCGGAAGGTCTAACCTTGTCTGTGGTATTCTGAGTAGGATTCAATGATTGAATGACTGTGACGTGCTTCAAACTCCTGAGGGCGGGGCGTTAGTGACAGACGCAAAAGAATCACTGGATTCTATTCCGGCCTGATCGAGAACCGACAGATGGATAGCCGTGCCGTGACAGGGTGCGTTGAACATTTCCAATGAGAGGATGGGAGGTAGCCACTGACAACGGTGAAACCCTTGCATAAGCTTGCCATGGAAAGGAGTAAGAAGGATTGGATGAAGACAGTAGGAAAGCAGAGAGACGGAAGGGAAAGCATCTTCATACGCTTATCTGAAGCTCTCACCAATGATATACATAAGTATCTCTATCTTTATCTTTATGTTTTATTCATATATCATCTATACCCATTTGAGTCTGCCTGACTAAGATTTACAAGGTGACCATAGCTTGCTTCATACCAACAATCTCCGTGGGATCGACCCTTACTCGCGTAAGGTTTATTACTTGGATGACCCAGTGCACTTGCTGGTTAGTTGTGCGAAGTTGTAGTGATCACGATTTCGCGCACCAATCTCTTATTAGGTCCTCGGGTCGGGTGGTCTTAACAAGGATATCATCCACGTATACTTCCACCGTTTTGCCTATAAGGTCGCAGAATATCTTGTTCATCAACTTTTGGTATGTGGCCCCTGCGTTCTTCAACCCGAACGGCATTACCTTGTAGCAGTATGTTCCCCCTGGTGTTATGAATGCCGTTTTTTCTTCGTCAGGCCGGTGCATCGGTATTTGATTATAACCGGAGTAAGCATCCATAAAGCTCAGATACCGATATCCCGCCGCTGCATCGACGAGCGCATCTATGTTGGGGAGAGGGTAGGAGTCCTTAGGACATGCTTTGTTAAGATCGGAATAATCCACACACATCCTCCATTTTCCGTTGTGCTTTCTAACCAGAACTACGTTCGACAGCCAAGTCGAATAGTCGAGTTTCCGTATAAATCCTACTTCAAGGAGGCTGGCCGTCTGCCTGGCTACCTCTTCTGCCTTTTCTTGTGACATCTTCCTTCTCCGTTGAGCTACCAGTTTGGCTTCTGCCCTGACGGCCAGGTGGTGCGGCATGAGTTGGGGGTCTATCCCCGGCATGTCGGCTGGCGTCCAGGCAAAGAGATCGTCGTTAGCCCTGATCATTTTCATTAGTGGTTCTTTCAGGTTGTGTGGAAGGTTTCTATTCACGAAAGTGAATTTCTCCTCGGGGTCGCCAACCCAAAACTTTTCTAAGCTTCCTTCCGGCTCGGGTCTGGGCTTGTCATCGACTCTGGTGTCCAGGTCGGCGAGGAATACTCCCGAAGCCTCTTTGGATTTCTTTCTTAATGAGAGACTGGCATTGTCGCATGCGACTGCCGTTTCCAAGTCTCCCCTGATGGATCCCACGGTTCCGTCATCAGCAATGAACTTCATTGTCAACATCTTTGTACTAATCACTGTCCCGAGATCATTGATGGTCTTTCTTCCTAGGATGATGTTGTAGACCGTGGAGTCTCGTAGGATCATGAACTCCGCCATTACCGATCTTCTTCCCTGTCCCAGCCCTATGGCTACTGGTAGGGAGATTGTCCCATCGGGTTTGATGAAGTGGTCCCCCAAGCCTACTACACCGTGTTGGTGAGTTCTTAAGTTGGTATCCCTGAGATCCAAGGCGTCGAAAATATTGCGGAACATGATATTTGAGTCGGCACCGGTGTCTACTAGGATTCGCTTAATCAAACCGGTTCCCACTCTGGCCGTGATGACCATTGGAGGGCTTTCCACCACCTCATCAAACCATTGGTCCTCTGAAGCGAATGATATGGATGGAGTCTTCTTGGGGTTTGGCGCAAGGCTGGACGACGAGACCACTAGGACTTTGGCGTCCTTCTTCTGCGCCGACCTTGACCTTGGGGCCGCATCTCTTCCGACCACCACATTCACTATGGTAAGGCCGTGCTCATGGTCCTTGGGCTCTTGGCGTCGCTTTACCGCGCGGTTCTTGTCCTCTCCGTCCCGATCGCGATCCCGTCTTCTTGGCTCCCTGATGAGGTGGGAGAATTCGGCTAACTTTTCATCCTGGATCGCTTGCTCCAGCACGTCCTTTAAGTCAAAACAGTCTTGTTCCTTCCGGTCCTGTCCTTCAGAGGTCGGGGCTTCGACATTATTTCCTTCTCAGCGATCTGCTGATAAACTTCTACAATGGGGACGGTGAGGGGGGTGTAGTTGGTGAATTTTCCGACTCGGGAAAACGGCTTGAACGCTTGGCCGGTCCACCGTCTCTGGCGTGCTCCTTCAGCCTATTCCCTCCACTGTGCTGCCGAGGTTGATTGTAGACAGGCTGCCGCTTGTTGGCAGCCACCACTTGACTGACTTCTTGATCATTGATATATTCTCTAGCCACGCTTTGGATTTCTTGCATCGTCCATACCGGCTTCGTGGTGAGATGCTTCCTAAAATCCTCATTCAGAAGTCCATTCGTCAAGCACAGACTGGCCACCGAATCGGTTAGGCCGTCAATCTCCAAACATTCGTCGTTGAACCTGTCTAGGTATTTTCTGGTCAGTTCTTTGGACCTCTGCATCACCCCAAGTAGGTTGATCGGGTGTTTCACCTTTGCAATACGGGTGGTAAATTGGGCAAAGAAAGCGCAACTAATGTCCGAGAATTTGGCGGCAGAACCATGCGGGAGGCTGTTAAACCACTGTATCGCAGGTCCTGCCAGAGTGACTGAGAAGGCGCGAGACCTCACCTCGTTGCCTACCCCTTCCAAGTTCATCCTGGCTTCAAAGGCCGTTAGATGCTCCTGTGGGTCTTGGGTTCCATCGTACCTCATGTTCATTGGCTTGTCAAAGTGCTTTGGTAGCCGGACCTCGAGGATGGAATGATGAAACGGGTTTGCGCCCATTATCACGGGTTGTCGCGTTCTCTTCGACCTTTCTCCCCCATCCTCCCGATCTCGCTCGGTGGCGCGTCTCTGTTCAGGCCGGGTATATATCACGGGATCGCACCGTCTTCTTGGTCGTTTCCGGTCCTCCCGAATACTTTCAGATTCAGAACGTGGGCTGGGTGTGCGCCGGGAGCGACTTCTCTGAGGAGTTCTTCCAAGTTTCTCAGGAGATCGGGAGTAGCCAGGTTCGGGGGTTTGTTGCCGATGTTCCTAATCTGCTAGCTGGCGTTCTAGGTTCTACACCCTATGGCGCAGTTCTTGCATTATCCTGGCACTTTCGCTGCCTGCTCCCCCAAATGGGAGTTTCTCTTGTAATCGTGAAGACGACTCGGGTCGTCGCGGAGGGGACCTCGTGCGCTCTCGGGAGGAGGCCACGGAGGCTGCCCCCCTGTTTTTAGCCCCCGCCAGGCTCTACAGTACCAAGTATGAAGTTCATTTAGGCGTCCCCACAGACGGTGCCAATGCTCGGTAGCTCGGGTACCAGACTGTTCGCGGAGATCCCAGGGATGGTGAGGTGGGGTTTCGCCTAGCTTCGGGTCGCGGAGATGGAGTTGAAGCGTCCAACTTCCCGGGTTCTTGGTGTGGAGGGGGGTGTCACCTGCAAAGACACTCCGACACTCGAGTTAGTAGGGTGTGCAGACGAGAAAAGTGTAGAGTTGTTAGCGATGTACCTTGGGGGAGGGGTAGGACCCTACCCATATATACCCTGTCAGGAGTGGGCCCCGCGAGGGCAGACTCACCTTCCTCGAAGCTTCCCAATACAATTGTAGCAATAAGCTGTAAGGGACGTGTGTCCGGGTCGGTTGTTGGGCGTCCCGTGCCCGCCCGTTCGGGTCGGGTGGTTTATGGGTCGGGTTGGCTAACACGACGTTTGGGTTGGGCCGTAACAACTTTTTAGTTTATTTTTCGTAACGTTGGTTCATTAAAAGTTGGTTCTTTAAGTAAAACTACAATCCGTGCCACAAAATAAACCTAAAGTAATATGAAAAGGTAACTTTCAACAAAGGGTCACAGAATTTTTCAGCCTTTCCTAGCATGCATCATACATATTACTTGCAACAAGTCTCAGATGAGAACAAGCATATATAAACAAAAACAGAGAGAATTGAGTAATCAAAGAGAGATAAATAATAATTAATTAGTTGGTGCAACAATTGATTATTTATGTGTGTCACAATCAGATTCTATTGGACAATAAGAGGAACAAGGAACATTCCTTAATGCCATTTAGGATTTATCAAATACCCTTCTGTCTGCCATTAATGGATCATTCCCCCAACCAAACAACTCAACATGTCTCATCATATGCCATAGAGATAGAAAGCCCTCTGAAGCTGCCTCCTTTTTAAAGCCAAATAAATGAGAACTCTCTGCATCACTTCAACAATGCTATGTTCTTGGAGGCACAAGTTCTTGGTCATGTTGATTCTATTACTTGCTTTTGTTGTTCATGTGTCAGAAGGGTCAAGGTTGCCTAATAAGGAACACTATTACTGGGAGCAGATGCTTCCCAAGAAGCAAACTTCTCCATCTTCTTCTCCCTCCAAAGGCACTAACTCTCATGTGTTTAACACTACTTCCTCGCCATTGGGACCTCAAAATACTCACTAATGTCGAAGGTCAACTTAAAATCTGTAGTCACTTCTGCTGCTGATTACAAAATCTAGTTTATCCATGCATGCTATCATTTGTCTTTTAATTTCCTCATATAATAACTAATAATGTCTCTTAAACAATCACAGTTTTATTGGTACTTTATCTGGTTTGTAACTATAAGTAAAATGTTTCTTGTACAAGAAGAAATCTTTGCTTTTGTAGCAGAGAGATCTCATACACTAAATATAATCAATATATATATACCTCAATATTATGATCACATCATCTTTGCATGAATACAATATATACAGTTAATATGTGGCTATTTTTTCTTTAATTGCTGGCTATTTTGTGGTACTGATGCAAGTTGTGTTATCAATTTAATTTATTGATGATAGTTTATCAAGTTACAGTCGTGGTCTGCATGGTCAAGGATATATTAGAACAAACTAAAATAAAAGCACAAACTTGAATTTGTCTCATTTGTTTACATATACAAACAACGCATAATTTTGGTTATAGTTCAGACTTTAGGATTATTCGGATTAGTGTTTATTATATTCTAGTAAAAACCAAGCTAATAATTAAGCACCGCTAATATAAGATAAATCTAAGTTGATGATATGGATATTGTATTATATAGTGATAAAGTGATGATAGTTTAATAATGTTTAAAAAATTTATTTGAACATATTTTTTAAAAAAGAAACTCATATTTAGTTGTCTTTATATATGTTGATAATTAAAAATCGTTAAAGATAATTAAAAATCATTAAATTATTTGATAAATTTGACTAAATTATCATCTAATAATTTTTAACTATCAATTTCATATGAATATAATTGCATTGTAGGTTTTCACCATATTTTTAACTTGTTAGAACGTAGGCATACTTAAACTTGAACCACCCTAACATATTACATATATATCACATGCAATTTTATGTGATTTACAAATTTAAATAATCTTAGACCTTTTCTCTAACCCAATTGGTGTCACATTATTTTCCTTTAGCTAATACATTCCTGATTCTATTGTCGGAAAAATAATATCATAGAGCTGTCAAAGAAACTTTTTTTCCTTGGATCTTTAATATTTCCTAACCCTTTTTTCCCTGGTCATAAGCAAGATTACAACGATAAACAGCAGAAGTCTCCTGTCTCTTCTGTTTTGCATGATCGAAATTTAAAGATATAATAGTTTTCACGCACATTAATTAACTATTTAATAATACACCTAGAACTAACAAGTAATAACTATGACAACAAAGATACAGAGAATTATTATATTTTTTGAAAAAATACATGTGTTTTCTATTTTTTTTAATTTATTAAACATTAATATATTTATTTGGGATTTATTTTATTTAAATATATTAATTTTGTAATAAATCTAAAAAAACACTTATTTAAAAAAAATCGAGAACATTATATTAGAGAATTAATTTTTTTTTATTTATTGTTGGCTAATAAGTTGTTACATGCACACAAAAAAATTCGAATTCTCAATACTTGTTTAAGTAGATGGATGAATTAACCACTTAATCAACTCAAATTAGTTGAATTAACTTATATTAAGTAGTGGTCCAATAATAGTGATTAGTATTTTATTCCTCCTGTGACATCACTGACACACGTGCACAATCACATTCTATGCTATTCTTATTAGACAGTAATGAGGATCAACAAATTAAATACCTCCTTGTCTGCCATTGATGCATATTTACCCCAACCAAACAACTTGGCATGCATCCTCCCTATATTACTGGAACATGTCTACTACCATAAGCACTCTTTTAAGATCCTGCTCTTGTTTAAAGCCAAAGAGAATTAAATTAAGGCTCTTTCCATTTCCTTAGTAATACTAATAATACACAAGTTCTATTGGTGAAACTGTTGTGCAATTGTCTTCGTATAAAATGGGCAGGTGAAATTGAAAAAAACATACGTTTTCTCGCAATACAGTATGCCATAAAACAATTTAATTAATTTTGTATAGTCTAAGTAATGATGTAAACATTAGTAATTACAATTTATCTAATAATTAATCATCTTCCACCAGCCAGTGACATAGGAACCTGACTTAAGCTATCAATAAACTTAGAACTTTCAACATCCAAGATTGAAGACGATGATGCTTTCAACGAGCTTTTAGTTTCTTCCAATCGGTGTTTCTCTCCAACTACTCCTCTAAGCCCCTCAAGTTGCATTGCAACTTCTTTCATGCTAGGCCTTTCTTCCCTCTTAACTCTCAAACACTGTTTAGCAACATTGGCAAATTCCACAAGATCCTCAACGTTTGCCTCATTTATAATGTGTTCATCCACAATCTGAACTAAACATCCTTCTTCCATTGAAGAAACAAAGTATACGGCAAGGTTTCTAACCTCGGGTGACACGGCGAAAGAGAGCGCCTTCTTTCCCGTGAGCAGCTCTGCTAAGACGACTCCAAAACTATACACATCACTTTTCTCAGTTAACTGGCTAGTGTGCATGTATTCAGGGTCAAGATACCCTAGTGTCCCCTGCACCAAAGTGGTTAATTCAGTTTGATCTAGAGGAACAATCTTTGAAGCTCCAAAATCAGAAATCTTTGCCGTGAGATTAGCATCAAGTAGAATATTAGTAGTTTTGATGTCTCTGTGTATGATTGGTATAGAAATAGCAGAATGCAAGTATGCTAAGGCCCCAGCAGTTTCTATTGCTATTCTCAATCTTGTTTTCCAAGAAAGCTTCAAAGATTGTGGATTATTAATGTTATGACCATGAAGATGCTCAAAAATGGTACCATTAGGAATGAACTCATAAACAAGTAAGGGAACTTCTGTCTCTAAGCAACAACCTAAGAGTCTAACCACGTTTCTATGGTTGATTTGGGAAAGCAACACAACTTCATTGATGAATTGTTCAATTTGGGTTGAGCCACTGATTTTGGATCTTTTAATTGCTACGGTTCTATTGTCTGATAGTAATCCTTTATAAACTGTTCCTTGACCCCCTTTGCCTAAGATCTTGCTTTCGTCAAAGTTGTTGGTGGCTGTCTTTAATTCTTCCACGGTGAAGAGTTTAGCTGTTTCTTTTGACCCTCTATGTCTTGAAATCTTTTGTAGTAGGATGAAGCCACCATTTTGTTGAAAGAACTGTTCCTTAAGTTTATTTAACCTCTTTTCCTTCATTCTCCAATACACATAGAAGCTTGTCACAAGTAGTGCTATAACACCAACACTAACGCCTGAACAATGAACAAAAGTAAGTTTGAAACACATTATATTGTACCTTAGTACAAGGAAGTAAATTGTTATAAAATACTGAAATAGATATATAATAATGATATTTGAGTAAACTATAGAATATTTAAAGTGCTGAAATATTTATCCCAAAAAAAAAAAACAAAATTAAGTTGTATTTATTAGATATATAACTATTAATATTGACTTCTTATATGTGCTTAAATTTTTTGGATGAGTGATTTCGTGATATGATATCAGAATTTTATGTCTAAAAAATCTACAATTTGATGCTTCATAAACTCCAAAAAAAAAAAAAAAAAATAGTTTAAGGCAAGTAAAAGAAGAAAAAAAGCTATGTAAAAATCAAGCAAATTCAAAAAAAGTTCTTATTTAAAAGAGAATATTAAAAATATAACAATTTATATTTTCTTCTTTATTAGCTTAAATTATTAGGACAAGTGATTTCTCAAAGATTATCAATTTTCCACGCATTTTCTCTCAATTTTCTCTCAGAGACATTTTTTCTATGCGGAAGTAACAAGATTTATATTGTTTGTTTAATTAAGGTATTTAATATAAAAAAATGACATTTTCTTCTCTTAATAAAAATCACTATAACATAGAAGTTGGAGGTGATGAAGAAAGTATACTGACCCAATGCAATGATTAAAATGAATTGTGTCCTGGACTGACGACGGCACTTTGTTCCATTTTCTCTCCCATCTCCATGGTATCCTTTTGGACACGAACAGGTATAGTTACCAGCTACGTTCTTGCATATTGCTCTACTATAGCAATCGTTCCATTCCTTGTTCATGCATTCATCAACGTCTAAAATGAAACTAACACGTAGGTATCATTATTTCTTTTAGATAAAAAAAAAAAAAAAAAAAACCAAGTGCTGTTACAAAATCATTTATTAAAATAATTAAGATAAAAACTTAGGTATGCAGTTGTGAAGTTAATAGTCAAGAGTTGTTAAATAATAATTTAATTAAATATGTCAAATTATTTAATAATTTTCAACTATCAATTTCACATTAATTAATCTAAACTTCCACCATAATTTAAACCCTCGAATAATAATTGATACGGTGTAATTAAGAATAAGCTACCTTGGCAACCACCAACGAGATAAGGATTTCCCCCAAAACCAGTGGAGCATTTGCAAACATAACCAAGTCCCTTGGTTGCATTGTAACATTCACTTTTATCAGCCCTACATGCATAGCTTGAAGTGTTCTTTTGAGCTTCTTCAAGTCTGCTTCCCCACAGCCCAATCCACTACAACGGGAAAACTACCATGCACAAATAAAAGATTAATATAGTAATATATTATTAAATCGATTTAATTTCCATAAATGCTTAATTTACTCTTATACCTATATATATTTAATCTAATTATGTATTGTTAAATTAATAAAAAGTATTTAATTAAAAGGTTAAATATTTTTTGGTTAACACGAGTTAAATAAAAAATATTAATTTTTATATTATAAATTCTAAATTTTAAATTTAAATAAATCTATAAAAAAAGTATATTAACTAGCTAAAAATTAATTTATGCTTATTAACTATTAAGAAATAAAACTTTTAGTATGAGATAATGTCTAGTTTAATTTTTGAAATTGTCAACTTATCAAAATAGTCTTTAATTTTTAAAAATAAATTAATTTTTGAATTTACAAATTGTATATTTCTATTCATTTCTAATTCAACTGCCATTAAAACATTACTAACATAGAAAGTTATAATATTATTATGGCATCCCCAACAATAAAATATCATAGCTAAGATTTATATGATCAAATAAGTGACTCAAATTAGTTAATTAAATTCATTTTAATTTTTATATTAATAAAAAATAAAAAAAATATAGGTAAATAATTGTTACGATAGGTAACCGGAGATTAATGGGTTGGACAAGTTTGGCTGGCCCAATCGTCTGAACGATGAAACGTCCAAGTGGATTTGTGCTCCGAGACCCCGTCCGACTTGTGTAAGGGAGAATGGGAAAGACACTCCGATGCCAAAGTCAGCAAAGGGGTAAAACAGGTCTAGAGAATATGGGGCTTCTGAGATACCTGAGAGGTGCCAGTGTATTTATAGTGGTGAATTCATAACCACCGCTGAAGTAGTTCCGCCTTTTGAGGTGGATAACCGTCTCTTTATCTTAGGGAGGTTGAGATATAGCTCCTAGAAGTGGGTAGAGAGATTTTAGGGACAGTTACTCATTTGAATGAGTGATTATCTGCCAGCTAATCTTCGTCTCCGACTTCTTTAGGATTAGTCGTGGTAAGATCCGACTTCGTGGGGAGGAGGTCGGTACAGGGCGAGACTCAACCCTTTTGGGTTGGGCCTTTTATTGGGACCTGGGCCTTATCGTTGGAGTAGGGTATGAACAATAATTTTTAATTTGTTAATTTTAAACAATTATAATTAATAATTATTATTTTAATTTTTTAAAAAAATTTAAATAATTACTAATGAATGACAATTTAAAAAATTAAAATTAACATTTGATGACAAATTGGCTGATTGGATATTAGTTATCTAGCAGAATTTGAAATGAAATTAATTAACTAAAATGAATACTAATAAATTTAGAACACTTATTTGATCTATTATAATATCAAAATCTTAAATATATCTTTTTACTAATAAAGATGTTATGCTAATAGTTTAACATTCTATGTTAGTATTGTGTTAAAGGAGTGTTAAGAGGTAGCATTTTTGTTAAATTTTAGTCGGTACTTAACCATCAAAAAAAAAAATAAATGATTTTATATTATTAAATTCAATTTCACACCATTAAAAATATTGTTGATAGTTAATTGATGACTAAAAATCACAAAATCTATTGACCCTTAGACTTTCTCATTGTGTTAATGACAATTAATTAAAAATGGACAAAAGTTTTAATTTATAAATTAGTTGGCCAATTTAGTTATTTCCAAAAGTCAAGAATTATTTTAGTTAGCAATGAAATTTAAAGTAAATGATGATTTTGGTTAAGAATGAAGATGCATGTAAGAGAGCAAACGGGGAGTGAACTCTTTTATTATATTTGCATATACCTTTGGTGGCGGAAGTTGACAAGGTCTGCGGAGGAGAAATTGTAGGCTCCATCCTCCGCCACAAACGCGTAGCCGCAGGGGTTGATGTTGCCAAAAACGGCGTTGTAGCTGTCAGCACCACTACTATAAGATCCAATACCGATATCCGATAGGCCACTCGCCGGTATTGGGCTCTGGCAACAACCGGCGCCGGTGCAGATCCCGCTAGTTGTTTCATTAACACTGAGGCACACTGAAAAGCACCCAGTGGCATAGTTTCTTCTCTCCATAACATTATACCCTACTACTTCTCCAATTGTGTTGCAACCAACCACTGTGAGCTTGTTTTTACTCGATGAGAAGCTGAAGTGTGTCAAGTTGAAGATCTTATCGTAACTGGTTTCGTTGATTCGCGTGCCGTTGACGTCGTAGCAGCCTCTAGCTACTGCTGCTGAGACGCGCATTTCGCCGTCGAGCGAGATGCTCAGCACGGTTGAGTTGTTGTGAGTCAAGTATGGGGTTGAAGTGTGGTTGCAAGAGATGAGGAAGGAGCTGTCGAGGGAACAGCTCTCGTCGGTGCCAAATGGGAACGGAATTTCGAGGGAGCCACAGCGTTTTGTGCAATTTGAGTTCGGTTGAGTTACTGCATCTGCTGCACCACAAAGAATCCAAACAAGAACAAGAATAGGATGCAGCAGATGTAGCTGTGAACCCATGATGATGACGATGATGATCACTTTGATTTTTTCAGGTGTATCATGCAAGCATGTAATGTATAAGCAGAGAAAGATGGATAAAAAGGGCGGCTACGTTTCTTTAATTTGTGGCCATTGCCAGTCAAAATAGGAGGGTGGGAATTTTCATACAAGAATTCTATATATTCAATCATTTCGCTGAATAAGTATGTATAAAAAAATTATGCTATTTAAATTATAGTTTTAGATGATATATTAACTATCATGTTGTAAATATATTATATGTAAAAAATATTTAAAAATACTATTTGTATATTAAAATCAGTCACTAAAATCAATTATCAATGTATTTATATATAAATACATGTATGATTTAATTTATTTTTAATATATATTTATATTTCAGTATGTATTTTATATTGGTGCCTAATTTTAATGTACACGTAGCATAACTCGAAAATATTTATGGTTATTGACCTTAAAAGGAAATCGTAAAAACTTATTTGAAAATTTATTTTATAAATATATGTATTTATATAAAAATTTTTTTGTAGTAATTGATTTTGACTATTAATTTTAAAAGTAATACTATATGATGAATAAATATTATAATTTTTTATTAATATTTAACTAGTAATAATTTATATTACACATAAAAAATATATAATTTATATTTATATTTATCAAAATTTTATGCATATGAATAAATACAATTTACATCTACATTTTTTAGAATTTGTATGTATATATTAGTAAAATTTATTTGTTGTTAACGATAATTTAATATTGAGTTATGTTACGTGTACACTAAAATTAGCTACTAAAGTCAGCCACTAGTATAAAATACATGTTAGAATATAAATACACATTGAAAATAAATTAAACTACACATATATTTATACATAAATATATTGGTAGCTGATTTTAGTGACTGATTTTAGTGTATAAATAGAATTTTTGTTTAATATTTATATTGGAAAAAAATGACAAAAAATACTAAAATTGTTGACCCCAAGAATTTTTTTTAATTTTAATGTATAATAATATTTTTTTAAAATAAATAACAAAAAAATAGGCAAATATCTAAAAGAGTAAGGATTTTTTTTGTGAGTTTTTAAAAAAAGATCTTTTTTAGTTATTTTTTTTAAAAGATCTTATAGAAAAGTAAAAGTAATTTTATGTTTGGATATCTCATACAAAAAATTTTTTTATTTATTAATTATATTTGGATATAACCATATAAAAATACTTATTTATTTATTTATTATGTGAAAAATATTATTTTTTAAAGAAAAAAAATCTTTTAAAAAATATATAAATTATAGTTTATCAAAAAGGTATTTTTTTAGTATTTTTATTTTTATTATTAAAAATTTACTAAATACATTAAAAAATAAATTTTTTTTATCAATTTAATAGCATCTAAACAAGTATTAATGCTAGCTATATATCTAAATCTTTTTATCAATCAAGTCTAATCAAATTAAATAATAAAATTTAAAATAATATTAGTTATAACTGATTTTTGTTATATTAAACTAATTTAATTAGATTAAATTAATAAAAAAAACTTGGATATAGAATATTATTCTTTTTGAAAATTAAAATTAGGGGAGCTGACTAAGACTGGGAAGTGGGAAGTGGGAACTCATAACGAAGACTTATACGTAATAAAACAAAATGGGAAAGATTATTCAAAGACAGTGAGATCACTCCACATCCAAGACCAAGACAAACTAATTGAGCATAAAATACAGATAATAAACAAAATTAAACCACTCCATTGATAAAATGCTCAACTAGGCTTAGATCATGGGCTTATGAGCCTAAAACCAATAATCGCAAAAAGTAGACACTATGTCCAATAAAAGCATTCGCTCATGGCCATTGCTAGCGTGCTGAAACGTTTTTTTTTCTGGCGGTGCTGAAAGTATGTGGCAGTGTGAGGTAGAGGACGCGTATTTTCTTTGCTTCCATATTGCCGACATTTACTGACCCAAAGCTGATAGTGATCAGTTGATGATGTATGCATAAAATTAGGTTAGTTGATAATGTTACGTTGATCATGCTAATTAAATGATTGGGCCTATGTTTGAAGACCCAGCAAGTGTTGGCAGCTATATTTGAGGGTGGCTTTTTTTCTTGTGTTATTGAACAAAAAAAGAAGTGAACATGATATGTGACACTAGCTGTTTTTGCTTAACATTTTGGACCATGACAATTTTTTTGTTGAACATAAACATAAAGTTGGATAATGAAAATACAGCTATGGTAATAATAAACAATAGAAATATAAAACTGAAGAAGATAAATAATAATAATAATAATAGTCCTTACTTATCTGTTTTGTTCTAAGCCCATGTTATTGTGTTATGAAATTTTGTTCTATGAATGAGAGAAAATTAATAACTTTTATTTATCTGAGAAAAAAATCTATTTAGATATTAAATATGTCAAGTTTAATAAATTTAAATCTTTAAAATAAATAAATTGAAAATTTTAAACAGTAGTATTTTGAAGTTAAATATAACTGTTGAAAGTGTATGTTAAATCTAAAAACAATATTTAAATTTAAATTTTTTTAAAAATAACGTTTTTATAAATTTATTTAAATAGATATAATTCAAGTTATAAAATTTTAGAATTTGATATTTGCATTAAATAATTTGTTTAATAATTTAAATGGATATTATTTAATTTTTGGTTAAGTAATATTTATTTAATAATTACTTTGTTTGAAGAATAAATAATAGTTTATAATAATGGTTGTTGTTAAGTCTCATCGAGTTCTAGGAAGAAAATTTTGAAGTCCTTCTAAGTTATTGTTTTTGTTGTTTAACACGGGTACGGGTGAAAGTGAGCCTTCGTGAGCCGTGGTTGATAAAGCTGAAGCTCGGCTGACGAAAATTGCGGTTGGCTAACAGCTGGAGTCGTTAACAATGAAGTCGAATTCTTAAGCCGACGGTCGACCGACCGAAAGCTTAGTAGCTCACTCGAGTACACGAGCTGGCTCAAATATACAATAGAAATTTAATCGATAATTCTATATGAATAAATTATAAGTTATATATTTTAAAGATATTTAAAAAAGAATAATGTTGCATATTAATTATGTTATCGAGCAAGTTTTGCTGACAAGCCCACGATTTTAAACTGAAAATACTACGACTAAATTTTTGAATTTATTTAATTTCAAAATTAAAAATAATTAAACTAAAAGAATTAAATATGTAAACAACTACTGTCCCTCTTCATTCAGCAATGACGGTGGCCCCCAACAGACATAGCGGCGGTTTAAGCTTAGCGGCGAAGGAGACAAGGCACGGCGGCTGTAGCAGTTCGACGGCGGCTAGGCAGAACGGCGACAGTCCTTCATCCGCGTCTCCTATCTCGCACTCGTCCTCCCTCTCGAACGCATCTGTATCGGTCCTGGGCTCTGATGACTAGCAACTGCAGCGAGCTGGACGAGGTTGGCGGCGACGAGACGGGACACGAACGGCGTGCTCTAGGCCCGCAGTGATGAGGTGTGACCGTCTCTCCTCGCATGGTGGCTCATAGTTCAGTTCTACTATTATTTTAAATTATGGCCAGTGCTACGGTGCTTAAGAGAAGATTTTTCTGCCGGTGCTGAAAATGTGTGGCAAGGAGAAGGAAAGGACGCGTGGCACTGATGTCTCCCAAGTGCCGACAATTTCTGCGTTAAAGTTGATAGTGATGTATGCTGAAAATTTGGTTAGGAGAAAATAATCTTGTGTTAATGATATCAATTATGTTATTGGGCCTATTTATGTGGATCCAATAAATATTTGATCTCATTGTTTTTGTTATGCTATGGAACAAAAATAAAATAAATATGATATATATCACAGTGACAGTTTTTGTTTGATGGTTTGGGCCTTGAAATATGTTTTTTGGACATGAACCCAAAATTGGATCATGAAAATATTATAGTAGTAATAACCAATAAAAATATAAAATCAAAGAAAATAAATAATAATAATAATAATAATAATAATAATAATAATAATAATAATAATAATAATAATAATAATAATTGTTCATACCCTGTCCCAATGATAAAGGCCCAGATCCAACTAAAAGGCCTAATCCAATAGATTAAGCCTAGCTAAGCACCGACCTGCACATAAGAAGTCGGTGTTCACTACGACTTGCTCTAAAAAAGTCGGACATGAGATTAGCTGGCGGATAAGCACTCATTTAAATGAGTAACCACCCCTAAAATCTCTCTAACCGCTTCATAAAGCCATATCTTAACCTCCCTAAGATAATGGGACGGTTAACATCCTAAAGATACGACACTACTTCAACGGTGGTTATTGGCTCACCACTATAAATACACTGACACTCATCAGGTATCTCTAAGCCCAATACTCTCTATACCTGCTCACACCCTTGCTAACTTAGGCATCGAAGTGTCTTTGCAGGTACCACCCCCCATTCACTCGCAAACACAAGTCGGACGGAGTCTCCCGAGTTGCATACTCTGATGGGAACTTCCTCCTTCACACGTTTGGGTCAGCCAACACCGTCCGTTCAATTAATCTCCGGTTACCACCGTAACAATAATAATAATAAAAAAAGGGAGAAGATAGCTCTAAAATTAAGAATTTAGGATAGAAAGAGAGAAGATGTTTTTTATTGGTCTATGTTGTTGTAAAGTCCATGTTATTTAGTTCTGAAATTTTTTTCTTTGGAATAAAAAAATTTAATATCTTTATTTATTTGTAAAAAAGAATATTTGTTTAGATATTTAATTCTTTTAGTTTAATTATATTTAGTTTTGAAATTAAATAAATAAAAAAATTTAGTCGTAGTATTTTGAGTTTAAAAGCGTGGGCTTGTCAGCCAAACTTGCTCCATAAGATAAATAATATACAAAATTATTCTTTTTTAAAAGTGCGTTGAAGTTCTTTAAACGCTGTATTTTAATGTTTGGCAATCCTTTTTTTCTAAACGCATAAGTGATTTCACAACTTAAAAGCACGTTTACTAAAAGCCAAAAATTGTTGCTCCTGCGTTCACTTCAACGTGAGTTCACATTTTATTATTATTATTATTAGTATTATCATTATTGGTGTTTTCCAAAAGAGTTTTCATATTTGTTTCATTATCGGTGTTTTTCAAAAGAATTTTCATATTTGTTTCAAGTCATTTTAAATATTTTAATTTTTTTCAAATTTTAGTTTTTTTTTATATTTTAGTTGTTTTATTAATTTTGTTATTTTAATTATATTATAATATGAATTATTGATCTTATTAAAAATGATAAAGTAAATAAAAAACTAATCATACATAAGAATGGAATCATAAGTAATAATTAATAATAAATAAAAGAATACTAAGATTACTAATAAAATTATAGAATATTTTATTGTTTGACATTGTAAAATTTATTATTATAATTTTTGTTCATTGTTTATTATTCTAATATGTTATAATATGTATTATTGTTCCCATTGAAAATGATAAATTAAATAAAAAATTAGTTATAACAAATAATGATGAAGACACAATTAGTAAAAAATTAGAATCTAAAATAGTAAAGAAAATAAAATTACTAAGAGTACTCATAAAAAGTAGTAAAATATATTATTTTATATGTTATTTTTAATTTAATAAATAAATATTAATTTTTATTAAAAAATTATAGTAAACTGAAATAAAATTTTATAAAAAATATTATATAAAAAATATACTAAAAAAAGTATAAAAAAGGATTAACTATATTAAAAAATAATATTATAATTTAATATTATATTTTTTTGGTAATTAACTAATTATCTATATAAAATAATTTTAAGTAATATTATCCAAACAATTTCATGTTATCAAAATCAATTTTACAAAATCACTTTTACTCAAACTCCAGTTGAAATGCAATGTAATAGTTATGGTGAAGCTAGTGAATTGGGTTGGGTGGGATGGGTAATAATCTATGAAGCATGGACACTTTGTTGAGTTGTCGTGTTCGTGTGTCGGACACATTACGGAGACAATAATGACCGACACTCTTCGATATGCGTATCTGCTGTATCGAACCGTGTCTTAACAATTTAAAAAAGTAAATCTTCTCCGGACACGTCTGAACACACCTAAATATCATCACGTGTCAGCGTGTCCAATCTTATTGTTAACATGTATTCTCAAAATAAGTTTAGATATAATATATTTTATTATTTATTAAAATCAAAATTATTTTAAATACTTCATATCATTAAAATAAGACATTAAAAATAAGTAAAAAATATAATTTATATTTTAATATCAGTAAGAATCAAAATATCTATTACAATTTATCTTTAAAATACTTTATGTTTTATATGTATGTGTGTCCCTGTTTCATGTAAGATTTAAAATTTGCGTCTCGGTATGTCTTTCGAAGAGCTTAAAAGCGAAAACAACACAAATAGCCAACACAGTAAGAATATGAAAGCACTCAACAACACAACATGGCAGCAACTATAAGAAGCACATATAGCAAGTAAAGCAATAACAAGAACACAGCAAATTTTTAAGGTGGAAAACCCCGTCAATGCGAGAGGTCAAAACCACGGGTCGTCCAGACCGATGAAATTGCTCCACTATAATCGAATGAGATACAAGAAAGTCTCAAACAAAGCACAAACATGTGCATATAAGCATCCAAAACATGAAAGCACCAAAGCACGTGGATCGAACGGTTAAAGAATGAGAAACTGCTGATCCAAGGTTGTTACTCTGTCTAAAAAATGAGAAACCTAATTTCTCTCTTGTGAAGGCAATTTCTCTCCATGAAATTCTCCAATGAACATCTCCACCGACCATAATGAAGAACAAGATAATAGGAACATGCAGTTTAACCTTCAAACTGATCCAACGGTGAAAATTTGAGAAATTGCCGTTTGAAAATTTCTGCTTTGCGCAGAAAGGTAAATTCTATTTCTGGCCTTCTCTGTCTCTTTGGTGGCTACTATCTTTTTCTCAGATGACCCCCAAAATTTGAGTTAGGGTTGTGGCACAATGAGTGCAAAGAATAACCATCAATATTATGGGACGTTATGCATATTGTTTAAAACATGCCTAAGAGATTGAAGCGGTTACTCATTTGAATGAGTGTTTATCTGCCAGCTAATCTCGTGCCCGACTTGTTTAAGACAAATCTTAGCCTGCACCGACTTCTTGACACCAGGTCGGCGCGTAGTAAGGCTCAATCTTCTGGACTAGGCCTTTCTTTTGGACCTGGGCCTTTATTACTGGGTCAGGGTATTAACATAAGTTTTTCTCAAAAATGTGTCATATTTTAATTGGTAATTATCTCAACTATAGTTGAGTTATTTTGTAATTTATAATTTCAGATGGGTAATTGTATAAATTTTTAAAATGTTTAAATTCTACCCCGTTAATTGAAGCACGTTCTGACGCGATCTCTTTCATCATTCTTTAACGTCTCATCGACTTCCTATGACTTGTAATTTCTCCGTTCTTCCCAGTATAGGCAGCGCCGACTTCATTCCTATTTCTTGTCCTCTCAGTGAATCCTCTTTTTTTTGGCTATGACAGATGAATCACTCCATACCAACATCAACGTCGTTAGTAGTTAGTTCAGTTCTAAATTTTTTTTTTTAAAAAATATATTTTTATTTAATTACATGATGGAATATATATTAATATGTAAAATGTAATATAACAAAATAAATCTGTTCTAAATAATTAAAAATATATTTAAAACCATGAACATATAAATATAAAATTAAATTTTGTTCTCTAACCAAGTTAACATATTATTTATGATACATAAATTTTTTTAAAAATACATATATCATTAAAATTAATAATACATATTTAAAATAATAACATGTCATATTTATTACTGTATTTTTAATAATGTTGTTATTTTTTTAATTTACAATTTATTAGTCATTTATTATTTAATTAATAACAAAACAAATTATTTTTACGAAAAATTAAATTTTGTATTATCTTAGGGAAGAGACCAATATAATAATTTAAACAATAAGGTAAAAACAAAATTCAAAATAAAATTATTTAAACTAATAAATTAAAATAAGGTCAAAATAAAATTCAAAATAAATATAATATTATTATTATTATTTTGTTATTATTATTATTGGTGAGACTAAGCCCAAACAGGAATACAGAATTTTTCTTCAACGAAAAATACAGCTTCAAAAAAAAATTTTGGGCTTCAAATCAAATTGGCCCAAATACTTAACCACATTAATTAACATAATTTACTACCTAACTTACTAATCACTTTCCCAACTTAAAGCCTGTTGTGTCTCTGCTTCCGTTACATATGTCTTGTCCTGGAGAACATTAATACACGCGTCCAACATCCATGCATTCCACCTTGTTTCAGCATGAGAAGAAAATTCTTCATCTCATCACCGTAGCACTCCCCTTCGCTCATACCAAAACAAACGGTCCTAGTTTGTCTTATAATCTTGTCCCCGTCCAAAAAAAAACGTCTTATAATATTGTGTATCTTTGTGTTTTTTTAAGTCATCAACTAACTATAATCACATCCCAATAATGGGCTAGTCCACATCGAATATAATCGGTTCTAAGCAACTTGGGTTTCATTAAAAATGTCTTGTTCAAAAGGCCTAACCTTTATATGATTTTAAATGCATACAAGTGAATGACGCTCAAAGCTTAAACTAATCATAGGCCTCCATTAACTATGACTTATTCTTTAGAAATGTCTCATATTTCAATGGCACCATTGATGCCATTATACATTTTTTTGCTATAATAGTTAATACACTCTTGACTGCTGCAATGTCGGAAAACACAGCATGTGGCGTCAAAGGCACTTTTCTTCGTGGGGCTCTCACTCTTATGTACCTAACCTTATTTTCCCTAGTTTAATTTAGCCACATATTAAGCTTATGAGTTACATGACACCCTCACACCAATGAAAAAGGAGACTCTAGCTCCACTCTTTTGCATTATTGAAATTTTTAGAATATAATCATTATATTCTTGGGTCCAAAGTTTTCTCTATTAGCTAGAACCTAGATGGACCGAATTATTTAGTTGAAAATTGTTCATGCTCAAAATGTGGTTTCCAGGGTTGGCATGAATTAGTGGATATACTGAACTAAAATAATATAGATGAAAAGTAATGTGATATATATATATATATATATATATTTGATTATCATATACCAAAGGTCACAAAAACTTTTCATCTTTTCTTGGAATGCAATATTCTGTAAGACTAAATTAGTGGCAAATACTTCCGACAACAAACATGTATATTAATAAAAGATATAGAGAATTGAATACATTAGGTAGATTAGAGAATTAAAATATATTTATTAAGTGGTCCTATCCTAGATTATGAGAGTGCTACCATTAGTTTATCCCTCTCATCACTGACACACATGCTCAATCACATTCTATGCTAGTTTTTGAGACAATAGAGCAACAAGGAACATTCCTTAATACTATATAGGATTATGAAATTCCTCAGTGTCTGCCATTAATGCATGCTTTTCCCAACCAAACAAGTTGGCAGCCTCCTTATATTGTTGAAACATGTCTGCTACCATAAGTTCTATGAAACTCTGGCTCCTTTTAAAGCCAAAGAGAAATAAGCCAAGGCTCTCAACATTTAATTTCCTCAGTAATAATACTCATCAATAATCATCATGATGATTTTAGGAAGAGGAGGTTCTTGTTGGAGGCACAAGTTATTGGTGTTCACTCTGCTTGCATTTTGTGTTCTATCATCATCACAAGGATCAAGGTTGCCAAAGGAATACTGGGACCAAATGCTTCCAAAGAAGCTACCTTCTCCTTCATCTTCGCCTTCTAGAGGCACTAACTCTGTGTTTACAACAACATCTACAGCAATGAAAGCAGATAATCTTCCTAATTTATCATCAGATGGAAAGGTCTGAATATTTGAAACAAAAATCAAGTCCTGCTTCATCTCTCTCCTAACTGTGAAAGCCAAAGGGTGCAGTTTACAAATACATAGAATCACATACTGTTTTAGATTTATTATTTATCTGGGTCTACAGAGTAAATATAGCTTCTCCTATTGTAAAGATAATTTGGTAGCAATAACTGATTCTTATCTATTATCAATATGAATAATTTAGCACCAATATCTATGTTAAAAGGAATGTAATTATTCTAGTATAAGATCTCCACAAGCATAGCTTTATATGCTGTCAGCTTTTTTTGTTCTTTACAACAGGAAAATGCAGCATGTTATAATTTAATTAGTCTAAGTAAAAATATGTTAATGTTGCAAGTGTGAAGAGTGTATGAAATTAGTTCACATCAAAGAAACTAGGAAAGAGTGAGAAGTTTATGATGAGAGACCCATTAATTTATTACGTTAAAATTTTGAGTTGGATGTGAGAGTTCTTCACCTTCCGCTACAATTTTGTAAACTGTTCCCTGACCACCTTTGCCAAGAATCTTGCATTCATCAAAGTTGTTTGTGGCATTTTTTAATTCTTCAACAGTATAATTTGCAATTTGTTGTTGTAGGAGTAAGCCACCATTTTGTTGAAAGAATTGTTCCTTGAGTTTAACAAGCTTCCTTTTCTTCAGTCGAAAGATGCCGTGTGTAAACTTCTCTATACTTTCTACGCGACATGTCTTTGTAGTAGTGGGGTTCTAATTAATAACCATGATTAGAGAGTCATAACTCATGCATTATTTTTCACTCATATAACATGCATGTAATCATCGTACCATTTTCTGGACCGGAGATTTTGTTCATACCCAGTATCTCAGAGATAATAATTTGTTTTATGTTCTATATTTTATTCACAAAATAAAGTTTTAATTTTTGAAATAGAAATTAGTATGATATAAACATGCTATGCATATACAAAAAATTAGTCACTCATACAAAATATATATATTAAAATCAAAATACATATTGAGAATAAAACAATACATATATTTATATACAAACATACGGTGCTGTTTCTTTAATCACAAAAAGAACAATTATAATCAGTATCATCATGTATATCAAATGCAAAAGGCAAATACAAGAAGCTAAGTTACATAACCAATCATATGAAGATGCATTAGCATCAAGCTAAGGTTGAATAAACTAACGAGCAATGTTAGGGGCCAGCAATATTTGTGATTGGTAGCCATCAACTAGCCATCAATGATGATTTGATGGTGTGAGATTGGTGTGGGATTTCATCCAATGGCTCACCTTTTTCTGCTGGTTACATGCTGGCCAAAATGTAATAAAATTGCTGCTCCCTAGACTTTTCCTAAACTAATCATCAAATACAGAATCATCTTCCACCACCCAATGACATTGAAATCTGACCAATGCTACTATTAACATCTTCAACAATGCAAGTAGATACTGTTGATTTAAGCAACTCCTCTGTCTCTTCTGAATACAACTTCACACTTTCTCCTCTATGCTTCTCCTCAACTCTAAGTCCCTCAAGCTCCATTGCTACTTCTTTCATTGTAGGCCTTCTCTCACCCATCACTCTTAAACAACGTTTTGCAACACTAGCAAATTCAATTATTTGCTCAACCCTTGCCTCATTCATTACATGGTTGTCCACAATGTCAAGTAAATTCCCTCCTTTCATTGCAGAAATGAAGTACAATGCAAGGTTTCTATCATTCTCCGGCATTTCGAAAGAGAGCGCCTTTCGTCCTGTTAGTAACTCTACCAGAACAACTCCGAAACTATACACATCACTTTTCTCGGTTAGTTGACTTGTTTGGAAGTATTCAGGATCAAGATACCCTAATGTCCCCTGCACCAATGTGGTTAATTGTGTCTTATCAAGTGGAACAATTCTGGAAGCTCCGAAATCCGAAACCTTTGCTACAAGATCATGATCAAGAAGTATGTTAGTAGTTTTGACATCTCTGTGTATGATTGGAGGAGAAGTAACAGAATGCAAGTAAGCTAAAGCCCCAGCAGTTTCTGCTGCTATTCTCAATCTTGTTTTCCAAGAAAGTCTTAAGGAATGGTTATGACTATGAAGATGCTCAAAAATAGTACCATTGGGAATGAACTCATAAACAAGCAATGGAACTTGTGCATCTAAACAGCAACCCAAAAGTTTAACCACATTCTTATGGTTGATTTGGGAGAGCACAACAACCTCATTGATGAACTGTTCAATTTGACTTGGGTCACTGATCTTGGACCTTTTAATTGCTACAGTCTTGTTATCTGATAGTAGTCCTTCATAAACAGTTCCCTGACCCCCTTTACCAAGGATCTTGTTTTCATCAAAGTTGTTAGTGGCCTTGTTGAGTTCATCCACAGTGAAAACTTTAGCTGTTTCATCAGTTGATTCTCTTTGTCTAGCAATGAGTTGTTGTAACAATAGGCCACCATTTTGCTGGAAATAATGTTCTTTAAGTTTGATTAGTTTCTTTTCCTTCATTCTCCAATACACATAAAAACTCACCACAAGTAGTGCTATCACGCCTCCACTAATACCTACACAATAAGTGGAAACAGAGTCATTTTGCCATTTTTTATAACATGGATAAAATGTTTTCATAGTGTTCATGGATAAGAGTGTACTCACTCAATGCAATTATCAAAATGTTCTTTGCTCTAGAATTGGAACTGGAATTGGGTCGGCATTGTGTTCCATATTTTTTGCCATCTCCTATGTAACCTTTTGGACAGGAGCAGCTATAGCTACCAGGAACGTTGTGGCAAATTGCTTTACTGTAGCAATCGTTGGATTCCATGCATTCATTGACATCTAAGAAAACATTAAAATATGAATTTAATTTTACGGTAATGTTAGAAAGATAAAAAAACAGCTAAAATTTATCTTAATATTTACTAATTACTATGCTAATTAATAAATACTAAATAAGATAAATTCTAACTAATTTTAGCTAATTTTTTTTTATTACCAAATATTTTTAATTAATTTTATATACGTAATACCGAACAATTATGTTACGTAAACATAAACAATCAGCCATTAAATGAATCATTTATATAAAATATATATCAAAATATAAAATATGCATATAAAAAAGAGTTAAAAATAACACTATTATTCTTGCACATGTTCTTTTATTCAAATCAAAAGTGTGAATTTAACAAATGAAAAGACAAGTAAGAAAGAATGCAACATTACCTTGGCAACCATTAAGGACATAAGGATTTCCATTAAAACCAGCAGAGCAATTGCATAGATAACCATGTTCCTTTGCATTGACACATTCACTATTCTCAGCCTTACACGCAAAATCATGATTCTTGTTCTTCTTGGCTTGTTGGCAAGTCAGGTTTCCCACACTCCAATCCAGCACCGTTGGAAACGTGGCATGGTGGAACTTGGCAAGATCCGCGGAGGAGAACTTGTAGGCTCCGTCTTCCGCCACAAAAGAATAACTGCAGGGGTTGAAACTGCTGACATAGCTGTTGCTAGTGAAGGCACGAAGAGAAACATAAAACATGCTAGATAGCTCTTGCGCCGCCATGATCGGAATCTCGCAACAACCGACTCCCGTGCACGTCCCGTTGGTTGCATAGTCGGGCGTGTTGCACAATGCCAAGCACCCTGTGAAGTACTTCTTACCCTCTGAATCATATGCATTCACTGCTCCAATTGTGTTACAACCTATACAAAATTACAAATATTCGGTAACATACCACATTATTTATAACACCATAATATTTGAACCACTTTTTGTGCATAAGTTAATTTCTAAAAGAGCAATGTTAGGGCCAGCAATTTTTGTGTTTGATAGCCATCAAATAGCCATCAATAATGATTTAATAGTGTGAGATTAGTGTGAGATTTCATCCAATGACTCACATTTCTCTGCTAGTTATATGTTGACCAAAATTCAATAAAATTACTGGCCCTAAGCTTTTTCTTTCTAAAATATTCTTTTGACTTTGCTGGTGCATTGAAATAGTTTTAAAATTTAAATGACAGTATTTACTTATCTGATCAATAAAAGTAGATGTGAGGAATTTAAAATTTAGAATATAATATATTTTTATCAATTTTAAAGACTATTTTAACTTACACAATTAATGTTAAAATCAATTTGTCCGTAATTTAGTAAAAAATAAAATAAAAACTTATTTTATTTAATATTCATTAATTATTATAATAATTAATAAATATCAAAATAAGACGAATTTTAATTATTTTTTTATTATCAAATATTTCTGTTTAAAATTTAACTCCCTTTAGTCACTATACGTACTTACCAACAACAAAGAGCTTGTTTTGAGTGGGTGAAACGGTGAAATATGTGAGGTTGTGTTGCTGATTAGTTTGGTTGGTACCGTTGCGGGTGTAACAAAAACTGGCTACCGGAAAAGAAACCCGGAGTTGGCCGTTGAGGGAGATGCTCTGCACAGTTAAGTTAGTTTGCGGCAAGTATGGAGTGTTCTTCTTGCTCTTGCAATCAATCAGAAAAGAAGCGTCCAGCGAACAATCCTCCGTGGTGCCGAAAGGGAACGGAATACTAAGAGACCCACATTTTCTTTTGCATTCTTCTGCATTAGCTTCTTCCAAAAGGATCCCTACAACAAGTACTAGTAGAAGTAACAGCAGAAGAGAATGATGCTGCTTTGATGAGTGCACAGCCATGCATTCCATCATTTTGTTTTCAGATCGTTCATTACGGATTTCATTTATAAATACATAAAGAGATTGCAATAATATTTCTGTAAAGTATGTTTGACCGTTCATATCACACATGCTAGTTCTTGGTTCTTGGGAGTCTTACGTGTCTTTTTGCCAACTTGGTCACCAATTTGCCAATCATTCTTCAATATTTGATCACGGGGTGGTATTAAAAAATAAAATAAAATATTTTAATAGAGTATAATTTTTTTAATTATTTAATAAAATATAATTTTTTATTATTTTCTTTAATAATTAAACAAAAAATTGAAAAAATTCATTCCCAATTTTCAACTACTTATAAATGAATTGTGAGAACATATATAATTTTTATATCAATAATGCTAGAAAATCAAGATGGTTTCGGCAAAAAATCAATCAAATATCTCTGGGTGAATCTAAAACTTCTACATAGATGATGCTTATAGTAGGTATTAGGATTTTTTTTTCTTTGTAAATTGGATGATTTTGAATCTATTTTTTTATTTATCATGTTTTAGGTATTTGAAGAAAGAATGAGGGTATAAAGATAGAAGTTAATTCCGTAATTCACGTTGCAATGATACTAAACGTATTTTCTCCTAATTTAAATATGGTAAAATATTTAATAACTAATATTTTAAATTATAAATAAATAAAATTAATTACTATAGTTATAATTAATTAAATTATTCCATTCTTGACTGATTTAGAGTTCGTTCATATACTTTTCCTTTTTATATTCCACTTATTAATAATAAAATGACACAGGGAAACAAAGTTGATGTGCATTCACATTTCATATATAGAAAATTGAATAATCATGCACCATACTCTCACTTTCCTTTCCTTTTGTTGTTCGGTCGTTACCTTTTTGTCTTCTAATTTCAATATCTAAATAATTTCAAGCTAGCTGCGGTATATTATTGACTATGATTCTAGCTAGAGCCACCACTGACCTACTCTAAACAAAAATAAAATAAAAAATTAATTAAATTAAAACTAGAAAAAAAAAAAAAAAACATTGACTGATCTGACTGCATTATCCGAATTTGAATCTCAAGGCCTCAATTCATGAATGACACAAAAAGGCAGGCAAATTCCTTCATATTTTATTTTGGCACTGTTTTACTTCATTTTTGATAGAATATCGAATTAAATTTGTATTAAAATTTTAGTTTAAAGAGCAAATATAATTTTTTTAAAAAAAATAAACTCAATCCAAAAATTATTTAATATTTATGTCGAAATAAACCGTATTAAAATACTATGACAATTTATAAAAATAAATAAGAAAAGAAGTAAAACTTAGAAATAAAATATTTAAAAAAAATGAATAAAAATAAAATAACGTAAAGACATGAAAGCGAAACGAATGAAAAGTTGATAAATAAACGAAAACTTTAAATAAAACAGCAAATGAATTGAAGTCTAAAGGAAATTAAAATACTTGAAAAGAAAGAAAATGCAAATAAAATAAATTAAAAATAAAAGAAAAATAAAGGAAACAAATAGAAAGTGGATTTTAGACACTCATATATACTTGTATTTCATTAGTTTCTAGTATGACTGAAAATTTGTAGAATTTTGTGTAATAATGAAGTGTTTAGATTCAAGTTTTTAAATTCTTCTAAACTTTTCTTATTTATAGAGCATAAGAAGTAGACTATATAATACTTCTCTCTTGCCACGATTTAATTTCTTTTTTTTTTTTTTCAAGTTTTCACAATGGATGATCTTGCCTTAACTGCAAAGGACTTTGTTTTTTAAGATAGACATCCCATGTCTTTGCTTATACCTTAGTCTTCAAGTCCCACGTTCTATATTAGTGCTTCTAGATAAAACTACGTGTAATTATTAAACTTTGATTCAAATCTTTCTCGACTCAATTCATTTTATAATTGAAGTTCTATTTTCTTATGGTTAGGTCTTTACTCCGTCAAAATTTTAACCACGCATGATCAACTAATTTTATCCCAAATCTTTTTTACTCAATTCATGAGTTAGTCAACATCCAATTCTATCATAATTGAATTTCGTAACAAGTCAAAATTTAATAGATAGTAATATATTTCTTAAAAGAACGTTTCATGCACATTAGCCATTTATTTACCAAAATGATTAATTGAATTTTATCAAGAGAAACAATCCTTGATGAAGGTCCAGACAACTTTGGCAATGAGATGACGATTAGTTTCATATTGATAGTTTTCACATCTGATCTAACTCTAAGATTGTGTTTGAAAAAGAGACAAAAATTAGAAAAATAGAAACTGAGAGACATAAATTAAATTAAAAATTAAATTAAGTTTCTTGTGTTTGATTTAAAATAAATATAATTGAGTAGTAAATTTTTTAAAAGTTAAATAAGACTATTTTTGAAAAGAAATAAAAAAAATTCAGTCTCCATCTCTAAAAATTTCAGTTTTTTATATTTTCACTTTTTCTAGAAGTATTAAAAGGATTGAAATTGTAAATTGTATTTCGAAACTGAAATTTTAATTTTAATTTCTGATCACCAAATACAATACTCAGTTCTAATCTCTCAATCTCAATTTCAGTCTCCAAAAACGAACGTAGAATAGATATTACTACAATCATAGTTATTAAATCCAAACCGGATCGACCGACTTGATCGAAAATCCGGTAAACCAGACCTTTAATCGGTCTGGACTAACATTCAAACTGTACAAATAAACGAACCTGTCAAATTCAAAAAATCTTGTCAAAATTAGCTTGAACTGCGGATAAAATTGGCCTGAACCTGCCAGAACATAGAAAACTTTACAACCACTGGGCTAAGATGCTTTTCAATAAAATAGATGCCTTTTTATAAATATATTATAACTTATTAGACATCCTAATTAATAATTTTATCTTATTAACTCTTTTAGTCATACAAAATTTAAAATCTCTTTATCATTTTGTCTCTTTATTCTAATGAGTAGTTTTTATATTTAATTTAATTGAATATTTTATTTTATATTTTCCCACTTAAATTAATTATTTTTTATTTTACATCATTATTAAAAAAATATCAAATGTTGTTAAATATCTCTAAATTAAAAAGATAAATAAAAATATTTTTATTAATCATATCATATTTTTATTATTGATAATTATATAATAGAGTAAAGGACATTTTCATCCCTGATGTTTTTTTTGTGGACATTTTCGTCCTCAAGCAATGGAAAATACATTAAAGCCCCTGACCCTTGAAAAACGTGGACATTTATGTCCTTCCGTTGAATGCAGCCGTTTGCACTGGACGGAAAAGGCTGAACTAGTAGAGGTGGCAATAAAGTGGCACGTAACGGAGGCCAGGTGGCATGGAGCTTTTCGTAATAGGACATATAAGTCCCTGGAAACAAAATTGACGCCGTTTTGTCTCCTCCTCTCCAAACGCAATTGAATCCCTATATACAATACCTAGAAGACCCACACTTGAGTGAGAGAATTACAGAAAACCCTAAGCCAAAGACGATCAAATTCCTTCGTCTCTGTTTCTCCCTCCAAAAAATACAACACGTAGAAGAGCAAAAGGCCAGGGGTTGAAGTTGGTGGCAGAAGCTGAGGAGAAGCTTGGTCTGAGGTCGTGGCTGGTGTCTTCGGCACAAGGTAAGATTGCGATGCTTAGCTAGGAAGGCAATGTCTTTGCATGTTTACAGTGTAAGAAAGAATGTGAAAAAGTGGTGTATTGCATCCTGTGGAGGATTAGGGGGAGGAATTGTGTTCGGGCAATGTAGTTTCATTCATATATTGTGTTGTTTCCTATTTTTAATCCTAGTTATGCACTGGTTAATTTCAGATGGTTGATGTGTTTGTGGTTCCGGTCTTTCATTATGGAGGAAATTTCGTAAGAGGAGTTGGTGGAAAAATGGTTTATCAGAATGGAAAGGAGGAGAGGTTCCCTGAGATGGACCTAGACTTTGTTAATTTCGGAGACTTGGTGACACTATTTAAGGGTTTGGGCTACCAGCCATACAAGACAGTATACTAGTATGATCCATCAAGCATTGACTTTGAATCCGGGATAAACATATTGACTGGGGATTCAGGGATCAACTCAATGCGAGAGAATCTAATGAAGCACCCAGGGCAAGGTGAGTTCCATATATACTTTGACCATCCTGTCGATGAGCCGGAGGTTGTTGAAGAAGCTGTCCAGGACAGAGATACTGCAGGGGAAGTGGATGAAACTGCAGAGGAACTGAATTCTTCCTCTTCATCTGATGACGGGTACGAAAGCACGGAGGACATCTTGTACAAACCTCCACCGGCTGGAATTGAGAGTGATAGTAGTGAGAGTGACAGCAATGGTGGGTCACTGCTGGGAAGAGGAAAAGAGGTGTCAAGGGTAAGAAGAAGGTCCTTACGTCGAAGAAGAAGGTTGTTACTCCAAGGAAGAAGGTAGTTACACCGAAGAAGCAAGGGAAGAAGAAAAGACAATTTGGCACAAGGGTTAATGAAAGAGGAGAAGGCAGTGGGAATGAGACTGATGCACGTGGTGAAGCAGGGGATTAAGGACCTGATGTCAAGCCAGATTATGCAGCCGGGGTGAGTTTTATGTCAGTGAGCTCCCCACGGAGGTGGAGGAGATCATGTTTGAGTATGACTCTAAAGACTTACATACTCCCATATCATCTGATGATGAAGGCAGAGGTGAAAAGTTTTCAGAGTTTGATGATGAGTATGCTCATGGTGAGGGCAGGTTTGAGCTAGGAACTAGGTTTGCCACTGTGGACAGGTTCAAGGAGGTAGTTAAAGATTCTTTCATTGCTGAGGGTCGGGAAGTGAAATGGATAAAAAATGACAAAGAGAGAGTGAGAGTGGGGTGTGGGGATAAGGAGTGTCCTTACTTGGTGCACTTGTCATACAACAAAAGCCTGCAGTGTTATCAAGTCAAGACTTACCATCCAGAACACACTTGTGCGAGGGATTTGGGCAGCAACGCTGCTGATCAACACTGGCTAAGTAAGAAGATTGAAAAATGGATGTCAATGAACGAAAAAGGTTTGAGGTATCTCGCAAAGCAACCAAGGTGGATGTGGACCTCATTAGGCACACTTGCTCATGCAATCGATGGCAACTGACTGGTAACTCCTGTACAATACTTGGTTCAGTTTCTTTGTTATTTTGATTTGAATCCCTTTTACTGTTATTTTTGTTATATTACTCACCTTCGCTGCATTAACTCAAGCATGCCCTGTTTACATGTATTTGCTGCCATTAGGAAGAGACATGACACACCTCAAGACTATGTTCACCCTTGGCTATGCATGAAGTCCATCAAGAGAACGTATGCATACTGTATTAAGCCTGTTCCAAGTCCTGAATTTTGGGTAGGAACTGAGTTCTCGAAGCCAGAACCACCTATTATCAAAAGTCCAATTGGACGGCCAAAGGTTCATAATAGGCAAAAAGATCCAGCTGAGCCACTCATGCAAGAAGGAAAACTGAAGAGGTCATTCATTGTATCCTGCAGCAAGTGTAGCGAGAAGGGCCACAACTAAAAAACATGTAAGGGAGCCCCTTCCAACCCAAAATAGAAGCCGAAGACAAGGCACCCTAGGAAGAAAGCAGCTACCACCTCCCAGTCACTGATTGTGCTTCCACTGTCACAATCTGCTCCAGGTTCAGAGGTAAGAACCATACGGTAGAATCTTATATTATAGGGACTATTTTGCATTAGTACAATTATGGTTAGGGATTAATCTGTCTTAGTATGGAAATAATGAAGGACTAATCTGTCTTATTACTGCTATGACTAGGGACTATTCTGTATTAGTGCTATTATGCTTAGGGACTAATCTGTCTTAATAGTACTATTCTGTTCACATCTTACATGCATATTTTCAGGATGCATCTAGCAGCCAACCAGGCAGCTCCCCAAACCCCACTGTTGTGGAATCACCTGCCCCGTGCAATCCACTTATGCCACCAGCTCCAACAATGGTGACAAGATCCACACTTGTCATTTCACCTCCAGGGCCAACAACTACTCAAACTAGGCCACCAGCCCCAACTATAGGCCGTCCATTTAAACCTCCAGGGAAAGCCAATGACACAGCTCGCCCATAACAATCCAGGTTCAGACCAAAGCAAAAGATCTTTAGGCCGCCGACTCCAATCGCTGCCTCCACAATCCATCCTAATACACAAGAGCCAACTCCATCTACCATCCCATCTGCAGCTCCGAATCAAGAAGCTCCACCCCCAAATTTGCCAACTTCTCCAAAAATAAACAACTCGAAAGAGTGAAGACTACTGTCATTAAGTGCTTTTTGTGATAACTTTTTGTCTATGTAATGGTTGTTGAACGCCCTTTGTCTATGTAATGTTTTTTGAACACCCTTTGTCTATGTAATGGTTTTTGAACACCCTTTGTGAAGATTAATTCTTTTTGAACACCCTTTGTGGGTCAGATGAACATGGATGTTAACTAAACCAGTTTTTTATCACTAATGCAATGGTATGTTATTTATTAGGGAAACAACTTTAATTTCGTCCACACCTTACACAACACGTACAGGGCAATGCAATCAATCATATAAATGACACTGAATTTT
The DNA here is from genome assembly GCF_014773155.1 of Arachis stenosperma. Classification (NCBI taxonomy): domain Eukaryota; kingdom Viridiplantae; phylum Streptophyta; class Magnoliopsida; order Fabales; family Fabaceae; genus Arachis; species Arachis stenosperma. The sequence goes on from NC_080384.1 coordinate 11,915,244, forward strand.
GATAATTGCTGCAACAATACAACACACTTTTTTATTCCTTTATCAACTCTTACAACTTAGAACAGCAAAAATAAACACAATAACAATGACACAGATACACCATCTTATTGGCTTTCTTTTTATCTCTAGAGCTAATATCCTCTTCTCCAAGCAGCTGATCCTCATTTCCATGTCCTGCTGCCTGTGATAATCTTCTACATCGACAATTTCCTTCTCTTCCATATACTTTGTTTCTGTCAATCCAAGTCTAACAACGTGCTCATCAAGTCACAAAAAAATTTGCAATAGGGTTGTCTTGCCTGCAGCATGTCAACCCACATAATTCAAGAACTAAAAACTAGTAACCCTAACACATCTTCAACCACACTTGGATTACATTTCGTTACCATACCTTGTAAAAAGGACAGCCCAGAAACAATCTGTCTGGATTGTTTCGCGTCTTTGACATGAAAAGGACTGCGTTTTCTCCACAGAAGCACTTTGGTGAGACGCCATGTTTGCCGTCCTTCTCCTTAGGATGCGTGCTCGAGCTGACCTGACCTCCACCTCTTTTCCAGCTTGATGATACCCCTTCAGATGCCATGGAAGGAAGAACTTCCTTTCTGCCCCCACTCCCCACAACACCCACATCACTGTTTATGTGCAGACGAGAGATTAGAGAAGACGAATTTGAAAGATTGGGGGAGGAGATGAAACGACATTGTTTTCATCTCCAGGGACTTATATGTCCTGTTACGAAAAGTTCCATGCCACTTGGCCTCCGTTACATGCCACCTCATCGCCACCTCTGCCAGCTCAGCCTTTTCCGTCCAGTGCAAACGGCTGCATTTAATGGAAGGACATAAATATCTACGTTTTTCAGGGGTCAGGGGCTTTAATGTATTTTCCGTTGCTTGAGGACGAAAATGTCCATGAAAAAAAAGGTCAGGGACAAAAATGTCCTTTACTCTATATAATATTTATTAATATTAACTCTTTTTCAACATATATTTGATTAATATAATTAATTAATAAATTATTAAAATATTAAATTAAGTTAATTTAGTTCAGAAGAAATTAAATTTTATATAATTATTTAATTATAATCAAGTCAACTGGTTCAATCTGTGACTCATTGGTTGAATCAGTGATTCGGTAATCCAATAGTCTGATCGGATTGTATATCGGTTAAAAATGGCAACAGGTTCCCACGGAGGCAGGGACATGCCCCGCCTCCAATATCTGTCTCTGTCCCCGCGACTGGTAACGAAGACCTTATATCCGCCAGGGACCTGGGTCTCTGCAGATAACCGCGAATTTTTAAAAAAACTAATAAAAATTGAAAAAAAATGAAAGTATTCTCAATCATAACGTTATTAGTACTGCAATTATCAATAGTCAAAGTGGATACCTTCCTATCAAGATTTCAATTCATCAAACAATCCACAAGAACCTCTGAAAGTACCTTAGCCGTGTGGGAACCGGCACATATATAAACCTATAATGATAATTTGGTACAAAAAAGAATATTAGAAGTATTCCAATTATAAACATTTCACAAATTGCAAAAACAAAATTAAATATTTAATATTATTACCTCACAAGACGGCTTTGCAATTTCCAAGAATCATCAATATAATGAGTCGTGATAGCCATATAACATTTGTTTTAGTTGCTTGCTGTCCACATATTAGTCGTAATTGCAACTCGTCTTTTATTTCGCTCAAGGACATTCATTGTCTTAGATCTCTTATCATTGTAGAGCTTCAAGATGCCACTCTTCAAAGTGTTGCGAGTAATCACCTTAAAGAGAGATTACAAAGCATTGCAAAATCGTCGAAAGCCAATGTGATCCTTAATAGATAGCGGATACTCGTGAAGATAAACCATGATAGATAACTCTTTCCTTGCATTTTCTTGGTCAAATGTATATGCACCAACCACAACTGTTTCTCCACTAGTTGTTGGAGTTGTCTTCATCATACATTGTCTTATATCTCTAGTGGTGCAAAGTTTGCACATTTTGAAGTGATCATGCAAGTGCGAAATTCCTTTTTTTGATCACCAAGTAGCATCGATTTGCAATAATTGCATTCAACCTTCAATTTTTTCTTGATTTCGACAATTTTGAAGTGATTCCACACTTCAGAGGTTAACTTCCTCTTTCGAACACCACTTGTAGACGTTGTTGTTCCTTCATTGGTAGTTGTCGTATCGGTTGGGGGTTCTTGAGGTTGAGATTGACGAGTCTCTTAAGTAGTTTGAACATTAGTGGCTATAGGTTCTTCCGATTGAGTACTTTTCTCAAGAGTATTACTCAATGCATCAGAAAAAGGCATTCTCTAAAATCACATAAACACATAAATTTCAGAATAAACATAAACATAAATTTCAAAATCAGCATCAGAATTATAAATCATAACAAATGCTTCAAAATAGAAATAAATAATGAAAATTTCATAATCATAGAAACCAGAATCAACTATTTAACATCATAAATTCAAAATCAAAGTAAAATAATAAGAATTTCAGAATCATAGAAACTAGAATCAATAATTTAGCATTAGAAATATAATTATACTTAACCTAACTCAAAAAAATTATAATAAATCCTTCAAAATCAAAGTAAATAATAAAAATTTTAGAATCATCGGAATCAGAATCAACAATTCAACATCAGAAATATAAATTATAACAAATGCTTCAAAATCAAAATAAATAATGAAAATTTCATAATCATAGAAAACCAGAATCAACAATTCAGCATCAGAAATTCAAAATCAAAGTAAATAATGAAAATTTCAGAATGATAAAAATTAAAATAAACCATTCAACATTAGAAATATAAATTATACTTAACCTAAATCACAGAAATTATAACAAATCCTTCAAAATCAAAGCAAACAATAAAGATTTCAGAGTTTTGTGACTTACCCGACGGAGAAGAGGCGACGGCCGGCGAAGAGGCAATGACTGTCGAAGGTGTGACGACCGGTGAAGAGGCGACGACGAGAAGACGCGACGATGGCGAACACGAGAAGACGCGACGAGACGACGCAGACGAACACGCGACCACGAGAAAACGCGATGATGGCGATTGGCGAAGATGTCGGACTCCTTGGTGCAGTGCGCTGGTGTGCGTGACGTGACGATGACTTGACTGAGATCCACAGTGTGTGAGAGACTGGGAGGTGGCGGTGAGGGAGAGGGACTGAGGGGGTGCGAGGTGGCCATCCGTGCATGGTTCAGCCGCTCTGAGAGGAAGAGGACAGGGCGAGTCAGCAAGAGGATGGGGTTTGAGACTTCAGAGTTCAGACTTGATGAGGGATTTAGAGTTTGTGAATTGTGATGGTAATGGCTAGAATTTTCCACCTCTCCTTATATATATATATAAAGGGGTATTTTAATCTTTTTACATAAACGGGTCTCCACGGGGTGGGGACCTCTATCCCTGCCCCATCCCGTTTATTATACGGGGCCCTGTCCCCTGTTCCCGAAAATAGAAAACCTTCTTTGTATTCGTCTCTGGCGGACCAGATACGCACCCCAGTGGAAGTTTTTGCCATCTCTATTACCAGTTTGGTTCTAATAATTATGGCTACAATTCTGCTGTCTGTTAATAGCCTATAACACGAGTCCTACGGTCTTTTTTTTTTTTTTTCTTTTGGTCGATAAGTCCTATAGTCTTAACCTTTGTCCATAAAAATTCACGTTTTCGTTTTTGTCTAGAAATACGCTATTGACTTTGATTAGGCCTTGTGGACAAATGAGTAACAATAGTACTTTTCTGGTGTCTTTGGGAATGAACACAGTCTTAGGCCCAAGAAGTAAAAAATAAGGATTTCCCTGCTTCTTCCCTTTTGAGCACATAACAGAGTAAGCTGGCCTTTTTAAATTAACAAAACTGACCCCCAAAAAAAAAAGAAAAAATTGACGTTATATTCTTTTTCTCCTCATGCATAATCCACCTATAGTACATGGACTACATGGTCATTCTCTACCATTCATAAGGGTGCATTTTGTTTGTAGAACAGAACATAAAACATTGACATAGAGTTAGAGACACTAAAAGTTTATATCTGTGAATTGTATTTGGCAATCATATACAGGATATCAAAATAAAAGTTTCGTATTATGTTTAGATTGACAAGAATAAAACTAAAATATAATGTAAAAGATGTTTTTATTCTTTTAAAGATTAAAAGGATCATACAATAAGAAGAAGATTTATCAACTGTCAATTAAGTTGTTAATATGATATCCACCATAAGTATATGTATGTGTTTATTTTGATGATGCTAGCAATTTTTTTTCCTTTTTGATGTTTATGATATGTTCAATGAACGTGTTTGTTACCTTGATGCTCACGTTCCATTTTGTGAGACTTTTGTGAGTTTGTTATTCCTCATCAAAAAAAAAAAAAAAAAACAAAAACAAAAACAAAAAGAAAAAAGACACCTCTAAACAAGGAGAACACAATTGATGAAGGCCTCTTTTAGGTTTTGTTTTATACTCTCTTACTCCTTTAAAATCCAAAATATTAAAGATGTAATTAAAATGCAAACATGTTTCATGAAAAATAAGCCTTAGAAAACGTGAACATTGGGTTAGGAATGAAGGAACATTCTTTGAATAAGAAGTTTTTGAGTTAAACAAGGTCATGGAAAATGAACCCATGAAATATGATTGGGTTTTTTTTTTTTTTTTTTACTGGGTTGAAAAAGTAGTGGTTGTCTTCACGGGGATGAATAGTTTCTCTTGCATATGAAGAGAGGCAGAGTTTTCGGAATTAGGGTTAAGTAATACCGAGAATAGAAAAGACAGTTATGGAATAATGAAAATGTAACTGGATAAAAGTGAAAAAAAATTTCTTAAAATTAAACTGTGTCTATCATAGTTGTCAGAATTGAATTGATGGTCGAATCGGTCAGATTATTAGATCACTAGATTACTAATTTAATCGATAAGTTATTGATCGAACCAATTAATCCGGTATAATTAAATAATTATATAAAATTTAATCTTTTTTATTATAAGTACTTTTATTTTGTTTTTATAAAAATAATTATTATTTTTAAATTTTAATATTTTATTAATTAGTTCACATTTATTGTATTATTATATTATTATATACTACAAATATTTATTGAAAAAATAATATTAATAGATATTATTCATACTCTAACCCAAAATAAAGCTATACCCAAAAGGAATAAAGCCCACCCAACAAAGGTGGCCTCATCTACTCCTACCCGACCTCATAGAAGTCGAACACAACGGAGGAAATTCAATTTTATTTATTTGAATAAGTAACTAACTCATAAGATATCTCATATCCATCTAGAAAAAAGATCTAAACAACTTTTCTAGAAAAGAAAAAACGGCTACCACTATCTAAGGTGAAACTACTCTAAAAGGTGGTTATCTTTTATACTATAAATACAATGAGACCCTCAGGTATATTCAAGACCCAATCTACTGAAAACCTGCCTAAAACCTTTGCTAACTTAAGTATCAGAGTCTCTTGCAAGTACCACCCCCACCTCCTCACAAAGAACTCGGATGGCGACACCTCGACACTAGCACAAGTCGGACGCTGCCTCATAAGGAGTTTGGACCTCACGTTCAGGTCCAAATCACCGTTTCAGGTAACCCTCGGAACAAATATCATATAATCATGAAAAGAAAAAATAAATTGTGATTAATAATTTTTTATTTATCTTTTTAATTTGTATATATTTAATAAAATTTATAGTTAAATAAAATATAATTGATTTAAAAATGAGTGAGTTTAAAATTAAAATAAATTGAATATAAGTAAAATAAAAGATTGCTATATGTATTATATTTTGTATATATATTAATAAGAAACATTGTAGTTTGGCGGTATGAGCATTCGTATGCATCCTTGAGGTAAGAGTTTCAACCACGTGTAATACATTTTGCAAAATTTTCTAAAATTACAAGTCTTGATATTTGGCAGCACTGGAGCATATGAAACACTTGCAGAATGCTGATGCGCCGTAAGTTCGCCTTCAACTACGACCGAGCAGTTCGGTCAGACCAATCTTTATCAGATTTGACCGGTTCACTCTAGATTTGACCGGTTCGTGCCGATTTTTTACCTTAAACAGTCCTAACCTTAGATCAGATCGATATAAAATTTGGTTCACCAGTTTTTCGGTTGAATCGATTGGTTGGTCCAATTATAACAACTATGGTGTCTATCATGCAAAATCCATGTCTAAAAATATTTTTCTTGAAAAAGTAGTCATGAAAATAAGAAAAATTGTGCTAGAGATAATAAAAGTCTAGTGTCTATATCTCCATTTTCATACATATATAGTGTCAACTTTATATAAAGTTAATTGCACCTGAATTTCTACCTGAGAATAAATACAGTTAAGATTTTCGCGGAGATAGAGTTAAGCCCATGGTTCTGAGATTGAAGAGTTGCACTCATTTAATTCCTAACTTTTCAGTTGCTACAATTTAGTTCCTCAAGTTTAAATAAGTGCATCAATGTAGTCTCAGATTCAAATAATTATTATATTAGTACATTTTTTTTTAAATTTGAGAGACCAAATTATAACAATTGAAAAGTTAAAGGCTAAATTAGTATAATTTACTAATTTCAAGGATTAAAGTAGGGCTTAACTCGCAGAAATAGAATTATAAATTGGAGATGTTCCAAAGATAAGAAAATTAAGTGGTTGAATAACTTTCATAAAAAAATGTTCTTGCGCCAATAGCCTCAAGAACAGCAGCACAAAATCCTAATTTAATTTTTTCCAAATCAAATACTCACTCAAATTTTTATTTTCTTTTAATTTTATTTTTTTCTTAAATATTCATAACTTTTATTTTGATCCAAAAAAATTCATATTTATCGTGTATGGTTATAAAATTTACTATTACTAGACTATTCAAAATAAAGTCAAATTGTGCCAAACTCTCTGTATGTCAGTCATGGATTGGTGCACGAAGTGCAATCATTGTAGCTACCAAACTTTAAAGGGTCCATCTAGTGTAAAGATGCATCTTCATACAGATTTACAGATTTTTGTCTTTATTGAATCTGCTGTGGACACGTGTTGTTTCTGTATGGCTGAAAGCAGGTAGCTCTCAGGAAGCTGGGGAGGCTCATTGGAGGGCTGGGTGAGCCGCTGGATAGCGCGATTCAGAATGGGGTTCTCGTTGTAGAGGGTCCTGATAATTGGATTTTTGACGGTTTAGAATTTCACTAATGAAATCTCGTTGTAAAGTATAGTTTCTAAACCAACAATAACCCTTTCATACAAAAAGTTGTTTGTCACAAGTACAAACCCCTAAATTTATAAACCGAAGTATTGGACCTCGGGTCGTTCTCCCTAGGAATTACAATAAAGTGTCTTGTTATTGGTTATGAGTTATTCTGGGGTTTTGGATAAGAAGCATGAAAAGTAAATGACAATGAAAATAAACTAACAACTATAAAAAGCTCTTGGCAAGCTATAAAGATTAGAAGTCTTATCCTAGTTATCCTTCTCAATTGTGATGAGAATTGTTCATTGCTACCACTTAGTTAACCTCTAACCATGGGGGAAAGTCAAGTGGATGAATCAATTTGATTCCTCAAGTCCTAATCAACTCCTAGAGGAATGACTAGCTTTAGAGGCATTCAAATCAATTAGCAACTTCTAATTATCAATCAACAAAGGGATTAGATAACTCAAGAGTCACTAATTACTCTACCTAGGCCAAGAGGAACAAAACCTACACTAAAACCCAACCAAACATTTCATCAAACACTCAGAAGGCATAAAAGGAAAGCATAGTAAATCAACAACAAGAATGAAATCTAGCAACAATTATTGCAAAGAATTAACAACAACAATCAAGGAAATCACAAGTGTCATGAATTAGCTCAAATTGCATTATTGAAAGAAAACAAAGGAACAACAATCTATCCAAAACAAAATGAAGAATTACAATTATTAAAGTACATAGCTAGAAAGAGGAAGAGGGGAAGATTAAGACTTGATGAAGGAGAAGTGAATTGAGGCATGAATTAAACCTAGATCTAAGAAGAGAGATTAATCTAACCCTAATCCTAATTCTAGAGAGAAGTGAGAGCTTCTCTCCCTAAACTAACTCTAAAACTAATCCTAATTATGCTATATGCTAGATTCCTTTTGCCTTCCCCTCAATCCTTGATCCTTTTATTCCTTTCTCTCAGTAATTGGCGCCAAAATGGGTTCAGAAATCCTCTCAAATCGCCAGGCACGTGTTGCTTTAATGAAGTCATGTGCGAGCTTCGACGCGTGCGCGCACAGTACGCGTGCGCGCACGGTACGCGTGCGCGTCCCTGGCCGATTCTGCAATGTGCGCGCGAGCGCCTTGTGCGCGTGCGCGTGCTTGGGCGAGATTAATTCTTTGGCTTTTGTGCTTCTCTCCACTTGCATGCTTTCTTCCTTGCTCCCTTGATCCATGTCTAGTCTATTTCAACCTGAAATTACTAGCAAACACATCAAGGCATCTTATGGAATCAAAGAGGAATTAGAATTCATCAAAATAAGGCTTAGAAAGCATGTTTTTACACTTAAGCACAAATACCGGAGAGATTACAAAACCATACCAATTCATAGGTTAAATGCGAGAAAAGGTCATCAAAATACTCTAAATTCAATATAAGATAAACCCTAAAAATGGGGTTTATCAGGTCCCGTTAGTGCCGTTGTTGGGGCTTCAGGTTTGTTCCCAAAAAGAGTGGGTGTAACCCAGGTATTATGTTTCTGTGGGTTAGTCTTCTCCTTTCATCCAAAAAAATCCTATCAGCGTTCACCTAGACAGCCATTGCGGGTTTCATGACTCTCACTGTCTCTGGCGCTTGGCTTCTTCGTCTGTTCTGGCTACTCCCTCTGGGTCGACGACCTCTCCACGGACGCCATTCTCCAGAGCATGCGTCATAGCCGGGCAGCGGTGGTGCTCACAAACGCCATGCTAGTCAGGTGCGCTTGTCCTGTAGTCAGTGTTGCTGCTCGTCCTCCGCCGTGCTTGTCAGTCGAAGGTAGGAGTTGCTCTGCCCAGTGAATGATCATCTTTGAGTGCCAGTCTCGAAAGGTGTTCAGGTTAGGTCAAGTATAATTATTGCGTTTGAAACTTGTATTGTGAATTTCTAGATTCTGGTATTGGCTTCGAGGTGGAAATTTGAAATGCCGCTGACGTTGTGGATAAAGGATTAGGAATCCATGGTTTGAGCCCGGTTGGAGCTTGTGTAGTTGGTAAAAGACTAAGTTAAATTAGATCAATGTTTGCATTCGACGAACTCCTGTATGAACAAATTGGTAGATTCTTTAGACATGTTTTAGTTAAAAGTTAGTAAGTTCAATATATTGTGGGTTTGGAAAATTTTTTAATGTAATGGGTACTACCAGCAATCTAGGCAAGATAATGTATACATGGGTGTTAAGAGGTCACTTCTTGTTACCGCCCCATAGGTAATTGTCATGTTTTAATAAGAACTTTGATGGCTCAGATTTCCTCCATGGTGATTTTGTTAAACTGCTATTTGGATGTACCCTTAATGTAAAGAAGTTTATTTTTTCAAAATGGAATGTCGTTTCCTTGTTTGCGTCTAAATATGGGTGCTGTTGTGAAATTAAGGACTTGTAGCACTCTACTAAGCATGGGCACCTTCATAGAGACTAGACACATAGACATGGTAATTTAAATGTTTCGTTTCGTAGTGGGAAAGCAACGAGTATATCATGAAAAGAAGGTTGTAACTGATTTCTAATTAGATTTTGATATGTTTTTGATATTATAAGACCCGTTGTTGTTTTTTGGTTTTTTAATTCCTAGCAATAAAATTTGGAAAGGGTTTTTATTCTTTTGGCTACAATTCTGCTGGAAACTTATTGAACTTATGGTGCTGTGTAGGTTCTTAGTTTGTTTTTAAGTTATTTAAGATACGCTAAAGTTGGTGAGCTATGTTTAGACACTTATAATGCAGTGGTTTCGCCTTATTTGTGGTGTAAGATATAGTCCCTTTTTGATAGCTGTGGTTGATGTTTTGACTGTGTCAATGGCGTGGTTATGAGCATCATTTGTCTATTTTATATGTGATTAGGCTAGAAGGTTGCCCACTTGTTGGCAATGGATTTCCGGCGTTCGTTTAACAATGAGGGTGAAGACTCGATTAGGAGTGCCTCCGATGATAGTTGCAGACATTATTGTGCGAGTGATGATGAATACAATGACGACGAATACCTTGAGTGCAATGAGGGACGCGAAAGCGGGGAAAAAGGTGTAGGGGTTACCGTTGATCGTAATGGGTCGGGTGATGCAGGTGATGCGGCAGAGGGTGGTCTCTGTTGGCCAGTCGGTGCGAATAACTTCTTGGAAAAAGAGTTTGCGACAGAGGAGGATGCTTATGCTGCCTACAAGGAATTTGCTAAATTAAGAGGTTTTGGAGTTCGGAAGGGAGATGTAGCTCGTGTGAATATGGTGTTGATTAGGAGAGATTTTTTCTGCCATCGACAAGGTACAAGACATCATAAGCACTATGACTTTTCTGAGCGAGTAAGGGAGGAGAGGTTGGAGAGTTGCACGGACTGTAAGGCAAAGTTGAAGATTTACTATGATATGCAGGATAATGTGTGGAGGGTCAGGATCATCATGGACGAACACAACCACGAACTTACCCCAACAGTGTTCGCACATCTCTTTCCTAGTCATCGGAAGATGAGTGATGGTGACAAGGCACAGGTGGCATGCTCCAATTTACAAAACGAGATCTGTATAATTATGTGCACATGCAAAAGGTTGCGCGAATATGCAATGGCGACGCCGCGACGACTATCAGTTACTTAGAGGAAAAGGCAAATGCTGACATGAGGACGGTGGCCCAATACACACAGACCCCGGACAATCGTTTGGGTAGCCTAATTTGGGCTGACGATGAGATGATATTGGATTATCAGCTATTTGGTGATGTCTTGGCTTTTGATTCGACGTACCGATCTAACAAGTACAAGAAACCACCGGTGGTTTTCTCCGGATCAAATCACCACAAACAGACATCAATATTTAGGTTCGCATTGCTGGATGATGAAGAGGTCCACACTTATAGGTGGGTGTTGCTGAACCTGCTCGATGTTTGGGGCAAAAAAAGCCGTTTGTAGTGGTGATCGACGGGGACAAGGCAATGCGCACTGCAATTGCAGAGGTGATGCCGACGATGACACATAGACTTTGTGGTTGGCACTTGAGAAGAATTGCATCCAACGGGTGAAAGAAGCAGAATTTTGCAAGGTGTTTAGGAAAGCCATTTATGCAAACTTTGAAATCAATGACTTTGAGGAGTACTAGAAGGCTTCCGTTGAGTCGCTTGGCCTACATGATAACAATTGGGTTAAGTCGAGGTATGAATCTAGAGAAAGTTAGGCAATGGCGTACCTTAGGGGAACCTTTTGTGTCGGGATACAAGACGACTTCAAGATGTGAAAGGGATCAATGCTTTCATTAAGGGCTTATTTAAATCAATTGATAGCATTTTGGAACTTGTGCATAGTTTAGATTGAGTTGTGAAGGACAATTGAAACAATGAAGTAACAGCCCAATTCTACTCCACGTATTATAGTCTGTTGCTGACCACTGGCCTTGATTCACTCGAGCGGTTTGCATCGAAGGTGTATACAAGAGCAGTGTTTAGAGAAGCGAAGAAACAAATTAAGGCTGTGGCTACTTTATTGTTTCGGGGCAAGGACAGCATCAGCACGACAACTGTGTACACATTCTCGTGAATGGGAAAACCTAATAGAACACACAAGGTATTGTTTGACTTGGACGAGGGAAAAATAGAGTGTGAGTATTCGATGTGGAACATTGAGGGGATTCCCTGTAGTCATATCGACCGTGCGATGAAGTACGAGGGTTTGGAAGAAATACCGCCTGGTTTTATTTTGAAAAGATTGTGCAAGAATGCAAAGGATTGTAGATTGACACTTGTTGATAGTAAAGACGGCCCTGAAGGCCGTTTGCTTCTATATGCTGCCATATGTGGGGTAATGAGTTTAGTTGCACAACCTGGGGCTGCAGATGCTGCCGAGTTTGTTGTGGCTAGGGATGGGATTGCCAGTCTCACCGAAGCGCTTCAGCGGAGATTCCTTGAGAGGGTTGGGAGCAAACTTGGTCTATCGCTGTTGTCCGGGATCAATGACCCCGTCGTATCAAAGATAAAGGGGGCACCGAGGAAGGGAAAGGAGTCCGAACCAATTAGTCAGGGTGAGAAGGTGCCAAAGAGAGGACGTTGTACCAACTGTGGGGTTGCTGGTCACACGAAGAGGACTTGCACGTGGCACCGAGAAGAGGGTGTTGCAGGGACTGATGGTGCAGGCGGTCCAAGTTACATGGAGCATGGTTCTCATGATGCAGTTGCCCCTTCCGCAATGCCACAGACCCGTCATTGTCACACAAACGAGGTAAGAAAGCGGTTTCATGTAGATTCGAAACAAGAGGGTAACGTTGTTTGATTAATTGCCGGAATGTGACGCCTAAAAACAAAGGATTCATTGCACAGGTAAAAATAATATTTGATATGATATGGCTATGTCAATTGGAAGAGTATAAATGTCGGATATAAAGAAATCTGACTTTTCAACTACCTTAAAATGTTAGGTGATTTTGGTAGAAAAGAATTCAACATAGTTAGTATAGTTTTTGCATAGTGTTGCTGCTTTTCGTTCTTTGAGTCCCGTGTTACCTCTTGCTGACCTTAGCATACCGTTTGTAATTCATACACCAGCTATTTTTGCATTACAATATTTGAGTCGTGTTGATTTGTAGATTCTGCAATGTTACAGTTAGGTAAATAAAACAATTGTTACTGTGCAAAAAATCGTCGTTGTATTTGTATGCATAAGCCTCTCGAGATTAAGCTACCTTGAGTGTGCACTTTATAGTCGGCAGTAACCAAAATAGCAGGTTACATAGGATGTTTCTTGATGCTTATATAACATGACATGAATCGTTGAAAATATTAAATGCAGTGTTAGAACAATTACTTGGGCGTACATAACATGACCCAAAATTCTTGAGAATTGATCATGTATGTAAAAATGTTATGCTTGATTAGGAGGGAATGCAATCGGAGAGCGGCAACCCTGGTGACACTCCCCCAGCGCGTGCAGATGGGACGACTTCGTCTATCACTCACGGGTGTAGCAGTCCATTTTCCCGCAACCCCATCGGTGTTGGGGGTGCGGGCGCTAACTTCTTCCTCGGCGGGCAACATATAGAGCAATTTTATACCACTCAAAGTTGCTCGGGGCACATAGGTCAGCTGTCTGCATAGGCTGCTAGCCCCAGTTTAGGGAACCCCAATGCGTGGACAAATGAGGATTTGTTTGAGAGGTGGCTGACACAGGTACAGTTCGGAGAACCCGGTTAGGATACTGCTTATTATGTGCTTTTATTCTCCTGTCTTGCGGTATTAATTGTTTGATAGAATACTTTTTGTGGCCTTACACAGAATGTCGTTGGTAGAATGGCCGGCAGCAGAAAACCTGAAAGTGTCCCCAAGTAATGAGACATGCGATTGCTACCAGTGAAGCACCCGTTTGAATATCGCTGTTTGTTGGGAGCCAACCACCCCCCAGAAACAAGTTGTATTTTGTTGCTTTTCATATTATTTTACAGGAGCAATATTAGTTGTGTGCATGTGTGTGGTGATCATGTCAAGTCTATGTCTTGTGTTATGTATACTTTGGTCAAATTTCTTCTTCCTTCGTGAGTTGGGTAAATGTTTATACAAACTAAAGAAATATAACAGGTGTGTATTTGATTGGTGACATGTAAACAGGTATCACAGACAAAACATGTGTTAGTAGTTTAATTGAAAGAATTTCTTGTTCTTTTACTTTCATCTTTCCAAGTGATTTAGTGGTAAATGTTTATGCAAACTCTTGTTTGTCAGTTGCAATTAAAGCAGTCACTTTGGTATACAATACACTAGTGCATACAATCCCAAAAAATTTGAAGTTTGTGTAGCACAGTTTCAGTCAACGCGCTTCATGCAGACACCGAATGGGCAACAAGTTTAGGATATATACAAAATAACAAGACGGCGTTAGTTATCTTTCACACTGTACAATGCAAAAGAACCTCGAGAATTCATCTCAAGTTTGTCGTGAAACATTCAGGGCTCGAGCAGAAAATTAAGGACCCTGATTGACGCCTGAGCAAAAGTATTAACCACTGGTAGAGTCCAACGACAATGTTTACATGGCTAGGTTGACTTTCTCTCCCAGCATGCAAATGCCTTTACAACTACCTCCTGTGCAATTCCGTTGTGTGACTTCAGCACTAAATCCACAGCTAATCGCATCCGTGTTGCACTATTCACATGCTGGAACAAACGGAGAAACAAGCAGGCCAACATTATTACCAACAAGAAACACTCTACTACAAGCATACACGCAAGGAACTATAAAAACGATTCAGTTAACCACATGGCTCAGCATACCTGTACTCCATAATCATTCCATAAGTGTTCTCGAATCATCCATTGGACCACCCATATGCCGTAGTCATGCTGTTTAGGCACACTGTTAAAGTTCGAAATTTTGGCATTAATGGAATCAACTTTGCAATAAATGACAGGAATCAATATAAGAGACATTATTGTTGATGCAACAAAATGAGAGATCACTTTCACGTTGAATTTCACATTCATTCAGAGTAATATGCATTCTCAAAAATGCTCCTCAGTCTTCATCGTTGAGAGGAATGATTTTTTCACACTAATCTATATTCTTTAGAGTCCCATCGTGTGGTGATGAAATTCACACGTTGTAACAACCCTGATTTTTGAGTACCTGAGATCTTTTCTGAAAGTACGAATTTCTCCGGAAGATCAGTAAAGGGAACACCTCTGTTATATCATCAAGCATCTCAATCCTCATTATCATTATGTCATCCTTAAGCTAGAACCTCCTCTGAGGCAATCTCGATAATGCAATTGCGAAGAACCTAGTTTTTGAATCGTATCGGTTGGCAGTTTTGATTCTAATTTTTGTAAATAGTCTCTGTTTGATAAACCGGACTCGATTCATGAGAGGAGAGAGATAATAGTATAATATTATCATTATATTAGTATTAGAAAATTCTTGAATGATATTATAAGGTTACCTGGTCTATTTTTGTTAAAAACAGAAAATCGGTTTAACTGGGTTTACGGTTTACTGGTGCAACTTAGCACCAGCACTCTCTGATGACTTTAGCAATGCTAAGGCCTCATTATACATGTTCTATTATCATAATAAATATGTTACTAGTGTCATTTATGCTAGTAGCTCAGAAAATAATTTTTAGAGATGTTTTTACGAATGTTCCGATACACCTAGTTTTAGTAGTTGTACACCAAAGATATTTTAATATTATTTTAATCCACCTTCAAGCCAACCAATCACAACTCTCCTTACACCCCCAAGACACTCCAAGGCTGGTCATTTACTCCCTTTGGCCGAAAATGTGAAGAGAGAAAAGAGAGAAACTTTCATGACCCTTTAATCTTCAAAGCTTGATTTCTTCTGAACTAAAACTCAAATCAAAACTCCGATTTCACCAAAATGATCCTCTCTTCTTCCTCTACATAACCATATGACTTATCAAGGCTGGAAATAAGGTGAGATGGCTGTCTCCCTCCCTCTTCAATTCGGTTTTCAAGGAAAACCATGCAAAACATGTGTTTTCTTGATGTTTTTCCTTAGGAATCATGCTTAACTTGACTTGAGGGCCAAGAAACGTGACTTTTCAGAAAGTATAAGGTTAGAAATCACTTCCTAACATGCTGAGTGAGATTTGGTTAGTTGAGGGTTTTTGGATTTAAAGTTGTTCTTGATGTGATTTAGGAGGAAAAAGTGCTAAAGGACCACCTGAAAGTCTAACTGAATTAGGAGCAGCAAAACCAGGTAGGGTGTCACGAAATTAATCTTGATTATTTGTGTTTGAGATGTGTGAATGTTGTATTATTTGGCTGTGCTAAAAATTGGTTGCATATATGATTGATTTTTGGTGAAAATTTGGTGAAATTCTGATGAAATTTAAGCTTTAAAGTTCATGTTCTTGGGCAGCTGGGAAAACGAAACCCTAAGCTTAAATTGAGGTTAAATTTGTGTTGAAATCATGTAGAAAAGATGGGGTTTTAGTGGCTGCTAATTTATTATGAATTATAGTAAGAATCAGTTGCTGAAAAGACTGAAAAACGGGTAAAAACAGAGAAAGAATCTGAAGAATTTATGAAGAACATGAAGAACACTTTGAGTGTGATGAAGAACAATGAAGAACAGGTCAGGACCTGGGATGTTGTATGTATGTATATGTATATAGTTATTATTTAGCTATATCTAGGGGTGTTCTAACTAAAGTCTATTCTTAAACAAAGGCTGGATCACTGAATGTTGTTAACTGCTTGTGATGTATTTATGTGTGGTTGTTTATAACTGTTTTATCTGTTATTACTTGTGAATTGATTATGAGTGATTCCGTCTATTAATTCAAACATTTCCAAAAAAAAATATACCTCGCAATTTAACTATGCTTTTAACAACGAATCAGGCTCATATGATAAATAATAGATAATAATTAGGAGGACAAATTGGTAGCACTCAGTTTCCGGTATGATCTAGACATATTGAAAATTAGATCGTTACACACGTTCTCTTGAAATCACCTTGTAAATTCTAAAAGCATCATGGTCATGAGATGCCAATTCATCATGCTTGATAACGTACAGCTACTTAGCGAGCTAGTTATACACTATAGCAAATAAAATATGAATGCAACAATGGTAATCCAAACAAAATCTATTTTTTAATACACACGTAGAACATATGATTAAAAATGAAAAGTTTAAACTTATATCTGCTAAGTTAACTATTACACGGTGCAGACACAGTTGTGAATGACATGCAAAAGCATCTAAGTAAAAATTGCTACTGCGTAAACATTCAGGCGAGTAAAGAAACAACTTATGTGGGTGATTCATGATCATGAATTTAAAACTTTAGGCTTGATAATGCTAATTCTCCTTTACTGACTTTATTCGAGATTTAAAAACAAGAGAACAGTTTGTAAAGTTTAAAAATTTACACCATTTTCCTATTTGCTTATTATCATATTATTTCCGATCAATCCGAAATTGCATAGCTATGGAAAATAAGATGTAACTTTTCTCACGTGTGAATAATCACTTGGGTAAACCAAATTGATGCAAACTTTGTCACATTTTGTTATAGTCTTTAGTTTTTCCATTATAGGATGGGAACATGTACATGAGATGCTACTAGGATCACATGAGATATGAAATGCAATGTACTTACGAGTTCCTCTCTTGTTGAGGCACCTCCGGTTCTTCGAATTCAAATGCGAAAAACCTAGGACACAGCACCCCCTCGCCCGATAGCCACAACTTTCCTAACGTCAGTCTCTCGAGATACAGTGCCTACAAAACACGAGTATATTGCACAATCATATTCGTATTCTTGAAACATCATGTTGTCCAGATATGACAGTTTCACAACGAAATCGTTGCTTACCACTCGCATCATCCCTGTTTTCCTTGCATCGGCTTGATGCGGGTCCCAAAGTGAGTCGAGATAGATCAACTTTATCCGCGGCACATCAATAATCATTAGGTACCAATGCCGGTCACACCACATTGGCTAATAAATCTAAACATACCCCGCATCCCACAACAGCCAATCATGAAACTTATCCATCCAAGTGATCAACGTAAAAGAAATGAGAGCTGTGTACGTACCCTCGTCACACGATCCACCTTGCTCCGCATGTACTTATTACGTATAGATGTCATGTTGCCAGACGTCATGGAATGACCGTCGATTGCAGCTTGCTAACAATTACATATACGCACATCGTTAGAGGATTTGGTCGTCCACGGGCAGGGTCAAATCCCTAAAAAAATTAACGACACAAAACATGTACTATTCGTTTACTTGACCGAAAACTAATGAACAGAGCATTGAAATCATGAAAGTTAGCCTTCAGAATGCACAAGTGGAATCACTATTCTTCATATCTCCTAAGCTAACGTACAGAGCATATATCAAATGCATTTATCGGGAAACAAGAGTCACTTCTTAATACTCATGCTGCATACAGATCGATAATTTGCTCTAACACTAACTTGCTGATTTATATGGTAGTGTCAACTATTTCGAGTATGAAAAATTTTTTGTCACGGGTTTGCAAAAAAATCTCTGCATTCTGTAAGTAAATCGAAGGTAATTAAACAGCTCAAATTTTGGGTAACTAAAAGAGCAAGTGCTGAACATCATATTATTCATTTTTGGTACAGAGTAAAGTGGCCGGTCTTACCATAATATTTGTGGGTAGGAACCAACGTTGTCGCTCGGAAGGAGTCGTCAGCATGCAAACCACAACATTAAGGACCTGCATTATTTCGCCCACAGAAAATCTCGTCAGCAGGATTTACAGAGCTAACAAAGTCAGATTGGCATTCGTTGGAATGATTTGTGAAGTTAGTAATGTTGACTCACATCATTGACAACCTCACATTTTGGAACCAAGGTAAGAAGCGCTCCCCTACTAGAAATACAGTCACCGACGTCGATAAGAATTTCACTGTCGTCACATTAAGGTATATAACAATCGATTAGGATGACCATCATAAAGGGGTGTGCCAAGGGAAAAGTGAGGGTGTGCATCGGGAGGAGGACCATCCTATGTATATGCGGTGACAAATTTTTAATGTTAATACTTTCTACATATCTTAAGTATGTTAACAAAATTTTAATAACTTAATTAATACATCGAAAAGCATGTTAATTAAGAAGTATTTTTTTGTTATCTCAATATTTTCACAATGTTACGTTTAATGTTTAGTACTAGTGCCTTGTCTAAGATTTCGTAACTATCACATTATATATTATTGACGAATAAAAAACATCTCAATATATAATTGTGTGGTAGATAAAGTAATTATTATGCGTAACACTAAAGCTAAAATAAATAAAATAATAAAAATAAAAAACGATATATATATATATATATATATATATATATATATATATATATATATATATATATATATATATATATATATATATATCAAATTTAAGAAAACTATTAAATACTAATAATATCTTCTATATTTAGAAAATCAAACTTAGCATTAGTTAATTAATTGATTGGCTAGAAGGGCAACAATTGTTATTATTAGTTTATCTGTTTGTTTGTTTTTAATTATAAGTAAATTTGATTTTTCGAAGTCCAATAGATTAAATTCATATAGCACGATAATCTTTATTGATATGTTATTATTTAATAATATAAAATTTTTCAACGCATGAATAATTTTTTTTTATATAGGAACAAATACACATCACAAGAAAGATATATATATATATATATATATATATATATATATATATATATACTTTTTTTTTTCTAAAAACTCAATAGGGACAAATGCCCCCAGACTCTAATGAATAGGACCGTGCCCGCGCACACACCACGTGGCTAATCGTACACCGGTGGATAGTGTTAAGTACCTCTTTGGAAGATCTTGGCTAAAGATGTAGGTTGCTACAGCCAACTCCTGCCCGGACAAATTCATTTCGTCCTTCGGACGGAAGACAAGGTTCATTATTTGCAAGATATACTTCAGGTTACCGATAACTTACATACCATATCACGTTATTCAATAATAAGATTTAGCATGGTATATTGAAAGATCGAATGTAAATCCTAACCTGTGGGATTTGCTCAACCTTCATACTAGGCAGACTACCTAAGTTGACCATGTTGTCGGGAGCAGGAGGTCGGTCGTTGCACCTACGCCCTCCGGCTCCTTCAGAACCCACACGTTCAATGTTGGAATCGGTGTGCAATACGGACGTGTCTCCGACGGTGTCAGAGGTTAAATCCACCTGAAATGTGCCACTGGTTGTGTAATGGCAACCTGAAATATCGATAACTGGTCGGTTTATTGCGTTGCATGCTTTCTGGATTTTACCGGTTCGAGGTCGCTTTGCCGGTTTCTTACTTCTCACTAACCTTTTCGGGGATTATGTTCGTTTTCTCATCTGGCAGCATTTGCAACTGCCGCAACACCGCTTCGAAGGTGCAGGAACCGGCATGAAGGATTTTTCGGCTACCAGTTCTTTGATCGCATCTCTAATCTTCGACACCACCTCATCATGTCGGGAAATGGCATCTAACAATCTTTTGAAGTCTTACTTCATACCGAAAATAGTGCTAACAACGGTCTCTGCAACGGGACTGCAATCCTACACGACATAAAGAATAGTGGATTTTACATTATCTCCAGCGGTTGTCTTAGGTACAAAATCAATTTGAGTAATAAGTTGAGGACCCTTACATGGTGGTATGCTCCACAGGAGGACCCACAACTTGTAATTGAGAAGAGAGAACCATCGTCGCCCGTATGCAGAACCATGTAAGAACAATTTTGAATACTCAGAATGCCTATCGCAAAATGGGCCACTTGGAACATGCCTACTTAATAGAAAAATGTGACGACGTCAGGCAGATAGACACGAGCTTACCTGACAGGGGTTTGTTTCGTGCTTTTCTAGACACACGACATAGAGCATGTAGAACTGGGATGGAGCTAACATGGAAAGGGACCATTACACCCCTGAAAAGGGTTGTCACCTGGGTGCTGGCCAATGGAGACACGAGTGGACCTCCCGCAACGAACACATTGGAAGACGTCAACATGCGATTGCAAAATACAAATACAAGGTTGAATCATATAAACACGAACTACTGTTAATCATGAGCTTACATTCATCGTGGTCATAAATGATGGTAACAGTCAAGTACAGAACAGCTACCCACCATTCCTTTCATTGTTTACGAAGTATGGCTAAACAGTCGGGGATTACCGTTCCCAAATTGAAAATACTATGAAAAAGCAGAAAAATTTAACACAAAACACAGACGAGTTTGCGTTCGTGGAATTAAAGGGTATTTCAAGGCATTCCCTTTCTACTACTGCACTGAACCTTAAAATGTCAATCAGGGAAACAAGCACGCGTTAGCCAAATCCGACGTGCCAACAACTGTTAGCAAGAACCCGGTCTTTAAATTTAAACTGGTAACGAACCATGTACACCCGACGAATACTGTTCCCCTGATAAGAAAGCCTCCCTGTTTACCATAACACAGACAAAACGGGGAATAAAAACACAGACGATTGTCAGCAAGGATAGTAACCTGTATGAAATTGGGTAAACCCAGTATGGAGGGCGGTGGCAACGAAGTTTTGCAAAGAGATGACCTTGGGGTGGAGGAGTAATGAATCCAACAAGCCGTGTTGTCGACCGAGACGATCACGGGTGAACCCGACGCTAAAAGCCCCGCTTTTACATAGGCCGACATCTGGAGTAACCCGTACAGGACCCTTCCCGACGACTCCATCGGCGTGACTCGCACATGAAATACAATGGTGGGATCTGACCGAGACGTCCACCTCTGAATGAGGAAACTAGCTTCCCCTCCATAGAATGAACGGAAGACTCGGTGGGGTTGTCGATGCCGCCAATCGAGCAGGGTCTGCAGTCAAAGTGCGATCTCAGAAAGGGAGGCTAGGGCACGACATAGGCTACGGAAGAAACTGTGTCATCTTTTTCCTAAGAAGGAAGCCAAAGCCGACGTGTAGGCCCATTTTTTCCCCGTGGACTGGTTTAACCACCGAATGAGGACCTCTTTTGATGAAAATGTTGTGTACCATGTTTTCATTGTGTAGTAAGAGCTGGGCCCATTTAGGAGTTCCATGGCTGAATGGGTGTTGGGGCTGACAAAATCATGTACGAATGAAAGAACAAGGAACCAAAAACAATCTTCTAACTTGTTGGCCCATAAACTCCATGGGCTAGGGTATTGCTTTATTCCACCTCAACATATGCATAATGAGCTTCGTTTCTCTTTGGATTTGGGCCGGCTTGGCGATTCGGGTCTTGACAAAAAAAAATTCGCATAATGACTTAATGGATAACGCTCCCTGTATAAACTAATTAGGTGGACTGATGAGCGGATAATTTATACGCTTTTTGGCATTGTTTTTAGTATGTTTTTAATAGTTTTAGTTGAGTTTTTATTATATTTTTATTAGTTTTTAGTTAAAATTCACTTTTCTGGACTTTACTATGAGTTTGTGTGTTTTTCTGTGATTTCAGGTATTTTCTGGCTGAAATTGAGGGATCTGAGCAAAAATCTGATCCAGAGACTCAAAAAGACTGCAGATGCTGTTGGATTCTGACCTCCCTGCACTCGAAGTGGATTTTCTGGAGCTACAGAAGCCCAATTGGCGCGCTCTCAACGGCGTTGGAAAGTAGACATCCTGGGCTTTCCAGCAATATATGATAGTCCATACTTTGCCCAAGATTTGATGGCCCAAACCGGCGTTCAAAGTCACCTCAAGAAATTCCAGCGTTAAACGCCGGAACTGGCACCTAGATGGGAGTTAAACGCCCAAACTGGCATAAAAGCTGGCGTTTAACTCCAAGAGGAGTCTCTACACGAAAATGCTTTATTTGCTCAGCCCAAGCACACACCAAGTGGGCCCGGAAGTGGATTTTTATGTCATTTACTGATCTCTGTACACCCTAGGCTACTAGTTCTCTATATATAGGACCTTTTACCATTGTATTTTTCATCTTTGGACATCTAGTTCTTAGATCATTTGGGAGGCTGGCCATTCGGCCATGCCTAGACCTTGTTCTTATGTATTTTCAACGGTGGAGTTTCTACACACCATAGATTAAGGTGTGGAGCTCTGCTGTACCTCGAGTATTAATGCAATTACTATTGTTCTTCTATTCAATTCTGCTTGTTCTTTGTCCAAGATATCACTTGTTCTTCAACTTGATGAATGTGATGATCCGTGACACTCATCATCATTCTCACCTATGAACAAGGTGACTGACAACCATTCTTGTTCTACAAGCATATGAGGCTTAGTGAATATCTCTTGGATTCTTTAATCGGAGTCTTCGTGGTATAGGCGAGAACTGATGGCGGCATTCAAGAGAATCCGGAAGGTCTAACCTTGTCTGTGGTATTCTGAGTAGGATTCAATGATTGAATGACTGTGACGTGCTTCAAACTCCTAGCAGGCTAGGGCGTTAGTGACAGACGCAAAAGTATCAATGGATATTATTCCGGCCTGAACGAGAACCGACAGATGATTAGCCTATGCTGTGACAGAGCATCAGGGACGTATTTTCACTGAGAGGATGGGAGGTAGCCACTGACAACGGTGAAACCCTACATGAGCTTGCCATGGAAAGGAGTAAGAAGGATTGGATGAAGACAGTAGGAAAGCAGAGAGACGGAAGGGAAGGCATCTTCATACGCTTGTCTGAAATTCCTACCAATGAATTACATAAGTACCTCTATCTTTATCTTTATGCTTTTTTCGTTCATCACCATTATACATTTGAGTTTGCCTGACTAAGATTTACAAGGTGACCATAGCTTGCTTCATACCAACAATCTCCGTGGGATCGACCCTTACTCGCGTAAGGTATTACTTGGACGACCCAGTGCACTTGCTGGTTAGTTGTGCGAAGTTGTAGTGATCACAATTTTGTTCACCAAGTTTTTGGCGCCGTTGCCGGGGATTGTTTGTGTATGGACAACTGACGGTTCATCTTGTTGCTTAGATTAGGTATTATTTTTCTTCAGAGTTCTTAAGAATGAATTCTAGTGTTTCAAGGTGATGTTCTTATCATCACCAAAGCTGATTGATCATCATCAATTTAGCTCTTGAATGCAATGTCCTGCTGAAGCTTAGCCGGCCATGTCTAAATTTCTTTAGACTAAAGCTTTAGACTAACATTGCATGATTCCTGGAATTCTCATTAAGAATTTTGATACCTTTATTTTCCTTTTCACTTAATTTTCGAAAAAACCCAAAAAAATTACAAAATCATAAAATCCAAAAATATTTTTTGTTTAAGTCTAGAGTCTCATCTTAAGTTTGGTGTCAATTGCATGTTTCTGTTTTTCTTGCATTTTTCGAATCTATGCATGTGTCTTCACTAATCTTCAAGTTGTTCTCGATGATTTCCTTGTTTTGATCTTTGAATTCTATTGACTTGAGTGTTTTGTTGTTCCTCATATGCATTCTCATTTTGTTAGTGTCAATAATATACAAACTGCTAAGTTTGGTGTCTTGCATGCATTATTATTTGATTTTAGTTGCATTTTGATTATTCCTCATTATTAAAAATCCAAAAATATTTTTAATTTGTGTCTTTTCAAGTCAATAATACAGAGAATTGAAGATTCATAACATACTGCAGAGGAATTATACAGAAAAAGCTGGGCATTCAAAAATGCCCAGTGAAGAAGACAGACTGGCGTTTAAACGCCAGCCAAGGTGCCTGGCTGGGCGTTTAACGCCCAAAAGGGTAGTAGTTTGGGCGTTAAACGCCAGAATGTGCACCATTCTGGGCGTTTAATGCCAGGATGGCTAAAGGGGGAAGATTTTGTTTTCAAAATCAATTTTTTCCAAGTTTTCAAAGTTTTTCAAAATCAAATCTTTTTTAAATCATATCTTTTCAATCAAATGTTTTCAAAATCAATTTCTTTCCTTTTTCAAAGATACTTACTAACAATTAATGATTTGATTGAACATTTTTTGCCTTTTCTGTTGAGGAAGGTTTTATGTTTGAATCATATCTTTTCTTGTTAGGCAAGTCATTAATTTTTAAAATCATATCTTTTCAAATTGTTTTCAAATCATATCTTTTAAAATTGTTTTCAAATCATATTTTCTAAATCACATTTTTTTAAAACCAATCATATCTTCTTAATCACATCTTTTTCAAAATAGTTTTCAATCAAATCTTTTTAACTTCTAATTTCAAAATCTTTTTCAAAAATCACTTGATTTCTTTCCCACTCTTATTTTCGAAAATCAATTAGTGTTTTTCAAAAATTTTTCAAAATCTTTTACTTAATTTTCGAAAATTACTTCCCTTCTTCTCACATCCTTCCGTTTATGGACTAACACTATCCCTTAATGCAAAATTCGAACTCCATCTTCTTTGATAAGTTCGAATTTTCTACTTCTGTCTTCTATTTCTCTTCTTCCTCTGACACCTCAAGGAATCTCTATACTGTGACATAGAGGATTCCATATTTTCTTGTTCTCTTCTCTTTCATATGAGCAGGAACAAAGACAAAGGCATTCTTGTTGAAGCTGACCCTGAACCTGAAAGGACCTTGAAGCGAAAGCTAAGAGAAGCTAAGACTCAACTCTCTGTTGAGGACCTGACCGAATTCTTCAAGGAAGAAGAACCCATGGCAGCCGAAAACAACAACAATGCCAACAATGCAAGGAAGGTGCTGGGTGACTTTACTGCACCTACTCCCAATTTCTATGGGAGAAGCATCTCTATCCCTGCCATTAGAGCAAACAACTTTGAGCTTAAGCCTCAATTAGTTTCTCTAATACAACAGAATTGCAAGTTTCATGGACTTCCATTGGAAGATCCTCATCAGTTTTTAGCTGAATTCTTGCAAATCTGTGACACTGTCAAGACTAATGGGGTAGACCCTGAGGTCTATAGACTTATGCTATTCCCTTTTGCTGTAAGAGACAGAGCTAGAATATGGTTGGATTCTCAACCTAAAGAAAGCCTGGACTCTTGGGAAAAGCTAGTCAATGCCTTCTTGGCAAAGTTCTTTCCACCTCAAAAATTGAGTAAGCTTAGAGTGGAAGTCCAAACCTTCAGACAAAAGGATGGAGAATCCCTCTATGAAGCTTGGGAAAGATACAAACAATTAATCAGAAAATGTCCTTCAGACATGCTTTCTGAATGAAGCATCATAGGTATTTTCTATGATGGTCTCTCTGAACTATCCAAGATGTCTTTGGATAGCTCTGCTGGAGGATCTCTTCATCTGAAGAAGACGCCTACAGAAGCTCAAGAGCTCATTGAAATGGTTGCAAATAACCAATTCATGTACACTTCTGAAAGGAATCCTGTGAACAATGGGACAAGTCAGAAGAAAGGAGTTCTTGAGATTGACACTCTGAATGCCATATTGGCTCAAAACAAGATATTGACTCAACAAGTCAATTTGATTTCTCAAAGTCTGTCTGGAATGCAAAATGCACCAAGCAGTACTAAGGATGCTTCATCTGAGGAAGAAGCTTATGATCCTGAGAACCCTTCAATGGAAGAGGTGAATTACCTAGGAGAATCCTATGGAAACACCTATAATTCTTCATGGAGAAATCACCCAAATTTCTCATGGAAGAATCAAGAGAGACCTCAACAAGGTTTCAACAACAATAATGGTGGAAGAAACAGGTTTAGCAATGGCAAGCCTTTTCCATCATCTTCTCAGCAACAGACAGAGAATTCTAAGCAGAACCCCTCTGACTTAGCAACCATGGTCTCTGATCTAATCAAAACCACTCAAAGTTTCATGACTGAAACAAGATCCTCCATTAGGAATTTGGAGGCACAAGTGGGACAGCTGAGCAAGAAAATTTTTGAACTCCCTCCAAGTACTCTTCCAAGCAATACAGAAGAAAATCCAAAAGGAGAGTGCAAAGCCATAACCATGGCCGAATATGGAGAGGAAAGAGAGGAGGTGGACGCCACTGAGGAAGACCTCAATGGGCGTGCACCAATCTCCTCTGAGTTCCCCAATGAGGAACCATGGGAATCTGAGGCTCAAAATGAGACCATAGAGATTCCATTGGACTTACTTCTGCCTTTCATGAGCTCTGATGAGTATTCTTCCTCTGAAGAGGATGAGTATGTCACTGAAGAGCAAGTTGCTAAATACCTTGGAGCAATCATGAAGCTAAATGACAAGTTATTTGGAAATGAGCCTTGGGAAGATGAACCTCCCTTGCTCACCAAAGAACTGGATGACTTGTCTAGGCAGAAATTACCTCAAAAGAGACAAGATCCTGGGAAGTTTTCCATACCTTGTACCATAGGCACCATGACCTTCAAGAAGGCCCTGTGTGACTTAGGGTCAAGTGTGAACCTCATGCCTCTCTCTGTAATGGAGAAGCTAGGGATCTTTGAGGTACAAGCTGCAAGAATCTCATTGGAGATGGCAGACAACTCAAGAAAACAAGCTCATGGACTTGTAGAGAATGTTTTGGTAAAAGTTGAAGACCATTACATCCCTACTGATTTCATAGTCCTAGAGACTGGGAAGTGCATGGACGAATCCATCATCCTTGGCAGACCCTTCCTAGCCACAGCAAAGGCTGTGATTGATGTTGATAGAGGAGAACTGATCATACAAGTGAATGAAAAATCCTTGGTGTTTAAGGCTCAAGGATATCCCTCTGTCACCATGGAGAAGAAGCATGAAGAGCTTCTCTCAAATTAGAGACAAACAGAGCCCCCACAGTCAAACTCTAAGTTTGGTGTTGGGAGGCCACAACCAAACTCTAAGTTTGGTGTTGAACCCCCACATTCAAACTCTAAGTTTGGTGTTGGGAGGTTCCAACATTGCTCTGAGTATCTGTGAGGCTCCATGAGAGCCCTCTGTCAAGCTACTGACATTAAAGAAGCGCTTGTTGGGAGGCAACCCAATGATTATATTTTATATATTTCTCTTTGTTATTTTATGTCTTTTGTAGGTTGATGATCATAAGAAGTCACAAAATCCATTGAAAAAGCAAAAACAGAATGAAAAACAGGAAGAAAAACAGCACACCCTGGAGGAAGAACCCACTGGCGTTTAAACGCCAGTGAGGCTAGCAATTGGGCGTTTAACGCCCAGTCTGGCACCATTCTGGGCGTTTAACGCCAGAAAGGGGCACCAGACTGGCGTTAAACGCCAGAAAGAGGCAAGAACCTGGCGTTAAACGCCAGGAATGGGCACCAGCCCGGCGTTTAACGCCAGAAATGGCTCAAAACGTGATTTTGAATGCCATTTGGTGCAGGGATGACTTTTCCTTGACACCACAGGATCTGTGGACCCCACAGGATCCCCACCTACCCCACCACCACTCCCTCTCTTCTTCACCCCTTCATCTTCACACACCCTAAACACTACTTCTTCCCCTTCTGGCCTAACCACAAAGCCATCTCCCTCTCCTCCACTTCTTCTTCTTCTACTCTCTTCTTTCTTCTTTTGCTCGAGGACGAGCAAACCTTTTAAGTTTGGTGTGGTAAAAGCATTGCTTTTTGTTTTTCCATAACCATTTATGGCATCCAAAGCCGGTTCAAGTGAGAAGGCATGACCTCAAGCCCATCACTAAGAAGAAGATGGAGCAAACAAGAGACCCCTCTCATCAAGAAATCCCTGAGATACCTCAAGGGATGCACTTTCCTCCACAAGACTATTGGGAGCAACTGAACACCTCCCTAGGAGAGTTAAGTTCCAACATGGGACAACTAAGGGTGGAGCACCAAGAACACTCCATTCTCCTCCATAAAATTAGAGAAGATCAAAGAATCATGAGAGAGGAGCAACAAAGACAAGGAAGAGACATTGAGGAGCTCAATCACTCCATAAGACCTTCAAGAGGAAGAACAAGCCGCCATCACTGAGGTGGACCCGTTCTTTAATCTCCTTGTTCTTTATTTTTCTGTTTTTCAAAAATTATGCTTTATGTTTATCCATGTTTGTGTCTTATGATCATTAGTGTCTTAGTGTCTATGCCTTAAAGTTATGAATGTCCTATGAAATCCATCACCTTTCTTAAAAGAAAACTGTTTTTATCACAAAAGAACAAGAAGTACAGGATTTCAAATTCATCTTTAAAACTAGCTTAATTAGTTTGATGTGGTGACAATAATTTTTGTTTTCTGAATGTATGCTTAAACAGTGCATATGTCTTTTAAATTTGTTGTTCATGAATGTTAAAATTGTTGGCTCTTGAAAGAATGATGAAAAAGGAGACATGTTACTGAGAATCTGAAAAATCATAAAAATGATTCTTGAAGCAAGAAAAAGCAGTGAATACAAAAAAAAAAGAGAGAAAACGAAAAAAAAAGAAGAAAAAGAAAGAAAAAGAAAGAAAAAGAAAGAAATAAAGTTGTGATCCAAGGCAATAAGAGTGTGCTTAAGAACCCTGGACACCTCTAATTGGGGACTCTAGCAAAGCTGAGTCACAATCTGAAAAGGTTCACCCAATTATGTGTCTGTGGCATGAATGTATCCGGTGGTAATACTGGAAGACAGAGTGCTTTGGGCCACGGCCAAGACTCATAAAGTAGCTGTGTTCAAGAATCATCATACTTAACTAAGAGAATCAATAACACTATCTGGATTCTGAGTTCCTAAAGAAGCCAATCATTCTGAATTTCAAAGGATAAAGTGAGATGCCAAAACTGTTCGGAGGCAAAAAGCTACTAGTCCGCTCATCTAATTTGGAGCTAAGTTTCATTGATAATTTGGAGTCTATAGTATATTCTCTTCTTTTTATCTTATTTGATTTTCAGTTGCTTGGGGACAAGCAACAATTTAAGTTTGGTGTTGTGATGAGCGGATAATTTATACGCTTTTTGGCATTGTTTTTAGTATGTTTTTAATAGTTTTAGTTGAGTTTTTATTATATTTTTATTAGTCTTTAGTTAAAATTCACTTTTCTGGACTTTACTATGAGTTTGTGTGTTTTTCTGTGATTTCAGGTATTTTCTGGCTGAAATTGAGGGATCTGAGCAAAAATCTGATCCAGAGACTCAAAAGGACTGCAGATGCTGTTGGATTCTGACCTCCCTGCACTCGAAGTGGATTTTCTGGAGCTACAGAAGCCCAATTGGCGCGCTCTCAACGGCGTTGGAAAGTAGACATCCTGGGCTTTCCAGCAATATATGATAGTCCATACTTTGCCCAAGATTTGATGGCCCAAACCGGCGTTCAAAGTCACCTCAAGAAATTCCAGCGTTAAACGCCGGAACTGGCACCTAGATGGGAGTTAACGCCCAAACTGGCATAAAAGCTGGCGTTTAACTCCAGAGGAGTCTCTACACGAAAATGCTTCATTTGCTCAGCCCAAGCACACACCAAGTGGGCCCGGAAGTGGATTTTTATGTCATTTACTGATCTCTGTACACCCTAGGCTACTAGTTCTCTATATATAGGACCTTTTACCATTGTATTTTTCATCTTTGGACATCTAGTTCTTAGATCATTTGGGAGGCTGGCCATTCGGCCATGCCTAGACCTTGTTCTTATGTATTTTCAACGGTGGAGTTTCTACACACCATAGATTAAGGTGTGGAGCTCTGCTGTACCTCGAGTATTAATGCAATTACTATTGTTCTTCTATTCAATTCTGCTTGTTCTTTGTCCAAGATATCACTTGTTCTTCAACTTGATGAATGTGATGATCCGTGACACTCATCATCATTCTCACCTATGAACAAGGTGACTGACAACCATTCTTGTTCTACAAGCATATGAGGCTTAGTGAATATCTCTTGGATTCTTTAATCGGAGTCTTCGTGGTATAGGCGAGAACTGATGGCGGCATTCAAGAGAATCCGGAAGGTCTAACCTTGTCTGTGGTATTCTGAGTAGGATTCAATGATTGAATGACTGTGACGTGCTTCAAACTCCTAGCAGGCTAGGGCGTTAGTGACAGACGCAAAAGTATCAATGGATATTATTCCGGCCTGAACGAGAACCGACAGATGATTAGCCTATGCTGTGACAGAGCATCAGGGACGTATTTTCACTGAGAGGATGGGAGGTAGCCACTGACAACGGTGAAACCCTACATGAGCTTGCCATGGAAAGGAGTAAGAAGGATTGGATGAAGACAGTAGGAAAGCAGAGAGACGGAAGGGAAGGCATCTTCATACGCTTGTCTGAAGTTCCTACCAATGAATTACATAAGTACCTCTATCTTTATCTTTATGCTTTTTTCGTTCATCACCATTATACATTTGAGTTTGCCTGACTAAGATTTACAAGGTGACCATAGCTTGCTTCATACCAACAATCTCCGTGGGATCGACCCTTACTCGCGTAAGGTATTACTTGGACGACCCAGTGCACTTGCTGGTTAGTTGTGCGAAGTTGTAGTGATCACAATTTCATTCACCATGGACCTCCAGTACGTAAACCCCACCATTATTGGGCACCCATTTAACGAAAAAGAGACAAGAAATGTATCCGGAATACCAGTTATCGCACTCCAACAATACTACAAACTAACAAAAGGGAAAAAAATAACCTAGCCCACACTAAGTAGAAATAGTCCGAACCAGGCTCTCAAAGTCAACCAAGTGTGTGGGTATTAATTTGGGCCTCGAAGCCCGCACGAAAAATCCACAAAAAAAAAGGTGAGGTAAAACTAAGGGAATCTTGCCAGTTTATGCTTTGCCAGATGTCGCCGACCACATGACCAAGGGAATCTTGTGGCAGAGTATAGCCACAAAGCAGGAATTCAAGCAACCGCACTACCTTCATTAGTGATGAGCGGATAATTTGTACACTTTTTGGCATTGTTTTTAGTATGTTTTTAGTATCTTTTAGTTAGTTTTTATTATATTTTTATTAGTTTTTAATTAAAATTCACTTTTCTGGACTTTACTATGAGTTTGTGTGTTTTTCTGTGATTTCAGGTATTTTCTGGCTGAAATTGAGGGATCTGAGCAAAAATCTGATCCAGAGACTCAAAAGGACTGCAGATGCTGTTGGATTCTGACCTCCCTGCACTCGAAGTGGATTTTCTGGAGCTACAGAAGCCCAATTGGTGCGCTCTCAATGGCGTTGAAAAGTAGACATCCTGGGCTTTCCAGCAATATATGATAGTCCATACTTTGCCCAAGATTTGATGGCCCAAACCGGCGTTCAAAGTCACCTACAGAAATTCCAGCGTTAAACGCCGGAACTGGCACCTAATTGGGAGTTAAACGCCCAAACTGGCACTAAAGCTGGCGTTTAACTCCAAGGAGAGTCTCGACACGAAAATGCTTCATTGCTCAGCCCAAGCACACACCAAAGTGGGCCCGGAAGTGGATTTTTATGTCATTTACTCATCTTTGTACACCTTAGGCTACTAGTTATCTATAAGTAAGACCTTTTACTATTGTATTAAAAGACTTTTGGTAGCTATCTTCGTTTTATGCTATCTTAAGATCATTGGGTGGCTGGCCATTCGGCCATGCCTAGACCTTATGCTTATGTATTTTCAACGGTGGAGTTTCTACACACCATAGATTAAGGTGTGGAGCTCTGCTGTACCTCGAGTATTAATGCAATTACTATTATTCTTCTATTCAATTCCGCTTGTTCTTTGTCCAAGATATCACTTGTTCTTCAACTTGATGAAGGTGATGATTGACGCCCATCACCATTCTCACCCATGAACAAAGTGACTGACAACCACTCTTGTTCTACACGCATCTGAGGCTTAGTGGATATCTCTTGGATTTCTGATTGCACGATGCATGGTTGATCGCCTGACAACCGAGTGCTCGCCTGACAAACGAGCCAGCCATTCCGTGAGATCAGAGTCTTCGTGGTATAGGCAAGAACTGATGGCGGCATTCAAGAGAATCCGGAAGGTCTAACCTTGTCTGTGGTATTCTGAGTAGGATTCAATGATTGAATGACTGTGACGTGCTTCAAACTCTAACCTGCTGGGCGTTAGTGACAGACGCAAAAGAGGGATTCTATTCCAGTAGGAGCGGGAACCGAACCGGTGATTGGCCGTACTGTGACAGAGTGCGTGAGCATTAGCTTTCACTGCGAGGATGGGAGGTAGCCACTGACAACGGTGAAACCCTACACGAGCTTGCCATGGAAAGGAGTAAGAAGGATTGGATGAAGGCAGTAGGAAAGCAGAGAGACGGAAGGGAAGGCATCTTCATACGCTTGTCTGAAGCTCTTACACCAATGATATACATAAGTATCACTATCTTTATCTTTTATGTTATTTCGTTCATCATCATATACATTTGAGTTTGCCTGACTAAGATTTACAAGATGACCATAGCTTGCTTCAATGCTAACAATCTCCGTGGGATCGACCCTTACTCACGTAAGGTATTACTTGGACGACCCAGTGCACTTGCTGGTTAGTTGTGTGAAGTTGTAGTGATCACAATTTCGCGCACCAAGTTTTTGGCGCCGTTGCCGGGGATTGTTCAAGTTTTGAGCAAGCTTTTGGTAACAATGCCTGGGATTGTTCAAGTTTGGACAACTGACGGTTCATCTTGTTGCTTAGATTAGGTATTTATTTTTTTTCGAAATTCTTGAAGATGAATTCTAGAGTTTCATGATGATTTGTTGAAATCTGGCTGGCTGAGAAGCCATGTCTAATCTGATTGGACCGAGGTTTCAACTTATCACCACAAGAGCTTGTTGATTTTCATCAATTTTGCTTTTGGAGCAGTGATCCGCTAAGGCTTGGCTGACCTTTGGTCATGTCTAGTGTTTTGGACCGAAGCTTTCTTTGAAAGCTTGGCTGGCTGTGAAGCCATGTCTAATTCCTGGACCGGAGTCTTAGACTAGCATTGCACTGATTCCTGGAATTCTCATTAAGAATTTTGATGTCTTTTTCCACTTAATTTTTGAAAAATACAAAAAAATTTACAAAATCATAAAAACCAAAAATATTTGATGTTTCTTGCTTAAGTATAGTGTCTCATCTTAAGTTTGGTGTCAATTGCATGCATTCATTCATGTGTCTTATGGATCCTCAAGTAATTCTTGATGATTTTTGTGTTCTAATCTCTAAATTCTATTGACTTGACGTATTTTGTGTGTCTCATATGCATTCTCACATTGTTAGTATCAGTAGTATACAAACTGCTAAGTTTGGTGTCTTGCATGCATTGTTATTTGATTCTTATTGCATTTTGATTATTAAAAAAATCCAAAAATATTTTTAATTTGTGTCTTTTCAAGTCAATGATACAAAGAATTGAAGATTCAGAACATACTGCAGAGGAATTATACAGAAAAAGCTGAGCATTCAAAAATGCCCAGTGAAGAAGGCAGACTGGCGTTTAAACGCCAGCCAGGGCACCTGGTTGGGCGTTTAACGCCCAAAGAGGTAGTATTTTGGGCGTTAAATGCCAGAATGTATACCATTCTGGGCGTTTAACGCCAGGATGGTGCTAGGGGGAGAATTTTGTTTTCAAATCATTTTTTTTCAAGTTTTCAAAGTTTTTCAAAATCAAATCTTTTTCAAATCATATCTCTTCAAACAAATGTTTTCAAAATCAATTTCTTTCCTTTTTCAAAGATACTTACTAACAATTAATGATTTGATTGAACATTTTTTGCCTTTTCTGTTAAGGAAGGTTTTATGTTTGAATCATATCTTTTCTTGTTAGGCAAGTCATTAATTTTAAAATCATATCTTTTCAAATTGTTTTCAAATCATATCTTTTAAAATTGTTTTCAAATCATATCTTTTCAATTACATCTTTTAAAACCAATCATATCTTCTTAACCATATCTTTTTCAAAATAGTTTTCAATCAAATCTTTTTAACTTCTAATTTCAAATCTTTTTCAAAAATCACTTGATTTCCTTCTTACTTTTATTTTCGAAAATCAATTAAGTGTTTTTCAAAAATGTTTTCAAAATCTTCTAATCAATTTTCGAAAATTACTCCCCTCCTTCTCACATCCTTCTATTTATGGAGTACCACTCCTTCTCAATGCACAATTCGAACCTTATCTAATTAAAGTTCGAATTCTTCTTCTCCTTCTTCTTTCTATTTCTCTTTTCCTCTGACACCTCAAGGAATCTCTATACTGTGACATAGAGGATTCCACATCTTCTTTTTCTCTTCTCTTTCATATGAGCAGGAGCAGAGACAAAGGCATTCTTGTTGAAGCTGACCCTGAACCCGAAAGGACCCTGAAGAGAAAGCTAAGAGAAGCCAAAGCACAACTCTCTTTAGAGGACCTGACCGAATTCTTCAAAGAAGAAGAAGACATGGCAGCCGAAAACAACAACAATGCCAACAATGCAAGGAAGGTGCTGGGTGACTTACTGCACCTACTCCCGACTTTATGGGAGAAGCATCTCTATCCCTGCCATTGGAGCAAACAACTTGAGCTTAAGCCTCAATTAGTTCTCTAATGCAACAGAATTGCAAGTTCCATGGACTTCCAATGGAAGATCTCATCAGTTCTTAGCTGAATTCTTGCAAATCTGTGACACAGTCAAGACTAATGGGGTAGACCCTGAGGTCTACAGACTGATGCTATTCCCTTTGCTGTAAGAGACAGAGCTAGAATATGGTTGGACTCTCAACCTAAAGAAAGCCTGAACTCTTGGAAAAGCTAGTCAATGCCTTCTTGGCAAAGTTCTTTCCACCACAAAGATGGAGTAAGCTTAGAGTGGAAGTCCAAACCTTCAGACAGAAGGATGGAGAATCCCTCTATGAAGCTTGGGAAAGATACAAACAATTAATCAGAAAATGTCCCTCAGACATGCTTTCTGAATGGAGCATCATAGGTATTTCTATGATGGTCTCTCTGAACTATCCAAGATGTCTTTGGATAGCTCTGCTGGAGGATCTCTTCATCTGAAGAAGACGCCTACAGAGGCTCAAGAGCTAATGAAATGGTTGCAAATAACCAATTCATGTACACTTCTGAAAGGAATCCTGTGAATAATGGACTAATCAGAAGAAAGGAGTTCTTGAGATTGACACTCTGAATGCCATATTGGCTCAGAATAAGATATTGACTCAACAAGTCAATTTGATTTCTCAAAGTCTGTCTGGAATGCAAAATGCACCTGGCAGTACTAAGGAAGCTTCATCTGAGGAAGAAGCTTATGATCCTGAGAACCCTTCAATGGAAGAGGTGAATTACCTAGGAGAACCCTATGGAAACACCTATAATTCTTCATGGAGAAATCATCCAAATTTCTCATGGAAGAATCAAGAGAGACCTCAACAAGGTTTCAATAATAATGGTGGAAGAAACAGGCTTGGCAATAACAAGCCTTTCCCATCATCTTCTCAGCAACAGACAGAGAGTTCTAAGCAGAGTACTTCTGACTTAGCAACAATGGTCTCTGATCTAATCAAAACCACTCAAAGTTTCATGAATGAAACAAGGTCCTCCATCAGAAATCTGGAAGGACAAGTGGGACAGCTTAGCAAGAAAGTTACTGAACTCCCTCCTAGTACTCTCCCAAGCAATACAGAAGAAAATCCAAAAGGAGAGTGCAAAGCCATAAACATGGCCGAATTTGGAGAGGAGAGAGAGGAAGTGGACGCCACTGAGGAAGGCCTCAATGGGCGTGCACTAACCTCCACTGAGTTCCCCAATGAGGAACCATGGGAATCTGAGGCTCAAGATGAGACCATAGAGATTCCATTGGACTTACTTCTGCCATTCATGAGCTCTGATGAGTATTCTTCCTCTGAAGAGGATGAGTATATCACTGAAGAGCAAGTTGCTAAATACCTTGGAGCAATCATGAAGCTGAATGACAAGTTGTTTGGAAATGAGACTAGGGAGGATGAACCCCCTTTGCTCACCAAAGAACTGGATGACTTGTCTCAGAAAAAATTACCTCAAAAGAGGCAGGATCCTGGGAAGTTTTCTATACCTTGTACCATAGGCACCATGACCTTCAAGAAGGCCTTGTGTGACTTAGGGTCAAGTGTAAACCTCATGCCCCTCTCTGTAATGGAGAAATTAGGGATCTTTGAGGTGCAAGCTGCAAGAGTCTCATTAGAGATGGCAGACAATTCAAGAAAACAAGCTCATGGACTTGTAGAGAATGTTTTGGTGAAAATTGAAGACCATTACATCCCTACAGATTTCATAGTCCTAGAGACTGGGAAGTGCATGGATGAATCCATCATCCTTGGCAGACCCTTCCTAGCCACAGCAAAGGCTGTGATTGATGTTGATAGAGGTGACCTGATCATACAAGTGAATGAAAAATCCTTAGTGTTTAAGGCTCAAGGATATCCCTCTGTCATCATGGAGAGGAAGCATGAAGAGCTTCTCTCAAGAAAGAGCCAAGCAGAGCCCCCACAGTCAAACTCTAAGTTTGGTGTTGGGAGGCCACAACCAAACTCTAAGTTTGGTGTTGAACCCCCACATTCAAACTCTAAGTTTGGTGTTGGGAGGTTCCAACACGGTTCTGAGTATTTCTGAGGCTCCATGAGAGTCCTCTGTCAAGCTAATGACATTAAAGAAGCGCTTGTTGGGAGGCAACCCAATGTTTTATAGTTAACTATTTTCTTTTGTTATTTTATCTTTTTTGAAGGTTGATGATCATAAGAAGTCACAAAAACAATGAAAAAAGCAAAAACAGAATGAAAAACAGGAAGAAAAACACACACCCTGGAGGAAGATGCTGTGGCGTTTAAACGCCAGTAAGCCTAGCATTTGGGCGTTTAACGCCCAGTTGGCACCATTCTGGGCGTTTAACGCCAGAAAGGGGCACCAGACTGGCGTTAAACGCCAGAAAAGGGCTAGAACCTGGCGTTAAACGCCAGGAATGGGCATCAGCCGGCGGTTAACGCCAGAAATGGCTTAAAACGTGAATTTTGATGCCATTTGGTGCAGGGATGACTTTTCCTTGACACCACAGGATCTGTGGACCCCACAGGACCCCACCACCACTCTCTCTCTTCTTCCCCATTCACCAATCACCTCAATACCTCTTCCTATAAACCCTCACCTATCAAATCCATCTTTCTCTTCACCACTCACATCCATCCTCATAAACCCCCACCAACCTCACCCTTCAAATTCAAACCACTTTCCCTCCCAAACCCACCATACATGGCCGAACTCCTTTCCCCTCTCTCCTATAAATACCCTTCTTCCCTTCTCATTTTCACACAACCTAAACACCACTTCTCCCCCTCTTTGGCCGAATACACCACCATCTCCCTCCTCCTCATTTTTCTTCTCTACTCTCTTCTTTCTTCTTTTTGCTCGAGGACGAGCAACATTTAAGTTGGTGTGGTAAAAGCGTTGCTTTTTCGTTTTCCATAACCACCTCTAAAAAGAGGAAAGGGAAGGCAAAAGCTTCCACCTCCGAGTCATGGGAGATGGATAGATTCATCTCAAGGGTGCACCAAGACCACTTCTATGAAGTTGTGGCCTTGAAGAAGGTGATCCCCGAGGTCCCCTTTCACTCAAAAAGGGTGAATATCCGGAGATCCGCCATGAGATCCGAAGAAGAGGTTGGGAAGTACTTACCAACCCCATTCAACAAGTCGGAATCTTGATGGTCAAGAGTTCTATGCCAATGCATGGATCACCAAGAACCATAATCAAAGTGTAACCCAAATCCAAAGAATTATCTCACTATGGTTCGGGGGAAATACTTGGATTTTAGTCCGGAAGTGTGAGGGTGGCGTTCAATTGCCTATGATGCAAGGAGATGAACATCCTTACACTAGAAGGGTCAACTTTGATCAAAGGTTGGACCAAGTCCTCACAATCATATGTGAAGAGGGCGCACAATGGAAGAGAGATTCAAGAGGCAAGCCGTCCAATTGAGAAGGCATGACCTCAAGCCCGTGGCTAGAGGATGGTTAGAGTTCATTCACGCTCAATCATTCCCACTAGCAACCGGTCCGAAGTTACTCTAGACCGGGCCATCATGATTCATAGCATCATGATTGGAGAAGAAATAGAGGTTCATGAGGTTATAGCCCAAGAACTCTATAAGGTGGCGGACAAGACCTCCACTTGGCAAGGTTAGCCTTTCCTCATCTCATTTGTCACCTCTGTTATTCAGTTGGAGTTGACATAGAAGGAGATACCCCCATTGATGAGGACAAGCCCATCACCAAGAAAAGGATGGAGTACACAAGAGACCCCTCTCATCAAGATCCCTGAGATGCCTCAAGGGATGCACTTTCCTCCACAAGACTATTGGGAGCAGTAAACACCTCCCTAGGAAACTAAGTTCCAACATGGGACAACTAAGGGTGGAGCACCAGAACACTCCATTCTCTCCATGAAATTAGAGAAGATCAAAGAATCATGAAGAGGAGCAACAAAGACAAGGAAGAGACATTGAGGAGCTCAAGCACTCCATAGGATCTCAAGAGGAAGGAAGAGCCGCCATCACAAGGTGGACCCGTTCCTGATTTCCTTGTTCTTTATTCTTCTGTTTTTCGAATTTTATGCTTATGTTTATCCATGTTTGTGTCTTGTGATCATTCTTAGTGTCTATGCCTTAAAGTTATGAATGTCCTATGAATCCATCACCTTCTGAATAAAAAGTGCTTAATTGAAAAGGAGAAGAATTTCATGATTTTAAATTTATAACAGTTTAATATTTGATGTGGTGGCAATACTTTTGTTCTCTGATGTATGCTTGACAGTGCATATGTCTTTTGAATTTGTGGTTCATGAATGTTGGCTCTTGAAAGAATGATGAAAAAGGAGACATGTTACTGAGGATCTGAAAAATCATAAAAATGATTCTTGAAGCAGAAAAAGCAGTGAATACAAAAAAAAAAAAAAAAAGAAAAAAAAAAGAGGGCAAAAAAAAAAACGAAAAAGAAAAGAAAAACGAAGAAAAGAAAGAATAAAGTTTGATCCAAGGCAATAAGAGTGTGCTTAAGAACCCTGGACACTCTAATTGGGGACTCTAGCAAAGCTGAGTCACAATCTGAAAGGTTCACCCAATTATGTCTGTGGCATGTATGTATCCGGTGGTAATACTGGAAGACAGAGTGCTTTGGGCCACGGCCAAGACTCAATAAGTAGCTGTGTTCAAGAATCATCATTACTTAATAGGAGAATCAATAACACTATCTGGATTCTGAGTTCCTAAAGAAGCCAATCATTCTGAGTTGTAAAGGATAGAGTGAGATGCCAAACTGTTCAGAAGCAAAAAGCTGAAAAGCCCCGCTCATCTAATTAATACTGATCTTCATAGATGTTTTTAGAATTGCATATCTCTTCTTTTATCTTATTTGATTTCAGTTGCTTGGGACAAGCAACAATTAGTTTGGTGTGATGAGCGGATAATTTGTACACTTTTTGGCATTGTTTTTAGTATGTTTTTAGGATCTTTAGTTAGTTTTTATTATATTTTTATTATTTTTTAATTAAATTCACTTTTCTGGACTTTACTATGAGTTTGTGTGTTTTTCTGTGATTTCAGGTATTTCTGGCTGAAATGAGGGATCTGAGCAAAATCTGATCCAGAGACTCAAAAGGCTGCTGACCTCCCTGCACTCGAAGTGGATTTTCTGGAGCTACAGAAGCCCAATTGGCGCGCTCTCAACGTCGTTGGAAAGTAGACATCCTGGGCTTTCCAGCAATATATGATAGTCCATACTTTGCCCAAGATTTGATGGCCCAAACCGGCGTTCAAAGTCACCTACAGAAATTCCAGCGTTAAACGCCGGAACTGGCACCTAATTGGGAGTTAAACGCCCAAACTGGCACTAAAGCTGGCGTTTAACTCCAAGGAGAGTCTCGACACGAAAATGCTTCATTGCTCAGCCCAAGCACACACCAAAGTGGGCCCGGAAGTGGATTTTTATGTCATTTACTCATCTTTGTACACCTTAGGCTACTAGTTATCTATAAGTAGGACCTTTTACTATTGTATTAAAAGACTTTTGGTAGCTATCTTCGTTTTATGCTATCTTAAGATCATTGGGAGGCTGGCCATTCGGCCATGCCTAGACCTTATGCTTATGTATTTTCAACGGTGGAGTTTCTACACACCATAGATTAAGGTGTGGAGCTCTGCTGTACCTCGAGTATTAATGCAATTACTATTGTTCTTCTATTCAATTCCGCTTGTTCTTTGTCCAAGATATCACTTGTTCTTCAACTTGATGAAGGTGATGATTGACGCCCATCACCATTCTCACCCATGAACAAAGTGACTGACAACCACTCTTGTTCTACACGCATCTGAGGCTTAGTGGATATCTCTTGGATTTCTGATTGCACGATGCATGGTTGATCGCCTGACAACCGAGTGCTCGCCTGACAAACGAGCCAGCCATTCCGTGAGATCAGAGTCTTCGTGGTATAGGCAAGAACTGATGGCGGCATTCAAGAGAATCCGGAAGGTCTAACCTTGTCTGTGGTATTCTGAGTAGGATTCAATGATTGAATGACTGTGACGTGCTTCAAACTCTAACCTGCTGGGTGTTAGTGACAGACGCAAAAGAGGGATTCTATTCCAGTAGGAGCGGGAACCGAACCGGTGATTGGCCGTACTGTGACAGAGTGCGTGAGCATTAGCTTTCACTGCGAGGATGGGAGGTAGCCACTGACAACGGTGAAACCCTACACGAGCTTGCCATGGAAAGGAGTAAGAAGGATTGGATGAAGGCAGTAGGAAAGCAGAGAGACGGAAGGGAAGGCATCTTCATACGCTTGTCTGAAGCTCTTACACCAATGATATACATAAGTATCACTATCTTTATCTTTTATGTTATTTTCGTTCATCATCATATACATTTGAGTTTGCCTGACTAAGATTTACAAGATGACCATAGCTTGCTTCAATGCTAACAATCTCCGTGGGATCGACCCTTACTCACGTAAGGTATTACTTGGACGACCCAGTGCACTTGCTGGTTAGTTGTGTGAAGTTGTAGTGATCACAATTTCGCGCACCAATTAGCAACACGGGAGCTCAACACCACTTCAGGCACGAATAAAACTCTCTAGAATGACTGGACTTTAGCCCTTCCGAAAAGAGCCCATTGGTAATCGTGAGGTAAAACTAATGTTCATGGTGGTGTAAGGGTTAGACACCCCTAAAGCCAGTACGGCAATTTCTGTAGCCCTAATATGCCATCATGGAGCAAACCATCTCGATACCGCCACCTAAAAAAAGGATAGCTACTACACGACACGGGATAAGACATATCATTCGGGTCTTACCGTGGAATATAGAACACGACAAATTTCCCCCTGCAAAGGAAGTGACCAAAGCAGAAATAAAGTTGTAACACAAATGTGGACAACATCTAAAATGCTCCTACTTGCATGGGTATCGAATCACGCGTGGTTTTGGTGAGAAGACGTACTGCCCAAGCATGGAGAACATGTCTCGCATTAGGAAGCCCTCACCAGAAACAAACGCACCTCCACCCGACGCATTTTGTCATTTTTCTTGGTTAAATTCTCCCGTGACGATAAATAGTTCAGTGTATTGGTATAGGGTTTTAGGGTTTCCCCTACTTAATCGCACAGTGGGAGTGGTTGTGAGAATAACATCATGTGTTCTGGTTAGGGAAGAATACCGAGGCACAATGCATACATTCTAAACCACCAACTAAGATTCCCGTTGAGGCACCACTTTAACACCATTTACGCCGTATGACTGCATTGCCCTTCTTAGTTTGTGCAAGGCTTGATGAGCGGATAATTTATACGCTTTTTGGCATTGTTTTCAGTATGTTTTTAGTATATTTTAGTTAGTTTTTATTACATTTTTATTAGTTTTTAGTTAAATTTCACTTTTCTGGGCTTTACTATGAGTTTGTGTGTTTTTCTGTGATTTCAGGTATTTTCTGGCTGAAATTGAGAGATCTGAGCAAAAATCTGATTCAGAGGCTAAAAGGACTGCAGATGCTGTTGGATTCTGACCTCCCTGCACTCGAAGTGGATTTTCTGGAGCTACAGAAGCCCAATTGGCGCGCTCTCAATGGCGTTGGAAAGTAGACATCCTGGGCTTTCCAGCAATGTATAATAGTCCATACTTTGCCCGAGATTTGATGGCCCAAAC
The DNA here is from genome assembly GCF_014773155.1 of Arachis stenosperma. Taxonomy (NCBI): domain Eukaryota; kingdom Viridiplantae; phylum Streptophyta; class Magnoliopsida; order Fabales; family Fabaceae; genus Arachis; species Arachis stenosperma. The sequence continues at coordinate 11,957,934 of NC_080384.1, forward strand.
TGGCGTTTTAAGTCAGCTTCAGAATTCCCAGCGTTTAACGCTGGAACTGGCATAAAAATTGGAGTTAAACGCCCAAACTGGCATAAAAGCTGGCGTTTAACTCCAGAAAAAGTCTCTACACATGAAAGCTTCAATGCTCAGCCCAAGCACACACTAAGTGGACCCAGAAGTGGATTTTTACGTCATTTACTCATTTATGTATACCCTAGGTTACTAGTTCACTATAAATAGGATCTTTTGACATTGTATCTAGACCTCATGACACTTTACACGTTTCTCATTGTATCTTCTACAGCATGAGTCTCTAAACCCCATGGTTGGGGGTGAGGAGCTCTACTGTGTCTTGATGGATTAATGCAATTACTACTATTTTTCATTCAATCATGCTTGCTTCTATTCTAAGATATCACTTGTTCCTAAACCTGATGAATGTGATGATCCGTGACACTCATCATCATTCTCACCTATGAACGTGTGCCTGACAACCACCTCCGTTCTACCTTAGATTGAGTAGATATCTCTTGGATTCCTTAATCAGAATCTTCGTGGTATAAGCTAGAATTGATGGCGGCATTCAAGAGAATCCGGAAAGTCTAAACCTTGTCTGTGGTATTCTGAGTAGGATTCAAGGATTGAATGACTGTGACGAGTTTCAAACTCCTGAGGGCTGGGCGTTAGTGATAGACGCAAAAGAATCACTGGATTCTATTCCAACCTGATTGAGAACCGACAGATGATTAGCCGTGCTGTGACAGAGCGCGTTGAACATTTTCACTGAGAGGATGGGAGGTAGCCATTGACAATGGTGAAACCCTACATACAGCTTGCCATGGAAGGAGCCTTGCGTGCTTGAAGAAGAAGACAGTAGGAAAACAGAGGTTCAGAAGACAGAGCATCTCCAAAACCTCAACCTGTTTCCCATTACTGCAAAACAAGTACTTGTTTCATGTTCTTTTACTTTTCACAATCAAACCTGATAATTATTGATATCCTGACTAAGAGTTACAAGATAACCATAGCTTGCTTCAAGCCGACAATCTCCGTGGGATCGACCCTTACTCACGTAAGGTATTACTTGGACGACCCAGTGCACTTGCTGGTTAGTTGTGCGGGATTGCAAAAGTGTGATTGCAATTTCGTGCACCAAGTTTTTGGCGCCGTTGCCGGGGATTGTTCGAGTTTGGACAACTGACGGTCTATCTTGTTGCTTAGATTAGGACTGTTTTATTTTTGTTGGTTTAGAGTCTTTTATTTGAGTGTAGTTTCATATTTTAAGTTTGGTGTCAATTGCATGCTTTTGCTTTTCTTTTAATTTTTGAATTTGCATGTCCTTAGTCCCTTTTTGATCTTTAAAAATTCTAAGTTTGGTGTCTTCTTTGTGTTTTCCTTTAGGTTTTCGAAAATTTGTGTTGATTTTCTTTAGAATTCTAAGTTTGGTGTCATTTTGTTGTTTTTCTCTTTCCTCATTTCAAAAAAAAAAATCAAATCTTTTTCAAAATAATTTTCAATCATATCTTTTTAATTGCCAATTCCAAAATCTTTTTAATTAGTTGATTGATTTAGTTTTCAATTTGCTTTGATTTTATTTTTCTTTTAGTTTTCGAAATTTTATTTTATTTTCCTTTTGTTTTATTTTAGACCTAAGTGGAATTGAGCAGTCTAGAAGGACTTTGGGGTCATATGCTAACCCCATTACAGCTGCATATGGGAGTAGCATCTGTATACCTCCCATCAAAGCAAGCAGCTTTGAGCTAAACCCTCAACTCATTATCATAGTGCAGCAAAATTGCCAGTATTCCGGTCTTCCACAGGAAAAACCTACTGAGTTTCTGGCACAATTCTTACAACTTGCTGACACAGTACGTGATAAAGAGGTGGATCAGGATGTCTACAGATTATTATTGTTTCCATTTGCTGTAAAAGATCAAGCTAAGAGGTGGTTGAATAACCAACCTACAGCAAGCATAAAGACATGAAAACAATTATCAGACAAATTCCTGAATCAATTTTACCCTCCAAAAAGGATGACACAGCTAAGGCTGGACATCCAAGGCTTTAAACAAGAGGATAATGAATCCCTTTATAATGCCTAGGAGAGGTATAGAGGTATGCTAAGAAAATGCCCCTCTGAAATATTTTCAGAGTGGGTACAGCTAGACATCTTCTACTATGGGCTTACAGAAAAAGCTCAGATGGCTCTAGACCACTCAGCTGGTGGATCTATACATATGAGAAAGACGATTGAGGAGGCTCAAGAGCTTATAGATATTGTTGCTAGAAATCAACATTTGTACTCTAGCAATGAGCTCTCTATAAAAGAAGAAGTTATGGCAATAGCCACTGATCCTAATCCTCAAGAACAGATGGTTGAGCTTAATCAGCAATTACACCTGATGACAAAACAAGCAATTTAAAAAGAGATGCTCCAAGAAACTAAAATGCTAACAAGAACATAGAATCACATTGAATCAGGCAAAACAGCAGCTATCTAAACAGATAACAGAAGAATGCCAAGCAGTTCAACTGAGGAATGGGAAGACATTGAATAACACTGCTCAAAGTAGCAAAAAGCCAATAAAGGAACAATTGACAGAAGATAGCCAAACCACTATCCAAAATCCCTCTGAGGACAGTAAGTGCCCAGAGAGGAATACTCTTGGCGTTCAAACGCCAGAAAAGGGGGGAAAGCTGGCGTTAAACGCCCATCCCTGCCAGTTCTGGCATTCAAACGCCAGAAAAGGGGAAAAAGTTGGCGTTAAAACGCCCATTTTCCACCCAACCCTGGCGTTCAAACACCTGAGAGTGCTGATAGTAACCCCTCTAAAAGGCTTCTCCAACCCACCTCTGTAAGGAATAAACCTGCAGCAACTAAGGTTGAAGAATATAAAGCCAAAATGCCTTATCCTCAGAAACTCCGCCAAGAGTGCTGATAGTAACCCCCTCTAAAAGGCTTCTCCAACCCCTCTGTAGGAATAACCTGCAGCAACTAAGGTTGAAGAATATAAAGCCAAAATGCCTTATCCTCAGAAACTCCGCCAAGCGAACATGATAAGCAATTTGCCCGCTTTGCAGACTATCTAAGGACTCTTGAAATAAAGATTTCGTTTGCAGAGGCACTTGACAAATACCTTCTTATGCTAAGTTCATGAAAGAGATCTTAAGCCAAGAAGGATTGGAGAGAAACTGAAAAGTATTTCTCACTGAAGAATGCAGTGCAGTTATTCTGAAAAGCTTACCCGAAAAGCTTCAAGATCCAGGAGCTTTGATACCATGCACATTAGAAGGAGCTTTGCACCAAGACAGCCCTGTGTGACCTGGAGCAGCATCAATCTAATACCTGCATCCACTATCAAAAGGGTTGACTGAAGAATTCAAACCAACCCGGATATGCCTCCAACTTGTTGATGGCTCCATTAAATATCCATCAGGCATAATTGAGGACATGATTGTCAAGGTTGGGCCATTTACCTTTCCAACTGACATTGTAGTGCTGGAAATGAAAGAGCACAAGAGTGCAACTCTCATTCTAGGAAGACCTTTCCTAGCAACTGGACGAACTCTCATTGATGTACAAAAAGGGAAAGTAACCCTGAGAGTCAATAAGGATGAGTTCAAGTTGAATGCTGTAAAAGCTATGCAGCATCCAAACACATCAAATGATTGCATGGGCGCTGACATTATTGACTCTTTAGTGGAAGAGATCAATATGACTGAAAATCTAGAATCAGAGCTTGAGGACATCTTCAAGGATGCTCAGCCTGATCAGGAAGAACCAGAGGAAACAAAAGAATTGTTGAAAATTCCTCAAGAGGAGGATAAGCCTCCCAAACCTGAACTCAAACCACTACCACCATCCCTGAAGTATGCATTTTTGGGAGAGGGTGACACTTTTCCAGTGATTATAAGCTCTGCTTTAAATCCACAGGAAGAGGAAGCACTGATTCAAGTGCTAAGGACACACAAGACAGCTCTTGGGTGGTCCATAAGTGATCTTAAGGGCATTAGCCCAGCAAGATGCATGCACAAAGATCCTATTGGAGGATAATGCCAAACCAGTGGTCCAACCACAAAAGCGGCTAAATCCAGCCATGAAGGAGGTGGTGCAGAAGGAGGTCACTAAATTACTAGAGGCTGGGATTATTTATCCTATTTCTGATAGCCCCTGGGTGAGCCCTGTCCAAGTTGTCCCCAAGAAGGGAGGCATGACAGTAGTTCATAATGAAAAAAATGAACTGGTTCCTACAAGAACAGTCACAGGGTGGCGCATGTGTATTGACTACAGAAGGTTCAATACAGCCACCAGAAAGGATCATTTTTCTTTGTCATTCATAGATCAAATGCTAGAAAGACTAGCTGGTCATGATTATTATTGCTTTTTGGATGGCTATTCAGGCTACAACCAAATTGCAGTAGATCCTCAGGACCAAGAGAAAACATCATTCACTTGCCCTTCTGGCGTGTTTGCCTACAGGAGAATGCCTTTTGGTCTGTGTAATGCTCCTGCAACTTTTCAGAGATGCATGTTATCCATCTTCTCTGATATAGTAGAGAAATTCCTGGAAGTCTTCATGGATGACTTCTCAGTATATGGAGACTCATTCAGCTCCTGTCTTAATCACCTAGCACTTGTCCTGAAAAGGTGCCAAGAGACTAACCTGGTTTTAAACTGGGAGAAATGTCACTTTATGGTGACTGAAGGAATTGTCCTTGGGCACAAAATCTCAAGCAAGGGAATAGAGGTGGATAAAGCAAAGGTGGAGGTAATTGAAAAATTACCACCACCTGCCAATGTTAAGGCAATCAGAAGCTTTCTGGGGCATGCATGATTCTACAGAAGGTTTATAAAGGATTTTTCGAAAATTGCAAAACCTCTGAGCAACCTGCTAGCTGCTGACACACCATTTGTTTGACACAGTGTCTGCAGGCATTTGAGACCCTGAAAGCTAAGCTGGTCACAGCACCAGTCATCTCTGCACCAGACTGGACATTACCATTCGAATTAATGTGTGATGCCAGTGACCATGCCATTGGTGCAGTGTTGGGACAGAGGCATAACAAGCTTCTGCACGTCATTTATTATGCCAGCCGTGTTCTAAATGACGCACAGAAGAATTACACAACCACAGAAAAAGAGTTACTTGCAGTGGTCTATGCCATTGACAAATTTAGATCCTATTTAGTGGGATCAAAGGTGATTGTGTACACTGACCATGCTGCTCTTAAGTACTTACTCACAAAGCAGGATTCAAAACCCAGGCTCATAAGATGGGTGTTGCTTCTGCAAGAGTTTGATATAGAAATAAGAGACAGAAAAGGGACAGAGAACCAAGTAGCTGATCATCTATCCCGAATAGAACCAGTAGCTGGGGCGTCCTTCCCTTCTACTGAGATCTCTGAGACCTTCCCAGATGAGCAACTCTTTGCCATTCAGGAAGCTCCATGGTTTGCAGATATTGCAAATTATAAAGCTGTGAGGTTCATACCCCAGGAGTACAGCAGAGTGCAAAGAAAGAAATTAATTTCAGATGCCAAGTACTACCTATGGGATGAGCCATATCTCTTTAAGAGATGTGCAGACGGAATAATCCGCAGATGTGTACCCAGAGAGGAAGCACAAAGAATCCTGTGGCATTGCCATGGATCACAATATGGAGGACACTTTGGAGGTGAGCGAACAGCAACCAAGGTCCTCCAATGCGAATTCTACTGGCCTACTCTCTATAGAGATGCCCGAGAGTTTGTGCGTAACTGTGACAGTTGCCAAAGAGCTGGTAACTTGCCTCATAGTTACGCCATGCCTTAGCAAGGGATCTTAGAGATTGAATTGTTTGATGTATGGGGAATTGACTTCATGGGCCCATTCCCACCATCATACTCAAACACTTATATTCTAGTGGCAGTAGACTATGTATCTAAATGGGTGGAAGCAATTGCCACACCCAATAATGATACCAAGACCGTGCTGAAATTCCTCCAGAAACACATCTTCAGCAGGTTTGGTGTTCCCAGAGTACTGATCAGTGATGGAGGTACCCATTTCTGCAATAAACAACTATACTCTGCTATGGTTAGATATGGGATTAGCCACAAAGTAGCAACTCCGTATCACCCACAGACAAATGGGCAAGCTGAGGTCTCTAACAGAGAGCTCAAAAGAATCCTGGAACGGACTGTTATTGCCCGTAGAAAGGATTGGGCAAAGAGCTTGGATGATGCTCTGTGGGCATACAGAACAGCATACAAGACTCCTATAGGAACCTCTCCATACCAACCGGTGTATAGGAAGGCCTGTCATCTGCCCGTGGAACTGGAACATAAAGCCTACTGGGCAACCAGATTCCTAAACATGGATGCTAAGTTAGCTGGTGAAAAAAGATTGCTCCAGCTAAATGAGCTAGAGGAGTTCAGACTCAATGCCTTTGAAAATGCAAAAATTTATAAGGAAAAGGCAAAGAAGTGGCATGACAAGAAGTTGTCATCCAGAGTCTTTGAGCCAGGATAAAAAGTCCTGCTCTTCAACTCTAGGCTCAGATTGTTCCCAGGAAAACTTAAATCCCGTTGGAGGGGTCCGTATGTGATTACAGGGGTATCACCATATGGATATGTTGAGCTTCAGGATACTGATTCTGACAAGAAGTTCATTGTTAATGGACAGAGGATCAAGCATTATCTTGAAAGCAATTTTGAGCAAGAATGCTCAAAACTGAGACTTGAGTGATTCTCAGTGAAGGTCCAGCTAAAGACAATAAAGAAGTGCTTGTTGGGAGGCAACCCAGTGATTAGCAGGGTATTTGTTCTGTTTAATCAAGGTTTGATACATATTCTTAAAGGGCAATTATCAAAATTGAAGGAATTCACAGAGTTACAGAAGGATTCAGTGCAAAAAGCAGAGAAAAAGAGCTTGCTGGCGAAAAAATGCCAGTAAGGGGTACTTTGGGCGTTAAACGCCAGAATGGGCACCATTCTGGGCGTTTAACGCCAGTAAAGGTGTCATTTTGGGTGTTAAACGCCAGAATGGTGGTGTGCAGCATCCTGGGCGTTTAGCAAAACGCCCAGTGATAAAGGGATTTCTGGCGTTTAACGCCAGCCAGGATACCTGGCTGGGCGTTAAACGCCCAAATTGGCCAACAAATGGGCGTTAAACGCCAGAATGGATACCATTCTGGGCGTTTAACGCCAGAAAGGCAGGCGGAGGAGATTTTGTTTCCCACTTCAAATTTTTTCAAACTTTCTTGTTTTAATCCATATTTTTCTGCATAAACACATTACAAACTTTCATCATTCACCTTCCAATTTCAAAAATTAGAATCTTCTTCAAATCTATTTCAAATCCTTTCCTAGGCTCTTTCAAAAAAAAAAACTCAATTATCTCCTCAAATTTTTTCCATATCTTCTCAAATCTCCCTCAAATTTTCGAAAATCTCTCCTCCTCTCCTATTTATACACGTTCGGCCACCCTCTTTCCCCACACCATTCGAATTTGCTCTCCTCTTCTCTCCCCTTTTTGCCTTCTTTTACTTGAGGACAAGCAAAGCTCTAAGTTTGGTGTGCTTTCCGTAATCACTAGGCCAAGATTTACCAAGATCATGGCTCCTAGAGGAAAACAAACCAATTCAAGAGGCAAGAAAGAGAATAATCCAAAGGATGTCTGGAGTCAAGAGAAGTTCTTAACCAAAGAACATGCAGACCATTACCACAAAATAATGGGTCTGAGGTCAGTGATCCCGGAAGTCAAATTCAATCTGAAAGAAGATGAATATCCGGAGATCCAAGAGCAAATTCGAAACAGAGGATGGGAAGTTCTAACCAACCCTGAGACAAAGGTTGGAAGGAACATGGTTCAGGAATTCTACTCAAATCTGTGGCTGACAGATAAGCAGAATGACTGGAACTGCTTTTCATACCTACAGAACCATGGTCAGAGGGAGAATTATTTACTTCCATCTGGACAAAATAAGAGAGGTCTTCAAATTGCCTCAACTGCAAGATGATCCTGAATCCTTTAATAGGAGGATGGTGAGAGCAGATAAAGGGTTGGATCAAGTTCTAGAGGACATATGCCTCCCTGGAACTAAATGGATAACCAATTCAAAAGGTGTCCCAAACCAACTCAAGAGGGGAGACCTCAAACCAATTGCAAGAGGTTGGCTAGACTTTATTGGGCGTTCCATATTGCCCACTAGCAACCGTTATGAGGTCACTATCAAGAGAGCAGTGATGATTCATTGCATTATGTTGGGAAAAGAAGTGGAGGTTCATCATCTAATTGCTTGTGAGATCTACACAATTGCAAACAAGAATTCCACTGAAGCCAAACTGGCGTACCCAAGCTTGATCTCCTTGCTCTGCAAAGAGGCTGGGGTGAAGATGGGAGTAGATGAATTCATCCCAATTGAACATCCAATCACCAAAAAGTCAATGGAAGGACAAATACAAGACAACTCTATCAAAAAGAGGGCGCAGGAGTTCCTCCCTGAATTTCCTGAAATTGACTACTGGGCCAGCCTAGAAGCATCTATCACCAAGTTGCAAGAAACTATGGAGCAACTTAAGGAAGAACAGCAGAATCAGAACTGCATGCTCTGCAAATTGCTGAAGGAACAAGAGAAGCAGGGGCGTGAACTTCAAGAGATGAAACGCCAAAAGCTCTCCCCTCAAGTTGAGGGAGCATCCACTTCTCAAAATCAAGGTTGTTGAGTCCTAACTCTGTGATAACCTCTATCATTAGGAGCCTATTTAAATTTTTTATTTCTATTACTATTAGTCTTATCTTAAAGAACAAGAAGTACAGGATTTCGAATTCATCTCTGAAACTAGTTGAATTAGTTTGATGTGGTGACAATACTTTTTGTTTTCTGAATGAATGCTTGAACAGTGCATATGTTTTGAATTTGTTGTTTAAGAATAAAAATTGTTGGCTCTTGAAAGAATGATGGAAAAGGAGAACTGTTATTGAGGATCTGAAAAATCATCAAATTGATTCTTGAAGCAAGAAAAAGCAGTGAATATAAAAAAAATGAAAAAAAAAGAAAAAGAAAAAGAAAGAAATAAAGTTGTGATCCAAGGCAAAAAGAGTGTGCTTAAGAACCCTGGACACCTCTAATTGGGGACTCTAGCAAAGCTGAGTCACAATCTGAAAAGGTTCACCCAAGTATGTGTCTGTGGCATGTTTGTATCCGGTGGTAATACTGAAAGACAGAGTGCTTTGGGTCACAGCCAAGACTCATAAAATAGCTATGTTCAAGAATCATCATACTTAACTAGGAGAATCAATAACACTATCTGAGTTCTGAGTTCCTATGGATGCCAATCATTCTGAACTTCAAAGGATAAAGCGAGATGCCAAAACTGTTTGGAAGCAAAAAGCTACTAGTCCCGCTCATCTAATTGGAGCTAAGTTTCTTTGATATTTTGGAGTCTATAGTATATTCTCTTCTTTTTATTCTATTTTGATTTTCAGTTGCTTGGGGACAAGCAACAATTTAAGTTTGGTGTTGTGATGAGCGGATAATTTATACGCTTTTTGGCATTATTTTCAGTGTGTTTTTAATATATTTTAGTTAGTTTTTATTACATTTTTATTAGTTTTTAGTTAAAATTCACTTTTCTGGGCTTTACTATGAGTTTGTGTATTTTTCTGTGATTTCAGATATTTTCTGGCTGAAATTGAGGGATCTGAGCAAAAATCTAATTTAGAGGCTAAAAGGACTGCAGATGCTGTTGGATTCTGACCTCCCTGCACTTAAAGTGGATTTTCTAGAGCTACAGAAGCCCAATTGGCGCGCTCTCAATGGCATTGAAAAGTAGACATCCTGGGATTTCCAGCAATATATAATAGTTTATACTTTGCCCGAGATTTGATGGCCCAAATTGGTGTTGCAAATCAGCTTCAGAATTCCCAGCGTTTAACGCTGGAACTGGCATAAAAATTGGAGTTAAATGCCCAAACTGGCACAAAAGCTGGCGTTTTACTCCAAGAAGAGTCTCTACACGAAAATGCTTCAATGCTCAGCCCAAGCACACACCAAGTGGGCCCGGAAGTGGATTTTTCTGTCATTTACTCATTTCTGTAAACCCTAGGTTACTAGTTCACTATTAATAGGATCTTTTGACATTGTATCTACACCTCATGACACTTTACACATTTCTCATTGTATCTTCTACGGCATGAGTCTCTAAACCCCATGGTTGGGGGTGAGGAGCTCTGCTGTGTCTTGATGGATTAATGCAATTACTACTATTTTTCATTCAATCATGCTTGCTTCTATTCTAAGATATCACTTGTTCCTAAACCTGATGAATGTGATGATCCCGTGACACTCATCATCATTCTCACCTATGAACGTGTGCCTGACAACCACCTCCGTTCTACCTTAGATTGAGTAGATATCTCTTGGATTCCTTAACCAGAATCTTCGTGGTATAAGCTAGAATTGATGGCGGCATTCAAGAGAATCCCGGAAGGTCTAAACCTTGTCTATGGTATTCTGAGTAGGATTCAAGCATTGAATGACTGTGACGAGCTTCAAACTCTTGAAGGTTGGGCGTTAGTGACAGACGCAAAAGAATCACTGGATTCTATTCCGACCTGATTGAGAACCGACAGATGATTAGCCGTGCTGTGACAGAGCGCGTTGAACATTTTCACTGAGAGGATGGGAGGTAGCCATTGACAACGGTGAAACCCTACATACAGCTTGTCATGGAAGGAGTCTTGTGTATTTGAAGAAGAAGACAGTAGGAAAACAGAGGTTCAGAAGACAGAGCATCTCCAAAACCTCAACCTGTTTCCCATTACTGCAAAACAAGTACTTATTTCATGTTCTTTTGCTTTTTACAATCAACCCTGATAATTATTGATATCCTGACTAAGAGTTAAGATAACCATAGCTTGCTTCAAGCCGACAATCTCCGTGGGATCGACCCTTACTCACGTAAGGTATTACTTGGACGACCCAGTGCACTTGCTGGTTAGTTGTGCGGGATTGCAAGAGTGTGATTGCAATTTCGTGCACCAGAAATGAAAGAAAATATTTTATTTCATACAAAATAATTAAAAAATATATTTTATTCTAATACAAAATAATTTTTAAAAAATGGCTTAAAAGATGTTATGAGTACTATAAAAGTTTGTAATATTCTAGTGATTTAGGTAAATACATGATAAAAATATTTTTTCTTTAAGATCTAAATTATTATTGACTATGTAGAGTATTTCTTTAATGTCCTAAGTCATTTAGATATTATAAATTTTTACGAATTTGTAATATATGGTGATTCGAATCATTATATAATTTAGGAGTACTATAAAAATTTGTAATATATGGTTGACTTAGGACATTAAAGAAATACTCTACATAGTCAATAATAATTTAGATCTTAAAAAAAATATTTTTATCATGTATTTACTAAATCACTAGAATATTACAAACTTTTATAGTACTCATAACATCTTTTAAGCCATTTTTTAAAAATTATTTTGTATTAGAATAAAATATATTTTTTAATTGTTTTGTATGAAATAAAATATTTTCTTTCATTTCTAAATTATTATTGTCTATGTAGAGTATTTTATTTAAAATTTGAGTACATGCATGTATTTACCTAAGTTATTAGAACATTACAAATTTTATAGTACTCCTAACATTTTTTAAGCCATTTTTTTAAAAATTATTTTGTATAGGATAAATTATTTTTTGTATAATTTAAAAAAATTTATTAAAAAAATTTATTAAAAAATATTCATGAGCTATTAAAAATGGACTAAAGAGTATTATATGAAATTCGAATTGATAGATCACAAATATTTTAAAGAAGTCTCGTAATTAAATATTTTGTTTGCTTTTTTTTAATGTATGAAATAAAATATATATTTTTTAATTTTTAAATTATTAATTTTTTAATAAATTTTTAATAAAATTTTTTAATAAATTATTAATTTTTTAACAGCATAGAAATTACTGTGTATAATTCGAACTCAACTGGTTCGAATTAGTGTGTGCGTGTGTTTGTGTATAATTCGAACCCACCTGGTTCGAATTATGTAGAAATAGAGTACATATAAACGTGCATTGGTAGATTCATGAAACAGTTTTCGTTTTGGCTGATTCGTGGAAAATTTTGCTCCCCTTGGCTTATTATTATGATTTGCCCTTTTATTTACATTGAATATTTCTCATTATTAAGACCCAAAAATCACCTCAATACTCTAGTCAAAACCAACAAACGTAGCTGCATGTAGTAACCTTATCATAACCCCATCGGGGTAGCCGTTTCACTCTATGGACAGTTTTCCTTTTGGTCCGTTTCCCTCCTGCGTTTTTTTCCCCTCCTTTATTTATTTATTTTTTTGTGACTACCTTTCTTTGGACTAGAATAATTCATTTTTCAGTCCATTCCTTACAAGGAGCAAACAATGACAAGAAAGCGTATCAATAGGCCCATTTTTGGGGAGTACCGGGTCCAGTCCAACCCACCGTTACGTTTACACGGACGTCATGTGTGGCATCGTTACAGCTGCTGCAAGCCAGCCATCAGGCATGAAGAGCCTCTATGCGACAAACCTGTCAGGCCGTCTCCCCCTGCCTCGACACCATAACCACGTGTCGCTCAGAAACTCACACAGAAGGAATAAAGGAATCTCTGTATTCTCATTGATCTGTATACTATAATTTTCCAACTTTAAATACCATCACACCATGTGTGTGTCATATTTTTTTAATTAATTATTAAATTATCTTTTATGATTAATTTTAAAAATTACAAACAGAAAAATTCAAATTCTTTTGCCCTAATTTTTGCTAATTAAGCTACCCTCTTCCAAATCAATTTCTGCAAAAGGATTTGCCTCACGCTTTTCACGGTCCCTCTCTCTTCTACTATTGCTGTTTCAGGCACCACCACCATCACCGGTCTTGTTAGAAATAAGAGAGTAATGTGAAGAGTATATTATTGAGTGAGTTGAAAGGTACAATACATAGGGATATATATAGGTACTAAAAGAATTAAAGTAATAAAAGCATACAATCCTACAATTAATATACAAATATTCTATATAAATATAAATGATACTCATTGATCTAAATTGATTCTAATTTATTCTTTAACATCCCCTTTCAAACTCAAGTGGGAGCTAAGGATACCATCTTGAGTTTGGATACTAGAGTCTGAAAACGAGTAGGATGATGAGCATTCGTGAAGATATCAGCAGTCTAATCGAGAGTTCCAAAGTAACGAGGCGAACAACATCAATAAGGAGATATTGCCGGACAAAGTGACAATCAATCTCAATGTTCCAGATAATTTTAAATGGTGTATTGACTCCGGTTGCTTTAATCACATGTCTCCTTTGCATCATCTTTTCTCGTCTTTGTCTACCACTACAAATTCATATTCTATCAATACTGCTAATGATTCTCTCTTGCACACGACACACAAGGGTTCTATTTTTTAGTCAACTCTTAATCTCCTTGATACTTATTATTTTCCTAAATTGAACTTTAATCTTATTTTGTTGGCCAACTTGTTGATCTCAGTTTTGATGTCAAAATTTTTTATTTCTGGTTGTTATGTACAGGATCGTCGAATGGGACAAGTTATCGGGACTGGACGCATGTAAGGTTGGAAAGTTATTTAAACTCGAGAATATTCATATTCCTCCTAAGCCAAATCTCTATGTTGCTTCTTCTCCATCTACCCTTCACTTATGGCATTAAAGTCTTGCTCACAGCTCCTTAGAAAAATTGCGTCCTCTTATGTCTCAGAGTGTTTTGGGTCAGGTTAATAATGAATTTTTTTATTGCATTTCTTGTCAAACTGTCAAACAATCTGATTTATCTTTTCACAATAATTTCTCTCTTGCTTGCTATCCTTTTGATCTTATCCACTCTGATGTTTGGGGCCTGGCTCCCACTGCTTCTATAGGAGGTGCTCCATACTTTGCCGTTTTCATTGATGATTATTCACGCTTTACTTGGGTTTATTTGATTACTAATCGCCATGAGTTACCTCAGATTTATATTAACTTTGCCACTATGATAAAAACTCAGTTTTCTAAGGTCATTAAGGTTTTTCGATGAGATAATGCTATGGGATACCGTGATTCCAAACTTTTAACGTTTCTTGTAGAACAGGGGTACATTGTCTGAGTTTTCTTGCCTTGGTACGTCTCAACAAAATGGACAAGCTGAACGCAAACATCGTCACATTCTTGACTATGTTCATGTAATGCTTCTTTCTTCTTCGTCTCCTAAGTGTACTTGGGGTGAAACTGTTCTTACTGTTGTTCATGTTATCAATAGACTTCCTTTTTCTGTTCTTGGTAACGTTACTTCCTTTAAGCATCTTTATCATACCTCTCCAGATTACAATTCTCTTCGAGTTTTCGGTTGTGTTTGTTTTGTTCTTCTTCAGCCTCATAAATAGTAAACTTGAACCGTGGGCTCGCATGCAGGGGTGGAAAAAGGCCAGGTGGCCTGCCAGGGGCTTGCAGCCTGGCCTGTATTTGGCCTGGCCTGGCCTGGCCTATTATAAAATAGGTACAGGTCCAAGCTCTTTTAAAAGTCTTAATACATTAATAGGCCAGGCCCAGACTTACTAATTAGCCTTATAGGCCTGTCAGGCCTGCCTGGGCCTGTTAAAATATAATTAAATATATAAACAATTATTTGTTATTAATAAAATTATAAAATATTTTAAATTTATTATGTTTTATTATAAATATTTTTGTATATTTTAAATATGTTAAAAGTTTAAAATTTTTTATAAATATTAAATATATGACATATTACATATAACTATTTTTATTAAAAAATAATTTTTTTAAATAATATTTTTATTTTTGTAAAAAAAATTATCAAGCCTTTTAACAGGCTTCAGGCCAGGCCTAGTACTTTATGAAGAGCCTATAACAGGCTGCAGGCCAGGCTCAGGCCAATCAACTGTATAACAGGCCAGGCCTGTTAAGAGCAAAGTCTAGCCTGGCCTGGCCTGTTTCCACCCCTACTCGCATGTATTGTTTCTTGGGTTATGACATTGAACACAAGGGTTATCGTTGTTGGGATCCTCTCTCTAGACGTATTCATATATCTCATCATGTTGTCTTCTGGGAGCATCACATGTTTTCTCGATTCTCCTTCTTTGAGTCCATTCCTCCTACTCAGTTACCTTTTTTCACTAACCCCAATGTTAATCTTTTTCCTAGTGATGATTCTACAGGTTCTATCTCGAGTCACCCTCTACTGCCTCCTGCTCTTCCGCCTTCTCTATCTCCCGATGATTCCAGACCAGACGACAATCCTGCTCCTACCGTCATGCCTCCTCCTTCCACTTGTTCTTTTAGGGTAAGAAATTCACCTCCTCATCTTCTTAATTATCATTATTTTTCTACTATTCTTTATCAACATGAACCTAATTCATTTAGAGAAGCCTCCACAAATTCAAATTGGCAACAAGTAATACAGGAAAAAATACAAGCACTTGAAAAAATACACACTTGAAATTTGGTTGATCCTCCTTCTATCAAAAAATTGTGGGAAGTAGATGGGTATACAAGATCAAGACTCGCTCTGATACCATGTTAGAAATAAGGGAGTAATTTGAAAAGTGTATTATTGACTGAGTTGAAAAGTACAATACATAGGGGTATATATAGGTGCAAGAAGAATCAAAATAATAAAGATATACAATCCTACAATTAATATACAAATATTATATATAAATATAAATGATACTAATTGATCTAAATTGATTCTAATTTATTCTTTAACAGGATTGAAAACCACTATAAGAAAAAGCTGTTGGACCACCATAACAAGACAAAACAAAATAGTTCGAAAAGGAAAACCAAAAACAAATATTGAAGAACAATAAAAAAATTAGATGCCGATCAAAACAGTAATTCATGATCCGTGATGCTACAACACACCAAACCGCACAATAGAAACTTCAAGCTTCGAACTTGAAATCTAACATGCAAATAAAAAAATCAGAAAATAACCATCTGAAACGAAAAGCCTCAAATAACATTAAGAGGAAGAGGCAGAGAAGGCAGTTGCAGCAACTAGCAGCGAGCAATGAGCAGCGACTGGTGGGAACAGTGAACAGTTGCAAGCAGCGACTGGTGACGGAAAGACGAGGAACAACTACCTGCGAAAGGCGCGATGAAGCCAATGAGTGAGACAATAATAAAGGTGCAAGAACGACGGAGAGTGGGTTCATAAAAAGCGATAGCAGTGAAGGCGTAGGGACGATGCGAGCTGGCGAACACAAAGAACCCATCGACGGGGCGACGACCGTGAAGTATCAGCGACAACGACCACCGTGTTTTGGCTGTAACTGAGAGAGTGCGTTGGGAGAGGGGGAATATTAGGGTTCAAGGGGAGGGAATTTCCAGGTTTTATTGAGATAATTAATTAAAAATTTCACTTTGTTATATATATTTAATAAGGTTGCCATGTCATTAAAATATGGTGGCCACTTTAACATTTTTTTGTCAGATATATGCTCCAATGAGCTCAGGGTACAGAATTTTAAAATCATTTAGGGACCATTTTGTTAATAACAAAAATCAGATAGTATTTTATCAACATCAGAATCTTTCGAATACCAATTTAATATTTACCTCTTTTAAAATTTTATATTTTCTTTTATACCACATATATAATGTACAACAGGTAAATCGTATTTCAATAGAAAAACATCATCATCATCTGAATAATATAAGAAACAAAAAGCACTGCATATATAAATCATAATAAATTTATAGCTATATATAACAGTTTACTTTAAACCTCTTACAAAATCAAAAGAACGCGCGGTCAACAACGTTATGATTAATTATAATTTTTAGTAATTTTATACACAATCATTATTTGGATTTTATAAATAACGAATTACTTTTTTTTATTACCAAAGACAAGAGATTCGAACTCGCAACTTTTTAATTGAGTATAGAAAGATTATGTCATTTGAACTATTACTCATTGGCTAACTGACTACTTTTAGTCATCATATATACTGGATATTATATTCATTAAATATTATCTAAAAGGATAATGTAATATAAATCCTCATGTAATAGAGATGAAATTACAATAGGAAGAGGCTGAAGGAAAACATGTCTTCAATAAAAGCACCTTCACACCATTATTTTTTAATAAAATAAAAAATAGTGCTTATTATAATATTAAAAGAATGTTTATAATACGATTTAAATTAATTTAGAAAGAAAAATTATTTTATTATAATTTTAGATTCTATTCATTTGATTTTATTTTTCAATTTAATCCAAATATTTGTAATAATTTATAATTATATTGTATCTATTTAAATTTTTTAAGTCAATTCAACTCAAACGATTAAGACTTGGATGAAATCAATTTATATCTTATACAAATTTTAAATTTTACAATTTTTTTATTATTAATTTTTCGGAAGAGCAATGCTAGGGGGCCAGTAATTTTTGTGATTGTTAGCCATCAACTAGCCATCAATGATGATTTGATGGTTTGAGATTTCATCCAATGGCTCACCTTCCTCTGCTGGTTACATGCTAGCCAAAATTCAATAAAACTGCTGGCCTCTAGACTTTTTCTTTTCTTTTCGGAAACCTATCCAATCCAAAACTATTGAAAAATGGATGTTATCATGGGTAATATCTATGGATTTTCAAAGGAGTGAAAATCTGCACTCCTCATTCAGAAAGTGAAAAAATAAAAAATAAAATAAAATAGATTCTCCATTGATGACCACAATGGAACTTTATTTCACTTTTAAGGTAGTTCATAGTTCTTTTTTTTTTGGTGCCCATGGTTTTTTTAAGATTCGATAGGTTAAGGGTTAATTCGTCGTGCATTTGAGTTATATTTAAAGGTATGTCATTGGTCAATAAGTTACTATATGCACAAGGTAGAATTTAAACTTCTAATACTTATTTAAACAGACGTGTGAACTGAGTAACATGTCACTGCTAGTTCATAGTTATGCTAGTTCATAGTTACCCTCCAGACAAGAGACAAAGCTGAGAAAATTTCATCTATGCATGGATTGCACTCATTGAACTCATGATGCTGAATTTATCTTTACGGGATTGCGACCTACGAAACTATTCTTCAAACGCATATATGATGGAAGCATATTTATTAAATAAAAGCTAACAGAGATTGTGTCCCTCCATTTCAATAACATGTAGGCCATATGTAAAAGCTAACATTATGCTCCAAATTAAATGGAAATAATGCATCTTTTATCTTCAATTATTGTCCTCAATCATTATTAAATGGAAATAATGCATCTTTTATATTATACAGAGACATTAAATATAGATGATATACAAACAGATTTTGTGTTGTGTTAAATATAAGTTATAAAAAATTTGACTTAAAAATTGAATTTGTCAAATAGAAATATAGGAATAAAAATGGTAGATAAAATGATTGAAAGGCAGAAGCGCATGTGGAGTATGATGATTGAAATATGGGGAGCGTGAGGCAGAGGAGTCCCCCACCCCCCATTCTCTGAATTCTTAACCATAATCTATCAATCCTGAAAATAAAAACAAGTATGAATCTTTTGTTTTGATTCACCTGGTTAGGTTTGTCCTCTGTATTGTCCTCATCCTTACCGTTGTTTGGTCGTTCAAATTAAATATGGGTGCGCACGTACAATGCAAGACCCCTCATGTCTTTGCCGTCGGTGATGATCGTTAAAAATAATTATTTTTTATATTAATTACGTAAATAGTTATTTAAAAAAATTATGTGATTAAATGACTGTATAAAATATTTTACATTGTCAATATATTAAAATTAAACTCATATTATTTAAATAAAAAATATTAAAAACTAATTTTTAGTTAGTTATTAATATTAATATCTTTTAATTCTAGAAATTTTATATTTTAAAAGATTTATAGTTTAAGATTTATAATTTATGATTTCGGATTTAGAATTTAAGAAAAAAATAATTTAAAAATTGACTAATATTAGTTGAAAAAATTGGCTTTCTAATAATTTTCTTCATTTAAACATATTTTTGCTGAATATCTTTTAAAAGAATATTTGAGAGTTAATATTTTAATAAGAAATAAAAATTAATTAGTGCTAATATAAATATAAGACACAAATAAAAATATTAGTTACTTAATATTTTTATTTTTTGTGTATATTTATGTATTTTTTTAAAATTTAATTTTGACTCGGAAGTATAAAATATTTTATGCAATTGTATTTATTATTTAGATCATTTTTAAATAATAATTTAAAAATTAATTATTGACGTGAGAATAAATGATACACTATCATATATAAGAATTAAATTTATTTTTTAATTAGTTATCATAAAAATTTAAAAATTAACAAATAATTTTTTAAGAGACAAATTTTATATAAAAATATAAAAAATCAATTTTTAGTTATTTAACATTATTCAATTTTTTTTAATGTTAAAAAATTTTGTTTTCTGGAGAGTTTAATTATGATTTAGGGTTTATAATTTAGCCTTTATTAAGATTGATTGATATTAATAAAAAAAACTCCCTAATCTTATTCATTTTATTAATATCTATAAAATCCGATTAAAAAAAATTCAAGTGACGATATTGATTTGTATTTACAGCTTTTTGATTATTTGTTTTTTTTTAACTGTATTTTTCAATTTGATAGTAAAAAATTAATTTGTTGCAAATCTGATTAATTCTTTTTAAGAGTTCGCAGCAATTAGATTGTTTCATTCACAAGACAAGATTCGAATCTCCAATCCTTAAATAAATTAATAAATTAACCACTAAATCAACTTAAATTGGTTATCATCCTTCTGTTTTAATTTCTCTTATGTTTTTTGTTCTGATTCCCCCACTTTCCATGTGCATGATCACAATGTGTGTACGATAATTATTCCATATGGTGGTGGGTAGGGAACCCTTGAGAACGAAACTCCATCGTCGGGACGCTATTGCAAGTGGCAACATTGGTTCACTAATTCATTTCAATATATAGCTGTCAAATTGAATAATAATAATTCTCTATTTGGCTGAATTATTTCACTTTCTTGAATCCAAAATCTACTAGAGTAGTTATTTTGTAGCTTATTATTAGGTCAAATCAATTAAGGCAGGAAAACTAGTATCTAGAAAATCAATATGTACCCAGAAGTGTAAATAGTATATTTATTTGTCATTAGGGTAAAAGATGCCATAAGCTTTTAAGTAGAAGACGACATAATAATAATATCTTAGCTACAAAATATATATATGATGATGAAGGGAAAAGTCTATCTATCTATCTATCTATCTCGCCGATATACATCGCATCCCACCCACCACCTCCATCATTCTAAAGAGCAAATCATCATCAAATCATGCTCCACCACCTCCATCATTCTAAAGAGCAAATCATCATCAAATCATGCTCCACCAATTAATTACTTGCACTTGCACAATCTACAATTCAGAACGCGTGTGTGTAGTATATATGATTATGATCATGATAAAGTAGTAGTAGTGCACGTACTATACTTGATACTAAAAAAGTCATTAGCTTTTTCTTTGACATGAAATAGCTAGGGTCACCAAATGTATTTATTCATCATCAATTCGATCCACACATTTTTTAATATCAAAAATGTTATTTATACACCAAAATCAACCACTAATATATTTGTATATAAATATATATACGGTTTAATTTATTTTTAATAATGTGTATTTGTATGTATTTCAACATATATGTTATACTGATAGTTGACTTTAGTGTACATATAGCATAATTATTTAAATATATATTTATTCTATATTTAATAATAGTACATACATTATTACACAATATTTTGATAAAGTTAAATTAATTAACAAATATTATATTAGATATACTTGGTTTATGCTTGTTAAAAGTTTCACACTACTGAAAGATAAGATTTTTAAATGATTTATATGTGTGAAATATTTTTTATTTTATAACCTAATTTTTATGATTGAATTAAGTCTACTTATAATACTTATGTCTAGACTTTTAAAAAAGAAAGTTATTATCATATATAAAAAAAATTCTATTAAATTAATTTATGTTACATATATACTAAAGTAATTTTATTATAAATATCTATTAATTATTAATGACTTGTTATTTAATTAATAGATTAGAACGAAAGTTATAATTTACACCGATTGCATATGAGAATTTTTTATTGTATAAATTAGGGTTTAATCACACAATATTCTCTATAATGTAACCCAAAAATATATGTTACTATCATTCTCATCATATTCCAAAAGCATTTTTCCATTATTAAAAAGCTGAATCTATGTAAAGTGCACGCAGCATGAAGTAGTGGGATAATACATCGCACAAAAGGATTCAAATAATGCCTGTCTTTTTACTATTAATACAAGTTAAGTGTTAAGAAATTATTGAAATTGTATTAAAATAATGAAATATTAAAAATTTTGTTGATCAAATTCTTCCTGTAGAAGTTTAATTAATACTTGGAAAATTGTGAAACACTGCTAATGAGTTTGTGAATTTAATTAAGGGTAATTGTTCATTGCATTGTTATTGATGTGAATGAAAAATGAATATATCTTTTACAAGAGTTGCTTTTGATGGAGAATTTTGCACACCTGAGTTTTGCTTTTGAATTTGTCAAACACCCTTATTGAAACGGTTTTGTCAACATATCTGTTGTTTGATCTTGCGCAGAGATGTGGACAACATATAAGAACTTCTGATTCACCATGTATGTACTGAGGTTTGCACCTGCTATGTATGTACTGAGGTTGTCACAATATATAGTTGGGGCCATGGGTTGTGGAATTTGCAACTGAGTAAGTATGTAATTGTTGAATTGAAATGATTTCAGTAAGAGTAGAATCACATGTATATAAGTATGTATGCTTTATGTTCTTTTCCACTTATATAATGTACATTTTTGTTTACACCGAGTACAATAGCTCTAATAATAAGATTATATTCTGTATAATATCAATAAGTTTTAGTGTTTTTTTTTAGTTTAATAATATAATAATTTTTTTTAAAATACTATGAATGTTTTAATATAAATTAGATGAAAATTGGATGAAAATTTGTCTTAATTAAATTTATATTTGTTTTGTATGAAATCATATTTATTTTCTAATAGAAAAATTTTAAAAAAATTGTTTTACTTTATTGATGAATTTACAGATGAAAAATCCGTCTGTATTTAGAGTTGTGAATGCTTTTCTAGGTTTTAATTACTGATAAAAAATTTATCGAAAAATTTGACTCTAGTTATCGACAAAAAATCTGTCGAAAAGCTTGACGTTAATTACCGACAGAAAATCTGACATTTTTAGTGAAGTGGAGGGTACGATTACTGAAGAAAAATTTGTTGGTAACAAATAAAAATCTGTCGATAAATTACCGACGAAAAAAATCTATCAGTAAATAATTTTTTACGAGACTTTTATCAGTGGATAAAATCTGTCGGTAACAAAAAATCTGTCTGTAATAAAGAGCAAATATATCTATAAATTTGTCTATAATAAGCAATTTTTTATTAGTGTTTTTCAACTCCTCCTAGGTTTTTTAAGTTGTATGTGTAGATATCAGAGACTCCAAGCCAGTTTGATGAAAATTGTGCGTATGTTTTTTGCTTATGTATTCTTAGGTTGCATTTATTTATAAGCACATACCTTTGAGATAGGAACACAGAGATATAAAAATGTGTTTGGCAGATGAGACATGAACATAGATATTATATCTAGAAATACTGAATTAATATATTTTATGTCTATTCTGACAAAAAAAACAGACACTAACAAGAGACACAATTTATTTTTTATTTTTTTATTATTCTTGTTAATTTTTTATAATTATATATGTCTTCCCAAAACTTTTGAATGAAAATAAATTAGACTTTCATAATTTGTTTTAGTCACCAAACAAAATACAAAAATATTAATTTTTATGTCTCTATTCTTTATGTCTTATTTTAAATATCTTGTTTTATAATATTCTCAGAATCAAACCAACCATTATATAACAATTCCTCCTACATGGAAGGAACATTTTCTGTATTTATATCATGCTTATTATTGCCCATTATGACTGTTAATTGTTTTCTTCCCTTAAAAATTTTAATGAATTAACGTTTCTTGTTCTTGCATTTAGTTGAGTAGGATCCGAAATTAACAGAATTTGAGGTTTAGTCTCATGTTCTTTCTCCTTTTGTTTCTATGATAGATCTCGTTTTAGACTTTGTTTGTGACTATCCAAACTCTAATTTTACTAAGCTTGGACTTTGTCTTGGAATAGTAATTGAAAAAAAAAAGTTAACAATACAATCTTAAACTTCCAAAATGACATACCCAAATTGTTAAACAAAAAATTAACCTTAAAACGACTTTATTACTCAACAACAACATAATCAAGAACTAATTAATACAAGAAAAACATATAAATAGTTGAGAAAAATTTAAGAATTAATAATTTTAATTTATGTTGGGCATTACTTTTAGCTCATTAGTCTAGCACTATATTTTTAGTCAACACTTTTAAATAATAACGATTAACTGTTGACTAAAACTAACAAATTGTGCTGACCCTATAACATTGTTGTAAATAAATAGATAGACAAATACAAATGCTAGAGATTGTAGTTTGTTACATTTACAACCTCTGGCAAGTGTAGTAAATGAAAGCAAAGGGTAGATGCTGCATCTATTTATCGGTTTTGGAAGAAAGGAACCAGTTGGTGAAGTTGTGGAGTGTAGCTTCATCGGCTCTATAATGTTTTTGTGTGAAGAGAAGCAAATCAGACCAAGTAAAATCAGGGAAATGTTTGGTCCCATCAATGCGAAGAATATCTTGGGGTGGTCTCAAAATCTTGTCTTCTTTAGGGCATAGAAAGAATGCCAATGACCTTCTCTCTTTGTACCTGTTTACCACTGCCCTATGCAAGCAACTCTTGTACCTTCCATTTGATAGTGCCTTCACAACCAACAAATAATCTTGTTCAACACTTATATGTATGTATGATTCCTCATTCTATAACCAAACACATGCATAATCCAACATACTCATTCATTACAATCAGGGTGGCAAAACGGGTTGAACCAATTGGGTCGACCCGCTAAAAAGGTGGGCGGGTCTAAATTAAAAAATTCGTCAAACCCGCACCATCAAATTGACGGATTTTTGCTGGTCGGATCGGTCTGTCGGGTCGAAAATTTTTTTTTTTTTTTTTATTAAATAAAAGAGTGATTACTATTATAAAATTACTAATTATAAAATTTTCAAACATTTTTTTTGTTTTTATTCTTCTTTTAATTATTAACTTTATTTATTTTATTTTACAATTTTGTACATTTGCTCAAATTATGTGACTTATTTTTTAAAATAAAGATAGTTCTATTGACAAATATTATTTTAAACAATTTTATTAAAATTAAAAATTAAAAAAAAATATAGTAAAAAAATATATTATAATTTGACTATTTTTTATTTATATTTGATTTTTTAATTATTATTTTTAGGTTAATTTTAATGAATTTTATTTAAAAAAAAAAGTCAAACGGGCTAGCTCGTCGACCCGCCAATCTACCATAAAGTAGACCAGGTTAACATTTTAAATTCATTTTAATTAGTGGATCGGACCGGTTCGACCCATTTATGAGACGGGCCTAAGCGGAACGGAACGGGTTAGGACGGACCGACCCGCTTTACCACCCCTAATTGCAATAATAAGCTGAATAATATATATGGTATTGCCTATGTGTTTGGAAAGATTACCCTAATTCGCATATATCCTCGTCACAACCCACATGGCCTTAATTTGTCACTACATTTATATCACTTTCGTTACATTTAGCATCTTCGTTTTACATTTTTGTAAAAGTATAGCCTACAAATAACATACAAACATGCTATCCATGTATTAAAATTAGTTAACAATATATTTGTATATAAATAATGTATGATTTATTTTATTTTTGATGTGTATTTATATTTTAACATATATTTTATACTGATAACTAATTTTGATGTATATATAACATAATCGAATAACATATAATCCAACTTTTAAAAAGAATGAACCCCATTTCTCAACACTTACATTTAGATATTTTAAACAAAAAAATTATCCTTTTGTGAATACCCCACAAATAAGTAAATAAATATGGCTACTGCATGCATAATTTATTTATTCCTTAACTACAAGCAACAAAACAGGATATTCCAATTTGAAAACAACAATGCTAGGGTAGATAGCTCAGGTACTATATATTTGTACCTACACTTGTCCAAATAGTAGAGTCCATATAAGCGTAATACCAAATTGAGTAATGTTAAACGAGTTAGTTTTTTTCATCAATATTAATTAATTTTTTTAAAATTATTTTATTTATTTTAATTTTTAATTTTTAAATTATAAATCTTAAATTCTAAATCTTTTATAACACGAGAATTTTTTAAATTAAAAACAAAATTAACTAATGCTAACTAACACATCCAACATTCAACAACATCTTTCACTGGACTCAGGCCGGAAATGCAGCTTGAATAATGATTAATGAATGTATGAAAAAAGGTGTGTCCGTTAATGGTACCACTTAATTATAGCATGTGTGTGATACTGTGATGGCTACCCTTTCCTAGTTGCCTACCTTTATATTCTCTTTGCTGCCATCTATTGGAGAGTGAATATTATTATTATTATTATTATTATTATTATTATTATTATTATTGTTGTTATTGTTGTTATTATAAATTTATCAGAAATAATTAATTTATTACATGCTATTACAACACATCTGATATTCGTTATAAAAGTATTTATAATTATTTATTTTAATTTATAAATATTTTTAAATTGTATAGAAAATGAAAAGGTAATTGTATTATATTATGATACGTAGTAAAATACATTTACAAACATTTTTTAAATTTTTCTATAATAATATTAAGAAGATAAAAAATAACATAAATTTACCCCGTTTAATATTTATTAATTATAACGATAATTAATAAATATTAAATAAGATAAGTTTAGATTGTTTTGTGTGACTTTTTTATCTCTTAAATATTATTATTTTATTATTAACTCATTTGTTGGTCATATTCAAATTTTTTTGTCATTATGTCTAAACTATGAGGAAAAAAAAAACTCAGTTCATGGTACTAAAACAACAATATATATAAATTAAACAAAATATTTAATATCTGTATATGCATGCATGTAAGTTGTATATTTGACATGAAGGGCCTACCGTGAATGTATCACCAATGTTAACAATAAAAGCATCTGAGCGAGGTTGAACATTTTTCCACCTCTTATCAGCAAAGACTTGAAGCCCTCCAACTTGATCTTGGTGAAGAATGGTTATAGATGTTGGATCACAATGGGGTCCTGTCCCAAGTGTAAGGCTTGGTTGGTGGCATGGTGGGTAATAGTTGCATCTCATTATGGAGCAACCTTCTTCAAATAACTCCTTGTAATGCAATCTATCTTTCAACCCTAAGCTTATTGCTAATAGCTCCGTTAGCTTCACCCCTAATTCCTTCATGGCTTTGCAGTACTTCTGGAACGTCACTCTATATATAACATAGCAATGAAAACTCATCACAAAATTTTACATTAATAACTAGAGCATCTATTATAATATATAGTCTTGTGTATATGATTGATTTCATAACAATTATACTACATACACCAAAATCAGTCACCAAAGTCAGTTATTAGTATAAAATATATATTAGAATACAAATTTATATTAAAAATAAATTAAACCATACATATATTTATACACGAATATATTAGTAACTAATTTTAATGGCTTATTTTAATGTACAAATAATATTTTTTATTTAATAATTATAGTAGCTAGAGTTTGTGATGGTTGAAAATTTAGTAGTATAGTAATAACTAGCTGGTAATAAGATTTTTTAGAGTAGCTAATGTTATTACATTATTAATTATACTAGAATTAAATTCAAATAACTTCTCATCAATATATATTTTTTATTTATATTATATTTAATATGCCGACGACTTGTCTTCCATTTCCATGAAAAGACAAGGAAAAAGTTCAAGAAAATGTTGAAACCAAAATCATATGAAACATACATTTTATGTTTTACACATCTTAAAAAATCTTAATAAGACTTATAAAGAAGTAAGAAAATTCAATCTTTATTACCATGAATGATGAATGTGATCATTACACATGTGATTCTTTTTAGAATATGAGAGAGGGGAAAAACATGTTTTCCTCATTTTACTAAAGGCCAATTCTATGGTACCTATAAATTGATACCTAAATTTTGCCTAACTTATTTTTGTAGTAAGTTTCGATTTTTTAAAAATTATTTATTGTTATATCTTTTAAATTAAATATTATTTTTTAACCTTTTTTAGTAAATAGACAATATCTTTTAGATACCATAGCATTCACCTTTACTAAAAAGCTGATAAAATAACTAACTTTTATAGTAATAAAAATTAAAATTCTAAACCGTAAATAAATTGTTTTTTTTTATATGTGAAACAAGCATTCTAAACAATAAGTGCTAGTTTGGACTATATTATTGCAATACTCTCTCATGGCACACTGAAATATTTAAAAAATTACTATAATCTATATATTTTACATAAACTAATGCAAAAAGTAATGGCAGAAAATACCCACATTATATTTATCCACACACTTACCCAGTTTGTTGAAAATCTTCTCCTAATGTGGTATTAAAATAATTTGCAACAACCGGCTCAAAGGTGTGATCATAATAAGGGAAAGACAAGGTTTCCTTCCATGGAAGTTTGGAAGAGAATCTATCAACATGTGCACCGGAATATCCCCACAACAAACCTGGTTTCTTTGAAAAACTCAACTTCCTCTGAGTGGGAACCCTAAAAAAGTTGTCCATCTGAGCATATGCCTGAGCAATGAGTGCAGGATCAACCCCATGGTTGATCACTTGGAAGAACCCATGGCTCAAGCATGCTCGATGGACGAGCCTTGCGGCGCACCACGTGGCCTCGTCATTTCCACTGAGGAACCCAGAAAGGTTCACCACTGGAACTTCGAGTTCCCCGTGGGCGTCAACAAGGTCTTCCATTGGCCAAACGAAATTTGTGGGCAAGTGGGGCGGCTCCACCCCAATAACTGTTTCTTGATTCAATGTAGACAACAAGAGACTTGAGTCCATTAGTGTTATTCCAATGTCAACGATGATTTGAGGTATGTGATCAATATTGAAGGAAGAAAAAGGGGAACATACACAACTACACAAGCAAATTATATGGTGATAGCTAAATATTGTTGGAGATATATATAGAACTTTTTGGTTGTGGCATGTGTTTATATATATGGATGGTGGAGCGAGTTTACTTTTATATTTTCTTACTGCTTTCAGTGTAGTAATTGTTACCTTGTGGTGTTCAATATTCACTATTTTGGCTGCCGACGAAATTGGGCAAATTTTATTGTATAAAATATAATTTTATAAATTATATTGTATAGAGAAATATTAGTAAATTAACATTTTTCATAGTATTAGATAATATTTGACTGAATTTAAATCCTCTAATAAAATAAGAGAGTTAATAAAGTGATAAAATAAAAAATTAATTACTATTTTATTGTATAAAAATATAATTTTATAAATTATATTGTATAGAGAAATATTAGTAAATTAATATTTTTCATAGTATTAGATAATATTTGACTGAATTTAAATCCTCTAATAAAATAAGAGAGTTAATAAAGTGATAAAATAAAAAATTAATTACTATTAATTTTATAATTTTTGTAAAATATATATTTATTATCTTAGTTTAAGAGTGATTAATTCTTCACGTTATTATTTTACTAATTTTTTATTTTAAAAGAATAATAATTTTTTTATTTTAAAAGATTTTGATTCTAAATAATTAATGCTTTATTTTATATTATTATAATTCAAAATTTAAAATTTAAAATTTAATATTTAATATTTAAAATATTAATCAAATATTAACTAAAGTAATAAAGTTTATTACTCATGTAATATTACTCTTATATAAAATTATAATATAAAATAAAAAATGAGATACACCATAAATTATAATTTTATTAATATTACTCTTATATATATACACCATAGTTTGTACTATAATATTAAATTTATAATTTATAATTTTTTTATATTTTATTTTACATTATGATTTTATAATGTAATTTATAAATATTAAATTATATTCTATTTAATATCTTTAAATTTTGATAAATATCGGTATAATTGTAGATAAATTTTAAATTTAAATTTTATGTTATATATTATTTATATATTTTATTATTTAAATTTTAAATTTTATTATAATTTATATATTTATTTAATTATTATTAGATTACATAATTTAATTAATAATTTATCGATTAAACTACTCAAATCCAATAACTTAATGTCTTAATCAAGTTGATTATTGGTTTAATTTTAATAACTATAATACACGTGAAGTCTAGGATGTTGACAAGTCACCCGAAAAAAAGATGGTGATAAAATGAGATCTTCGAAAAGTAATTAATCAAATTGGGTCCAAAAAATCCTAATGATCAAGATTTTTTTATTTTTTTAATCCTTAAACAATGTTTTCTTTTGACTTTATTTTAAACATGTTTATGTTGAAGTACAATAATTGCTTGATTTGACGGACAATTATGAGTTTAGATTTTCAATTGATTCTCTGTCAAATGTCGATACGTGATTTACAAAAGGATAATGCTAGGAAACAATGGAATATGTGTACAATGGTTACAATGGATCCTTTCAAAGGCCCAATTTAGTTTAATAAAGTAAATTAGCCCATTAATAACCCTAATCTTTTTTAGATGTTTAGTTAACCATACCCCAAATTTTTACACATTTACATTTTTCCCCCAAATCCCAATACAGTAAATTAAAACCCTTTTACCCCCTATTCCAAAACCCTTTCAAAGTTTGGTGAAAGGAAGACCCGTCAGCGCCGTCTGAGAAGGAAGACCCCTCATCTCCGGAAACGGTAACCACGGTAGGCGAAAAGGTTAGAGAACCGCACCCAACGTGGCCGTCGAGACCACCCAGCCGTGACCGCCCGAGAACGTCGCGTATAGCACGCGGTGATCGTCCGAGAAACTCCGTGCTCCGCCTCTGATCAGATCCGAAGGGAGTGAGGCGGCTGAACACCCACCGTCGCCGACCCGGAGTGTGTTCGCGGTGTGCCTCCGACCAGAGCTGAAGCATTTGAGCCGTTGCACTCGTGTGGGCACCCCGTCGCCGGTAAGTATCTGTAGTTGTTCATCTTCCAAACGGTTATAGCTGTTGCATGTTGTGTTAGAGATAGATATTGTTGATTATATGAGTGATTAACCATGGTAAGGAAGCTATGGGTTCGATGGTATCATCCCGGAGATTGTGGGCTAGGTAGTTCATTTACGTTGTTCTAATCATGATGATTTAACTTTAGCGCGGGAAAGAACCGAAAAAGTTTGTTCGTTTTGATTTCATATCATTTTAAATTAATTTTTTTTCCTTTTTTTGACTGTATCTGTGTGGACCATGTGCATCTAATTTGTCGTTTTGTTGCTTGACCATTGTTGACTCTGCGTTGATATTATCTCGGATGGTTAGTTTATTATAACTTTGGATGGTTAGTTTAGTATGATATTGGATGGTTAGTCTTGAAATTTTTTTTGGTTTTGCGTTGATATTATCTTGGATGGTTAGTTTAGTATGGTCATATTATTTTATGTTCTTCAAATTTTGTGAGGCGTGTCTTGATTTATCTTAGGTTTGTGCTGGGCATGTGTGGTTACTTAACATAACTCTGCATTTTGGAATTATTTTCCTGTCATCCAAATCAGGTTGAAAAAAGTTGATTTGCTTCTCTTGATTTTTTGAAATATCTATTACATACTAATACCAATGACTTGTTTTTTAACCGTATAATTTTGAATTTCGTGGGTATGTTACTTTCATATCTCGTTCCTTTTTTGAGCTGAATATATGTGAAATTTGAGAAATGTTTCACTTCTTTCACATGCAATTAGAGGATGTTTTGCAGTTGAAGAAACTCTGATTTGTCATATAAGTATAACATGCTTAGTAATTATGTTTAAAGGATCAAAGTTTAAACTGTCGATCGTAGATGAGAGGGCAGCTGCGTTGGAACGATCCTGCATGGGGCAGCCGTGTGATCGTTGATGAGATGATGCAGCGTTTTAACCTAATTAATTGATTAGAATTTATAATTACTAAATGGTTTTAAATTTCAAATAAAAAATAATACAAAATTAATTAATAACCCATTATTTAATTTAAATTTCATTTAAACCCCTATTGTATGCATTGTACAACTAGTCTATTGTTTCCTCATACTTTTCGTTTACAAAAATCAAGAATATGGATAACAGATATATAAGAAACTTCACAGTAGTTATGGTTATCAACTAATTATATACCGACCTAAGTTATCTATAAAATTGTTTTCTACTTCTTGCATCCATTTTCAATATCTCAAGAAATTACTAGTATTCATTCATTGTGTTTAATTTTTCTTTTAATTAATAATACCTCGCTATTTTATAGTTAAATTACTACAATTAATATTGAAACTTACGTATAAATATAAAATTGTCACATGTCTAAATTTTTTATTTGAGATAAAAATTTGGCTATTGTTATAGATAAAATCAAATATATATTATAATAACCACGATAAAAACTGACCTAAGATTTTTATCTCGAATAAAAATATATTATAAATTATGTTTCTAGAATGCGCCATTGGTATTGCACTATTCTAAAAACATATTTAATATGTTTTTTTCTCCTAATCTCTACGTGAGTTGCACGGACAACAAGGCAGTATTAGGGGGTAACAACATATGCACTCTACTTGCAGATATTAAATTCGATCTAATTCAATTAGGTAGGATTATTAATTCAATTCATAGCAGATACGATAAAGTATGAATAAAATTTTTGTGTGGGTTAAGTCAAATGTATGTTGAAATTTAATTCTATCCGATCAACTCACATTTTATATATGTATATATTATATACTTATATAAAAATATATTTTAAGTAGATATTAAATAAAAAAATTTTACTAAATATAAAATAATCCTTAATCAACTAAAAAAAATTATTAATTGATAATTTAATACGTTTTATTTTTTATAAAAAAATTAGTTCTATTTTAAATTATCATCAAATTATATAATAATATTATATTTTTTTTGGTAACCCGCGAATAGGGTCAAGTATCTGCGGATTAAAATTGAATAGGGTTAGGGTTAGGATATCCTCAACCCACGGATATAATAAGGTTGAGTTTATATAAAAATCTTAATTCATGAGTAGAGTTAGAATTGAATCCAAATCCTACCATACTCTACCTGTAATATTCCAACTTTTTGAATCAAGTCATTTTTTTAATAACTAATTAATTAATTAAAATAGTAATGATTTAAGATTTGAATTTAAAATTTAAACATATGAAAGCACTAGTAGTAGTAAATCTCTAACCGACAGTAACAACCTTTTAAAACATAGTCATAACTAATTCTACATTTATTATATTTGAATGATATTTTGTTATATGAAAAGATAAGAATACTAGCTCTATTCCTTAAGTTCAGAATAAAATCAAATTCAAATTAAATTAGGTAGATAAATCGATTACAAGTTCATAATAGAAAATCGTGTTCTTATCAGCTAGCCTGATATATTAACAGTATTTCGGGAATATCTCAAGCTTTGGTTATTCGATTGACTTTGTTTAAGATTTGTTTTAAAGCTAATTCAATTCTCTATAAATTTGTCTCTAATAGCTATTTCCAAATTCCAAACGTAGAAAAAATTATAGAGCTCACAAAGTGACAATTCAGATTGAAGATTTCACCTAAATGCCTCCTAACATAATCCGCACATACTTGAGAGTTATTTGATCATTCCTTTCTCATTCTATTCCCTTTTTCTATACAAGACATTCTAGTATACACAAAGTCTAGCTATGGAACAAGTCTCTCTTCACTAACAAACCGCATCTATTTGCATCGAAACACCTATCAGAACTTTACTCGAGATAAGGGATTTTATGCTAATTTTAATATGTTATATGTTAAATGCTTTGGATATAGATGTTAGCATTACATGTCATGATATAATGTCTCTTTCCTTCATACGCATTATGCAGTATAATAACAATCTTATGTGCATTAAAGAAGTGAAGAAATGATCATTCGATAAGGAAAGGTGACCCGTAAAGACAAGAAAATCAAGATGATCCTTCGGTAAGGGAAGGTGATCGGCAAATTTTTGGGAACCTTCGGTAAGGGAAGGAGACTCCCATCAATTTTATAATAATATATCTTGGTTACCATGACTTTCTTCTTATGTATGTCTAAATAACCTTGATTGTAAATTGAACTGAGGGAATGATCCTTCGGTAAGGGAATGTGACCCCCCAAAGACAAGATATCGATATGATCCTTCGGTAAGGGAAGGTGATCGATCGAAATGATCTTTCGGTAAGGGAAGGTGATCGTCAAAACGTTTGGGATAAGAACCTTCGGTAAGGGAAGGGGACTCCCACCTTTCATACCGGTTTGAGCTCGATACCTTCCATAAAAGCTACGAGAAAAAGTAATGAAAAGTACAATGAAAAGTGTGATCACGATTGTTCTTCTTTTATCCTTTTTTTTATTTATGATTATGTTTATTATTGCATTCAAAGATCCTTCTTTTATCCAAAGTTCCTTTTTATTGGATGACGATATTGTTTAAGATCTTTATTCTATTCAGATATATTCTATTTGACTTATCTATGCCAATGTTACTATTCTTCTCTTATTTATTATTTATTTTACCTTGTTTTATGACCTATGAGAACATCAAATTAAGGTTTATGAGTTTACATGTTTTAATGCTATAGGCATTTTTTGTATACATCACACATGTCATAACATAAGTAAATGACAAGCATTTAAAAGTCACACCACTCCGACTAACCAAGACTTTTGAAAATAATAATTGAACAACATTGCATTATCACTGTTTTTATTTTAAAACTCGGAGTACAAAGCAATACACTGCTCAGTTGAGTTGAGGCCAGGTGAAAAGACAAGTGCACTATTAGGAGCGAGCTATCAAGAACGTAGATACAAAACATTAAGCGTTTATCTTAAAAAGGAAGAATAGGCGATTGTTTCAGTCATATTTAAACAAATTAAGAGAATTAAGATTTTCTATGTGTCTTGTTTTATTTTTATTGAGTGATTGCAATTATAACTATGATGTTTCCTGTTATAATTATTTGATATGAGTAAAGCTTGTTATTGTTGTACCTTCATAGTTTAGCATACCCGGTTTTCATGTTAGTATTTTTAGATCACTTATATTTTTCAGCTAGTAACTATTCTAATAAAAACTAGTTATTCAATATTTTTATATATAAATTATTTTATATAAATATTTCATATGTGTTTTAAAAACAAAATTTCGCAAAATTTTGAATATCAACTACTAAATATAATCCAGATAAATCTTAACTCAGTTTAAAAGCATTAGGGTGTTACACTATCTATTGCCACCCTTAAAAGGCACTACTATCAATTGGTGACCAATCATGAAATTAATGACAACAACAGTTGAATGTACATAAAGGTCGAGTAATATTTGCGTATTAGAAATATAATTATTTATGTTATATTTTTTTATTAGCTTAAACTTTTAAGAAAATTAATATCATTACATGATATCAGAATTCTATATCCAAAAAGTTTAAAATTTGATCTCTAATAAACTCTAAAAAAAATAGCATAAGACAAATAAAAAAAAATTATACAAAAAATCAAGCAAATTCAAAATAAAATTCTTGTTTTCAGGAAATATATTAGAGATATAACCATTCATGTTATTTATTCTTATCAGTTTAAATTTTTAGGAGAAATAATTTAATATTATTAGAGATATAATCATTTATGTATTTTCTTTTATTATTAGCCTAAATTTTTTATAGAAATAAATATCATGTTATCTTCTAAAAAAAAAAGACATAGTACAAATAAGAAGGAAAAAAAAATATACAAAAATTCAAATAAATATAAAGAGACTCTTATTTAAGAGAATATGTTAGAGATATGATCATTTATGTGCTTCTTTTTATCAAATTAAATTTTTAAAATAACTAATTTTATAATAGATATTAGATCCAACTCTTCTTATTTATTAGGTGATTATTCATGTAAATTTTTTTAATATAAAAATTTAATTTTAATATATTATTAATATAAAATAATTATATAGTTTTGAGAGAGTAACTTTAACTAATGTTGTTAGATCTAACTATAGTGATTAGTTTGTTACAAGTTAAGTTAGAGAGTCTGTTAAAATTATAAACTATCAATTAGTTAGCACTCTATTGGATTGTGGTTCAGCACTATAATACATATGAGAAGTGCTTAATTTGATAACTCTTTGTATTAATTTTATATTCATTTTTAGTTTGCTTAATATTCAAGAAACATTCTCTGCTTCATTATGTATACTACTGCCTTTCTTTGTTCTTGTGTTCAATTTAATTCAATTTATCAGAGTCTCTTAGACTCTTGTATGATATCAAGAGCCAATTCTCTTTTTCATCTTCATCATGGAGATTATACTCTTCGATTCTATCACACTGAAAAATTTTTCATCAATCTCTGATAAGCTCAATTAAGACAACTATAGCACATAGAGCCACACGACAATACTGATTATTCAAAGTTTGTCAATGAAAGATCACCTATACACAAAGACGAAGTTTAGTTAAGATAATGGGTCATGGCTCTCCAAATTTTTTATAAAAAAATTAGTAATATTTTTTTAAAGAATAAAAATAATTTAGTTGACTCAAATATTTTACTATGATTTAAAAAACTTAGTTTCAATTCTCATCTTTTATTTTTATTACACAATAATTTTTAATTTTAAATATTAAAAATATGTTGAATTCGGACTGACCTGGGTGGCCTTTGTTGGCTTTTGTATTTTGTAGCTCTCTATTCAACAAACAACACTTCCTCTACCTTTGAGTTTAAATATAAAAAGTTAGGTATTTTTTATTTATTTAATTTAATATTATTTTATATTTTACTATTTATTTAATTTAATTTTTTATATGATAAAAATATTAGAATATCCAATAAATATTAATATTATTGTATTTGTATAAATTAATAAAAAAATTTAATAAATTACTGAAAAGTTTAGTTTTAATTCAATTATTGAAGATTTTAAGTTATTAAAGACTTAAAAAATACCATTATAAATTATTTTATATTTTTTATTTATATAATTATTTATTTATTATCTTATTAATAAAAAACTTTAAAAATAATTATATTTATAAATTTATTTTAATATAAATATTATTATTAAATTTTTATGTTAATTTTTACCCTCAAAATTTTGTTTCAAGCTCCGCCACGGCCTCTACAGCTCCAATATTCCAGATTTCCAGCACAATTTCTTATAGATGAAGCAACTAAAATGCTACTTCAGCTTCACGTATTCAAAGTCTAAAATCACAACTGAAGTCTTGCAAGAAAACTAGAACACTTTCTGATTTTCTTGCCAAGATTCCAAATGTGGTGGATGCTCTTTTTGCCTTTGGCTATGAGGTACCCGAATCTGATCACAGTGTATATTGCATCAGTAATGTCAAGACTTGGATCATTCAAAGTAGTAGAGGTTGAATCCTATTTGCTTGCGTTCGAAGATATGATGGACAGGTTCAAGAAACATGATGCAGGTATGCCTATAGCTCATTATGATCATCTTCTGAATACAATAGAGGCGGAGGATTTAGAAGAGGTCGTGGAGGCAGAAATAATCGTGGTGAAGGAAGATTTAGCTATTCAAATAATTATCCTAAATGTCAATTGTGTGGAAGGCAATGATGTGTTGCATGGAATTGCTTCCATCGATTAGAACCTGCCTTCAATCCAAATTCAATGAAGTTTCTTGGCTCCCAGACTCGGCTGCGAGTCATCATGTCACCACAGATCTAGGAAATCTTCTTACATCTTCACCAAATAATCAAGAAACTGATAAACTATTTGTAGGTAATGGGTCAGGTATTCCAATTACACATTCTGACTCCTCAATTCTTTATGATCCTACTTCAAATGTAGCTTTTAGATTAAAGAATTTACTGCTTGTTCCACAAATCACTCAAAATCTATTTGAGTGTATTTAAATTTGCTGCTGATAACCATGTTTTCTTTGAATTCTGGTCTAATTACTGTGCTATTCGTGATTAGGATTCCAGGAATCTTCTCCTACAAGGTGTGTATAGAGTCCCTAAGAATCTGTCTAATAATTCAGTATGTGCCTTAGATAATAAGTCTGTGATCAACAATTTTAATTCTTAGAATGCTGTTACTCACAACACTATACATGTACCTAATTAGTCTTTAGATTCTATTGCTTATTCTACTTCTAAATGTAATCAAGATCAAACAGCTGAACTATGGCATAAAAGGTTAGACCATAGTTCTCTTAAAACTGTAATAGATGTTCTAAATAAATATTTTTCAAATTCTGTTTCTCATTCTGTTGCTACTCATGTATGTGAAATCTGCCCTCTAGCCAAAATGCATAGATTGCATTCCTCTTCAAATGATACTGTGTATGAAACACCTTTAGAGCTTGTTTTTGTAGATATTTGGGGTTCAACCCCTGTGACATCAAGAAGTGGGTTTAAATATTATATTTCATTTGTTGATGCACATTCTAAATATACATGCATATTTTTTCTTACTAATAAATCTCAGTCACTTGTTGCTTTTCAAAATTATAAACAATTTATTGAACACCAAACTAGACAGAAAATAAAGGCATTGCAATCTGATTTAGGAATGGAATTCATGTCACATGCATTTACTAACTTTCTTGCTACTGAAAGTATACAACATAAAAAATTATGCCCTTATACTTATCATCAACAAGGAAGTGTTGTGAGGAGGCATAAGCATATAACAAAAATGGGCCTCTCTTTTTTAGCCACAGCTTCTTTGCCTATGAGATTTTGGAAAGATGCCTTTTTAAGTGCAGTCTATATTATTAGTAGACTTTCTATAACAATCTTTGGCAACCAAAGTCCATTTAAGGTTCTTTCAAACATCAACATGATTATAAGTTTTTTAAAATCTTTGTATGTATGTGTTTTCCTTAGCAAGACTAAATTCAACTACAAATTTGAACCATACTTACTTTTAGGATATGACTCAAATTATAAAGGGTATAAGTGTATGGCACAAAATGAAAAAAATTATATGGCCAGACATGTTATTTTTCATGAACATACCTTTTCATATCAGAAATTGTTTGCTAACAGACTTCGTAGCAGTGAATCTATAAAGGATACTCCTAGCACTGGCTCATTTTAGACCTACAGTTGATACACCAACACCACAACTTACATCATCACCAATTCAGTAATATAAGCCTCTTACTGAAGACTCTGACAATGAATCAAACAATACAAATCCATCTTTAAATCAACCAGCAACTCATGCACAATCAAATTTGGAGATTGAAGACAACAGTCCTCAAAATCAAAATATAGAGATTACAACACCTGACTTTTATACATCTTCATCAACTAATGCTGCTCTTTAACATGAGACTATCCCTATAAGTTCAATTGAAATCAGATTGCCTCTATTGTCAACAACTAATGCTCATCCAATGACAATAAAATCAAAATCAGGAGTGATAAAATCAAAAGCTTTGGTTGTTCAACAAACTGATACTATAAATAATGTTCCAAGAAATGTGGCTGAAGTTATGCAATGTACTCATTGGAAGGAAGCTATGGATAATGAGTTTAGTGCTCTACAAAAGTGCAAGACTTGAGAGTACTAGTTGACAGCACCACCAGTCAATACTATTGTAATTGAAAACAAATGGGTATTTTCAATAAAGAAGAATCCAAAAGGAGAAATTCTAAAGTATAAGGAAGGTTAGTTGGACAAGGCTTCATCAAGTGGAAGTTATAGACTATGAAAACATTTATAGTCCAATGGTAAGACCTACCTATGAGATACTCTGACTAAACCTTTATCTCTAGCATTGTTTCAGAAGTTCATATTTAAATTGAGGCTTCCATATAAATCCTACTACCTCAGTTTGAGAGGGAGTATTGAGAGAGTTACCTAACGAATGTTGTATGTTAGCACTAACTATAGTAATTAGTTTGTTACAAGTTAAATTAGAGAGTCTGTTATAATTGTCGATTAGTTAGCTCTAACTAATTGTGGTTCAGCACTAATCTGACAAACTCTTGTATCAATTTTATACTCATTTTTAGTTTGCTTAATACTCAAGAAACCTTCTCTATTTCATTGTGTATGCTACTGCATTTTTTTACTCGTTTATATACGTATATTTAATTATATAATAACTATATTTAGTATTTACATTGTTATTATATTAAAATTAAATTTTTAATATAAAAATAATAATAATAATAAATTATTAAATAATTCGACTTATTATTATTTTTCTTTCGTTGTAAACATTACACACCGTTGATGTTGTAGCAGTAAATAAACAAAGCTCCAAACATACACACATGTAAAATAAAATAAAAATGAAAAAAATTATAACTTTCTATGCACACGAAAAAATACATGAATACGCAGAACACATACAAAAATTAAAGTTGTTTCTACAAAAAGATGAAACAGTCCAAGGAGATAAGAGGATTATCAATGTCTTCAAGGAGATCCAAGTCCATATCGTTGTTATTAGAATTAATGGACGACGACACCACTTGTTTGACCACATTTTCATCAATCTTGGATCCAACTCTAAGCGTTCGAGTCATTGCTCTATGCCTCAACCCAGAAGAACATTGAAGCCTCCCTAAGTTGTTGTTTGGACTCGCACCTGCTTTGTTATTATTCCTCGAAGAAGCACAACAACGAGAACAAGACTGAACTGAACTAACCTTAGGGCTACCGTTCATTCGCTTCGAAACAGTACTAGTGTCCATGGAGGAAGAATTTGCAGAATATTTGTAGTAATCACCGCCATTAGTATTGATGAACCTTGTGCTTGGAGATGGTGATGAATCTTTTCTGAAACTCTTCTGCCTCGTTAGATTTGTTGGTGAGTTTGAGCGCAGTCTCTTGTGAGTAGAGGAGGCAGGAAGAACCTTGTTGTTATGAGGTTTTTGGTTGTTAGAGAAGGAAGGAGAAGTAATGGCATGATGATGGGTGAGGGAGTTGATGCGTGAGATTTGTGGGTTGTCCTTGTAGCAAGACAAAAGAAATTCGTTGGAGAATGATCTGTCCTTGGAGGTGAAGGAAGAAGCACTTGACAAGGAGGAGGAGGAGGAAGAAGAGGAGATGGTGGTGGTGGTGGTAGTGGTGGCGGCGGTGCATGTGAAGGAGGAAGTAGGAGAAGGTGGTGAAGGAGAGATTTTATATTTTGGAGGAAGAAGAATAATGGGTGGTGGTGAAGCTTGAGAGATGACAAGCTTGTCTTGAACAACATTCTTGGTGTGTTGGGGTTTGCATTTGCTAATGCAAGAACCCATAGTTAATTTGAGAAGAAGAATTGAACAAGATAGAGGAGAAGAAGTTAGTTTAGTATATAGTATAGCATAGGCTAGTTTGAAAAAATCAATATCTTCATTTACTTTACTTTTTGCGTTTGAATTTGGTTGCCGGGGGGAGTGGATGGGTTCCGTTGCATAACGGTTATGCTGCTGGTGGTGCTTCTTATCATCACTCTTTTTTACTTTTGCTTTTACTTTTGAGGGAGGGAGGCATTTTTTTTTTTTTTAAATCTCCATACGAGTCTGCTCCTTACTTAAAAGAACGAGTAAATTACTGAACTAACTTAAGTTGGTTAAGAAGGTACTCTTTGTTTGCGGTTTTGCCGTTTTGGACTAACTAACATCATTTATTCATGATTTCTTTTTCAGCCCACCAGGCAGCAAATCTTATCCAAAAACCATTGGATATATACCTTGTCGTCTCTTATGTCTTGTTCTTGGGCATACTTGATGACCCAATTAATTGTTTACGGATCCTGACCAAAAATAAATAAGGATAAAATATAGATTTTTGTAACTAACTGTTAATTGTATTTTTATATCTTTTTAAAATTATTTATCGCCATAAACTCTACAGACTTTACCAGAAAAACAAGCCTCTAGGGACTTTACTCCCAACCATTTACTTTATTTTTATTGTTCATGTGAGAGATAATTTGATCACTCGAATTGTTAAGATATTAGTAGAAGATCTGTACAACCCACAGGTTAAAAATTCATGTTCTTTTTTTGGATTTATTTTTTCACGTTAATAAAAAATATTTTTATTATTTAATTCTTAATTAAATATAATAGATTTATTTACTCTATCACTATTCAATACATAAGTATTTTTTTTTAATTCTTCATAGTTTGCATAAGTATCGTTGCTTTTCAAAACATTAATTTTGATGAGCACGTCTTAAAATTGGCTATAGAAATCGTGTCTCACAAAATATTGTATCTTGTTCAACTTTATAAATTATACAACAACAAATACAACTTAAAAAATATAAACAACACAATTAAAAAGATAAACATAAATAAGAATCAAAATCAATATAATTTATGTATATAAAAAAATCTTCCATCGCATTAAAATTTAAGAAAGGAAGCAATTGAAATTGAACTGTATAGAATTTTATAGGTTTTTTCATGTATTACAAGAAAAATATATTATTATTCAAATGCATAAAATTAGATCTTCTAACATTGAGATAAATAAGAGTCAAAATTAAAAAAAAATCATCAGTAATCGAAAGAGTAAAAATTGTTTTAGTTTCATATTTGAACCTAACAGAAATATCTAGTTTCCTAATAAATTAAAAATGTTATCGGTAAGACATAATAATAACACAAAAAAATTCATATTAGTTATTAGTTATAAGATAAGCAAATAATATCAACTTTAAAAAAATTTCATACACATACACAAGTCGCAAATTTATTGACCTAAGATCTCAAATGCAAGTAATTCTCCTAACATAACCAACTCCATCCATTCCAGTAACTCCACCGCAAACAACACTTTAAAATTAGTGTATTCGGATACCGATATAAAAAGGATAAAAGAACAGTTAATTCATATATACAGAAAAGATATCCAAAAAAAATCCTGATAAATTACAAATGATCAGATATAGTTGATATAAGACCAAAGAAATAAGACAAAATATTTACTTTAATTCTTTGGGAGAGCTGCTTCTCTCAAACTATCTGTTAGAAATGCATGCATCAATTCCGCAAGTCATATGCTAAAAATTTTTAATTAGAACATAAACTCCACTCTTTACTAATAAAGTTACAATTGAAATTATAGGTTACTCAAATAAAAGGAAACATTTGAATTTAGAAGTTCAGCAAAAGTTAACAGAATGTCTAAGTCCAGCCAACTTACAACAACCTAATTTCGTAGATGACGATGCCTTCTCATTATCATTCTAAGTTTTATCTATACTCCTAGAAAAGGCAACTTCAAATTTTTACTTTGTAAATCTTGTTACATCACGGTATGGGGATGACAATCTCTTGTTCCAAATAATTTCATTCACCACACGAAATAATTTCATTCACCACACGAACAGATTTGTGCTAAGAAATAAGACAACAAAAATGAAATTTGTTAAATTTACTGAAATTTAATAAAAGAAGAAATACTTAAGCAATAACGAACCAGCTCTACAAAAACGCGATATCACGGAATAATGATCAGAAATACAACATAGAGATGAAAACTTACAGCAGGTAATACTGAACCGAAAATATGTGAAACAGGGTCTTCAATAGAAGCCACATTTGAAGCCGAAACAATAGTACGCTAATTATATATATTTTGATAGAAAAGACAATATCATTGTTACGCATAATACTAAAAAAGTGAATAAACACTTATTAAAAAATATATTGGAAGTCAATAGAGGAAACTAAACTAACCGCATTTAAAACACGATTTTCAACACGTTTAATCAGCTTTAATATAAACTCATGTGTAGAAACTTTAAAAACATTAGACGCATGGCATATTGTGTCACTCTCAACGGATTGAGGATCAACCATGAATACCAATTTTTTTCCTATCAATTTGTACAAGAAATTGGATGCATCCAAGTAAAATTGTTCATTTTGATAATAGAAGAATAGAGAAATCAGTATCTAAATATACAGAGAAAAAATAGAATATCAAACCCAAAAAATCAAAGACACAAAAAGAGAACAAATTAAAGAGTAGTAACGATACACATGACATATCTTTAAAATACAAATTAAGGAAAGCATCAATTGATATCACACCAGAGAGAATTTTACAGAATTTTCCACTTTTGACCACAACAGTTTTTTTTACATTAAATGAATATAGATATATCATTTAACAGGTAGAAATATAAGAGATAAAGAGTTCCAGCCTAGAGCACATGGTGAAAAAAAAAGACAGAACAACAACATTATTAATTTGTTGAATTAAATTCCCAATAAAAAATACAACATCAATAATTCAAAGA
This sequence comes from Arachis stenosperma, assembly GCF_014773155.1. NCBI lineage: Eukaryota > Viridiplantae > Streptophyta > Magnoliopsida > Fabales > Fabaceae > Arachis > Arachis stenosperma. The sequence continues at coordinate 12,001,514 of NC_080384.1, forward strand.
TTAGAAACTAACATAGCATCATAAATGAAATTAAAATAAATGTCTTGTTTTCTAATAAAGTTAAGAATGTGACCTGCAAGACATAAAAATTTTTTACAATAAACATACCACTAACAAAAAAAAATGCGCGCATACACACACAACCAACTCCTAAATACATTATCGATTCCGAGAGAAACAACTCAATCATCAGTTTTAGATTACAAACAATAAATAACTAAATGTTAAACATATCCAACTAAAATTCAAGTGGTGTATAATAACACAACTAAGGATAAACTCACTAATTTTATTTCAATATTAGCTGTAAAAAATACAGATTTTCAGTATTACTTATAGCACCATATGAAATAAATAAGTTGTTATCAAACCCACATCTAAATAGCTCACAACTTTTAGATATTATATGCATCAATGTAACAAATAAATAATAAATTAATCTCGTTTAGAAGTAACTCGTGAAGAAGCTAACCAAGATAAAGGAGCCATCATCTCTTAAAACTTTAGAACATTTTCGCCCCATTAAGTGTTGCACATCTCTATCATAGAGAATTAATGCATTGCAACTACCAGTGTGACTAACAAAAACTTTTACTTTGTATCTACAATAACAAAATAACAGTAAAAATATTTTAAAATAATACAAAAGTCCTAAACTAACCCAAAAATCTACTAATTAAACAATATATAAATAGAAATGAACATAGTTCAAAAGATAACTTCAAAACTCCATCAGAATAATGTGTCAAGCAAAGGTGACAAAAAAGTTTAGATTGGTCTGCATCTATTTATTTACCACACAAATAAACTGAGTACCACTAACTCCTATCGTTAGAGATAGATATAATTGTACTGGCTAACAGAACACAAGGATCCTACAATTTGTTGAATTTTATGATCCGGAAGAAACAAAAGAAACATGAGAAAAATAATTAAATTGAATCCAAACAGCATGCTTAATATCATTTATATTTATACAAAATCATATTAGCTAACTAATCTGCAAATATAATCTAAACTATTTTGTACCGGCTTTGTAAGTTTATACGCAGCACCCAAAGCCTCCATATCGACTTCAATAGATTCCATGTTGTCAGAAGTAACTAAGATTCTACTACCAAGAGATGATATTTCATCATGAGCTACAGATTTTGAATGACATCCTCATAAATCGGTGAAAATACAGTTGGTAGGAGAAGTCTCCATACAAAATTTTAATTGATCAAGATAGAAATAAAAAGAAAAAACAAAAAAAGCATGGTAATTATATGTCTTTAAAAGAACAAAAGATCAATTTACAGTAAATAAATTCCAAAGTAAAAATATGGAATGGAACTACTAACACTGGAAATAGGATCTGTCTTAAATTTGGTTACAATCACATGATCATCAGAACAATTGACTACTTTAAATGTCCCAACATTTGGTCTATTTTCAACTTTTTTTCCGTCTACTTTAAACACAACTTTCTTTCCAATTACATCATCAAAGAATGGTGGATAAGGGGTTGCCACTACAAGTTTGTAACAAAAACTTTGTAACAAATTTAATATTGTTACAAAAAATTATTTTTTTAACAAAAATTAGTAATTGTTACAAAATAATAATGTTTTGTAACAAAAATATAATTTGTTACAAAATGTTTTGTTATTTTGTAACGACTTAATTTTTTTGTTACAAATTATAATGGTTTTTGTAACGAATCGGTGTTTTGTTGCAAAATTTTATAATATTTTGTAATAAAAGATGAAGTTGTTGCAAAAGTTTAAAATATTTTCTAACAAAATATCCATTTGTTTGAAAAACTCTAATTATTTTGTAACAAAAAATTAATTTATCACAAAATTCAATATTGTTTGTAACAAGTTACTTGTTTGTCACAAAATACAAATTTTTTTATAGTAAGCTGATTTTTATATTAATTAAGATTTTTATATAATTTTATTATAATTTAATATTTTGCATAATAGAGATTAAAATTTAATAATAAAAGAATTATATAGTTTAATTTAAGTAATTTCTATTATGAATAAATTATGGTTTATTTTATTAATTTAAATTTTTTTATTTTTAGAAATTAATCTAAAGTAATTAAATTAGTTTTATGAATATTTAGAGTTAAGCTAATTAATATTTTTGTAAATTTTATTATAATTGGTTATTTTATATTCTTATTTTATAATTTAAATTAAAAATAATTAATTAAACTTAGTAATATATTGATAAATAATGTTCTTAAATATTTTTAATAGAGTATATTTGGTTTTAAAAATTACTCTAACCTCTAATTTTATTAAAATATCTTTCATATTTATCCTTATTCTTTTATAAAATCTTTAATTTCTAATCCCAATCCCAAAATTCTCAAATTGAACAAAAAAAAAACCATAATTTCCCCTAACCTAGCTCCTTCAGCCACACCCCCCCTTCGACATAACACATACTTCACAACAAACACACCCACGTAGAGATCAACGACGGAGGAGAAGAGAAGAGCATCGCTGGCTTGTTATCGCCGCACCAATACCGTTCTGCCGCTGCCGAACTGTCAAGCCCAGAGGAGAGAGTCGCTGTTGTGCTGTCGGGAAGAGAGAGCTCGCGCAGAGAAGGAGAACTCATGAAGGAGGGGTTGCTGCCCAAAGTCCCCGCCGTTCGTGCCTTGCCATCGCCGTTCTGCCTTCCATCAAGCTCGAACCGTCACTGTTTGTGGAGCTTGCCGCAGTCGCCATTCAAGCTGCTGCTGCCGCTGTCACACGCGACGCCACCGAAGTTTTCCTCATCATCGTCTACTCATCTGCGACTTCGTTCCCTGAAGGCTCATCATCACTGCTCATGGTGGCTTTGTTCACTCATGACCTTTTGGTTAGAGGCTTTGTTCATCTTGTTGTTGTTGTCGTCATTCGTGTCAGTGTGGTTGCTGCTTGCTATTCATGTTTGTTGGTGCCGCTTCTACTTGTTGTTTGTGTGTCACTATTATTCTTCTCTATTTGTATTATAGTTGTTCTTCTCCATTTCTTTGTGGTTTCTTTTCTTCTTTGTTTGCTGCTGTTACTCACTTGTTCTCTTCTCCAATCAAAGGTAAACAAGATTTGTATTTATATGGTTTTTTTTCAACTGGTTGTAGAATTATGTTTTTCTTAGAGTTAATTAGCGTTAGATAATATAACTAAAATTTAATTTCCACTTTTTTTCTCTTTAAAAAAATAGAAAGAAAATTTGTGCATATATCTATACAATTGAATCTGGGTAGATATCTTGAGTTAGTGAATTTGTTTGTAAGTAAGTAATTGATGCAACTCTTGTATGTCATAGGTGAAAAACACTATATGCGAAATATTATATAATGCACTATTAGGTTGTGACTAAGACAAATTTAGTCCTTTGTTGTCAGCATTTTTCATAGATTGTACTATCATGTTGTGGCTAAGATAAATTTAGTCCTTTATGGCTGTTGAATATGGCTCCATATAGTTTATTTAGTTTTATTACTTAATTTTGAATGTCTTAAATATAATTATTTTTGGTATAATGTAACAAGTCTAATTAGTTTCATAAGTATGGTTATATTCATGGAACTTTTTATAAACTCAAAATGACTTGTATTACTAGGTTTTGAATTGATGCTAGAAGTGTGAGAAGTTCAAGAAACCAATTATTATGTTGCTGAACATATACATAATAATGTTCTTTTTTCAATTCTCTATATGTTTTATTTTTCTTTCTTGTGAGTTCTGTGGTGCATCTCCGGCTCTTTTAATTAAAAAGGGATAATGACAATCATTTTTTATTTGTTTTATGTTTAATTCAAATCTTTTTATCTTTTTTACTGCATCAGTGTATCAAGAAGTTTTAATTGGAGCATGCACAAATATGAATATCTATTACTGAAAATACATATTTGCTATTCCATCATGGGTATCCATTCTTCTTGCATCACTGGTTGGTAAGTCAAGCTTTTTCCCTTCTTTGTCTGTAATTTATATGGTTGGTTTATCTTTTGTTACATAAATAATGAACACAGATCCATCATACATCACTTTAATATATTTAGGTATTCAATAGTATAATTATAGTCATAACTATCATTTTCAATTTTTGTCAATAAAATTTAGTTTTTCACATTCCTTGATATTATCTTAGACATTTTTCTCCCTTTTGTTGGATGTAGAGAAGTGAGGCTTGTGAGCAAATAATCCAAACATGTAAGTGTATTGTTGGTAACATTATTAGCTTCTCCAAATTTGAGTGTGTGAATATTAGTTAAAATTCACTGTGACTTCTTTTACGTTGAAATTCATGTTCATTGTAGCGTGGGGGAGGATCTCGTATTCTTTGTTTTGTGGATTTTGCGAATCCAACTTGTGCAGCAACGGCAATGAGTGCCTTGAAAGGTAGCATTTACTGTTTATCAAAGAATAATTATACAAAAGAAAGTTCTGTATTTGTTCATGCAAATGATCTAACTAAATCATTTAAGTATGTGATAACTTAGATGAAAGTTGTCAAATTAGAGGATAAATTAACTTATTTGGTAGATACAATGAAGTGTTCTTTATAGAATTTTTTAGTTGAATTTTGCTTGTATAATAGATGTGCTCAAAGAAAAACTTGAAGAGCAACAAACACAGCAAAAGGAAGAACTAGCTCGAGTGAAAGCTCAATTGGAAGCTCAACAAGCCGTTGTAAATTCTTTCATAACGCGCTTTGACAACGAAAGAAACTAGACAATTAAAGGTACCCATAAAATTGCTTATGGTTTTGATAGATATTCATAGATGATTCATGTATTATTAGTATAGTTTAATTGTGTATGGATGTATTTATTACATTTTACTTGTGTCATAGTTGATAAATGACAAATGTTCTATTATTTGGTTTGATAAATTTAGTTGTGTATTGGATGAGAAATAAGTAATGAATTGGTTGTTATTGATAGAACCATAGACGGTGAAAATATCCAAGTTTTAGGGAGGTTTTGTCGAAATTTTTCTAAAGATTTTGAATAAAAGTTAATGGAAAAAATTATAATTGGTGTTATATCTTGTTTCTAATTTTCTGTTTCGGTTTTTCCCATTTACAGGAGTGCTAAAATGGTGATAACATGCTACCTAAAGGATTCAAGAATATTTTGATTCATAGAGACACTAATCTATGTTAGACTTTTAACTTTTGGTTGAACTTGTGTAAGAAATATAACTTGTAGAACTAATCAATGTAGACATTAATGTTATTTTATTTTAAAATAATTTTAGTTAAATAAAGCATGTTTGAATTATCTATGTTTTTACATATTATATAAATGTTGACTTGCTCAATAAAGTAGTTAATATATCAATGAATTAAAAAATTAATTTGATAAATTATGTATGTAATTTGTATTAAAAAAATTGTTACAAAATAAATATTGTGCTTTTGTAACTAAAGAAAACAAAATGTTACAAAATCAAATTATATTTTGTAACAAAATTTTATAATAGAAAAAATATATTGTCACAAAAAATATTTTGAAGATCAAAATTTATTATCACTTTTGTAATGAATTTTGATTTTTGTATAAAAAAAATTGTTACAAAATATTGTTTTGAATTGTAACAGTTTCATTTTTTTACAAAATTTTTTTGTAACGGGACATACTGCAACAGCCATTTTTTGTTACAAATTCCTTTTTTCTTAATACTCCTATTCATGGAGAGATTGACAAAATCATCGTCGACGTCAGTAATAATAAATCCATTACCGAGGGTGATAGAGTTAATGAAATATGACTCAGAAGTATCCAATCTACATATTTTACAGTCACAAAAAAGTTACTAAATACCAACATTAATGTCAATATACACAAAATACACAACACCAATTAGAAGAAAAATTGATGCTCACCTGAAATATCAGGATTGATTATAATTCTGCTACAATCTATTACATTCTGTACTACAACATTTCCTATTTTTGGTAAAATAAAAATAATCAAAATCAATATATTATCATTCTGTGAAAAAAATAACACCAAAATAAACTTTATCATCCGCAAATAATACTAATTGAAGTCATAAAGTCAAATATTATTATCAATAGTATATTAATAAAGGCATAAACCTCTCTAACAATTTTTTTTGACTACGTTTATACTTCTTTAATTTGACAAAATGAGAATAACTCAAAATATCATATTTATCACATGCTCCAGAATTTCTAATCTTTTCATTATCTTTGTTTTTAACTTTTGGACTATTCATTTATAATTAGATTGACATTAATTAATACATTAAATTTATTCACACATTATAATAACCTACTAAATTTTACAAAACTTATGTAAATCAGGTGTAACTTAAATATTTGAAGTCATATATTTAGTATTGAAATTCTTTACAAAACAATGAATTCTAAAAAAAAAATCAGAATACCTTCATAAATCTTGACCTTGACAGATTGGAATAAAATGATTGGCAATTGCGAGACATCATTCATAAGAGCCAACTGCATCTTTGTTAAAAAATTTTCAAATAAATTACAGGTGAGATAAGAGCTGTAATATGATGTGTTCAAATTAGTACTAACTAATTTGTTTATTAATAGACTCCATAAATACGGACATATAAAGAATGAAAAAATTCAAATCACATACTAAAAATCACAACAAACAATAAACAATTAAATAAAATGCTAATTCATTTGAATACAACTGGATGAGAACTAATTTAAACTTTTTTCCATCGTCAACTTCAACATCAGAATAGTCACGAACACTTCTCAAGAAACCAATTACATCTGATCACATGAAATAGAAAGAGATTATCACACAACGACGATTTATAACATACATATCCATTTTATTTGTAATTAGAGTATATTTAAGATAGTAAATCATAATTATACCGATCAAGTATATTGAATCTTGTCTCATCTGAACAACACTCTCAACAGTCTCTAATGAATATGAAGCCTCTGAAAAATGAACATCAGAAATTGGAATAACCTCTGTGTCAAACCAAAAAAGCAACATACATCGATGCTTTATAACTTTTGCTGTACCAATATTCGGAACGACCGTGAATCGAGATATAGAATACAGCTCTCCTTCTTTGAGAATTTTTTGGAATTGATTAATGGCCTCCTTCTTCAAAGTACAATGTTCAACTTCATAAATCACATGACACCAAACACAATTTACAAATTTAAACAACAATTTGTTAGTAGCATACAGTGTCTCTTGTCCACGTGTAAACACAATACTATCACCATTAATAAGAAAGATTGAAGATCAAAACATGCTAGGAGTTTCAACTTACTATGTTAATTGTTTACCATAAAATTGTATTTTCATAATTCTTTTTACAAAACTCCTCCAAAAGAGTTTAGAATTGTAAGTAGATGATAATTACAAATTTGGGTAAAGTATATCTTTTGTCTCTGAAATTTGTTTAAAATTTAAGAAATACTCTAAGTTTTACTTTGTTTTATTTTATCCTAAAAAAATTTAAATTTGACTTAAATATGTTGTTGACAGTAAAGTTGTATAAAAGATAATTTATGCAAATATTAATTATTAAATTAATGTATAATGTCAACCAATTTTATATTTAAAAAAGGAGTATAATTAAAATTTTTAATTATTTTTCATAGCTTGCATATGATGTGATTATATTATTATCTTTATTTCGATCAAATATTCCTTTGATAAACATTTGACCATCATGTTTATGAAAATCATTAACTTACTTTATCCCTGTCATCATCATCATCATCATTATCATCATCATCATTATGTTATGTCCAACAATTTATATTATATAGAAGAACAGAACTATAAATAAAGAATTGCAAAATTGTATAAAAAATACTCAGAAAGAGTACATTTAATTGAAAGTGAAAACTTCTCCTAAAACAAAATTGAAACAAAATAAATTTTGATGAATATTTTCAAAATTTTTAACTATTATTGAAAGGCAAAAAAATGTAACTATTGTACAAATTTTTTTAATCTTATTTTTGTTGTTTATTTAATTATTTTCAATATATAAGTAGACAATTTTTTTTTAAAATAACTATTCATAATGATTTAAATGTTTTTTAAAATGGCTGTAATAACTGAGAATTAAGATAAAAAAATATATGATATAAGCTAATTTACTCAAATATTAATTATTAAATTATTATATATTTAAAAATAGGAGTATAATTAGATTTTTTAATTATTTTTTATAATTTACATATGATGTGATTATATTATTATTTTAATTTTGAATAAATGTCTCTTTAAAAAATATTTTTTGGTAATCTTTTTTTATAATTTTGTTCTACTATACTATATCAATTGTTGGACATAAGACAGATTTAAATAATAATAATAATAATAATAATAATAATAATAATAATAATAATAATAATAATAATAATAATAATAATAATAATAATAATGATGATGAAGTAAGTTAATGATTTTCATAAACATGGTATTCAAATAAAATTTGTTTTCAAAAGACTAATATTTATAAAAAATGACTATATTTTTGTCAAATTGTTAAAGTGTTTATGTTTAGATTATGCGATCAAACCAAAAATTAATCCAACGTTATTCAATAGGTTTTTAAATTATGATTTACGTCATCTATTGTAAATGTATGTTGTTATTAAGAACTTGGTGCAATTAATAGAATGGATAGAACCACATCAATACAATACCAATTCTATGACTTTACTATCTAGAAGTCATATAATTTACATGTTTCCTTAGAAAACAAATATTAATGGTTGACAATGACATTTACTTTTTTTTTTGAGGTATTATTAACTCTAAGTAGTAAAATAATAGATAGCTGTAAACTATACTTCCTATGTATGAAGTATCTGTGTTAACAAATGAGACTACTTTAAAATATGAATTGTGAAATGATGGCTTCCATCACAGCCGTAATCAAGAGGTTACTTTACAAACCATGGTTGGTTAGTAAATTAGCTAAATTTTTCTTTAAAAAAACACATTTATGGACTAACACTACTAGAAAATTAGTTATTACAGACGGATATTTCCGACGGATTTTATCCCACGGAAATACAGAGGGAATTTCAGAGGGATTTTTTGTCGGAAAATAAAAAAAAATGAATTAGCATAAATTACAGACGGAAAAGAGAATCCGTCGATAATTCCGTCGGAAAAATTAATTTTTTTTCCATAAAAAATAGTTACAGACAGATTTTCCGTCTGTAATTAAATAGACAAAACGCTGCGTTTTGTTAAATTATTACAGACGGAAAATCCGTCTGTAATTTAAATTTTCTGTCGAAAATATTGAGGTAACCCTAATTTTATCACCACCCATTCACACTCCATTCACACTCATCCCTCGAACGTTTCTAGCAGATCTCATCCCTCAAACTCTTCTCCTCTGGTAGAAGGTGGTGTCACCGCCGGCGGGGACAGACCGTGGGTGCCCTCGTCATCTGGGGAAGCTCTACTCGGCCCTCTTCGCATCGTTCCTCCTCTTCTCGCCGTCGCACGAAGTTCTGAGTTGAGCTCGTGGCATCGCCGTCGCGAAGGGTTCCTCCCCTCCTCGCCGTCCATTATTTCTGATTCTCTGCTCCTCGCCGGTTTGTGATTTTGTGATTTAATCTCTGCTCCTCGCCCTCGTTGTTTCTAATTTTGTGATTTCATTTCCGATTTTGTGATTTAATCTCTGCTTCCTTTAATTCTCAAAGGTGCTTGATCTGCGGTTTTGCCTCTTATTTCCATTTCTCTCTCTCTTTCTCTCTCTCTCTCTCTCTCTCTCTCTCCCCCTCTCTCTCTCTCTCTCGTTTTCTTAGTAGCCAAACAACTTGTTCTTGTTCAGGTAGTAGTTGCTGCGTGTATTGGCTTTGATGTTTGTGCAAAGGAGTTGAAGATTGACCAGCCTTGAAGTTTGGTAAATGTGGTGATTCATATCTTCAAAATTTGCTTCAGGTGCCACTCTTCACAGTTTTTCAGTTTTTCAAACCTAATTTCTCTGTTTATTCTTTTGTTAATTGTTATAATTACTGTTTTTTATTTTTTATTCATATTAATTTCTTGTATTGTTTGCTTGATGGAGTATATTTTCTTCTACGATGATAAGCTTTTTTTCTTTTTTTTCAACTTTTTTATTTTCCGATTTGATTTGATTTATTTTGGAGTTGACTATTGATAACATCATAGCTGAGTACTTCTATGACAGATTCAATCTCAAGCTGCACACTGCTGGGATCATTGCTGCCAGTTTCGGATTGGCGAATCTTTTCTCCAGGCCCGGTGGAGGGTTCATATCTGATGCTGTTTCAAAGAGGTTTGGAATGAGGGGTAGGCTCTGGGCCTTGTGGCTTTGCCAAACATTCGCTGGTGTCCTCTGCATAATTCTTAGGCTTGTTGGATCTTTGAGTGTTTCTGTTGTTGTTATGATCATATTCTCTGTGTTTGTTCAAGCTACTTGTGGCATGACCTTTGGAATTGTTCCTTTTGTCTCAAGACGGTTTGTGTTCTTCTTCTTCTTTTATTCTCTTTAGAGTTATCTTTAGTTTCATTGAATTGCTTTCCATTTTCTCCATAGTGTTCTTTTAGTCAAGTTCAGACTCATTGACATAAAGAGGACAAAAATAGAAGTAAAAGAAAAAGTGGAATAGGATAGGTTCTTTTTTCTTTTTGGAAGTCATTGATCATCCTTACCTATGTACTTGGTTGAGACATTGAATTTGATTCTCTGGCATATAGTACATGGTTCATACATCATATTTAGATTTGGAGAAATATTGAAGCCATTCATGATTTTTTATTCATAAATTGAAGCCACTCATAATTCTTGCTTCTTTTTTATTTGATGAAGTGCGTGCATCAACAATCAACATACTTCTCAGTTCAATCTTTTGATTACAATATAGGGGTTAAAATATTTTAAGTTGACTTTTTGAAGCCATTTCTTTTCTCTCTTAAATAATACTTGCTTTGGACATAACTTCTTAGGTGATTTTACATATAATTGAAGAAGTTGAGAATGTATGAAGCTGAAAATTAGATTTATTGATTTTTTTAATTAGGATTATTTTTGAAAATCAGATTTTTCTGGCAACATAAGCTAAAACAAGAACACTCTTAGTGGCAGTAGTTGTTGTTAGTAATAAAAAAGTAGTAGTTGTTGTTAATAATAAAAAAATGTTTGATGTTTGATTATTTATTTCATCTCGAGAATGCAGTGCACTATGTTGGGACTTTGGAAGATGGAACCAAGTTTGATTCCAGTAGGGATAAAGATCAACCTATAAAGTTCACTCTTGGTCAAGGTATTTATTAAAGCAAGTACTGCTTGTTTTTTGATGCCTTGTTTTTCTTGAACAATCATTACATTACTACATAAATTTTTGTCTGATGGTAAAGAAGCTCAGTTTATCATATAAGGATGCAATTTAAGTTCGAATTTTAGTTTACAGTTTTTAATAGGTACATTTTGAAAAAGAATGAGAGTACGATTATGGCTTTGATAACATCTCTGTGGCTGACTTCATGGGTCCAGACTCTGCTGCTTTCACCTGGCTGCCTCAACCTCAGCCTCACACCAATTTCAAGCCTCATTCTTCCAATATCAGATGGGTGTTTTTAGGTTTTGTTTTGTTCTTCAACTTTCTCTTTTGTTTCAAGTTTCAACCCAAGTTTAAAAGCAGGGAATTCTATGGATTTTTTTCCGGATCATCACATAACTGCTTCATGATTGCAGCTTGGAAATGGAATACTCAGTGAATTTAATTGTGCTGGAAGGTGGCCCTTCAAAGCGGTAATATCTCTTTTCTTCTAAAATCCTTCCTTCTAAACAGTTTAGCAACTATTATTCATAATTTGGCATTTTCATCATGTAATGATATTTAGAAATTTTGTATCATATGCAGCTTGGCCCCTGGTCTTCTATTTGTTTTTATCAGTTGTGAGGGGAAACTGTAATGACTTGCATATTAGGCAATGTGGTTTATGAATAGTATAAGACATATTTGATCATATAAACTGAATTTTGAAAAAAAAAATCTATCATTATTAGGATGAGGAAGGATTTGAAATTTTCTAAGGTATTAAGAACGAATCAAGCAAAGAAGACTATGTTAGCTATGTCATAGAAATACCATGCTTGCACCTACATAATTGATTCTGCATTGTATGTACATATCATGTTTAATATTGATCATATTCCTTTTGAGAAACATTTGACAATCCTATTTTTCCTTTGACATTGATCTTTGAAACCCAGGGGTATGGATCTTTTTTATTGCGGGATTTGCCCTTTGATGCTATTCAGTTTTGCATCTATGAGCAGATTAGGATGAGTTATATGGCTGCGGTAAATTTCTCAAGCTCTATAGTTATATGTTTTGTTGCACTGTATTTCTTGATAGAGGATGTGACTGCCATTCCATTTTTAGGCCCGAAGAAATTTGAATGATCCAGAAAATGCAATTATTGGTACATTTGCAGGTAATTAAATATTTAAATAACATCAAAAGACTACTCCTATATATATTAGACACACGTGTACACATACTAAGTTGTAGGCTTGTAGCACAACATAGATCCCCATTCTCTTAATTAACCTCTTAAGGTGTGTGATTGCTGCTAGTATAGTAGCACTTAAAGCATTATACCAATGTTAAAATGTGATTAACAATCTTGTTTTTCTAGGTGCACTAACTGGAGATATAACAACTCCCCTTGATGTCATCAAGACAAGATTAATGGTTCAGGTTAAATAATCCTGTTTCCTACTACTTTTCTTTTGCTGTATTCTTCCTTTTCAATCTCGTATAACGCCATATGCAGATGATTCCATGTTATGTACTGTAATCCGCATGCAAATCAGTAAGAATATCCAGTTTCAATTATCAATCCATTAACAAAGTTCTCATTTTTCTCCTAAAGGGATATGCAAACCAATATAATGGATTCGTAGATTGTGTTCAAACAATTATCAAGGAAGAAGGACCTAGTGCACTTTTAAAGGTATGGGTTTTTTGCTTTCTTGGACACACCAGCTTGAGTGGTAACTTTTAGCATGGTCCAAATTCTCACCAAATTATGAACTGTACCTTAACTGCTCAGAGCAGGTTCAGAAAGCTATTGCCAAAATTGGTTTGCTGATCAGCCAAAATTGAATGCTTCCATTGGTTTGCTGATAAAAAAATTGGTTTGCTGATCAGCCAAAATTGAATGCTATGAACTTGAACTTGAAATACTCATTGTTCAGTAGGTTGTTTAGAGCAAAGTTTTACAATAAAAGGAGATAATTAACAGAGGAGACATACTCACACTGTAGAGAGACCTGCTATTAAGAACATTAGACTCATCTTATTTTTACTTATTGCGGTTAAGGGTGCTTTATTTTTTTTAGCAGCAAAGTGTTAAGAATGATCATTACTTTGCTTTGCATTTGAATGCGAAGATGTGTTTGTACATTACAATACTGTTTGACAGTGATTACTATCAGCATTATAGCAATAGCTGTTTGTTTTTTTTACTATTAACTAGATTATATTTGAAACAGCCATGTTTGTGGTGTGAGTTGAGATTTTGTTCACTATTGACTATGCAACATATATTCTGGATTTTGTGCATTATTTGCATCATGGTGTTACATTCTCGATCCTTTATTGGTCAACATCTAATTATTTTAATTTTTTCAGGTACTACTATTTCAGCACATGAATGATCTGGTCTTAGAGAATATTTGTGACCGTGTGAGGAAAACTGGGATGATGAAGAAGAAGCAGCAGCAGAAAGAGCAAGTGAAGTGAATTTTGCAGATGAGATAAGTGGAATTAACACAGGACCTCCTTCACCAACTTCATCTATTAATTATTAGAGCAGCGAAAATTGTTCAAATAAGTTAGGAAATTGAATAGGAGTTGCTTGCAATATAGGTCTTTTAATTTACTAGTATGAGGAAAATCATTTAGAGCCCTTTGGATACTCATTAACAACTTTTAATTTATTCAATAGACTTTGTTGATGTATGTTTGTTACTTATTATTATAGTTGATGTATCAATACACTTTGTTTATATTTTGAATTATATTGACTTGCTTGTTTATAGTAGTTTTTTTTAGTTTGATAATACAATGAATTTGTTTATTTTTTGAAATATTATAAATATTTGAATACAAATTAGATAAAAATTTGTATTAAATTTATACTTATTTTGTATGAAAATAAGTTTATTTTGTAATTAGAAAAATAAAAAAAATTCTATTTTACCTTACTGACGGATTTACAGACAGATTTTCTGTCTGTAATCAGAGTGTGAGATGATTTTTCAAAGTTCAAATTACAGACGGAAAATCTGTCGGAAAATCCGTCTGTAATTACAGACGGAAAATCCGTCTGAAAATTCGTCTGTAATTACAGACGAAAAATCTGTCTGTAATTACAGACGGAAAATCTGTCTGAAAATCCGTCTGTAATTACAGACGGAAAATCCGTCGAAAAGTTCGTCGCCTTCGGGAAATGGATAGAGCATTTACAGAGGGAAAATTCGTCGGTAACTGGTAAAAATCCGTCTGTAATTTTCCGACGGAAAAAAAATCCGTCGGTAAATAATTTCCGACGGGGCTTTTACAGAGGGACAAAATCCGTCGGTAATTTCGTCGGTAACCAAAAATCCGTCTGTAATAAAGACTAAATCTGTCTGTAAATCTGTCTGTATTAATCTATTTTCTAGTTGTGTAAGTTTTGAATTCCAAAATATTATTTTAAATATATTAAAATTAGTTTCTTCAATATTATTTTAAATATATTAAATTTAGCTACTTTGTTTATAATAATAGTATTTTATGTAAAGAAATTGAAAATAACTTTACAATAAATTTCAATTCTGAATTAACAGAGGCTATAATTTTATTTTAGTTGTTTCAATTTGAAATTTCTGGTATTATACTATTAGATAAATATTGAATTATTGAAATATTAATAGTGTTGACATCTAAATGTATGTAGTTTGTGAATTTATTCTTGTGCTATATCTGAATTCAGCCATTGTTTCTTATCTGTATTTTTTCACATGCCTATTGGTTAGAAAGGCCCTTATTTTTTTAAGTTTTTATCTTTTTATTTTTTGTTCATTATACTTTGCTTCGTAGAGATATTGACAAATAAAAATAATTTTAAGTAATTAAAAATAAATACCCATCAAAAAAATAGTTGATATTCAACTCAACTCAACAAAAAAATAATTCTTAATAATTTTATTATTTTAGTAGTTTTTATATAACTTTTTATGTAGTTATTTTGAATAAATTCTTCAAAATCAAATAAAAGATATATTAGCATAAGATTCATGGAATAATTATACTCATTTATAAGTTATTATGTACCAAAAGTTTTCTTACTGTTTTAGTCTCATTAATTATAATTATTGTTTACCTAACTATTTTTGATATGTCATATTTTATCAAGTTTGGCTTGGGTTGAAGTAATTTATGTCATTGGTTAATCGTAGATTTTTCAGTTCAAATTTCTTTATCACTCTATTCATTTATCACAGGAACTAAAATTTTAAAAGAAAATAAATAAATAAAAAAAAGCGAAGTATGATGAACAAATTTTAAAAAATCAATAGATGAATACTCATAATTCACAATATCATATTACTACAAAAAAAAGAAATTACACAAAGATAATAAGGAAAAAAATCTTTAATCCTATATAAAAGAGACAGTTTTCTAATAATAATGTTTATTTAACTCATTTTGTGTACTGTAATAAACTTTCTTATTCCTAAATTGATTCCGGAACTTATAGTTATATACTTTAAATACTAAAACTAATTTTAGACATTATACTTCTATTCTTTTTTTTTTTTGGTTTACCCAAACGGTATCCCCCAACCCGACAGGTTAAGGACTAATCTGTCGCGAATCTGAGCTCCATTTAAGAGTCTGCCGCTAGCCAATGAGTTGCTGCATGCACAAGGCGGGATTCGAACTTCCGACATTATACTTCTATTATTGTCGTAACTTTTTCCAACAACAAATTGAAAAAAATAAAGGAAGACCCAAAGTTAGGCCCAAAAAATTAAAAAATACACACATATGTAAAGTAAAAAAAAATCTTTTGGCCTATCTAAACTGTAAACGCACATGCTAAAATAATGGCAATTGAATTTTCCTTTAGGGTCCAGGAGAATGAAAGAGTGTAACTCCTCTGTCTTTAGTGAGCAAGGCAAACCAAAGATTAGAAAGCAAGGAGTTTTAGCAGAAGTACAAAAGAAGAATCTAGACCAGCAGCATCTATCCAAGATCCTTTCGAAGAACAAAGTAAGGTTTGCACCATCCATGTGAAATGTTTCTCTCTCTCTAACTTCTAACCGTCTCTCTTAACACAAAAAGAAACAAAAAAATTATTTTTTTATTAATTATTCTAATATAATATTTTGTACTAAGAGAAAAAATCTTTAGTCTATTCTTCAGTGCTTAGAACGCAATTAGCAACATCATAAAATTGGATGGTGGTGCATGCAGGTAGGAATGATGCCAACAAGTAAAAATCTGAATCCTAATTGATATTTGATTTGCATGTGTATAAAAAAATTAAACATCAACTAACACTCAGTTGGTACATGACATAGAAACTTATTATTCTAGATTAGTAAAATTGCGAGTCCTCTTACCCCATATTTTGGAACAAATCCTTCAAATTAAATGGCCAAACTCTGTTTTGAGATCAGTATAAAAAGAAAGCTAACTTTATAGAGATATTGACAAACAAAAATGATTTTAAGTAATTAAAAATAAATACCCATCAAAAGAATAGTTGATTTTAAGATGACTATTTACTTAAGTCGGCACAGGTCCATTTCTTACGCTTCAAATAATCGAAGTCTCACTAACTTATGATGGTGCTGTTATATGCTCTCAGGAGGTTTTTAGCAACCCAAGAACACTGGCTAAAAGGAAAAGAAGCAACTCTAAAGTTTCGACTATACGACGGGCAGGTAACCAAATATATGTAATATTATGTCATGTATCGTAAATAGCATGTAAGTTGCAGCATTTAATTTAAACTATAAAATGTAATATAGGGAGACAGAGCTCTACCACCGTGTTTTGAAGCAATTTATGGACACGAATTAGGGTCCTCATGCTACGCAATTGATGAGTGGGATAATTTCTTAGTGTTGGATATAGAAAATAAAAATAAACAGAAGACCATAACTAAGGGTTCATTCGAGCTGATTAGGGATTTTTATTTTGTCGGGAGAGGGAATACTATACAGTTTACCTATGCGAGTTTTGGGATATTTTTTATTTCACTTTTCAATGAAATGAACCAACCAATTAAAATTTTTCCTAATAAAAACTTATGTGGGGGGACCGATTGGACCAAAATACACTGCATAATGTAAAGAGAGCATTTCATCTAGATTAAAGCAGCAACAGTGACGTCTCATCACCTGATGTTATGATACTGTCCAGGTCTGAACCATCCGAGTTTTAAGACTCATCAGATGAGGATGAAGATTCAACAATGGAGGGTAATAACCCTAACAATCCAATAATTATGTGTGATGAAAGTAATTCAATCATTGAGTTGAGCAAAGACAGTTCTGAAAGAGAAGAAATACCTGACAATAGGTAATGTGACACTTAATTTATGTATTTATCCATAAATTTTATTTCTAGATAACATTGAGATAAATTTTAGGATAGAGACTAACAATTTAAACTATCCTCAAGCAGATACAATCCACAGGTTTACTATAGAAAGACATTAACACGCACTGACGTGACCGGAAGTAGATTGGTAAGTTGATTCTAAATAATTCATATCAATTTTATGCAAACATATCAAATTCTGATTATCCATTTGCGATATATAACCTTAATAAATTCTCCCAAAACACTAACAATGCTTCATTTTTTGCAGTACCAGGGTGCTAGTTTTGCTGCACATCTCATTCCATCTGGACATGGTTCAATTTGACAAATCTCTGGTCCATCATCTAGCGGAGGCAACAACGTCTTTTTTTTCATCTACTCAAAATTCAAGGAAGAAATACAGAGTGAAAATTTGGGATGGATTGGGCTGAATGTTGTCAAACTTATAACTTGAATGAAAATGACACGATTATACTGAAGATGGACTCCTTGCAGAGCCGCCGGATAGATCTAACAATTGAAAGATCTTAAAGCCTGCTGGTGATTGGAATCCTAAAATTTACATTCACCATATTTTGAAATCATGAAGTGTATTGTTAATAACTCCGCCTATATTACACTTGCGGTACATAGCCGGTCCCAAGCCCGGATAAAGGAGGAGGGTTGTGTTAGGTCTTCGGCAACCAACATAAAAATATAGCCAAACCCCCATGACATGAATCAAAGACATTATTGCGCTAAAGCTAGGTCGTTGCCCGGAAGCAACGCGCCGTATGGCTCGAGTACGGTGTCGAAGCAAGAGCCGCTGCATCGGTGCCCGGATGTAGTGTTAAATGAGCAAGGGTTCTCGCGTTTTCGTGAACGGACGAGGGTAAATAAGCTAGTTCACAAAGAAAAAGATAAAGGTCGAAGCGACAGAAGGTTGAGATTTGGGACATGGAACATAGGCACTCTAACAGGAAAGTCCATGGAGGTGGTGGACACCATGACAAGGAGGAAGATTAACATTATGTGCCTACAAGAAACGAAATGGGTTGGTGCAAAGGCTAGGGAGTTGGATACTTCTGGTTTCAAACTTTGGTATACAGGAAAGGTGAAGAATAGGAATGGGGTTGGAATAATTGTGGATAAGCAGTGGAAGAAGGACGTAGTGGATGTCAAGAGGGTGGGAGATCGGATCATCTCTATCAAACTTGTGGTGGAGGGAGGTGCTTTCCATGTGATTAGCGCCTATGCACCGCAAGTGGGTTCAGACGAACAACACAAGATAAGGTTTTGGGAGGATCTAGAGAGTTTGGTTCAAGACATACCTTTGGGAGATAAGATTTTCTTAGGAGGAGATTTAAATGGCCATGTTGGGAGAGAAGTGACTGGATATGGGAGTATTCACGGAGGCCATGGTTTCGGGGTGATCAATGCTGAGGGTAAAACTATTTTGGACTTTTCCTCAACTTTTGATCTTCTCATCGCAAATACATGTTTTAAAAAGAGAAACGAACATCTTATAACATATAAGAGTGGCATGACAAGCTCTCAAATCGACTTCTTCTTGTTGAGGAGAGTCGACCGGAAATTTTGCATTAATTGTAAAATTATCCCGGGAGAGAGTTTGACAACACAACATAGGGTGCTCGTCATGGATTTTCGCGTTGAGCAAAGTTGAGGAAAAGACATCATACGAAGAACCCAAGGACGAGGTGGTGGCGGATGAAAGGTGAGGAACAAAGAAGCTTCCTAAGACGGGTAGGAGAAGAGGCAAAGTGGGATGGGAATGGAAGCGCGGAAGAGATATGGAGGGAGATGACAGAAGTTATTAGAAGAACAGCAAAAGAAAGTTTTGGTGAATCTAAAGGAATAGGACCAAGAGACAAGGAGTCCTGGTGGTGGAATGCGAGTATACAAGAAAAGATAAAGATAAAAAGGGAATGCTTTAAAGAGTGGTCTTTATGCCGCAATGCAGATAACTGGGAAAAATATAAGGCGGCTAAAAAAGAGACAAAAGTGGCTGTAAGTGAAGCAAGGACAAGAGCATATGAGGGTCTCTACCAGTCTTTGGGCACGAAAGAAGGAGAAAAATGTATATATAGAATCGCAAAGAGTCGGGAAAGAAGAACGAGAGATTTGGATCAGGTTAAGTGCATAAAGGATAAGGATGGAGAGGTGTTGGCTCAAGAGGAGAAGATTAATGAAAGGTGGAAGAGCTACTTCTACGAGTTATTTAATGAGGGACAGAAGACTCTTCCGAGCCTTGGTCGATTATGCACAAGGGAAGAAGATCAAAACTTTGACTACGATCGAAGGATTCGAGACTTCGAGGTAAAAGAGGCTCTAAAGCAGATGAAAATGGCAGGGCAGTAGGACCTGATAATATCCGATTAAGGTTTGGAAGGGTCTTAGAGGAAAAGGCATCAATGGTTAACCAAGCTTTTTAATGAGATTTTAAGGTCAAAGAAGATGCCTGATGAGTGGAGAAAGAGCACCTTGGTACCTATCTACAAGAATAGGGGGATATACAAAGTTGCGGAAACTATAGAGGGATTAAGCTTATGAGTCATACTATGAAGTTATGGGAAAGGGTGATAGAACGGAGGTTGAGAAAAGAGACACAAGTAACAGAGAACCAATTTGGATTTATGCCAGGCAGATCTACCACTGAAGCGATATACCTATTAAGAAGGATGATGGAGAGGTATCGTAGTAATAAAAGGGATCTGCACATGGTGTTTATTGATTTGGAAAAAGCGTATGATAGGGTACCAAGGGAGGTCTTATGGAAGGTTTTAGAAAGAGGAGAGTAAGGATCGCATATATTCGGGCAATCAAAGACATGTATGATGGGGCCACAACTAGTGTGAAGACTCAAGGTGGTGTGACAGAGGAATTCCCTATTGGTATAGGATTACACCAGGGATCATCCTTAAGTCCATACCTTTTCACATTAGTCTTGGAAGTACTCACAGAGCACATCCAAGAGCCTGTGCCATGGTGCATGCTTTTTGCCGATGATATCGTCCTTTTGGGAGAGTCAAGGGAAGACCTAAATAAGAAGTTGGAGTTATGGAGAGAAGCTCTAGAAGTGTATGGTCTGCGCATAAGCCGTAACAAGACGGAATATATGGAATGTAAATTTAGTCTGAGAAGGGAAAACTCCAATATAGAGGTGAAGATTGGAGAAAACATCCTACGAAAAGTTAAAAGTTTTAAGTATCTTGGGTGCATCATACAGGATAATGGATAGATTGAACAGGATGTAAATCATAGGATCCAAGCAGGTTGGTCAAAATGGCAGAGTGCATCTGGTTTTATATATGCGACAAAAAAGTGCCTTTAAAACTTAAAGGTAAATTCTATCGCACCGCTATAAGACCGGCTATGCTGTATGGTACGGAGTGTTGGGTGGCTAAAGGGGAGCACGAACATAAGCTGAGTGTGGCAGAGATGAAGATGTTGAGATGGATGAGTGGTTATACGCGATTGGATAAAATAAGGAATGAAGATATAAGGGAGAGAGTTGGAGTAGCACCCATTGTGGAAAAGATGGTTGAATCGCGTCTCAGGTGGTTTGGACATGTGGGAAGAAGACCGATAGAACATCCAGTCAGGAGGGTGAATGAGATGGAAGATGGACAAAGAGCGAAAGGCAGAGGAAGACCTAAGAAGACCATCCGTGAGGTGGTCAAACGAGATCTACATGTAAACGGTCTCTCTGTAGACATGATACATGACAGAGAACAATGGCGTCGTTTGATTCATGTAGCCGACCCCACTTAGTGGGACAAGGCTTTGTTGTTGTTTGTTTGTTTGTTTGTTGAAGTGTATTGTTAATATTATAGTGTTTTCAATGTCTATGCTATTGATAGGCAAAATTGTGATTTCTGATAATGGCATTCATGTTCGTTCTCTCCCTGGTAATGGCGCCAAACACTTGGCGCATGATACCATGGTCCAAACATAACTTCACAACTTCGCACAACTAACCAGCAAGTGCACTGGGTCGTCCAAGTAATAAACCTTACGTGAGTAAGAGTCGATCCCACGGAGATTGTTGGTATGAAGCAAGCTATGGTCATCTTGTAAATCTCAGTTAGGCGGATAATAAATGGTTATATTGGTTTTCGAAAATTACAATAAATAAAACATAAAATAAAGATAGAAATACTTATGTAGATCATCGATGGGAATTTCAGATAGGCGTATGAAGATGCTGTGCTCCTTCTGAATCTCTGCTTTCCTACTGCCTTCATCCAATCCTTCTTACTCCTTTCCATGGCAAGATGTATGTAGGGCATCACCGTTGTCAATGACTACATCCCATCCTCTCAGTGAAAAAGGTCCAAATGCTCTGTCACGGCACGGCTAATCATCTGTCGGTTCTCGATCATGTCGGAATAGAATCCATTGATTCTTTTGCGTTTGTCATCACGCCCAACAATCGCGAGTTTGAAGCTCGTCATTATCAGAGTTTTGCTCGGTCCCTCAATTTCAGCCAGAAAATACCTAAAATCACAGAAAAACACACAAACTCATAGTAAAGTCCAAAAATATGAATTTAGCATAAAAACTAATGAAAACATCCCTAGAAGTAGCTAGATCCTACTAAAAATTACCTAAAAACAATGCCAAAAAGCGTATAAATTATCCGCTCATCACAATACCAAACTTAAATTATTGCTTGTCCCCAAGCAACTGAAAATTAATTAGGATAAAAAGAAGAGAATATACTATAAATCCCAAAATATCAATGAATATTAGTTCTAATTAGATGAGCGGGACTTGTAGCTTTTTGTTTCTGAACAGTTTTGGCATCTCACTTTTTTCTTTGAAGTTTAGAATGATTGGCATCTCTAGGAACTTAGAATTTCAGATAGTGTTATTGATTCTCCTAGTTAGTTTGTTGTTTCTTGAACACAGCTACTTTTATGAGTCTGGCCGTGGCCCTAAGTACTTTGTTTTCCAGTATACACCATACATAAATGCCACAGACACTAACTGGGTGAACCTTTTCAGATTGTGACTCAACTTTGCTAAAGTCCCCAGTTAAAGGTGTCCAGAGCTCTTAAGCACACTCTTTTTGCTTTGGATCACGACTTTAACCACTCAGTCTCAAGCTTTTCACTTGGACCTGCATGCCATAAGCACATGGTTAGGGACAGCTTGATTTAGCCGCTTAGGCCTGGATTTTATTTCTTTGGGCCTTCCTATCCATTGATACTCAAAAGCCTTGGATCCTTTTTACCCTTGCCTTTTGGTTTTAAGGGCTATTGGCTTTTTCTGCTTGCTTTTTCTCTTTCTTTCTATTTTTTTTTCGCAAAATTTTTTTTCATAAGCTTCTTCTTCAGAAGAAGCCTCTTTAGTACTGTTGGATGCATTTTCCCATCCATTCAGACTTTGAGAAATCATGTTGACTTGCTGAGTCAACATTTTGTTCTGAGCCAATATGGCATTCAGAGCATCAATTTCAAGAACTCCCTTCCTCTGAGGCGTCCCATTATTCACGGAATTCCTCTCAGGAGTGTACATGAAATGGTTATTTGCAACCATGTCAATAAGTTCTTGAGCTTCTGTAGGCATTTTCTTTAGGTGAATGGATCCACCTGCAGAATGGTCCACTGACATCTTAGAAAATTCAGATAGACCATAATAGAATATATCCAGAATGGTCCACTCTGAAAGCATGTGAGAAGGACACCTTTTGGTCATCTGCTTGTATCTTTCCCAAGCTTCATAGAGGGATTCACCATCTTTTTGTTTGAAAGTCTGAACATCCACTCTAAGCTTGCTCAGCTTTTGAGGAGGAAAGAACTTAGCCAAGAAGGCCGCGACCAGCTTATCCCATGAGTCCAGGCTATCTTTAGGTTGTGAATCCAACCATATTCTAGCTCTGTCTCTTACAGCAAAGGGAAAAGCATGAGCCTGTAGACTTCAGGATCTACTCCATTAGTCTTAACAGTCTCACAGATCTGCAAGAACTCAGTTAAAAATTGGTAGGGATCTTCTGATGGAAGTCCATGGAACTTGCAGTTCTATTGCAGTAGAGCAACTAGTTGAGGTTTCAGCTCAAAGTTATTTGCTCCAATAGCAGGGATTGAGATGCTTCTTCCATCAAATTTGGAAGTAGGTGTAGTATAATCACCAAGCATCCTCCTTGCATTATTATTTTCGGCTGCCATCTTCTCTTCCTTTTCGAAAATTTCTGTAAGGTTGTCTCTGGATTGTTGTAATTTAGCTTCTCTTAGTTTCCTCTTCAGAGTCCTTTCAGGTTCAGGATCTGCTTCAACAAGAATGTTCTTGTCCTTGCTCCTTCTCATATGAAAAAGAAGGGAACAGAAAATAATAATAGGGATCCTCTTTACCACAGTAGAGAGATTCCTTTATGTTAGTAGAAGAAGAAGGGAAGAGAAGAAGGAAAAAGTAAGAATCCAAACACAAGGGTGAAGATGGATTCAGATTCTTGAGATAAAGAGAAGTGTTTAGTAAATAAATAAATAAATAGAAAGAGATGAGAAGGAGAGAATTCGAAAATTAATTTTGAAAAAGGGTTAGTGATTTTCGAAAATTAAGAGAAGAAATAAAATTAAAATTAAAATTTAAAATAAGTAGTTAATTAAAAGAATTTTGAAAAAGAGGGAGGTAATTTTCAAAAATTAAAGAGACAAAAGTAGTTAGGTGGTTTTGAAAAAGATAAGATATAGTTAATACAAACAAAAAGTTAACTAGTTAGTTAAAAAAATTTGAAATTTAATTTTGAAAAGATAAGAAGTTGGAAGATATTTTGACATTATAGAAGATAGCAAAAGCAAGGATCTATCAATGCCCCCCAACTAAGGTAATCAAATGATTAATTACGTAGTAGCTAAGTGCCAACAATAGTCAGATTTCAGATTGGCAGTCTTCTTGTGTGCAACTTCTACAAAATGTTTACTAAAGCAATTAAGTAGAGGATCTCACCTTGTTTCTAAGGAGTTAGACCAATATTTGTAATGCTTGTATTTTGGGTCATCCAAATGATCAGCAATTTCACGAGACAGTTTTCTAATAATAATGTTTATTTAACTCATTTTGTGCACTGTAATAAACTTTCTTATTTCCAAATTGATTCCGAAACTTATAGTTATATACTTTAAATACTAAAACTAATTTTAGACATTATACTTCTATTATTGCTGTAGCTTTTTCCAACAACAAATTGAAAAAAATAAAGGAAGACCCAATAGAGTAAGGTAGGGATGTCAATGGGGTAGGGCGGAGCGGGGGGATGCCTCCCTGCTCCCCATCTCCGTCCTCAGATTTGCTCCCCATCCCCGTCTCCATTCCCCATGGGGACCCATTCCCCGTAGGGACCCCATTCCCCATCTACATAATAGTTCTAACTAATTATTAATTTCCATATGAATAGAGCTGCAAGTATCTATCTTATACAAAAACTGCAAGATTTTATACAAATAAAGAAGGGTTATGCAAATAAAGATTAGGAGTTTTGAGTTTCCGTGTGTGTGCGTGCGTGCGTGCGTGCGTGCGTGCGTGTGTGTGTGAGAGAGAAATGACTAAAAAACATATATGAGAAATAAACTATTAAAGATAATTCAGAAAATTCATAAATTTCGGGGAATAGCGGAGACGGGGCGGGGATCCCCGCTCGGGTCCCCGCGCCTGCTTCGGGGGAATTTTGTCTCCAATCTCCATCCCCGCGAAAAAAATTTTTCACAATCGGATCCCCATTCAGGACAATCCCCGCACGGATCCCCTCGTCTCGGAGAGTTTTTCCATCCCTAGAGCAAAGGTCCCAATGAATGAATACATCATACGAAAACTTAAATCAATCTAATGCCTACTAACCTGTCGAAGCTATTGGATCACCTCACAATTGCCATCATGAAAGCGAAAAGACAGCTCCATGACCACAAATCTAACTTTTCAATTTGACCTATATTCCAATCAGCAATCACTCCCACAAATCATCACTCTCCCTAAACCCTACCCTAAATCAAGTGTGTTTGAGTATTAATAGCTCAATAGTTCAATGTACATTATAGAAAATTGAGTATTAAAATCAACGGAAAATTATAAAACTCGGATTTAAAACACGCAAACCCCAGTGGAAAATCAGGAGCACAATTGCAAACCCTAATAAAATTACTGCATACTGAAAATGAAGAACCTAACAGAAAATAAAAAAAAATCTCTTTTCATGAAGATAGAGTTCAGAAAAAGAATAAAAAATATTCCAAGCTACTATGAATTACATATTAGAAAACCAAATTCAATTTGATGCCTATAATTTCTAGGATATTCGAAGAGCATTTGAAGTGTTTTCATATGGATTGCATATAGATCTTATTATGTGTCTCACTTTCATTGTATTTTTTTTCACATGCTTCTGTTCCAGTTGCTGCTAGAACCAAAAAATTAGCCACGTTTTAACTAACAAAGCTAAAAGAAGTATGCATCTATGTACAACAAAGGTATGTTTCTTTAATCTCCAAAGAAAAATTAATCAATTAGGATGAAAAGTAAATAAAGAGTTATCTTTATCTAACCAAAGTAATTAAGTACCTAAAATTAGCTAATTACCATACAATCAAATTAAATATCAATGAAACTCGTTAAACCTTAAAACCCAATAATAGAACAACACAAGCAATACTAATTAATTAAGTGTTTTGCATCATTCTAATCAAGACACTTGTTTCTTTTTTACTCTAGGAAGATTGAATGTAGATAAAAAATGACAAAAATATGGCCTCATAAAAAGGGATAGTTAATAATGAAGGTGAAATATATCAAACTTACACTGGAGACAACAACAGGAAGGCAGAAATTATGCTTCCTGAGCAAGAAAAAAGAAAGTAATTAAGATTAATGATGATATAGTAGATACAATTGAAGTAATTAATTTATTAGAGTACTCTGTACAGAATGAAAGATAGAAAAAATATTAGAAGTCAAGGCATACATTCCAAGTCACAACATGCAAGATTAGGACAATCAATTAAATATATTATTTTGAATAATGGGTGTCCATCTCAACTATAAGCATTTTTGGTCATATAATGTACTGAAACAGGGTTTAGAGAAACAGGTATTAGTGCACCACCCACCCGAATAGACTAAAACTACAGTTACTAAAAGGGCGTGGCTAATCGTAAACTGATCATAATTCATATTTAATATTAATTCAAGACGACTTGTAATAAATGCCATAAATAAACCTATCAACCTGCAAACTTTCATAAAAAACCAGAGTTTTGTACCTTTGTTGAAAATCCAGGAGTCCAATCCATGGCATGTTTAGGTATTGGAGCAAGAACTCTGGTTGTCTGCAAACCTTCGGATTGTCTACACAACAGACAATGAGAGATGTATATTTCTATCAACTGCTTTTGCTTAGAGGGTAATTTCATATCCCTATAAAATTGATTTACACTTTTGTATCAAACATAATTTAAAAAATAAATTAAAATAAAAATGAAGAGTAAGATGCATAGACAGCGTAACCTTGTAGAATAGCATTAGGGAATTAGACGTAGCAGAGTGAAAGAGAATTGTGAGTGGTCAGCGATGAAGTCAAACTAAAACGCTGTGTCGTGTTGTTTGCAATGGATGGCGATGGAACGGTGAAAGCGAAGGCTGCAGTTGTTGTGTCTGTGGGTTGAGGATTTCGGAGAGGTCTACTGCCTCCACCGTGTCCTCCTCCTCTGTGCTTTTAGACAACGAATTCCAGCAGTTAGGGTTAGTGTTTTAGGTGAGGATTGTAGGGATTGGTGATTTCAGAACAATGAAGGAAGAAATTGGCGAACATTGAAGAGACATACAAATCTGAAGGTGCAAAACGGAGGTGAAGAGGTAGGATTTGGGAGTAAGAGCGGGAGAAAATGTGAGTGGCAATCGCCAAAAAGAGAGAGCAGATAACTGAGAGAGGATGTAATCTTCCGTCAGTGATGGTGTTGAAGCTGACGGTGCGGTTGGCTTTTACGGAAAAGAAAGAGATCCATAGAGAAAGTGAGAGACTGAGACGATGAAGGAAGGAGGACACAGAGAGAGAGAGTGAGAAACTGAGACGCGAGAGAGAAGGAGCAGCACAGAGAGAGAAACAATCAGCTTTACCTTTAGGTTACTCCTTTTTCATTTTTTTATTGCAAATTAATGTGAGAGTGACGCGTAACTTAATGAGCCACGACTATTATACAAGTAATAGATTAGTTAGGGCTCATTATTGTTGATCAAGATAAGGTGATTTACCATCTATTTTAGAAAATGTTCAAGAGCAATTTATTTATATCATTTGTGGATATCTGAAGCTTTAATTTAATTTAAAGTAGTATTAGGAGCCAATATATTTTATAATTTGTAATCAACAATTAGTTATTATTAGTATTTTTATTGGTGTGAGATTATATCTAATAGTGTGAAATTACATATTTTTTTTTAAAGTTAAATACTGGTTAAATTTTAATAATAATGTTGATCCTCGGACTTTTTCTTTAATTTAACGTGTAATTGTTTTACCGATCGTATTCTTAACGTGTTATGCAGAGAGATTTGTTTTAATTTATTTGATTTATGATGATACCGGTAGTAAGTTGCTATTCGGTTAGACCTATTACGAGCTGCATGAGACTTCAAATCGCATGATGAGTAGAATATAAAACTCTTTCTAGCTAGTGTAAGTGTGGTGAGTATGTATAATACAACACCAAAAAAAAATCTAAACCCTCTGTATTTTCTACATTAAGTTTGATTGGTTATAAATAATGAGTAGTTACCCTACCAATTTTTCAAGTACCAAGAGTAAGTTCTTGATGTAAGAAAGGAAAGGAAGAAATAGAAACTGAGGAGAGAAAATAAGAGATGAAAACTTGAAGAATATTAATTGTAATTTGTGAAATCTAAATCTATCTTAGTTTCTCAGTGTTACTGATGCAGCTTATATACTATGATTTAGTTAAAAGATCTTAATAGCTTGCATTGCATGTTATGGAAATAACTGAATATGTTAAATCAGTTTTATTCCCAAACAGAATTGCTTGCTTTGTGTGCTAAATAACAGCTTTATTTGTTATGCTCCGTGGCATTCTGTGCTTGGCTTCATTAATTAGACCGTGTTTGTTACCTTGGCCTTAAATTAAAGAGTTATGCTAAGTAATTTAATGACTTTTTTGAATAACATAAATAACGAATTTTAATATTGACTTAATTTAAGTAAAATATACTACACTCTAAACTACTCACCTAAATTTTAATATTAGAATAACTATCTACATACTTAATAAATTAAACATCTAATATATTTATTATTTATATTATTTAATATTTTTATTGTCTACTTATACTTTTCCTAAATTAAATTTAGTTCATTGTTTTGCTCCAAAACTATTATGAATACCATTGAAAGAAGATACAGTAATCAAAACTTTAACCCTTATTATATATAAGGTGATAGCACTAGTATTATTATATAACTATGATGCACAGCTACTATATGGATATTGAATATGTAAATACACAAATTTAAAATTTATATAAGATATATAATACTATATATATATATATATATAAAATATAAAATATTTTTTAGATAAATTATAAAATATTTTGTTATAAATTAATTTTTAAATTATTTTTAATATTTTTTAATTATATAAAGTATTTATAATATTTTTTATTTTAATAATATTATTTTTAAATTTATTTTAAAAATATATATTAAAAACAAAACTGAATACGCTGACATGTAATGATATTATATTTGTCCAAATATATTCAAAAAAATTGTTTTTTATTAAAATATAATTGAATAAAATATATATATATATATATATATATATATATATATATATATTGAATGAATATTGTGTCTAAAATATATAGCAGACACGGAGTCACCAAAAAAAACACGCAGACACGGTAAATCAAGAAGATTTGCGTACTTCATAGTTAAATACAGTAGTAATTAATAAAGTAGGGTGCAATACATGGATACAAAGTACAAATACATTCATGGAACAGAGAGTTCAAAAGTAATTAACTAAAACTCAATGATAAACATACACATATAATTAGGGGTACATACTTGAGCTTGAA
Source organism: Arachis stenosperma (assembly GCF_014773155.1). NCBI lineage: Eukaryota > Viridiplantae > Streptophyta > Magnoliopsida > Fabales > Fabaceae > Arachis > Arachis stenosperma. The sequence goes on from NC_080384.1 coordinate 12,031,229, forward strand.
ACTATCCATTATTCCTAATCTTTTCGATCCGAGACGGCCACGGATCGGAGAACCTTCTCTATGATTTTGCCCCTTCTGGGAACTGAGGCTGCAAAAGATTTGTGTCCCTTGAAAGAACCTCCATTATTATTGGCAATAGAAGTGGCAGCAGCAGGTTGAGATGATTCTCTTGTGGTTCCATCATGATGATGATCACTCATTGTGACGGTGTCGCTCATATTTGCTTGCTTCAGAGCTCACAAGTCACAATAATGCAATTAAAAAGAAGAAGAAAAGTAGTAGTTAGTTACTACTTGTGTGGGTGGAGCCTTATCTTTTGTATAAAAACGACAAACAATCAATCATATGTATGCACATTATTAAATGTAATTACTAAGCTTTTTTTTTTTTTCTATGAGCAATTACTAGTTGGTATCATTTTTCAACAAGTGTACTGTCGTACAATAATTATTAATTAATACTGGATCCCTTGTTTTGAGGAACATGCATGCATTTAATTACTATTCAAAGGAAACCAATTAAAGGCAGGACATTTTGTAAAAGCATCATGGCCATATACAGTAGTAGTAAATCACTTGCGTAATTACTAATTATTGATCTAACAACATTTTAACCAACGGCGAAAACGGTAAAAAATATGCAACCAGAGCCAACGTAAGTGTGACCAAAAGAGAGGAAATTTTGCTGATGTCAGCAAGCTTGCGGCATCGGGAAAAAACGACAACATGGGACCTATTACTATTAGCCCGCATTACATTATTATCTAGTATTAAAAAAATAGGGCAATTTACATAAATAAATAAAGTGGGAGAATTATTTACGTAAATGTGCAAATCTGTTTGTTGTTATAATTTTGTGCAAAAATGAATATTATGTAAACCGTGGCAACCCACCACGGTTTCAAAACAAACATAAACCGTGGGAGGTCACCACGGATAAGGAAGAAATTATTTTGAATGTAAACCGTGGGAGGTCACCACGGTTTACGTTGGAAGAAGGGTGTTCATAAACCGTGGGGAGTCACCACGGTTTATGTGGACTTAAATAAGGTGGTGAAGATCTATATATATGTGGGTGATTGAAGCATCAGAAGAGATCATTCTCACAATGTGCATTATAATATAAACCATACATGAATACATGAAACACTCTGAATCAGGCACTCTCTACATAGCAAGGTTGCGAGAACCGGACCGGTCAATGAACCGGTGAGGTTACTGGTTCAATGGTTTAATGGTTCCACCGGGGTTCAACCGGGGTTCAACCGATTTAATTAAATATTAAATAAAATTATTAAAAAACCTAAAAATAATTTTAAATATATTAATTTAATAAAAAACTGTTAAAAAACCGTTAAAAAACCGGCCAGTTTGACCGGTTTAGCGGTTAACCGACCGGTTCGACCGGTTTTTTACCGGTTTTTTGCTGGCCGATTTTTGAGCTTACCCGGACCGGTTAACTGACCGGTTCCCGGTTTTTCCGGTTGAACCGGTCGGTCCGGTCCGGTTCTCAGAACCATGCTACATAGTCAAAAGATAAATATTATTTAACAGTAAGTCTGAAATACATAAACACTAACAATAATGCACATTACATAAAGTAATTAGGATGCTGAATACATAACGTAGCTACCAAGATCAATACATAACGTAACTAACATGATCAACACATAATGTAACTACCATGATGAATACATAAACAAAGAAACAAAGTACTGGACAGGAAGATATAGCATAACTAATCAGAATCCTCAATGGTGTCACTGTCATCGTCATCGAACTGGCCAAGCAAGTGCCCTCCGGTGCCACACAAAGTAGGACGTCTAACCCGCCTAGGTCGCTGATCTGGCGCTGGTGCTGTGGGTGTGCGGGAGCCGCGCTGAAAGCGGAGGCAGGTGTACCTCCTAAAGCAAACCATGGGTCGGACGGCGAAACTGCTGGCTCGTTCAGGTCAACTGCCAACTGAGCCTGAACATCGTCACTGCCTGGCTGCTGCCCACGAAACTGGGCATCCTCCTCAGGCATCTGTGGCCTATAATGGGTCTGATCATCATCCCTAAGCATGTCAGCTATGTCTCGGTAAAACTCGGACTCAGTAACGGGATCAGCAATGTCCACCCCAACAGTTGCGGTCGTAAACTCGGCATAACCAAATGGGCTCACGTTCGCAAACATCTGTGAGCTAGAACCCACGTCGAACGTCGGCTGATCCATGGCTGATGCTGATCCAACTACATCCTCAGCGGCGACGTGACCAGTGCCGCCCCCCTGCTCGGATGGTCCTCCATCAGGCCCACCTCGACGGTCAGGCCGCGCAGGTGGCCGTCTGCCTCTACGTCGAGGAACACGGTAGTCCACTGGATCCCCAGCCTCAGCTCCAGGAACGTCCTGCTCCAATCGGTCGGCAAACTCCCTCCACTCGCGATCCGTGGTCCGGGTCCCAATACGGCGACGCCTATCAACTCGTCTGTTATCCGGTCTGTCATAAACATGAACTCTAGGAGGTGCCTGGGACGACCCTCTGTGACGAGCCTCCTCAGTCAACACAATCGGCCTCGGATCCTGAAATGCTACATCTGGGGATAGGAACCTGTGCGCCACACGGCACCACCACTCGAGGTAATCTGATGATGGACCAGGGTCGAGGACACGATCGACCCATATGACCGACTGATGCCGGTTCTCCCAATACTGGTGCCACTCCCGATAATATGAAGGAAACCACCGGTCCCCACCCCTACCATCCTTCGCATGTAGCCAATCTATGTTCAGAGCTACATCTGGGAGAGGCTGAACACCGCCGAACTGGGGTAGAACCCTATCCACCTGATGCCACTCTATCGCAGCAAAATATATGAGGCTAGTGACGGCCGTCCACAGCCGTCGGTGCTGATCAACTAGTATCTCCGGATGAATAACAGCAGTAACATCAGCAGAAGAGTAAGGCTCCCACACAAACTGCATAGAACACAGTAAGACGTTCATGAGGCAGTGCAATGTAAGAAAAACTAGATCTACCATCAGTAATAAATAAGTCACTCACGTCGTGGACAAGCAACCGATCAAGTGCAAGGCGTGCGGAAACTAATCGCTGTGCCCCTGCATCGTTCCTCGGAACAAACTCCGCCCACCTACAATTTAAATTTACATGATGTCAAAACAAACCATAACACAGTTGCAATTTTTACAATTTATGAACGCATATTTTTAAACCATACCTAGAAGCAAGCGGAAAACCAAACCGGTCAAAACCAGTGGGCCTCAGAGTGGGAAACCTCCAGAAAATCCAAGACTGTAGTAGGTGTAGCGGCCCAGCCAAGTTAACGACGTTCCTGTTTGTACCACGACAAAGACACCTATACAACCAGGCTAGTGCAGCGGATCCCCAGCTATATCTGCCCAACTCATCCAATGATGCCAAATAAGGCAACCAGCGAAGGTGTACCCTGTTTGCATTCTTGTCCGCAAACAGCTGAGACGACAAGAGCATCAGGATATAAGCCCGTGCGTATACACGAACTGTCTCATCAGTAGCATCTGCAGGGAGAACACGGAACCTCTCGTGGAACCAGGTGTAGCACACTGTCATCTGCTTCACTTTACTCTGCGGAGGCAACTCCCCGAACAACTCCCGGAACCACACCCATGCTGGTCTACCGTGTTCCATCAGATTCTCAAACTCAGTCAAGCACCCACTAACGGTGCACCATCAATCGGCAAACCCAGTTGATACGCAACATCCTGAAGAGTAATGGTGCACTCACCAAACGGCATGTGGAACGTGTGGGTCTCCGGACGCCAACGCTCAATAAATGCGCTAAGCAGAGGCTCATCAACCCAGAACCAATGACTGTTTAGCCTAGCAAGATGATACAACCCCGCAGTCTCCAGATAGGGTATAACCCTGTCATGTAAGGGCATATTCTGCTGCCGCCTAACGGCTGTAATAACCCTACTAGGCTGCAAAACGTTCGTAATAAATAAATCCATTAACATACAACGATTACAAACAACAACATACATAATACTGGTGCTAAGATAACTGTGCACATTAAATTCATGGATTCTCTTATCCTCTACTAAATACTGAAGCTAACAAAACTGTGCACTCACAACAACAAATTAACAATTTAAATTCATGAATAAAACCTTTGAATAAAATACAATAAGGATAACAACAAATTGTGCAAAAATACTAAAAAACACAGTAAGAAGATAAATAAGCATAACAAATTATGCATTACTTACAAAACCGATAATATCATTAATATTTATGTAAATAATATTAATCAGAATCACAAAACAGGTAAACGTAATAAAATAAAAATATTTACTACCAATATTCCTACTAACATATCAATTGCTATATTAGAATTAAATTTAATTACAATAATAATAACAATAACAGTTACTAACCTCTTCGTCGATATTTCCTGCCACGTGAGCGATGCCATTTAGTCGGTACAATCGATCCTCATCCTCCTCCATTGGCCCCACCACCCACTTCTCCTTCACTACCTCCAATCCTTTTCACAAACTCTCTCTACCACAATGAATCCAACTTTTTTTCCAAAGGTAGCAAATGAATCCGTCCCAGCCTTCAACGGATTACATATATATATAGATACACGTAAACCGCGGTGGGTTACCGGGTTTTACGTTCAAAGTTGCACTCTACATAAACCGTGGTGACTCCCCACGGTTTATGAACAAGCTTTCTCCAACGTAAACCGTGGTGACCTCCCACGGTTTACATGCAAAACAATGTCTTCCTAATCCGTGGTGACCTCCCACGGTTTATGTTTGTTTTAAAACCGTGGTGGGTTGCCACGGTTTACATAATATTCAATTTTGCACAAAATCGTAACATCAAACAGATTTGCACATTTACGTAAATAATGCTTCCACTTTATTTATTTATGTAAATTGCCCAAAAAAATACGGCCAAATTTTAAGAAATACCATATGTGACATATTTTTTCACTCCTCTGGACAAGGCAAATGTGGCTCTAAACACGCAATTAGAATTTATACTTGCAAAATTAAAATCATTACTGCAACTTAGGTGTATGTTTTTGAGAAATTTTAATCCTATAATTTTGACAAAGAATTTAGGAGTGACAACACTATTTGAATTTATAGGTATTCAATCTACTCCTATTTAGTCAAAGTACATAATTATTTGATTTGATGCGAGACGAAATTTTAAGCAGTGTCAAATTATAAAATATCTGTTTCTATCTGTTTTTATATTATATATAATAAAATAATTATAAGATGTTTGATATTATTGTATCATTTTTATATTTTTAGTTTAACTTAGGTTATGTATATAATTAAGTTTATATAAATTTTAAAATTTAATTTTGTTTAATGTGTTAGATTTTAATAATATAAAAATAGATAGAGGCGAAATAGCTACTTAGGAAAACGAGTTAAGATTTAATTTTTTTTACTATTGACAGATAAAAAAAAAAGACAAATTAAATTTTATACAAATTATTATAAAAAGACATAGGATTAGATAAAACAAAAACCCATTTCTATCTGTTCGATCCATTGACACTCCTGAGAGAATTCAAGCAAAAGAGTCTTATACAAAATCTCATGCTTTATCAAATGGAATTGTTAAAACAACTTACTCCGATCCTTCCTTCTCAAAATAATTTTATTTTTATTTTAAGTTAATTTAAAAAATTAATATATTTAGAGAAGGAGAGTAATTATTTCGAGAAAGATGAATGTAAATTCTTATTTTTTAGGCTATCAAAAAGTGGATGCAGCTTGGCATAACCGCTTCAAATATGCCATTATTTAATTTAGAGGAAGAGCCGAAGAGGCATCTTTACCTAATTATTAATCACCTTTAAGTAATCTTTCTTTTTGAGTTTTTCATCTTTAATATAAGTATATTCCTTTGGACACTACTACGGTTCAACAAAAAACTTTTTTTAAGAGTCTCTTGCCCCCATTTTTTTCTTGCATTTTGATAGAACTACACTACTTACTTCTCACAATGGGTATTTCTTGTTGGTAATTAAATTTATACTAAATATTTTATTATTTAATTATGTTACGTGTATACCAAAATCAACTATACCATAATCAGTCATCAGTATAAAATACATATTAAAATATAATATACATTAAAAATAAATTAAACAACATATGAATTTATACATAAATATATTAGAAACTGATTTTTATGTTAAAATAATATTTTTGTTGTCAACAAACTATAGCTCAAATGACATAAACTTTTTATATTGACCTAAAAATTATGAGTTTGAGTCTCACTTTTAATTTAAAAAAAAGTATTTTTGTTTATATTACACGTGTTATTAATGTAATCACTTTTTGAAAAGAGAAGAACGATTACTTTTTATATGTAGCAAAGGAAAAGAATATTTGCTTTAATTTCCAAGTAGAACATCTTCTTGCGATGGTATCGAGGATTAGGATAAGTAAAACAACAGAGAAATAGAGAGAGTAGGATCAGAAAAGTCTTTTTTTGGTTATTTTTTTATTTGGTTACAATAGCTCTCTTAATATAGAGTAATTAGGAAACTAAATATAGAAATAATCCTAATTGATTACATTTGATTTTCCTTGATTTTCTCTTATACCCAATGATTTGTTCTTTAATTAGAATATTCTAACAGATATTCTAACACATCTCAATTCGTAAACGGAATTAGACTTTTCCTTTCAATTTCTTTCTTGAGTATTTAGTGAAAATAATGCGCCTTGGAGATTAAGTATTCGTTAAATAACCAAGATGCTAGTCCACCCTCCCCACTTCCACTTCCATATTCATTTCTTTTGTTATATATAATAATGAATGATTTAAGATCTATAATATATAGTCACATGAATTTGGTGCGGAATTAAAGAGCTAAAGACACATATATATATATTGATATGTCATTATAACTCGACCACTACAAACTATAATTTGGATATTAGATTAAGATATTAGGATTTTTATAACTCACAAATTACTAATACATAACTCAATTATTATACCTTAAATTCGACCGTTACAGTCTGGTCTGTTCTATATTATTCGATAGCCGCCACATATTACTCAGAGAATAAGTCTTGATCTATTACTTATGACTCAACCAATAAAATTTATACCTCGAACCAAATTTATCCATTGATCTATTAGTTATAATTCGGTCCAAATTTACCTCTTGATCTGTTAGTTATAGCTCGACCTAATTATACCTATAAATCAAAATCCAAGTGAAATAATAAAGGTAATTAACTTATCTTCAGTTAGAGAGAATCTCGACTATAATAGAATCATTTGAATATGTTTATGAGCAGTTACCACAAAATTAGGCTGACATACTTAACAACTCTGTAATACTAGGCCTGTTGAGTAACCGCTTATAACACAACATCTCTATAAATACAAAATCTAACTACGTGAAAGATATGCTATTCACTCTTAATAACATATACCTCATCTTATACTTTTTCTTACTTGAGTGTTAGAATCTCTTTGCAAGTCCTAACCTCTTTCGGAGTTCCTCAACGACTGAAGTATAGCTCTTAGGACAGAAAACTCCATATAAACGGAAGAAGGAGTTATACCTTGACTCAGATTATTGTGCAGGAACATTTGACGTCCACCGTAGGGCCGAGTTTACTTAACCCCACTACCATATTTCTATCCGATTATTTATCCTATTATATAGTTTATAATCAATGGCTGATGAGAAAACTCCACCTCTTCTTTCACCAACTCAAGCCGAGTTATTAGCTAAGAACGTTGCCTCAAGATCGAGGTCTAGAGATTAACCGAGTTGTTAACACAACAGCAAAAGAATCTGAATAGCAAGAAAGATCACAAGGATGCTCATAATGATGACGAGCATGTGTCAAGAATTCATATTCTGGTAGAAGTCACACATTCAAAGACGCCGAAAAGACATATAAACCCTTTTTTTAAAGAAATTATGAATTTTTAGATTCCGAAGAACTTCACCTTACCAACTACTCTGAAGCCATATGAGGGAATTGGGGACTCGAATATACATGTCACTAAGTGTCACTCAATAATGTTTTTTAATGGTGCTTCTGATCCAATATTATGTCGTTCTTTTTCCATATTTTTAGATGAAACTATTTTACTCTGGTTTTCATCTTTATCTGCAGGTCCTATCTCTACATTTTAGGAATTGGCCAACCTCTTTACCAATAATTTTACAGCATTCAAGATCTATGTTCATGATTCTGACTATCTTAGCACAATCAAACAAGGTCAACATGAAAGTCTTCGTAACTACATGACGAGGTTCAATAATATAGCAATGAAGATTTGAAACCTCAACCTTGACATCCACCTCCATGCTCTTAAGAGCGGTCTTCGTCCTAGCAAATTTCACGAGACTATTACTGTCGCCAAGCCAAAGACTTTAGCAGAATTCCGAAAAAAAAATAGTTGGACAAATGGAAATAGAAGAACTTAGACACGGCGGATCAATAAACCAACTCAATCAAAAGAAGACGATCAGAAAGACCTTTTTGATTTAACAAATTGATCGACAAGCTAAGGGTATAACTAGGCAAATAACTATGACTCGAAGATGTACTTTTTTTCTCACTCACAAAATTTTTCCTACACCTAATTTTGCTTGGAGGAATTTCAATGAGGCACTTCATCCTATACCCTCTATGTTAAAAGGGTAATCCTCAATAAATAGTACATTATTTTTAATTTTATTATTCTTTATTTTTATTCATGCCTTTAGTTCGTCTACTATTTTTTCTATGCTCTATACATATTATGGCAAACTAATATTAAAGTTGGCATACAAAAACAAATTGACAGTTATAAGTCAGAATTAATCCAACAAACTGACAACTATAGATCGGAACCAATCAAACAAATCGACAATTATAAGTTGGAATCAATGCAACAAATATTCAACAACTATAAATCGGAATCCATCCAAACAAATCGATACCTATAAGTTGGAATCACTTCAAACAAACTGATAATTATAAGTTTGAATCAATCAAAGTAAATCGACACCTCTAAATCGGCGTTAGTCCAACAAACAATCATCTATAAGCTCGTTCAAAAATATATTGAAATAAACAATACATTTTTTAATGACAAGCTTGTCCGATTTTATTTTCAACATTATCAAGTTGATCTTGGGGGCTAATCCTCATCTCTCCAAATTATAACACAACCGCATCTCTTCGATATCCTGTCGAGTTATAATTCAATTTTTATAAAAGCTCAACCTGTTTCTCTTAAAAATAAACAGTTCAAACTTGGGGGGCTGTAATCTGGTCATTATAACTCAGCGGCTACAAGCTATAATTATTCCGATATTAGGTCAAGACGTTAGGATTTTCATAACTCACAAATTACCAACATATAACTCAATCATTATATTTATAACTCGGTTGTTATACTTTAAACTCGGCCGTTACAGCTTGGTCCATTCCGTATTACTCAGTAATTGCCACCTATTACTCAGAAAACAAGTTTTGATCCATTACCTATAACTTGGCTAATGAAACTTATACCTTGACCCAAATTTACCTCTTGATCCATTAGCTATAACTCGACCTAATTATACCTTTAAATCAGAATCCAAGTGAAATAATAAAAGTGACTTATCGATCTTCAGTTAGAGAGAATATTGACTATAATAGAATCATATAACTATGTTTAGGAGCAGTTACCATAAAATCAGGCTAACATCCTTAACAGTTTCGCAATGCTAGACCTACTGAGTAACCGTCTATAACACAACATCTCTATAAATACAAAATCCTAACTACATGAAAGGTACGGTATTCACTTTGAATAACATATACCTCATATTATATATATTTTTTCTTATTTGAGTATTAGAATCTCTTTACAGGTCCTAATCTTTTCTGATGTTCTTCAATAACTGAAGTATAGTTCAGCATCGGTGCTCTTAAGACAAAAATTTTATATAAACAAAAGAAAGAGTTATACCTCAAATACTAAAAGGAATTATACTTCGCTTCAGATTACTGTATAAGAACATATATAATTATATAGTTTGTCCTTTTCTCTATCTATATAGTCACAAGAACTTTGAAGGTTATATTGAAGACAGCGATGAGAATCAATATAATACTATATTAGTTTGTTCTTTTTCTCTTCGTTATTTTCTCCATGAAGCATGCATGTCGTTGATATTGATAATATACGACAGAATAAAGACATTATTCATTCTTTTCTCCTTTAATTTGTTGTTGTTTTCTATATCAATTTGTATAGGAAGGAAAATAAATCAAAGGAACTAGGCACTTGCACATTGAAAAATAATTAACATCAAATCGAGAATAATTCCTATTGATTTAAGGCTGAAAAACAGATTTGATGTAATCTTTCCAGCGCCACGTATATCATGGCTTAGCCACACGCAAAGGGAGCTCGTGGAATAAAAAAAAAAAAAGCCAGCATTCCCACAAATCAGATAATAATAATAAGATTCCCATAATATATAAAAGACACAACAAACTGCTTTTAATTATTATATTTATTATTATTTGTTCTGTCATCAATCACTATTGTAATTCCTAATTTTTCCCACAAGGCAAATTATATATATATTGTCCTTCAATCTCATACCATTTTTCAACCTAAAGTTCTGGATTTTGGTTAGTTGGTCTATTACTGGCACGCAATACAAAAAGGTTAGGAACTATGGTCCCTATATAGCTAGCATAATTTTGGAGTTTGCATAGTTAAAAGTTAAAACTTAAAAGTTGTGGAAAATGGAAATAATAGTTGCAAGTGAGATTTAATTTGTGTCTCTTTCTATAACCAACTATCACCGACAAATCTTATCCAATGCGCTCAAAACTACAATTATCTTTTCTTTCCTTTTTTTTTTTTGGTGCATATATATAGTTTAATAAAACTATGCTAGAATTTAAAATTTTAAATATAAAGCGAGAAATGAATGATGTATAACAATTAACAATTACATAAAGAGATTGTTACATAAATGTTGACATTGTCTGTTATTTAATTCCCAGAGAAGAAATATAATTCATGACAAACAATCACACTCAATCCTAACTAACAATATATTATGTTATTGGAATAATATATATCTTCAAAGTCACAACCACTTCAACATTATGTAAGATGATTGAGTTTAATTTCACCTCAATTAATAAGTGCATGCCAACTGTTGCTTCACTTCATTTGCCACCACTTCATAGGTGCATTCTGTGTTTCGTTCCCATAATTGGCTGCAAAAGTTATTGATTGTATAAAGTGAAAACAAAAAAGCTAAGGCAACCGACACACATATCAATGTAATTTAAAATTTAAAATAATTGTAATCACATGATATATACATACATATCAATGTAACTGAGCATTTAATTTGTTAGAACCAATTTACATTTTTATCTTAATTAAGTGTTATTTTGCTTGTTATAACACACTTTCTATTGATCAGAACTCGAACCATAGAATAATCAGTAGTTATTATAACTAATATGCTGAGCTGTAATATATTGTAACTAACTTTCTAACAGTTCTATTCACTTGCACATGCTCTCTCGTGTATCATCTTTTGTTATTACTAACATCAACCGTAATGTTTTGACTCTTGCATAATTTTGTTTAGGCTATAAAAGTTATGATACTATATATATGCCGTAAAAAAGTTATTCAAAAATTTAAATTGATGAAAAAAATTATACATAAATAATTTTATCTATAATATAACCTCGTTTACATATAGATTTTATTTTTCTCTGTTTTTTTTTAATTATATAAACTTACATATTAATTATATATCATGAAACAATTTATCCTCAATAAATTAATAACCAACAAGTTATAACTCAAATGGCATAATCTCTCCGTACTCACCTAAAGTCCTAGTTTGAATCTTCATGCTTTTGAAGAAAAAAAAAACTAATAACTTAAATAACCATATTTTTAATACTTCTTTTATCAGAGTCTCTCTTTATATTTTAGGTAAATTTTTGTATAATTGATTTTTTTATCTCTTTTTCTTTTCAATCAAAATTGATATGTAATTAATCAAATAATATAAATATATAACAAGAAGAAATGTTAATAATTACCGGCACCGGCATTAGAATTTCTGATACTTTTGAAATTGGAAGACGAAGTTGGTGGAAGAAACTTGTTGGCCTTATTATCACTACTCTCCTTGTAACACTTTCCACAAATGCAGTGAACGACAAATTTGCACACCAAATTCTTCAAATTCTTTCTCTTCTTGGGGAACACACTACCCTCCCATGGTTTAGTGTAAAGTTCTCTCTGTGGTTCCACCACAGTTTTGTTCCTCTGCTCCTTCTTCTTATAATAAGGCTCGTTTTCCAGGTTTAGGTCATCAACACCTTCACAACAGAGCCTCAACCTTCGCATCATGATTATTATTATTATTTGATCGATATCTCTCACAATCACAATATATAATAACAAGAATGTGTGTGATTGTGATCAAGAAATACAATTATGGTTAATATTAGCACCTGGCTAGCTAGTGGCGTGTTAAATAAGCTATCTTATAATTAGTAAAATATAATAAAAAAAATTAAAGGGCGCAATATGTGTGAATGTGGTTAGGACTAAAGTATGGTGGTGGTGCGCCGGAAAGTGCAGAATCGAAGAGACTATGTATTAATTTTTAGTTACACTTACCGCGCTATCGTATATATTATGACGACTTAGGCATGACATGCTACCCAACTTACGTCACTTTTATGTTTCCCAAAAAGGAAGTATGAGTTCAATTTTTATTATTCAAAAAAGAAAAATGAAAAAAAATTATAAAAAAAAATTATGCAAACTCAAAAGCATTTTTTTTACATAAAAGATATATTAGAGATGTACTAAAAAAATTTTATTGGAGCGGCGGGAGATGTACTTGAAAAGATATTCAACACCTAAGTTAGAATGGGTCTAACAGGTATATGTGAGTAGAATGAGTAACATATCTGAGGGAGACTTTTGACTCCTCTTTACATAGCTAGTAATAGTTATTTTATCTTATCTGTATTTAGCTAGGATAAAGAAAGAATTTGAATTCGAATGTTGGATTAAAATGTTAGAAGTTATTAATCTGTTTTGAGCCGTGAGAATGATCTAATCTTAAAACTGTGGAATTCGAAAATTAAGTCCAAAATAAGAGATATAACTTTTTAGGTATCTTTTTCTATCAATTTAAACCTTTAATAAAAGTGATAACATCACACGGCAACTATAAGAGATAGCTTCCTCAGGCAACCTGGGTTCAGAATGATGCTAATTGGGTATCCATTTTTGGTGCTAGCATTGGTAATGGTCTACTTCAGGTGGGCCATGGGCTTCCACAATAACGAGTTAACAAAAATAGGTGCCTCTTTTTTCTTTGTCGTCTCATCATCACTCTCAATCTCATTGTCTCTCTATTTCTGTCTCTATCTGTTGGCTCCTTAAATCACAAAACGTGTTTCAACTTACAACCTTAGCTTCATGCATGCATGCCTCTCATCTCACCCTCTCGTCTCTCATACTTACTGCTTTCGGACTAAATTTAATATTAATAAAAGGCAAAAATTAATTGATGAATGTCGCAGTTTTAATTTTCTAAAAGCTATATCTATCTATATATATAGAGATCTTATCTTTAGACAATAGCTAGACACTCTAGTAAATAAGTAAATTAATTTATAAATATATGCTTAAAAAGTATAATTCAGAATCACCATATGAAGGGAAGTATATAATTAGATTAATTTAGGCCACCACACGACCTATATATATGTGTTTAATATATATCTTTCCACATTATTATTTATTATCCTTCTATTTCCATAATAGGATATGGTTAGTGATGCATAGAGCTCCAAGTCAATATATCCTATCCTTTCAACATTAATTTTTCAAATAGCTTAGGAGGTGTAGCCGTGTAGCTATATAGTCTTTATGTTATTAATTTATTAGAAGAATTTCAAGTGTATCGAATACATTTTAATAATTTTAACGGTTGATTTTATTACTTGAATACTAATGTTTCGAATATATTTGAAAATTTTTCTAACTTATTATCTCTTCGATCGTGTGTCAAGATCCAATAAGTATCACTCCAAAGCCCAAATTCAGAATCCATGGCTTAAAAATGAAGGAAAAAACACTAGCCATATTCCAATCCCATACGCACAATCCATTGACATTATGAGTATTTAAGTGTTTAATTTCGGTGACACTTGTTAAAATGTAACGGGGAAATAATAAGTCAATTCATGTGCTATATCTACGTTGACTCTTTCACTTTCGCGTTCAACAGTCAACCCTGCTGAATATCTATGACGGAATCCTCAATCCTGCTAGCAGGGACAGACTTAATTAGCACCCAACAATTTTTTTTTTAAATATTATATATATATGAACTCATGTTCATATTAATTTAATTAGTTAAATATGGTTTGAATGTTATATATAGAAAGAAATTAAAAAACAAAATTTTGAAAAAAAAAAGAAATTCAGTTCATTATTGGGGAAAAAAAGTACATTAAGAAACACATAATCTTAGTTATGTTAATCTTTATTTTTAATACATTATGTATGCTCTTGATTCCATCCCTTTTTACTAATTTATTAAATTGGTTCCTATATATGATGACAATATTAAATTATTAATATAATGATGATAGGAAAACTGTCTTGCACGGTAGAGAAAAGAGTGAGAAGAGATTAAAGAACAAGACAAAGAAAATTAAATAGGCAATAACCAAGACCTAAACTTGCTAAGAAGAAGAAGAAGAAGAAGAAGAAATTAAAGTTAAAGCTATATAGCTGCACAGCACTATGAACTAATTAATTGAGCGAAGTCGCATTCAATTGAATTCATTCTTGATTTCGTTTACACTACTTGTCTATTACCAAATATATTCAATGGATTGGTTTTGTCCTAAAAAGACAAGACTAACATGTACAATGTGGGGTTTATAGTGTGTAGTGCCCACACGTTAATATATAATTAAGAAAAAGTCTCAAAAAAATGTGTAATTAAATAGCATTAGATATAATTTTATACCATTAAAAATATTAATAAATAACATATTAATGATTACAAATTACAAAATATATGTCCCTATCACTATTGTATAATTAATTTCCTATTCTGAAAACAAAGAATATGTTAAAGTGTATCTATAATTCTATATCATCTCTCCTTTGGGCACAAATGGACCACACAATATCTTATATATATATATATCACATTTCAAAATTATGTTTTCAATTCTTAATTTTTCTTATTAGATTTACTTGGTGTCTTTTAAATTTTGATGTGTAGACTACAGTTCCAACTCTAATACATTTCTGATCAAAAGAAAAAAAAACTCTAATACATTGACATCCATAGAAAATTAGGCTGCATTTAATTTTAAAAATAGAATAAGATAAAACATTAAAAATAAGATATAAAAAATAAAAATATAAAAATTAATTTTTGTATATTTTATTTAATAATAAACTAAAACAAATTATAAAAATTTAATTTATTTTTAATTTTTTTGTTCAACAAGTTTAAGAAAAAAATATAATATTAAAAAATATAATTATAAAAAATTAATAAAAAATAAAAAATAAATTGTGTTTTTTGTTAATGTCTTTATATTATTTTTTGTCAGAATAAATATAAAATACATTAATTCAATATTTCTAGATATAATATCCTTATGGTGAATTATATGGTAAAGATATAAGTTTACAGATTTTTCTTTTTATAAGATGAAAGAGAAATTGAAAAATGTAAGACCTACACTTTGAATAGCAATAAAATAATAGAAAATTACTATAAAAAGAATTTATTTTCTTTCTCTATACTACTTCAATCTGTATAATAAAGTGCCACATATCTCTATTCATATTTTATTTATCACATTTTATGTCTTCATGTCTCTATTTTAATATTATATACCTATAAATAAAACAACATTGTGACGATCGACTTAGCAATAGCAGTCAAAATTAAAGAAATCTCCAATGTATCTTATACTGTCCCACCAGACACATTTTGGAACTGATAACATTCTTTCTACTTCAATTTTATTCAACTCTATGTAGCTTTTTCTTACCCCATTCAAATAAGATAAACTGCAGGCAAAGATACCCAAGATATCATCCACTATCTAAAAAAGATACGCAATCAAGAGTCAAGAGATTATCATATTTTGATTAATAAACCGTTACTCTTTTATTGGCTAAGATACACAATTTGGAGAGTGCTAGGGGAACAATGATTATCTTGAACAATATGAACAACCACTAATTAAATATAAGTATATTACACCCTAATTTAATGCTACTCATTAAATTTATTCTTTTAACCATATTAATTCACATTGTTCACACATTGTTCAATAATGTTATTAGTTACCTATACTTTTCCAATTTAATTACACTCTTTAATAATTAAGGGTAATAAAAGGCAACAGTCAAGGTGCTAGACATGCATTAGGAGCAGGACCACACCACTGGCTTCATTGAATCTGGAATAAACTAATTAAGATTATTAAGGACGCGAATTTTAGGGCAAAGAAGAGAACTAACGATGTGAGAGATGTGACACACTTATTTTCTTCAGCAACTTGCATTGCTATGATGCTATTTATGTTTTTGTATCATCACTTTACTTGTTTTTCTTTTTATCTTTTTCATTCTTTTAGTATTATATTGTGTCTTCGAGTTACTTACATATGATTCTACTTCTTCTTCTTAGAGGTGAACGCAGATTGAATAGGATCTAATATTCGTAATTTTTAAACAATAAATAATTAATCACATGCACTAGTATTTTTCAAGGATAAATGATTTTATCGATATTTATTTAGATACTATATTTATCATCATTAATCAAATTATAATTTTCATTAATTAATTTTAAAGCATTTACCTTGTTTAGTTTTAAAATGAATACTAAATTGAATATATATGCATGTAAAATTGAGAGAATAATGCAAGAAACGTGTAGGTGTGGAATAATTGAAGTAAGCTTTTAAGAATCCATCGGTTGTGGTCAGAGATTTTGCCATTGCTTGATGTGACTTTACCTCAAAATGGAAGATTGTGTCAGCTTCCAGCGTCGGTTGTTTCTGTGAATTTCAGGTTCCGATAGTAAAATGCAACTCCGATCTAAGAATAATTTTCTTTTGAATTTCAATCCTTTAAGCTTTAATTTAATTCCTCGCACTAATGTTGATTAAATTGCAGAGGAGGCAGAGGAGAATGGGATTAAATTGCAGTAATCATAATATTCATATCATCAAATTAAACAGGGCAGTTTTAATTTCTTGACAAAACTTGCAAGTGAAGGAAGAATCTCTGTATCAATGGATAATTTAGATATACATAAAAATATTATTAATACTCTATTTTGCCATTCTGCACACTTTTAGTTACTCATGAATAAACAATGATGGTTACTTACACGATTAAAATAACTGTCAAATTATTTAAAGATTTTCAAATAAGAAGGCACGATAAACAATAAATGTAACTAAGTGCAGAAGAAGCATGCTTATTAATTACAAGATTGATGAAGAAGCTATGGCCATATGCGTTTGTGAGAAGGAGTGAAGAACCACCGAACCATGCTCTGCCACATCATTGTCTTCACCGATTTCCTTGGAGCGGGAATCACGCTTGCATTGTTAATCTTCCTCTTCACCACTGAACCATGTACAACCTTCTTCTGCTGCTCTTGTGCCATATCCACAAACTTTGATGATGATGAGTGCGGTTAATGAACCATTATATATACAATAATATAACTGTACCTGCATACACATGATCCAACTACGTGATCTTATTCTCATTCCTTCTTGGAACAATCCAAATCACTTTTGTTTTACAATGTGGGGACTTCATCTGACGCATGCATAACAACATTGTACCACACCAAACAATTAGTTTATTATTAAGATTACTAACTGTTTAAAATATTTTATATAAAGAAGAAGTATATAGAGCCACTGTAGTATTTGCATAATGTGTACAATGGAGTTTAGGGATGTTCGATTTAGTAGGATATCAGATGTTTATTATCCCCTAGTATTCGGATAGTTATTCTGGATAGTATGAGTGTATTGTGTTTGATAAATTAGTAATATTTTATATGAATATTTATTTTTTAATTCATATTAAGCCAAATAAATAGTTCATTGTATACATTATTGTACAAATACTCCATTGGTTCCCTAATAAAATTTTATATATAATTGTGTAATTATATTTTTTTTGAATGACAGGTAGTTATTTTTACGTATCAGTTGTTTAAA
The DNA here is from genome assembly GCF_014773155.1 of Arachis stenosperma. Classification (NCBI taxonomy): domain Eukaryota; kingdom Viridiplantae; phylum Streptophyta; class Magnoliopsida; order Fabales; family Fabaceae; genus Arachis; species Arachis stenosperma. Next base: position 12,049,552 of record NC_080384.1, read on the forward strand.
AAAATTAAAAAAATTATTTATTTTTTTATTTTATTTTAAATTAAATAAAGAGTAATATTTAAAAAATATTTAATTGTATTGACTTATTAATTTTTGGTGACTGTATTGACTTATTAATTTGATATTATATTGACAGTATATTAAAATTAAATTTTTATTATTAATTAAAAAATTAGTTTTCCCAATCTTTTGATATACTTTTAGTGTTTTTCTTTTTTGAATTAAAAGATGTCATTTATGTATTTTCTTTTAATATTGAAAAAATTAATCAATGTGAATGCAGGAAAAAATACCACGTCTTCCAGAACCCCCTCCCTTGCAACTTGCATTCTTCTCTCAGTCTTTGGAAACTTTCCTTCCAAAATATTTTTGTAAATAAGAAATATATTCATAAATCGCCTTGTCTTTTAGTTTCTGTTCTTATCTCTTCTTTTTTCTTCTTAGCGTAACCACATTGAACTCTCTTTTAATAATTCACTTTCATGAAATTAATATGTATCTTTCACTTTATATATTCAACAAGATCTTATTACTTGTTATTTTATTATATTCTTTTCCCTTTTTGGCACTTATAATGCGCGCAGTGGTAATTAATATAAAAAATGTTCTTTCAACCATTGTTTGGGCATTACACACTCTAAACTCCAAAGCCAACAGGCAAAATAAAACAAACATTATGAAAATAATGATCTATAAAATCAAATAACAAAGCAATAATCTTATCTGGCCTTCTTTCAATAAGATTTTTTTTTATATTAATTATGTTTGTGGACATATACTAATACTAGTAGGTAGTAGTTACTTAGGAAACTTCACAAATGTGCAACAATATATCTCACGTGTTAATTATTTCCCTCACTTAAAGGGATCTATGATGTTTGAAGTTTATAAGTGTGTAAATTAATGAATATAAAAAAAAAATATACATGTCTCTATCATTATGTTTAGGAAAATGCAAAAAAACACAGAATTGCTTCCACTAAAATTCAATTCGACATGTCAAATTCAATATTTTTTTCTATCAAAATTGAATTGCCTTTAAATTTCATCTGATCATAGACGTGACAGATATGTATATCCATAAAAAAAGATTTATATGCCTAAATTTTTTTATTGACCCCATTCTAATTAATAGACAAATATTAGTCACAAAACCATAACATTCAATTGAATTTGTGCTTATCTGTCTTTCCAACATTTGAATATTTTTATTACTTCGCTATCTATAGTCGTGCCTATTAGACCACCTCACAGCCAGTCAGACATAATAGAAGATTATTAATTAATATATACGTATTATCATTGAACATAGAAGATTACTAAGGAGAAATATCCAATTGAAAATTATACTTTTGTTGCCTCACGTGGCAAAAAGTATCTTTCCTTGGTTATTGCTTTAACTCTTCTTCTTTAACTTTTTCTTTTTCTTTTTTTCTTTTTTAAATATTTCTGAGAGTGTTGCTAGGATAGAAAATTTGAATATGACTAGTTACACTTTTCTCCTATCTATATATGCATTGTCGCTTGTAAAGCACTAGATAGATGTATGTAGACGCAGCCATGGAAAAGGGAGAGAGAACAAAAAAGATGAAGAAGAAAAGTTGGAGGAGGGAGGCATAAACATATATTTGATGAGACTAGACATTTTTTCCAAACAAATTTCAGAGGTAGAAATTGTGCTTCAACTGTAACAACGATGGTTTAAGTATTTAAGTTGCAACTTGCCATTACTTTCTTTTTCCTACTTCGAGCATATTTCTGGTCTTTAATAATATTAATAACTACTAGAGCAATAAAACAAGTAGGTAACTCAAATATTTTGCAATAAATTTATCAAAAATGTCATTTAACACTAAAATCAGTTTCATATAATTCTACATAAATATATATGTAATTTAATTTATATTCAATAAATATTTTATATTTTAATGGATATTATTTACTAATAGAGTAATAGCTAATTTTAATATATATCTAACATAATAATTACTATGTTCTCTTCTTGATGAGCTAGTTTCTTTTATATTTTTTAAGCAAAAAAAAAAAAACCGAAAAATCCTTTCAAAATTATCTTCTTCACTAGTTTCTGGGAGTTGGAATTAGATATTCATCATTTGAATCTTACACATTGCAATAACCATCACGTATCTTCGTTACTTTTTTATTTTTTTTTCTGTATTTATCTCGTTATAAACTAATATAACAATATTTTTTATGCATACATAAAAATATAGGATGACTTGTTATTGGGTGATATGATGCCTCAAATCTGTTAAAAAAAATAAACTATTATTGAATTGAAATTGAGTGGGTCTGAATCTAAAAACTAGTTTAACGGATGAAAGATATCTCACATTTATAAGTTTTTTTAAAATTTTATTCGTGAGAATTGTAAGATTTATAATATATTTCCTTTATACCTAGAAACAATTGTCTGGAATATGAACATTTGCAAGTGAATAATGACGTAACAACATTAGATCACATAGGCTCTAATATTATATTAGAATTGACATTAAATGAGTCTAATTCAACTCCAAAAACTAATTCAAAGAATAAGAATGCTTTATACTTATAAACCATCTAGAGACTGTATTTTTGAGAGTCGTGGAACTTATAATAACCACAACTTAGTAATGTCAGACTCAACAATCACAAATATCATGAAAAAAAAAAATGTTAGAATCTCCATGTGGTTAACTGGATTAAAAATTTGGATACTGGACAAATGGTAGTGACTATGATGTTGAACCTCTAAAATTATCATTATATGAAATGGAGTCTGCTAACTAGAATTGAAAGATTTACACTTCTCCTGATATTTTTAAATTCAATTTAAAACTTGCTTCATCAATTGTTGGTCTAAAATTTTTGCATGTTTATTGAACATGCTCATTGCTTTCAAGTAAAAAAACTCAATACCGAAAGCATTGATTTCCAACAACTATTTAAAACCCGTATTCGATATCTTTTTCATGTCAAATGTCCCCGTATTAATCAATATAAGTGTTAGAATATATAAAGAATTAGTATTCGTTAGAATTATTTAATATATCTAAATATTTATTATAATTATAAAATATTATATTTTTATTATTTTGATTATCTTATTACATATAAATATTTTTTATATTGTATCATTTTATATAAATTGAATAGATACAAATTATTTTTCTATTGTTCTCTCTTATTCTTTCTAATATAGTATAAGAACTATGGTATTCTCTTTGAAGAAGATATATTATTTTTTTTCAGATAAAGTTATCGTATTTTTTTACACTTTTTTCTGTATGTCATTTTTGTTTGTCTTTTGTCACTCCTTTGATACTTTTCACTTTACCGATTAATTTATTATCTCCGTCTTATGTCTTTTCAAGTCTAATGAATCAAACATCGCTGTCATCTGCTACTTACCTATTTTCATGGAGAAACCAAATATTTTTCGTCTGCATTTTTTCTGGCAGTTCTGTCTATACACTCTTTCTGGGAGTTCTTCTGTACCCGTTTCATCAATTTATGCAGTTTTTTTTTATTTTGTTGTTTTAAATAAATTTCAAACTCAAGTTGTCATTTGAATTTGAGAGATGTTAGAATATATTAGGATCAATTAGCATTCATTAGAATTATTTAGCATATGTGAATATTTATTATAAGACATTACGTTTTTATTATTTCGATTCTTATAGCACTTATAAATATCTTTTTATATTGTATCATTTTATACAAGTTGAATAAACACAAATCTTTTTTATATTACTCTTTTTTATTCTTTCTAATAAGATTTTTTAACTCAATTAAAGATTTTATATGATATTCACATGAGACTTCATTCTAAAAATTTTTAATATTCTATATTTAAATACACATTCACACAAATATATTTAACATTAGTCATTTGTAAGAAGAAGATAAAAATAAAGAGAAAAGAAGATGATTTAATTTCATTTACATAGCAGATAAGAATGTGCATATGCCATATTTCGTTGTCACTAACAACGACCATATGAACAAGTTATATTTTATTTACAAACGAAAGAATTATTAAAATATAAAAATTAAATGCTATATATTATTTTTATTAAAAAAATCATACTATAACATGTAATACCATGCATCATGTACCAATACAGTAGTACGATGATGATTGATGGATAAGTGGGAAACGTCATTGTGGGGTAGCAATTAACTGTTTGATGTTCTTTTATCTCATTTGTTGTGGGGGGTGGAATCTGCCATATTCTGCTCCTTTTTTGGTAGTGTTTAGGTTAGGGAATAGCTAATCTTTGCATACATTCAATTAATATAACATTTTAAAGATGAAACGCACAAGAATGCCATGATTATATGCATGGACTTGTAATAATTATTCGCCGGTCTTGTGTTTGAACATGGACGGGAAGGGAATCTATTTTTTTTTTATTCTTTTAGACTGTGATTTGATTAGGTTATTTTAGAAACGGAAATATAAAAACAAAAACAAAAAAAATCTTGTATTTCTATATATAGTTATCCGTATAATTAATTAAACAAAAAAATCTTTTCCATTTTTCAAGATAAAAATTCAACCCGAAAATTTGCGGAGCCCAAGATTAGGAGAACGCGTTGTCAATTTTTTTCATACACCACTTCACATAGATCATGTCATAACTTGCCCTTGTGAGGTTAGCTACACACATTAAAAAGAATATTATTATAAGATTATTTATTTCAAAAATTTAATTTAATAGAAATAACATATAAATAATCATATATCTATTATATTGTTTTACACAAGAATTTATTTTAAATTTTGTATGAATTTTTACATTTTTCTATTTTTATTTAATGTATTATTAGTGTGAGATAACTTTATACGTGTATTTAATTATATGACATCATGTTAATAAAATTAATTACTTTTTATATTGATTGTGTGAATAATTATACAAAAAAACATATATAATTAGATAAATGTATAAAATGTTATATATTATAATCAGTGTATTAAAATTAAATTTTTTTATATTAATTTTTTTATTTTTGAAGCCAACAAAAAATCTGAATATTAAACTTTTTATCAGAAAAATTTTAATCATATCATTAAATTATTTATTTTAAAAAAATTAAATTAATAAGAGAAGACATATAATTATATCTCTAATAATTATCATGTTGTTTAAATTAATACACTCAATACATTTACTAGTAAGGTAACTAATATATATAGTTAGTTGAAGGGATAAATATTAGTTAATCATTCTTTAATATTTCATTATTAATTGCACTATATAGTAGCTCTATGTATCTCGTTCAATTTTTTAATTCGTTAACTATTTTAGTTTTTAATTGAGTTGGAGAGAATTAGAACAACTCAAAAGTCTAAATTAAATATCATACGGATAGATATGCTTTGATTCTTTAACAAATTAAAACTAGCGATATCAAATCCACTATCACTACCAGAAACACGGTGATTAGCCACGAAAAAAATCGTGGCTAAAATCAAGAAAAATCGTGGTAATGAAGCGTTAACAACGAATGGGTATTCGTGGCTAACAAGGGCGACGCATTTTCAGTTAGCCACGGTTTTTGGCCTGTTAGTCACGGTTTTGTGACCCGTGGAGACATTTAAATAGCCACAGTTTTTACTATTTTAGCCACGCTCTAAACTGTGGCTAAATGACAACAATATAATCAACAAGTATAATTTTGCCACAATTTTGTCCGTGGCTAATATTGGTGGGCTGGATTTTTTTGCCACAATTTTGCCCGTGGCTAATGTTAGTGGGTTATTTAGCCATGGTTTTTTCCGTGGCTAATCATAAAAGATAAATTAAAAAAAAAGAATATATATATATATAATAAAGATGCTACTTAGTACAAAATTATATCGTATAAAATTAAAAAAAATTAGCCATATCCATATAAGTAGAATTCTTATTAATAAAAATATGAAATTTAAGTAATAATGTTGAAAAGCAAATATCCTGAACTAAATGAGTTTAAACTATTACAAAATCAAGTATCAGAATGCATCATTATTAGATCTCTAACGTCTTCATTGGAGTACCTACAAAAACATTCAAATAAGATTGTGTTATCTCTTAATTCATGAAAAAAAATGTTCCAAGACATTATTTAAAACAATAGTTTAATGTAAAAAAAAAAAAGTAAAAATGCATACCCAATAAAGCTAAGTTTTCATTTTCACAACATAAAACATATCATTAAACTCCTCATCAATCAATATATTATATATTGCTAGACTTATACCCTGCTAAACAATTTTCAATTCAATTGCTTCATGTAAGTAAGTAAGATATCAGATTACAATCAAAATCATTTAGAGACAGAATTTAAAAATAAAAATAGAAATGTATTAGCAATTAACAAGATCAATATTTTAGAGTAGAAAGTTGAACTTACCAGGTAACTATCGAGCATATCGAGCATGCGGATCTTCCAGGTAAGTGTCCCTTGTTCCATGGCAACATGCATCCATTACTCTAAGTTACCATTGTTCACATATTCATCCATTAGTAGCTTAAATATTGAAACAAAAACAAATAAAAATGCTATTGATAATACAAAGAAATAGATACTATGTACTCAGGAGTTGTGAGAGCATAGATAATAACTTAAAATGATTTACTTTGCTAAAAATAAATATATGTTAACTCCCTCCAAGCAGGCACATAAGATGTTTATGTCTAACATGACCTATAGCCTCCACTTCAATTATGAATTCACTTTTCTTATTCTTTATTAAATAATTTCAAATTTCAATCACACAACAACTTCGCTTTAATAATTGAAAGAAAACAGTCTCAACTACTATCTAGTGTTATAATGAAAGAAAGGTTGAAAGAAGCAAATCAAATAAAGTATCCTTACAATTTTTTAAGAAGTTTTTTTACTGCCACCTCATTTCTATTGATCAACGTATAGAATGCTTCTTACCATTCTTGAAAATTCCTTCTTCTTCATACATCAAACTAAAATCTCTCTCGTTTGAGATAGTTTGATCTACACTGATTAACATTGTTATGATCACAAAATAACATTCATATAAAAAGAAATATTCACAAAGATTAGGCTCTTAAAAAAGTTAAGTATATAAAAAATTACATGTTTGAAGAATGGATGCTACCATAGTGATCTAAATGGTGGAACTTCTTCTTATGAAGTGGTTTAGAATATACAAAACTAAATGCATAAAGTTAGACTCAAAAGTAAGAAACACAAGAAATGATAAGAAATGTAAATAATAACTCTTGTTTGCTACCTTGCTATGGCGATGAGCATTACCAAAATAATGTTGATTTTAGGAATTTTAGCATATAAAAGAGAACTAAAGTTAATTAGGAATATAATTAATCACATTAGTACGTACTACTAAGTAGATAATTATATTTATGCATTTAAATTATACTTTATACCAAAAATTCATTCTCTATACCATCAAAAGGATAAATGAATAAAACATGCAAATCCAAGACAATGCACTCATCTCCACCAACAATAAGAAGAGAAAATTTAAATCGACCAGTATTTTAGAGAGGCAAGATTCAGAGCACTACCTCCAGAGAGAATGACAGTGAAGGAGGTGCAATGAAGCAACCTAGGGTTCCTTCAAGTCTTCTTCGCGATTTGCCGTAGAATTGGATTCCACCGATTTTGCTTGCTTCTTCGGCGACTCGAACTGACGGTACTCGAACTGCTGCAAATCATGGTCCTTTCTCTTCCACAAAATGTCTAATGCGATCGTACTGCTGCAAATCATGGTCCTTTCTCTTCCACAAAATGTCTAATGCGATCGTACTCAGAATTTAAACAGGAACGGATTGAGCATAACGGATTTACTCTGAAGGTTAGTTGCAGGAGCTAAGAAATTACGGATTTGGAGAAACTGAAGAGAATGTTATTAGCAAGAGGGGTTGGTTGCATGTTATCAAACTTGAATCAATTACAGGAGCTAACAAATAGGGAATTTGGAGAAAAAAATAGTGTGAAAAAGTTATCGTAAAAACTGGGTGAATGGGCTACTAGTTACATTTAACATTACCGCTAAAAATTTCATTTATCTTATTATAAATGTTAATTTGAATTTTGTTTAGTGAAGTAACTATCATTTTTAATTTAGAATAAAATTTAATTTTAATAAAAATATTAAATTGTAAATTTTATAACTTTAAATTATATTTTAAAAATTTTATATACAAATTAGAATTTAGAATTTTGACCCGTTGGATTTAAAAAAAATGGCATCAATAAAAATTAAAATAAATAAACTTAAAACTTAAAAATTTGATACCTTTGAATTAAAAAAGAATAAAAATGTTGTACATAGTTAAAAAATGAACTTCCATAAAGTTTATTTTATTTTATTTTTTTATTAAATTAATAAAATGTTAATAAATAGATAGAATAATAAAATATAATTATAAAACTAATATTCTGAATTTTAAGAGTTAGAACTTTGTTCATTAATATTGCACTAAATTAATAGTGAGTAATTAAATTAGTTATTATTCCAATCAATCATAGTTAATATTTTTTATTTTTTAGAATTAGCTAGAGTTATTTTATTAAAGATAAATATGTACTTTTTTTTGTACTCTTTTGATACTCTTTTTATAATTTTAACATTCATTTTTAATTGAATCATTTTATTTTATTACTAAAGTCTCTAAATTAATGCATAATGTGAAATTGAACACTGAAACTGTATTTGGCCAGAAAGAATACGAATAAAAAAAAGTGACAACTAAAAAATATAAATAGTAAAATTGTATGTATATGAATTAGTTTTTTTTATTATATTACAATATGATTTTTATAAAGTAATGAACAACACAACCACACAAAAAAATTACTTTTAAATCAAGAAAGAAAAATTAAAAAAAGATTCGGAGATATGGCAGAGTATAATTTTTCAGCGGCAATACTAGAAAGGAAGAAGGGAGAAGAAAATAACAATTGGAGAATTGGAAAAGCCTGCATAAAAATTGAGAAAAAGTATAAACTGCATAAAAATATTTTGAAAGAGATGGAGAAAAACGCTAAATTAAAGACAAAATTTTGAAGTGAAAATCGTTTGAATTCGTCACGGTGATTATTAGGTCTGTGGTAAATGAGGAAAGTCATCTCAAGTTAGCCACGAACAAATAAAACTGTCGAAAAAATCCACAAAATTTAGCCACGGAGATACAAGACGTTGCAAGTGATTATCACGATCATATAATTTGCCACTATTTTTTATTCGTGGGTATCTTCCCGTTGGTAATACCCGTATTTCTGGTAGTGTATGATTATTTTGTTGACGAAAGGATCAATGATGGTACTATTGTGATTGGCATGTGATGATTATATATTTATGTATAATTCATGGATTACTTAGTCTGTATAGTTTAATATACACGTTTTCTTTATTTATGTTTCGCTTTATAAAAATAATTCTATATAAATAAAGCAAAGTAGAAATACGTCTATAACTCATCTATAATGTGACAAAACAGTTGATCGACCATGTTAAGATAAATATTCAAATAAGCAAATGCGATCCAATAATATTCCAATTTCTAATTTGAATATAGCGATGAAGCAATATTATTACCACTTTGGTTATCTTTTTTGTAGTTTATGTTTCTATTTATTTATATGATTGTGAAAGAAACAAAATGGTTTCTCTTTATTAATTACTGCCAGTGGCCCCACATTCTTTGGCTTCTATTTGGGTTTTGATGCTGATACATCAAAGATGCTACAAAAGCTGTTAGCCTTTGTCCCCCCCCAATCACAATTGGTAAGCATCATATTTGAATAAACAAAGGTTATATCCTTAAAGTGTTTAGTTGACTCAGTCAATTAGTTTTCTACTTTTCTCATTAGACTTGAATAGTTACTTCCACTATATCTTTACAATGTATTTAATTTGTTCAAAACTTTATATTATATATATAGATACTATTTTTGTTTACTTATCTTTTATTTATTTTTTATTTTTAGTAATAAAAATGATTGATGATAAATAAGAACAAAATAAAAAAAAATTATCTTTTATACCTAAAAAATATATACAAACAAAAAATTTTCTTTTTCTCCCATATGATTGTCATATGTGATGAGGAGTGCAGATACAACCTGTTCACGCGCAAAGTGGCATTCAATGATGAATGAAAAATCTACTATGTATTTGATTGAACAAATGTTGTTACTGATATATCCTTCATATTATTTATTTTTATTTAGCTTAAGAGTTTGAAAAAAAATAATTTTATAATATGATTTTATAATTTTTATAATCTAAGGAATTAGAGTTTGATTTTTTGTGATCCAAAAGAAAAGATTTGGTATAAGTCATTAAAAAAAACATGTAAAAATTCATGTAAACTCTAAAAAAGTGAGTCTTGCGTAAATAAATATGATAGAAATATAATAATTTATATGACTTTTTTTTACCAATTTAAATTTTTGAAAAGAGTGATATCATAAAAAAAATTATAATATTATTAAAAATAAGTATATGGGTCTTTGATATATCATCTCTTTGTAATGATTTTCTTGTTTTTAAGGTAATCAAACTAGTTCCAGTCTCCCATAGAATTATACTAAGTTGTATTTGATTCTAAAAAAGAATAAAATAAAATATTAAGAATAAGATATAAAAGATAAAGACACTATTTAATATTTTTGTATTTTGTTTAGTAATAAATTAAAATAAATTTTTTTATTTAAAAATTTAAACAAAATTATAATAATAAAAGATATAATTACAAAAATTAATAAAAATAATAAAAAAATATATCTCTTGTTAATATTTTTATATCTTTTTTTATTAAAATGAATATAAAATACATTAATTTAATGTCTTTGAATATAATATTTTTGTCTTTATTTTATATGAAAACTCAAGTGCAGTACTTTATGTAAAGTGAATAGCTGAAAACGGTTAGATAATTTAATTAAGTTGACTAAATTTTTATCTAAAAGTTCTCAACTATTAACTTAACGTGAAATCGATTACCTCTAAAGTTTTCACCTTATTTTATTTGTCATGTTTTTATATTCCTGCGTTAGTATGCTGTATCGATAAACACAAGTCTATAGACTAGACAAGATTAAGGTTACTACTAAGAGTAGTATTATATAGTACTACTGTTGCTATGCTCTGTTTTTGGATCAACATATAGTTTTTGTGGTGTGCTCTGAAAATGACAAGAATCGAAAAAATTCTCCAGTTGCGCAACAATGGATACAATTCCCAAAGAAAATAGAGTAAGAAGATGATAGAACACACGTCATTTCAACACAAACATTCATTTTATTCATTCTTACTTTCACGTTTATAGTTATAAGTTATAACATGGGAACATACAATACAACAAAAAGCCAAGAACCAAAAAAGAAAAAGTAACTCCATTAATAATGAGATCTGACGTCATCGTCAGGTGAAGGGTGTACGGCGTTGTTGTTGTTGGTGACGCCGGCGATGATGACGCTGGCGATCATTTGCTTGACGGAACGTCTTTTTGCGGGGAAGATGCTACCTTGCTTTGGTTTATGCGGCGCCGCCGCCATTATCTGGCTACTAATCGAATTTTCAGTGCCCTTTTCTTTCTTTTCAGCTTCCATTATGGCCGCCTCACGTGCCTCACGTGCCTCACCTCACTCCTCTGTTTTCTACTTCTCTGTTTCTTTTCTTCTCTGTTTCTGTGTCTATGACTCTATCACTCTATGCTTAGCTGAGGGAAGAGGCAGTTAGTTACTTAAATAGACCACTCTTCTTTCAAATATTTGGATATAAATTAATTAAATAAATATTTGTGAAAAGGGTAATAATGTAAGTCCAGTGTTTTACGCTGACGTATGCCCTGTTTTATGACGTCAAATTATAGTTTTTTTTTATTCTGGGAAATTGTAGTTTTAAGCATGAAGTATGAACAATAAACAAAAAATTTAGAAACTTAAAAACATTTTTTTCTTACAATTGACTAATACATTAAATGTTTAGCATTTTATTGATTTTTACACAGATAAATTAGTATAATTTATATTTATATTATATAAAATTTTGTATAAGAATTGATAGAAAACATACAAATAGATGGAATTATTATATTTTGCATATTTTTATAATTTTCCATCAAAAATTCAAAATGATCAACATATTACCATTCACAATTTTTGCTGCATTTTCTTACGAGATTATTGCTTCTTTTTTTTTTTGTCTTTCTTACTGATATCTCTATTTAAAATGTACATGTGATACTAATGTCTGAAAGTGTTATATATGTTTTAGCTGTATCTTGGTTAAAAACTTATTTATCATCTAACAAAATCTAATAATAATAAATTTATATTATATATAATAAATTTTAATTTGCTATGAATAATTTTATTGATAAAATGATCAACAATAAATAGTTCTAGTTCTTTAATAATCTAAGTTGAGTCAAAAGTCAAAATTAATAAATATTGCCTTAATTATTAAGGTGGTTGTAATTTATTTATATATTTTATAAGGTGGTTATTTCAAGAAGATTTTATAATTATCATCATACTAAATATTTTATTTTAATTATTAAATAATAAGTTATAAAATTTAATTTTTATATATTATAAAAATGTAATTAAATAAAAAAATTATATTTTTTAAATAAAGATCATTATAAAAAAATATTTTTAACATTTTTGCTAAAGTAGTCGCCATTCTTTGATCTATCCATCTTGGGGCGAGTCGGCTAGCAAAGAAGGTCAAAGGAATTCCAAGATTCTCATGTTCCGCTTGATGAACGCAACGTGTCACAAGACCAAACACATACCACCAAAGGAAGAATATGAGACAAATGACAAATCACATACCACCAACATGCTATACCCAAAATCAAGTTGAATTGGGTTAAAATAATTAATTTATTAGTCAATTTAAATAAATATTATAAATTTAAATTTTATTTTGTATATATAATAATTTATTATTTAATAATAATTTTTTAAATAAAATTTAACTTATAATAAATTAATTTTTAATTTGTTGAATTGATAAAAAAAATTATGCTATACGCAAAAAAATAAAATGTAAGTTATGTCTATAAAATTATAATTTATTTAATAGTTAGTTTTTATATGTTTAATTTGAGTGTTTTTAAATGCTCGTGCTTGATTTTGACCATTTTTAAAAAATAACAATAAATTAAAGAGAAAGTATGAAGAGACAATAAGGTTAGTAAACAATGTAAATAATAGAATTAAAAAAAAATTAAAATGATAATCAATTTAATTAATGTTTAATAAATATGTATTTTGAATTTTAAACAAAAATAAAGATTTACAAATGGTACAGTTACGTATACGATAACCTCCCTTATTTCCGTCTATTTTTTTCTCCTCTCCTCAGTCTAACACCAACGCCAACAAGAACACCAGCCGCCAACAAAAACACCAGCCGCCACCGTCCAGAACACCAGCCGACACTACCCAGCTATCCGCAGATGTCCGAGCAGGCACCCCTTCACCGTCAGCAGCAACGGCACCACCTTTGTCACCCGCCACCTCTCTGTCACTTTCTTCTTGACCCCAATTTCCATAGTCAAACAAGTCCAATGTATGAGGATGAAGCACAGAGATAGAATCCAACGATTGTTCCTTTGCTAAAAGTAATTTATAGATCTAACTAGTTTTTAATAATTTAGAAGAGTTCGGTCTATATAATATTACTTGATACTATATTACATCCAGGGACGGATCTACCTTAGGGGATGTGGGGGCAAGTGCCCCCACTAAAATTTTGTTAAGTTACATGTAGTATATGGAATAAAAATTTATTTGCCCCCATTTAATAAATAAATTTGACCCCACTATAATTTTTTTTAATCTATTTCTATTTTCATAATGTATAGAAAAAAAATCTCACTATTTTATAATAATACTATATTAATTATAAAAATAATTAAATAATAATAATAAAAATAATTAAAAATTAAATCAGTTATTTAAATTTAAGTACTAAAAACAATTTTTGTATGCTCTCTAACATTCTAATTCTCTTCTTTTGTTATTCTTTTTTTATTCTATGGCTCCTAATAAGACTCCTTAATTTCATTATTTAATTTCTTTTGATTCAATTAAAGATTTATTTTCATTTTTTATTTTTAATTCATTCAATTATTTTATATTTTATTTTGTAATTATATAATTATATATTTTTATTACATGGTTAAATATTATTGAATAATAAGATCCATTAATAATTTAAATTTTGAAATATAGTAATATTAATTAACAATAAATAACAGTTAAAATAAAAAATAACATCTAAATATACGAATATCTATTGATTTTCTTCTTTTGAAGTTAGTTCTAGTTTTTTTAGTAACAATATTAATTAAAAAAATTAATTATGAATATTATAAAGAGTCAGTTTTGTAATCTTATAAGACATTAATTTTTAAATAATTATTTATTAATATATATAAAAAAATAAAATATTTAATTGTATTAATAATAAAAGAATTATCAATTTTTTTAAATATCAAATTTAAAAGGATAAAATTCTAAGTTATATGTTATTATTTAAATTACTATATAAGTGTTTTAATTTATTAGTTAAATAACTAGAAGATTAATTATATTTTATAATAATAAAATATAATTATAAAATTATTATCATGTTATACATATTTTGTCCCCACTAATCAAATTTTCTGGATCCGTCACTGATTACATCCTCTAGCTTAAGGCTTACCTTAATCTTTTGAGAGTTTAATCGGAATCAGCTATGATATATATAATACAATAATGTATGAAAGGTAATTTTTTTTCACGAATATAGTAACTTAATAGGAAAGATAATTATTTTTGGCGTCATTTAACTTTTTTGGATATGTGTTCGAGATATAATGAGGTTCATAAAATAATTAAATATTATTTTAGAGACAGTGTGAAATCTAAAATAATTTGATAAATGTTACTCTTTTATTATGGACTCGATGGTAGATACCATTTTAAAAAATTGGTTTTGTAAAGTCATGCCTAATAATGAGGCATTTTTTGGGCGAGTCTTTGGTGAATATGAAGACATCAGTGTAATGATATTTTTAACACTAAAAATCAATAGATAAATCACAAAGTTGTTGTTTTAGCTAGAATAACAGCTAGTAATTTAAAGTTATTTTTAAGTAGAAGACCTTCTTTTAGAATTTTCAAGAATCGCCTATACAAACTACTAGTAGGTACTACTTTTAAAGTTAAATGTGAGGTAAGTTTGTTTTCTGATTTGAATTTGGCTGGGTTTGGTTATATAATTAGAGATTCAGTTTTGTTAGGTAGACAATGATTTTTCTAAACAATGTGAACAATGAGCTCTAGAATTGATCCAATAAAGTAAAAAAATCCTCCACCCCAAATTACCTCATAAACCTTAATATTAGGATAACCATCCGTACACCTAGTGAATTGAACATTCAGCCATTATTAATTGTGTATGAGTAAATCGAATAAAAAAAATAATCATCTAATTAAGAATAATTAACATAATCATCTACATACTTATTAAATTGAACATCCGACATATCTATTGTTCACATTATTTAATATTCTCATTGTCTTCCTATACTTTTCTTTAGAGATTTTAATGGTGGTTGAATTTCGAGTTATTTTGGAAGCTCTCCCCCCGATCTATTATATGATGTGAGCTTTTTGTATTTTGGAAGGGTCTTGTTTTAGTTTGTAATTGTGAATT